>NC_058518.1:463534580-464159580 GCF_904849725.1 Hordeum vulgare subsp. vulgare | reverse complement strand
GAGGAGGTGTCCGGCTCAGGCGTAGGCGATCCAACCATGCCGACGAAAACGTTGATCTTGCCGAAGGGAATTCTGTAGCCGGATTCGATCGAATCGGCCTCGGCGCCCCATAGCAAGTTGTCGATGTAGTACTTCCCGCGGCGGCACCGAGTCATGAGCCCCGCTGCGTAGCTCCCGGACCCTGGTAGGGCTCCCTTTGAGAACTCAACTCCACCGTGCGCAGGCCCCACGGTGGGCGCCAACTGTCGTGGTTTTGTCACGGCAGATGTCCTCGTGAAAGGACTTAGTGTTGGAGCCATCGCACGTTGGTGGCGACTCAAAGGGGTTATGCGGGAGCGAGACAGAGATTTACCCAGGGTCGGCCCCTCGTGAGGAGGTAAAGGCCTATGTCCTGCTTGGTGTTTGTATTGATGGTGTTTCGATTATAGGGGGCGTAACTCGCCTGACCTAGCACTCGATGATTTCTAACCTGCTCTCTTCTTCCCTGGGACTCGCCTTTATATACAGGTCGAGTCCTTAGGGTTTACAAGAGTCCTTTCCTTTACATAAATCATGATCCTTCCGATCTCTGAGTCGCCATCTTTCCAAGACTTGAAGATCTTCCCTACCATGGACTTCTCCCGAAGGTCCTGAACCGTCATACGACTCCCGGCCTCGCTGGGCCAAGGCCGGAACCACTTGGAGATGAATCGCCAGTTTGGGTGACCCGGCCCAACTAGGGCGGGTTACCCAACAGATAATATCCCCAACACCAGCCATCGCCTCACCTCGCTGCGGTCGAGCGAGGCCGTCCCATCTCTAGGGCCCGCATGCCTGCCTCCCGGGTCCAGGACCAACACCCGCTCGCCAGTCCCCGCGTGGGCCGTCGGCCCACCCCACACGAGCCTGCCCGAGCTTGCTCCGACCCAGGGCCACGTAGGTGATCCCAACTCCGCTATCTGCCGCTCGATCGGTAGTTTACCTATCCCGCGCACATCATGTTTTGGCCCAACGGACAGTTTAGGACCGTATGTATTTTATTTTATTTTATTTTTCCCGTGGATCAAATATTTATTTATCCTGAGAATTACAGAAAATGCATATTTTTAAATTGCTAATGGCAAATTAACAGTGCATCGGTTTAAAACTTTCATACATGAAAAATGCTTAGAATTTTATGTAGTTTCACAATATCTAACTTTCAACCATATTTAAAATATTTAACTTGTTGTTTTCTTTTATTTTGAATAAATGCCATGTTAAAAACGGTTTAGTTCATAGCTATTAAACCGTAACTCCGATTGTAATGTTCTATATATGTAAATCGACTAGAATGTCGTGTAGAATCACTTGGTCCACTTTATTTTGCTATATAACAAATATGAAATGTGTTGACTACAGATTTGGACCAATTTCGAAATTAACATATGGGGTCATTTCGGAAATGCTATATGTTATTTTTGCGTCACCTCTTGGTCCACTATATGTTGTTTTTGCTTCACCTCATTTAAAATTCTTTGATAGTGTAGTTTATTTATGCTTCAGCTTTTGCGATGTTGAACAACATTTAATGTTGTCAAGTACCTAATCGGGAGTGAACTAAGTAATTCAAGTATGGAGTTTCGTCAATATGCAACGAGTTGCATATTGAGTTCATTTAATGTGTAGTAATAAATTGTTGTGCTTTATCATGTCGTGCATAATTAAATGAATATGCATCATGTGTGTTTGTGCATCATGTCATGCATATGTTGTGGTGTTTATTGTGTGTTGATTGTTGTTTTCGGATTGTTTCTTTTCGATAGAGTTACGAACCGCTTCGAAGTGTGAGGATTCGTTCGACTATGATGGTTAGTCTGCTTCACGGAATCGTTTTTTCTTCCAGGCGGGATCACATGCAAGATGATAATTTCCCTAAATACCATTACTATTATTGTCATGCTAGTTATCTCGTTTCTTTCGTTACGTCTCGCTGCCTACCACTTAAATGTCAGTTTCCCAACATTGTCATGAAAAGCCTATAACCTTTCCCCAACCCACCAAATCACTGTT
Source organism: Hordeum vulgare subsp. vulgare (assembly GCF_904849725.1). NCBI lineage: Eukaryota > Viridiplantae > Streptophyta > Magnoliopsida > Poales > Poaceae > Hordeum > Hordeum vulgare. The sequence continues at coordinate 464,157,549 of NC_058518.1, read as the reverse complement.
TGGCTATGTTACCGCTTGCTCAGCCTTTTGATAGCATTGCTATTTGCAGGTGCAGTTGCTTCCATGTGAAAACATGGATTCCTTGTTATATCAACATATTATTGCTAATTAATTTAATGCACATATATACTTGGTAAAGGGTGGAAGGCTTGGCCTTCTAGCCTGGTGTTTTGTTCCATCTTTGTTGCCTTAGCTACTTGTGTACCGGGTTATGTTCCATAATTGAGCACTCCTAACATGCTTGGGGTGTTATGAGGACCCCCTTGACTTTTGTTTTGGGATAAAACTCGTATGGTAAGGCCCAACATTGGTACTATATTTGCCCAACATAATAATACTGAACATCGTTATTAATACATAGGGCGTCATGAACCCGAGGAGTAATTCAACATAATGCAGGGAGGGCTAGTGCTGATGGTGCTGGACCTAAACAGAGCCACTTGTGGGGCCACCCAAGGCAACTCGGGGGATTTCTATCCAGCCACTGTATGTAGTGCGTATCCAATGTGCCCTCAGAACGAGATACGCGGCTCCTATCGGAATTGCCGGCACGTCGGTCGGCCATGCTGGATTTTTTTTACCTTTCTCAAACGTCTTGTGTGAGGGAATCCGAGGATACTTTGGGCTATTTCGAGGTTGAGGTTTTTCACCAGGAATCCGATGAGATCATGAGTTTTTACCGTAGTCGAGGTTTCCGACGTAGCTTGTGGTAGTTTGTGATGGACTAGTTGGAGCACCCCTCCAGGGTTATATCTTTCGGAAAGTCGTGCCCGCGGTTATGTGACAACTTGGAAACTTTGTTTAACACCCAATCATAGCAGACTTGAAGTAAACTTAATTAAAAACTTGCCAACTGTGTGCGTAACCGTGACTGTCTCTTCTCGTGAGTTCTGCATCCGGAAGAGGACACGTTGAGGTTATGTTTGACGTAAGTAGGTGTTCAGGATCACTTCAAGATCATTATTAGTTCACGTCCGCTTATGCGTAGACCACCCCCTCTTATTTCTTGTACTCGTAAGCTAGCCACTCAAACAAATGCTTAGTTGCTTGCTGCAGCCTCACCACTTAACTATACATCACCGATTAAGCTTTGCTAGTCTTGATACCTTTGGAAATGAGATTGTTGAGTCCTTGTGACTCACACATTACTACAAGAACAGTTGCAGGTACAGGTAAAGCGATACTCTCACGTGAGCGTGATGATTGTTCTATTTGGAGTTTCCTTCTTTTTTTCATCGATCTAGGATGAGTTCGAGACCGGCAACCTGGGACAACAAGGATGGACGTCGTTCTTTTATCGTTTGATTTTGTTCGTAGTCGGACTTTGCTCTTCTACATGATGATTGAATGTATTGTTGTATTAAGATGATTATGTTGTAGCTTGTGGCGAGTCTAAGACAATTCTAAATGCTCATCTTTTCTATACATGTACTTGTAACGATATTCATTCTTGGAAAACAACGAGATGCGTTTCTATCCCTATCAAGGCGCTCGAGTCAAAATAACGATAGGATCACATCTTAAACGTCACAATCAACCAAATTAAACATTTATTCACCAAAAGGATCCAGTTTACTAAAGGAAGATATATTTTTCAAATATTGCAATCACCACTAATCAACTTATCGTCTGAGTGCCCCAAATGAAAAAATGACCAAAAAAAACATTTCATGTCAAACTTCCATAATACAACTAAAGGCCCGTCGTTGTGAATCGATAAGCCCACGTTCGAAAGAAAATCGTTAAGAAGTTAAGAACATAAGTAAGGTAAGTCGCCACCACCCTTTAGGTGATGCAGCTTAAACTCCATCAAAGTAAAATGATGCAAGGTAAAAAAGGAAAAAAGAACAAAGACGCATATTTCTGTCATAAACTCGTTTATTTGATCAAAGAAGGCCAAATCGATTCGGGAGAAAAAACCGTCCACTAATCAACTTATCATCATGTTCGGTTACGAGGAAACATGAGCCAACCGGGCAGAAGTTCTGGTAAAATGTTATATTTGTCCAAAAAATTACAGCTACTGTTGGTTTGATCAAACCAAGATCCTTTAGAAATACTATCCAGACAAGATCAGGTACTCCCAAGATCCAACGAAATGTAACTGATCCATGTACAGTTTCAGAGTTCCTCGTTGCTCTTGAGTATTACAGGGGCTCGTCTTCGCAAGATGCTGAAGATCACACCGCGATTGATCACCTCACATCAAGATGATATCCTGACAGTCCGCGCCGTCAGGTTGACGACGGGTCGCTGCTTGAGCCCACTCATCATGCTGCCGCCGACGGCACCATCGCGGCACCTCAGCGACGACGTCCTCGATTTCATTGGCGACACGAAGGATAACCTCGCCTTTATTGGTGAAACGAGCCTAGATGCCAACTTGGACGGCGAGAACGAGCACCGCCGGGTTTTCCCGGACGCCGCCTGCGCTTTCCCTGGCGGCGACACCGCGACGGGCCTTGAATTGGGCAGCAATTTGCCATGGCTTTTCAGCTTGGACCCAAGAGCGCTCGGCGGCGTCCTCACCAGGAACTTGTGCGGCGTCTGATGGGCCATAACAGGGGACCGAGTCTTGCTGGACCGCTTCTGTTTCTTTGTGGCCGACGGCGAGGCGTGCGCGGTGGAGGAAGCTGGAGCCAAGAACGTGGGATTGGGGAACATCACCGTCTTCTTTGCCCACGGCCGGTTCTTGGGGGACACCCTGTTCGCGGCTGACACTGTCGGCCGGCCGAGAGGCGAAGCGGGCTTGAATTGTATCCTGGAGCGGACGCGCCCGCGCGAAGGCGGCGTGCCGGCCTCGGCTCCGGCCGTGCCACGCTGGCTCTGCTTCTCCTTGGCTCGGCGGGCCCGGAGCGGCGTCTGCTCCGCGGTGGCCTTCCTGGTCCTCGCGGCGGGCTTCGGGGTCTTGGGGGGATCGGCGACCGCCACGATGTCCCGGGCGAACTGGCTGGCCTGGACGATCTCCAGCACGGTCTCGCCGAGGAGCATCGCCGGCAACGACATCCGGCGCCACTGGGCCGCGCCGTCGCCGCCGCCGAACTTGCCGTTGGGGGATCTGCTCTGCGCCGGCGTCCCCCTCATCCTGCCAAGACATTAATTCGCGTGCCGCAAGGTCAGGGAAACCAGAGATCGAACCGTCCCGGTTCGGGCGGAAGAGTCGACAGAGAGAGGGACTTGCCTGACAGTCTCCTGCTTGCAGCGGATGCTGGTGCGGAGGTAGCCGCGGGTGCTGCGCGGGCTGAGGCTGACCCCGGAGACGACCTTGGCGCCGCCGGCCACCGTGTACTGCAGCTCCTGCAGCCGGGCCATGCACCGGTCCATCTGCGCGCGGCGCCCAAACCCATCAAATCAGATCCATCAAGACTCGTACTACAACCTCTCCCAAAAAACTTGATGAAATCGAGATCCTGTATGGTCCTTACCTTCTTGAGGGTCTCCCTGACGAGGGCGGGGTTGAGCGCGGTGGCGGCGGCGATGGCGGCCGCCGTCTGCCGGTCAGCCTTGGCGTTGGGGCTCCTGGCGACCATGGTGTCGTCGTCGATCGGTACTGCCTGCGTCTGATGATGAGGAGCAGGTGCGGGTTTGTAGAGACGACGGGCGGCAGGGTCGTACTACGCCTCGGCCTAACGGTCGCCCCAGCACAACGGCTAGTTCGCTCTCAAAGTCTCGGGGGAAGTAATTGTGGGAGGCCGGACCCTTTCTGCTTCTAGAGCGGCACAGCTGGGTCGCGTAAATAAGCGTAACGGGGCCACCGAGTACCCTACGGAAATTTTGGCACGTGATGGGAATTAAAACTCTGCCCGGACACATTTTTTCAAATAAATGTCGTACTGTATTATAGGTTTATAACGTGGAGTTAATACCACTATTGATAAAAAAAAAACTTGTAGTGATGGGAACAGAATCATACAAAAACCAAAAAACTCCAAAGAGATGGCCCTTCAACTTACCTAGCAGAACGTTTTTGTACAATTACGTTAAATCCGTCGCACGCTGTTTATTTTCTGTTAACTACAGCTGTTGTTGCTGCTGTCCCTTGCAAAAAAAAAAAGATCAGCCAACTAGAAGGAACTATCTGTTAAAATCTAAGATAAAATCTTACTATCCGAGGCACAAAGATGGAAAAAAATAGAAGGCGAAAAGCAATGGGCTGAGGCGCAGCTTCAAACAAAAGACCTCTAATATGATTTTCCTGTCTGTTACCATTACAACTTGCATTGCTTCACATTCAAAGCAGAGACCGATAGTTCTTATATCAATAAAAATATGATCAATGGCCATGACAAGTAACACCACTTATTAGTTAGTGTTTTTGGAAGTGTGATTTAGTTAAATTAGGATTAAAAGAATTGTATGCCATTAAACAAGAATTAATCTCGTAGATTCTGCTATATTAACCAGAACGGTGGCCTGTGACATGCACAAGCAACCTCTTCTAATTAATTATCCTTTTTTACTTTAGTTTATTTCCAAAATAGAATTATGCATATTTAGATGATTGTCCTAGACGACTTATTGCTAACTTCTTTTCTCATAGTGCGCAATAGAATAATACCCCATCTGCCTTGGATATATAAATCATGCTTTGATGGTGAAATTCAAACCTTGGTCAATAAATAATATATTTTTATTATTCATTTTTATTTTACTTTGTATAAAATTAAACCTATAAATATATGGTTTAATTATGTGACATAAAACTGATATCATTAATTTGGTGTTAAGATCTATCTTTAAAGATTTGTGATTATTTGTTAGTGAAAAATTACATAGAAAAAATTATTATTCACATGTTAAATGTGAATTATGAAAATTGACCATGTACATTACATTGGGGCGGTAACATTCTTTGACATAATAAATTTGTGCCATCATACAAAAACAAGATTTATTGGTATTGTTGAACCATGAATTTTGTCCATGTTTTATTCAATGTGATAATTCTCTGTTAAGGCTGAAAAGTGGTTAATCAACTAACTTGGAGTTTAATGTTTCATAATGATTTATTCCCCCAACAACAAATTGTCTTATAAAGCTCTGTCCGGACACATTTTTTCAAATAAAGCCCGTATTATAAGCTTATAACGTGGTTTCATTTTGTGTTAAGAAAACATGGTTTCATTTTTGCGGGTAAAATAAAGTTGTTATTTGCGAAGGAATGTTTCTGCAAACTTTACAAGCGGGACCAGAAGCAGCATCGGGCCACCCGTCATCGTAAGGCTGGTTGTAACGGAGAGTATTATATATTAGTATCATGCATATGATACTAGTGTATGATACTACACTCGTAATGCAAAGTATCATACTTCCTTCATTTCTAAATATAAGTCATTTTAGATGTTTCACTACAAGACTACATACAAATATATATAGACATACTTTAGAGCGTAGATTCATTCATTTTGCTTCGTATGTAGTCTCCTAGTAAAATCCTTAAGAAGACTTATATTAGGAATGGGGGAGTATGTTAGTATCATAAGATAGGTCATATATTGCCATACATGACACATAGTAACACAATACTTTATATGATATGGTATCATGATATGATACTCAACCCTCTCTTTCTTCATTTAATTCTAAGTCACCTCATCAAAATTGCCGAGTTGGCATACATGATACTACCTATGATACTTCCATTACGACCAGCCTATGGGACGTATGACGAAAATAAACCCGAAGTGGAAACCTACCATCACGACCATGGACTACTCTTTTAGGAGTAAATATGAAGAGTCGTGTTCGCAAGGACCTCCTATTTGACGACCTACGCGTAAAATAGGGAGGCACAAGTGTTCTTCGGACGCCCCTTTTTCCTTTTTTTCCTTTTTGGTTCATGTTCTTTTATTTAATATAATTTAGGATTTCAAACAATTCCCAATTTATAAAAGTAGCGATTTTGAAGAGGAAAATGTTTGAGAAATCATAAAATGTTCAGCAAATCTTAAAATGTTTGCTGATTTAAAACAAATGTTCTCATAGTACAGAATGGTCATGATTTTGAAAAAAATGCATATTCAAAAAGAATTCATTAATTAATTTATTAAAATTAAGGAAAATATAAAAATGTGCCCGGATTTCTAAAATTGTTCTAAAATTTCAAAATAAGTTGACTAATTCAAAAAATTATTCACTGTTCATGCATTTCAAAGTAAAAAATATATTCGTGAATTCAGATGGTGTTCCCAAAATTCAAAAAATATTTGTTGATGCAAAAAAATGTTTGTGAATTTGTAAAAGATGTTCACAATTTTAATAAATGTTCACAAATTCTACAAAATTATCATAATTTTTAGCAAAGGTCACAAATTCAAAACATGCTCACAACTTCAAAAGAAGTTCATAAATTTAAAATATGTTCTTAAAATTAAAAATAAGCAAAAAATAATAAAAAAACAACGAAAAAAACAAAAATAACGAAAAAAAAGAAAAGAAACGAAAATTTAAAATATAAGAGAAAGAAAAAAGAAAAGAAAAATGAAAAAGAGTAAAGAAGAAACAACGAGAATAAAAACGGTATGGGAACATTCTTTTTTTTTAATAAAAACACCTAGACTAGGTCGGGCTCTGCCTATGCGTTAAGTCGTTATCCAACGACCTACACGTTAAATAGAATTCGCCATGTTAGGGACCCTTAAAAAAAGGATTCACCATGTTAGCAGCCTAGAAGTTTATTTTATTTTAATGAGAACCGCCCTTGAAGGCATTTTATTCGACGTGATGGTTCACAAAATCCGACTGGACAAGGACAACGAAGTATTCAAGAATTATATCAAATCACTAAATAATGCTTCCTTAGCACACCTATGAGCAATCTCATTGGTGTCTATACGAGCCTAAAGTACATCAAATTCCTACAAATTCTAGAGAAGTGAGTGAATCTCTGTGAAAACATGGCCTGTGTTTGAGCTAAAAGCAGCAAGCAACCATTCATCCCCGATAGTCCGGCAATCCGTTTCGATAAGTATATCATTCCATTCCTTTTCCATTACAAGTGTAGGTGTATCACAAACTGCCAACAACTATACAATGTATGGTTATGTTATAAATGGGTACTTGCAGCTCTCTCCAGAGTCACGGACAGAAAATACGGAAATACATTCGGAGTATACATCAGCCCGCACGAATCATAACGCCTCTGGTCGGTATGGATATAGAGATCATCTCAGCTCGAGCTCAGAAACGAATTTTCGCTCTCTCCATCTCTATTTTATAGTGTGCTATTTTGTAGTGTGAGGCCCACTTTAAAATATCAAAATGCTCATGAGTTATATCCTTCGTAAGGGAAAAATTGAAAGGGTCCTAGGTATCCCCAAGATTAGGGTCTTGTCACTCCTTATTTTTCTCATATCGGTATCACATCAAAATTTGAAAAATCTAAATCGCACAAAACTTAAGAGAACTCATGAGATGGGTTAGTATGACAAAATAGATCATTCATTTAGGTACTGTTAAGACAAGATTCATAATTGTTCTCATGTAATGTCTATGTATTCTATTATCCCCATAATGAATATCACTCAATATAAACTATGAAATCACTAAAACAAGCAAATTATGCACGCAAAAACAGAACCTGTCAAAAACAAAACAGCCTGTAAAGATCTAAACTAAAATCGTACTTACTTAACTTTGGAAAATCTGAACAATCACGACAACGTAGGCAATTTGTATCGGATGTGCTATTTCTACACCTAAGCTCATATGCTACTAGTGTGAACAGTAAAATAAATAAACTAGGAAAAACATTTCAAAAAATAAATAGGGGGCATACTATCATCATAATAAATTTGCTCATCAAAAGTAGGGGGGCTAAAAAGATCATCTTCATCAAACATAGCATCCCTAAGGTTATGGCTTTGCATACCACTATCATCATGGATATACAAAGAATTCGGACTAGCAAAATTGCAATCATGCTTATCGTTTAAGGATCTTATGCCACACGTTTCATTGAATCCTTCTTCTAACACTTTGGCACAATTTTCCGATCCATTATTTTCAAGAAAGACTTTATAAAGGTAAGAAAATTGACAAAATTTCACTTCTATTTTTTCAGTTTTCTTTAATAAAACTAAACTAGTGCTAAAACTATAACTAAAAGATTTGGTTGCAAGGTCTAAAGATATGCCTTCAATCACTCACCTCCCCGGCAGCAACGCTAGAAATAACTTGATGTCCACTACACAACTTTATTCTTGTAGAATCTATTGAGCTTTCAAGTGTAGAGTTTTGTAGGATAGTATCAAATTTTCCTCAAGTGGATTACCTAAGGTTTATCAATGTACGAGAGGTGTAGGGTGAAGGTGGTCTCTCTCAAACAACCCTGTAAAAAATACAATAAATCTCTTGTGTCTCCGACACAAGAGATACACCGGTAAATTGTATAGGCACATTACTTCGGCGAACAGATGATGATACAAGTGTAATATGGATAGTTGATATAGGTTTTTGTAATCTAAAATAATAAAAAACAACAAGGTAACAATTGATAAAAGTGAACACAAACGGTATTGCAACGCTTGTAAATAAGGCCTAAGGTTTATACTTTTACTAGTGCAATCTCTCAATAGTGCTAACATAATTTAATCATATAACAACCCCTCAATGTGTGAAAAAAGATTCACTTCAAATTTCTTATCAATAGAGGAGATCATAAGATGAATTTTTTGTAGGTACCAAACTATCTCAAAGTTAGCTTTACAATCTAACTATTGGGCCATCCCTATAAGTGTCACAAATAGCCCTAGACATCGTACTACAGTAACATCATATGGCACAGATAAATCCAATATAATGTCACCTAGATACTCTAATGTCACCATAATTATCAATGAGTTAATTATTCGATATGCATCAAACAAATTCAGATTCATAATATTCAATCCAACACACACAAAAAACTTCAAAGAGTACCCAAAGTTCCTATCGGAGAAAGTAGGATGAAAACATATATCAACCTATATGCTCGGATGACTCCAATGTCACTACGGGAACCCGCAAGTTAATTACCAAAACATACATCAAGTGACTTAATAGAATACCCCATTTTCACCACGGGTATCCACATGCAAGACATACATCAAGTGTGGGATACAAATCCATAATATTCAATCTGGTAATAACAAAGCCTAAAAGGGCGGGATTCAATTAATCACAACAAAGGTAGAGAGGGAAGAACATCACATGATTCCACTACATTAACGAAGATCATTGTACATCAAGATTGTGCCCTGTCAAGATCGAGATCGAGAGAGAGAGGGGGGAGAGGGAGAGGGGGAGACAGAGGGGGGAGAAAAGGGGGAGAGAGAGGGGAGAGAGAGAGCAGGAGTCGTGGTATTTCCGTAGCAGATGCCAGGGGGTGGCTTAGTACGTGGTTTAGGGCCTACGGGCGCCGGCGGCGTGTGGGAAAGGGTGATGGCACGATACACATGACACCGAGCTATCCAGGTTCAGGGCCCTCCGGTGAGGTAAAACCCGTAGTCCTGTCGGTGTGACTATATGGGGTCACAATACACCGATGCTCCTTGAGCTGTTCGTAAGGAGGGAGACGAATCTCTCGCTACATCGGTGGTGTGTGTGTCTATCTCTCTCTCTCTCTCTCTCTCTCGTGTGTTCTCTTAATGCCCGCCCCCTCTCCCATCGGACTAGGATGGGGATTTATAGTGTAGCCGACTGCATACAATAAGGGATAGAAATGGGGTGCGGGGCCCGGCTGCAAGCCTCTCTGGCTGGCTATGGGGCCCGCCGACCGTCGGGTCTTGTCAGGCGCGAGGCCCGCCGGACACGCGTCGGTCATCACGGAGTTGGTAGGGGTAAGCCCCAGCTGCAGGGCCGCCTCGCCTGGTCAGCCTCGGGCATGACCGGTGGCACTGTAGCCACGCCGAGCCTTGCATCATGAAGAATGTAGCCGTGACTCCGTAACAGCAGACCTTCCCTTGCAACGACACCAGAAGAATGCTGCTAGCACTCTCCGGCAATCGAAACTAGAAGAATATTATTGACGGCCCACCAGCGCATGGGATCGTAGCAGTTTTCGAGGGTAGAGTATTCGACCCAAATTTGTTGATCGCCAAACAGGAGGTGAGAGAATACTCTCGAGTATTAGCAGCTGAATGCGTCCGATTCAACCCCACCTGAAAGATTAGTATCTGCAAGCAAAGTAGTAACAGCAAAGTAGTATGATAACAACGGTGTTAGAAACGATCTGTTGACATGGCAGATTATTTCTAACGATTGTATCAATGGCGCCAAGTTGCCTCGTTGACGAAAATTGTCTGTTCCCGTCAACGACCAGCGATCAAGATTGTAGCAGGTAGCAGCAGTGTAACGAGTAATAGCAGTGGCAAGGAACAACAGTAGTGACAAGAGTAGCAAGTAGCAACAGTAGCAAGCGACAGTAGTAGCAACAGTAGCAGCAGAGCAAGACAAGTAATAGCAGCACAACAAGACAAGTAACAGCAGTAGCAACAGTAGTAACAGCAGCAGAGCAAAACAAGTAACAGCAGAAGCAACAGTAGTAACAGCAGCAGTAGGACAAACTCGTAGGCAATGGGTCGGTGATTTGTTTGGATGATATTCATCATGCAACAGTTATAACACGGAGAGATATGTGGCTAGCTCCCGTTCATCAATGTGATGTAGGCATGCATTCCGTGTGTCGTCATACGTGCTTAGGAAAAAGAACTTGCATGACATCGATTGTCCATCCCTCCCGTGGCAGCGGGGTCCAAAAGGAAACTACGGGATATTAAGGTTCTCCTTTTAATAAAGAACCGGACCAACGCATTAGCACTTGGTGAACACATGAACTCCTCAAACTATGGTCATCACCGGGAGTGGTTCCGGTTATAGTCACTCCGGGGTTGCCGGATCATAACACATAGTAGGTAACTACAACTTGCAAGATCGGATCTAAAACACACATATATTGGTGACAACATAATAATTTCAGATCTGAAATCATGACACTCGGGCCCTAGTGACAAGCATTAAGCATGGCAAAGTAGTAGCAACATCAATCTCAGAACATAGTGGATACTAGGGATCAATCCCCATCAAAACTAACTCGATTACATGATAGATCTCATCCTACTCATCACCGCCCAGCGAGCCTACGAATAGATTACTCACGAACGACGTAGAGCTTCATGGAATTGGAGAGGGAAGAAAGTTGATGATGACGATGGCGACGATTTCCCCTCTCCGGAGCCCAAGACGGACTCCAGATCTGCCCTCCAGATGAAGAACAGGTTGTGGCGGCGCCTCCGTATCGCAAACGTGACGAAATCTTCTCTTTCTATTTTTTCTGGGACGAAAGGGAACTTATAGACCTGAGATTGGGGGCGGCAGAGCTGTGTGGGCCCCACAAGCTTGCGCACCGTCACTAGGGGGTGGCGGAGCCAGGGCTTGTGGCCCACTGGCCCACCCCCTCAGGTGGATCTTGGCGCAGATATTTTTCATATTTTCCAAAAATGATCTCCGTAAATTTTTAGGACGTTTGGAGAACTTTGATTTCTACACAAAAATAACACCAAGGCAAATCTGCTGAAAACAGCGTCAGTCCAGGTTAGTTCCATTCAAAGCATGCAAATTAGAGTCCAAAACAAGGGCAAAAGAGTTTGGAAAAGTAGATACGATGGAGACATATCAACTCCCCCAAGTTTAAAACCTTGCTTGTCCTCAAGCAACTCAGTTGACAAACTGAGAGAGAAAGAAAAACTTTGACAAACTCTGTTTGATCTTGTTGTTGCAACTATGTCTAACTCATAACCAGAATTTCAGCAAGATCAGAAGTTAACCACATAAGCAAATGACACAAAGGTCTCACAGTAAACTAGTATCAATGGCATAATCAGCTAACGAGCAAATAATAATGAGTTTCAAATACCAACACTTCAATCAAAACAAGCATGAAGCAATATGAATAGGTGGTATCTCGCTAGTTCTTTCTGAGACCGCAAAGCATAAACGCAGAGCACTTTCAAAGATCAAGGGCTGACTAAACATTGTAATTCATAGCAACAAAGATCGAGTCATAGTCATACTGAATATCAATCAAAAGCAAAGCATAAAAATGACAGAGGTGTGCTCTAATTGGTGCTTGTAAAAGAAGAGGATGACTCGACAGGAAAATAAATAGATAGGCCCTTCGCAGAGGGAAGCATTGATTTGCAGAGGTGCCAGAGCTCAAGCTTTGAAAACAGAGATAATAATTTTGGGTGGCATGCTTTGATTGTAAACGCAATGACCAAGAGTTCTCAATATCTTCCATGCTACTCATGCTATAGGCGGTTCCCAAACAGAAAAGTAAAGTTTTAACTCCCCTGACACCAATTAATCACACTCCACGGCTAGCCGAATCCTCAGGTACCGTCCATACTAACATCAATCCGGGGGGAGTCTTGGTTTACAGTTATGTTTTCGATTTAAGCATGGAACTCGGCATTCCAATTACCGCCCCCTTTCTCGTGAATGACAGTGAATAAACACATGTCGAGGATAACACTCCTAGCATGGAAGATACCAATAGCCCCTGTCACCACATGAGCGGTTCGGGCATGCAAAACAGATTATTTCTTGAAAGTTTAGAGAGTAGCACATGCAAATTTACTTGGAACGGCAGGTAGATACCGCAAATAGGTAGGTATGGTGGACTCTCATGGAAAAACTTTTGGGTTTATGGAAGTGGATGCACAAGCAGTATTCCGCTTAGTACAAGTGAAGGTTAGCAAAAGACTGGGAAGCGACCAACTAGAGAGCGACAACAGTCATCAAGATGCAATGAGTTTGACTAACATTGAATGCAAGCATGAACAAGATATAAATCACCATGAACACGAACATCATAGAGGCTATGTTGATTTTATTTCAACCACATGCATGAACATGCGCCAAGTCAAGCCACTTGAAACATTCAAAGGAGAATACCATCCTATCATACTACATCATAGTCATTTCAAAATCCATGTTGGCAATCAAGACAAACCATTATAAGCTCCTAGCTAAATAAGCATGGCATCAGAAACTATGATCTCTAAGTTGTCATCGCGAACATGGTTCTCTCACAACAAAGCTGAATCTAGGTCGACAAACTAGTCATATTTACAAAAGCTAAATAGATAGAGTTCATACCAGCTTTTCAGTCTCAGTCACTTCATCATATATCATCATTATTGCCTTTCATTTGCACGATCGAACGATGTGAACAATAATAAGAGCATCGGACTAAGCTGAATCTGCAGGCAAACACAAAGGAGAAGACAAAGTAATATGGCTCTTTGAAAGCTAAACAGGTATGCATGCAAGAACCACTACACATTGTAACCAATATCTTCTACCTTGACCCAAAGAAAAAGAAAACTATTTACACGGGAAAGCTCCCAACAAGCAAAAGAAGAAAGAAAACTCTTTTTGGGTTTTCTCAAAAGGACACAAAACAAGAAAACAAGAAAACGAAAATAAACTAGCATGGATAATACAGTGGCAAAGTGTAAACACCGGCTAACAAAGTGAAAGCATAAGCATGAATGTAAAGTCGGTGAGAACACGTACTCCCCCAAGCTTAGGCTTTTGGCCTAGCTTGGTCTACTCCCATGGTGGGAAATCACCAGCTCCAGGATACTCCGGAGCAGACTGTGGATGCCACTGCTGTGTGAGCTCCTCTGGCTCCCACTGATAAACTGGCGTCCGGTACTCGACTGGCGGCTCGGGCACGGGCGCCTGTGGTTGGGCCAAGTCCCAATATGCGTAGATGTCCGAGGGCATAATAGTGTACCTGCCTATATGAAGATCGAACAAAGAAGGAGCAGGCAAAGTAATAGTCTCTCGAGTACCCTGACTAAATACCAGGTTATAAATCATCCGTCTACTAGCATCTCTATCTAGAAAATCATGGCGAACCATGCTGTCATAATCCAGATATTTCTCAGGGAGAAGCATCTCTCCTTCCTCTCCCAGTCTAATGGGTATCTCAAAGTGTCTGGCAAGACGGGTAGAGTAGATACCTCCATAGACGACACCCCTGGAACGGTTGATGTTCAACCGTTGGGCCACTATAGCACCTAGGCTATAAGTCTTATCGTTATAAAGGCCCTCGCGCAAAACCGCAAGGTCTGGAGAACTAAGTGATCCAGCCTCCCCATGGCCAATCAAACATTTTCTCACAAATAGTGAGAAGTACCGAAGCACAGGAAAATGTATGCTAGCAATTCTAGCGTGAGACACTCCTCTCTCCTCTCCAACAGCAATAGTACCAATGAAATCCTCCAAGTCCCGTGGACGAGGGTCACGGATATCCCCAACATAAAGTAATTTGCATACATTGCAAAAATCCTGTAGTGTCATGCACTGGGGAACATCATATATATGAACTCAACCATGGGAGGATTCTTCCTCGGATAAAAGTTGAAGCTTTCAACGAAAATATTGGTGAGGAGGAGGTATTGTGAGCACTTATCTGCAACGAACGTAGTAAGACCTGCGTTCTCCACCAAGTAATAAAAGTCTTCATAAATCCCAGCGGCGCGCAAGAATTCATCACTTGGCCACTCACACGCTCGAACTTCTGTGACTCGAGGGACTACGTACTTGGGGTGGTTCTTCTCTTCCTCCTTGGGGTTACGGCTTGAAGAGCCTCTCAAGAACCTCCTCATCTTTACCTTTTTCTAGCTCTAAAAAATTCTAAAAATTTTAGAGACTTCGAAAGAGAAGTGAATAAAGATTAACCCAACTTGTAGCAACTACTCCTACTAGTGCCTAGAGACCGTATCACGCGCTAAAACTACTTGGGACCAGCTAAAATCAACATTTATAGCTCAAGAACAGGGTCACCAAGGTAGCAAGAATACGCGAAGGATAAAGCACTAGAGAAAAAACTAATTGGACCAATGGAGGAGTCACTTACCAAGGAGTAATTTCCCGAAAACGGTTCGGGGAATGGTGCTTTGAGCAAGGAGATCGAAAATCACAGCCAAATGAGCAAGAACACGGGTTTGAGCTGCGAAACAATTTTTTCTGGAGGTGGAAGAAGAGGCTGGGAGCTGGAATGAGTGGAGGGGGTCCCTGTGGGCCCCACAAGCTTGCACTCCGCCACCAGGGGGTGGCGGTGGTAGGGCTTGTGGCCCACTGGTCTAGCCCCCAGGCCAGCTCTCAGGCCAAATAATTTTCAAAAAATCCAGAAAAAATCATACTAAATTTTCAGGACCATCGGAGAACTTTTATTTTCGAGGTATTTTTCTCCGGGACGCTAAAACAGAAAACAGGAAAAACTAAACTAATTCTATCATTTTTCTTCTAAGCAACAGAAAATGAAAGCTCAAAACAGAGGTAAGTGACTCTTTGATTCATCCATTTCATGGTCATCGAAATAAATCCGTCAATGGGGTTGATCAAGTACTCATGACAAAACCTTCTCGAATCGCAAGAGAGAACGAAGAATTTTGGAATAGCCACTAAGTCACCTCAATGGGGATATGTATCTCCCCAACAAGCAAATCAGACTTCTTCTTGACACGAGGAATAGGGCATTCAAAGCTCCCAATAAGAATCGATGAAGTCTTTTCGATAGCATTGATGCAATGTACTTGATATCGTTTCTTCGGAAAGTGCACTATGTGCTCATTACCGTTGACATGGAAAGTGACATTGCCTTTGTTGCAATTTATAACAACCCCTGCAGTGTTTAAAAAGGGTCTTCCGAGGATGACAGCCATGGCATCGTCCTCGGGAATATCCAAGATAACAAAGTCTGTTAAGATAGTGGTGTTAGCAACCACAACAGGCACATCCTCGCAAATGCCGATAGGGAAAGCAGTTGATTTGTCGGCCATTTGCAGAGAAATTTTAGTGGGTGTCAACTTATCCAATTCAAGTCTACGATAAAGAGAGAGCCGCATAACACTAACACCGGCTCCAAGGTCACATAAGGCAATTCTTACGTAGTTTCCTTTAATGGAGCAAGGTATAGTGGGCAGTCCGGGATCACCAAGTTTCTTAGGAGTTCCACCCTTGAAAGTGTAATTGGAAAGCATGGTGGAGATCTCAAGATCTGGTATCTTCCGTTTATTAGTCACGATATCTTTCATGTACTTAGCATACGGAGACATCTTGAGCATATCATTTAACCGCATCTGTAGAAAGATGGGTCTTATCATCTCAACGAAGCGCTCAAAATCCTCATCATCCTTTTTCTTGGATGGCTTAGGAGGAAAGGGCATAGATCTCTAAACCCACGGTTCCCTTTCTTTACCATGCTTCCTAGCAGTGAAGTCATTCTTATCGTATTTCTTAGGTTGTGGGTTATCAGGATTAACCTACGGTTCAATCTCCACATCCTCATCATTGCTAGGTTGAGCATTATTATGAACATCACTGTCCATATTGTCACCAGGTTCATGTTCATCACCAGATTGTGTTTCTGCATCAGACGCAGAAATATCATTAGGTTCTTCAGGTGTGACAGTATTTGGTGAACTGGCATGTAGGTTTCTATCGTCCTTCTTCTCCTTAGGATGACTGGGTGTATCAGCATTGATTTCTTGAGAATCTTGATCAATTCTCTTAGGATGACCTTCACGATACAAAGGTTCCTGAGTCATTTTGCCTCCTCAGTAATGACTCTGACAGAGTTGTCATTTAATTCATTGAGCAAGTCATTCTGAGCTTTAAGTACTTGTTCTACCTGAGTAGTAATCATAGAGGCATGTTTACTCAGAAGCTTCAGATCATTGACATTTCTGTCTACACAAGCACTTAAATGGCTAAGCATACGAGTACTTTGTTCCAAATTTCTGCTAACATAATCATTGAAACTCTGTTGTTTGGCAACAAAGTTGTCAAATTCATCAAAGCATAGGCTAGCAGGTTTGTCAAAAGGAATATCACTCTCATCAAACCTACGCACAGAATTCACTTCTACTACCTGTATCGGGTTATCGAGACCATGGACCTCTTCGATAGGTGCTAGATTTTTGACATCTTCAGATCTAATGCCTTTCTCTTGCATAGATTTCTTGGCTTCTTGCATATCTTCGGGACCGGGGAATAGAATACCTCTTTTATTCGGAGTTGGCTTAGGAGGTGGTTCAGGAATAGTCCAAGCATTATCGTTGATCAAGATGTTATTCAGTAGGGTCTCAGCTTGTTCTACAGTTCGTTCCCTAAAAACACAACCGACACAACTATCTAGGTGGTCTCTAGAGGCATCGGTAAGTCCGTTATAGAGGATATCAAGTATCTCGTTCTTCTTAAGAGGGTGATCAGGCAAAGCATTTTGTAGCTGGACGAGCCTCCCCCAAGCTTGTGGGAGACTCTCTTCTTGGAGTTGAGCAAAGTTGTATATTTCCTGCAAGGCAGCTTGCTTCTTATGGGCAGGGAAATATTTCTCACAAAAGTAATAGACCATATCCTGGGGACTACTCACACATCCAGGAACAAGAGAGGTGAACCAGGCTTTAGCGTCATCCTTTAGAGAGAAAGGAAACAACTGAAGGATATAGTAGTGGGGGATCTTCTCCTCATTAGTGAAAAGGGTGGCTATATCGTGTAGTTGGGCAAGATGGGCTACGACCGTCTCAGACTCATAACCGTGGAAAGGATCAGATTCGACTAGAGAGATTATCTCAGGATCGGCAGAGAATTCATAATCCTTATCGGTGATAAAGATAGGTGAAGTGGCAAACTTCGGGTCGTATTTCATCCTATCTTTTAGAGATTTTTCCTTCCACTTGGTAAGTAATTTCTCAGCGTCATAGGCATCCTTACAAGCAAGAAAATCCTCAGCTATCTCTCCCTCCATAACGTAACCCTCGGGTATATCAAGCAATTCATATCTAGGAGAGCTAGATCTAGCAGGAGCAAAAGCAGGTTCTATCTCAATAGTATCGGCAGTTTCAGAAGCATCACGAGCATTGACAGTAACTCTAGCAATATGAGCATCAAGGAATACCCCTAGTGGAACATCAGGCAAAGCAGTATCTCTAGCAGTATCAAGCATAGCATCATCAGGCAAAATAACATCTCTAGCATCATCAGGCAAATCAGTATCAGGCATAGTATCAAGCATAGCATCTCTAGTAGTATCAAGCATAACATCTCTAGCAGTATCAAGCATAGCATCTCTAGCAGTAGCATCATAAGGATCATCAAGCACAGGCGACATATCGAGATTTCTAGCAGGAGGTGATGTCGCAAACTTACTCATAACTGAAGGTGAATCAAGTGCAGAGCTAGATGGCAATTCCTTTACCTCCCCTCGTAGTTGAGGGAAAGACTTTGGTCTTCAGATCCTTCAGATTCTTCATAGTGATCGGCAGATATAAATCCCGAGTAACTCAGAGAATATAGCAATACCTCCCCGGCAACGGCGCCAGAAAAATGCTGACTCCGTAACAGCAGACCTTCCCTTGCAACGGCACCAGAAGAATGCTGCTAGCACTCTTCGGCAATTGAAACTAGAAGAATGTTGTTGACGGCCCACCAGCGCGTGGGATCGTAGCAGTTTTCGAGGGTAGAGTATTCGACCCAAATTTGTTGATCGCCAAACAGGAGGTGAGAGAATACTCTCGAGTATTAGCAGCTGAATGCGTCAGATTCAACCACACCTGAAAGATTAGTATCTACAAGCAAAGTAGTAACAACAAAGTAGTATGATAACAACGGTGTCAGAAACGATCTGTTGACACGGTAGACTATTTCTAACGATTGTCTCAATGGCGCCAAGTTGCCTCGTTGACGGAAATTGTCTGTTCCCGTCAACGACCAGCGATCAAGGTTGTAGCAGGTAGCAGCAGTGTAATGAGTAATAGCAGTGGCAAGGAACAACAGTAGTGACAGCAGTAGCAAGTAGCAACAGTAGCAAGCGACAGTAGTAGCAACAGTAGCAGCAGAGCAAGACAAGTAACAACAGCACAGCAAGACAAGTAACAACAGTAGCAACAGTAGTAACAACACGAGAGCAAAACAAGTAACAGCAGAAGCAACAGTAGGAACAACAGCAGTAGGACAAACTTGTAGGCAATGGGTCGGTGATTTGTTTGGATGATATTCATCATGCAACAGTTATAGCACGGAGAGATATGTGGCTAGCTCCCGTTCGTCGATGTGATGTAGGCATGCATTCCGTGTGTCGTCATACGTGCTTAGGGAAAATAACTTGCATGACATCTATTGTCCATCCCTCCCGTGGCAGCGGGGTCCAAAAGGAAACTACGGGATATTAAGGTTCTCCTTTTAATAAAGAACCGGACCAACGCATTAGCACTTGATGAACACATGAACTCCTCAAACTATGGTCATCACCGGGAGTGGTTCCGGTTATTGTCACTCCGGGGTTGCCGGATCATAACACATAGTAGGTAACTACAACTTGCAAGATCGGATCTAAAACACACATATATTGGTGACAACATAAGAATTTCAGATCCGAAATCATGGCACTCGGGCCCTAGTGACAAGCACTAAGCATGGCAAAGTAGTAGCAACATCAGTCTCAGAACATAGTGGATACTAGGGATCAATCCCCATCAAAACTAACTCGATTACATGATAGATCTCATCCTACTCATCACCGCCCAGCGAGCCTACGAATAGATTACTCACGAACGATGAAGAGCTTCATGGAATTGGAGAGGGAAGAAGGTTGATGATGACGATGGCGACGATTTCCCCTCAACGGAGCCCAAGACGGACTCTAGATCTGCCCTCCAGATGAAGAAGAGGTTGTGGCGGCGCCTCCGTATCGCAAACGCGACGAAATCTTTTTTTTTGGGACGAAAGGGAACTTATAGACCTGAGATTGGGGGCGGCAGAGCTGTGTGGGCCCCACAAGCTTCCTCACCGCCACCAGGGGGTGGCGGAGCCAGGGCTTGTGGCCCACTGGCCCACCCCCTCAGGTGGATCTTGGTGCAGATATTTTTCATATTTTCCAAAAATGATCTCCGTAAATTTTCAGGATGTTTGGAGAACTTTGATTTCTGCACAAAAATGACACCAAGGCAAATCTGCTGAAAACGGCGTCAGTCCAGGTTAGTTCCATTCAAATCATGCAAATTAGAGTCCAAAACAAGGGCAAAAGAGTTTGGAAAAGTAGATACGATGGAGACGTATCAAGCCGCGTCAGCTTTGTCAATGCGCGTTGTAGCCATGCGTGCCCCTGCATCGAGGGCGTGGTCTGGTCTTCGTACGTAAGTACGCTTGGATGGGACAGGCCCTGATCCGCCGGGTGCTGGCCAGGCGGGCTGAACGTCGCCAGTCGGCATGCCACACAGTGGCTAGGCGAGCCACCTCTCGCGAGTCGGCCAAGGGGTCCAGCCGGCCCGAATGTCTTGCAGAGGGATCCCCTCCGCTTTGGTATACCCACGGGCCATATACCCGACAGTAGCCCCCAAAACCGTTGGGATCCGGAGGCCTCCGGGCGAGGGGGCCAGCGGTTTATCCCCCTCGGCCTAAAGATGTTGTTGAAGTCAATTCGTCCACCAGAGCGGGCGAACGGTGATGCACGATCCCAGCCAGTTGCGGCAGCAGCCGGCCCTAGCTTAGTTGGACGCCGCGACACCTCGGTCCTTGTGGCGACCCCTCGGGCTTGGATCCTGCATACGCGCGCCACGTGTGGGCCGGAGGCACGGGCGGGTCCGCCACCACGCATGTGACAGTACGTCGTCGCAGGGTCGCCCTTGCTCGCATCGGCCCACATGTAGGATCTTTTGCGTTGCGAGCTGACGGTTGGCGTTCCCCACGCGGTTTAATGCACGCGAGGATCATGGGTTAATGTTGGATGTGGGCGCAACCGATCCCACGCCCCCACGTCTCTCCCCGGGGCTTTAAAAGGGGAAGGGGGAGGCTCGTTTCGCCATTGCCTCCCCTTACTCTTGTATCTTTCTCGCTCTCGCTCCCCGGCTCTCTTCCTCCATCCTTCCTCCTCGCGCCCGTAGCGCTTGCCCGCGGTCGATCCGCTCGGGTGCCGTCTTTCAAACCTTATTTTCTCCTACTCGCCGGCTGCGTCCGACGAGATGGACGTGCTTCCCTCTAGCTCGTGGGAGGGATCAATCATGACGGCGGAGGACATCAAGTACCTCAAGCGGATGCGGAAGCTTCCGGCTGCGGAGCTCGTAGAGGCCCGTGAGCCTGGCGGGAGCGCGTGCCAAGGCCCCGCGCCGGCGAACTTGTCATCTTTGGTACACACTTCCTTGTCGGCTTCGGGTTGCTCGGGAGCACCTTTCTCTGGTAGTTTCTCGAATTCTATTAGCTCCAGATGCATCATCTGGTGCCAAACTCCGTCTTGTACGTTGCATGCTTTGCCACGCTGTGCGAGGCATATTTGGGCTTCTAGCCCTTTCCTTCCTTCTTCCGCCACTTTTTTCATTTTCATGCCCACGCGCACGGTGAAGTGCCATACTCCTGCGGTGGCGCGGTGTTGTACAGGCGTGGTGGCAGGCTGTTTCCAAAGATGAAGTGGAAGGAGTCCTTCAAGAAGTGGCAGCGCACCTTCTTCTACGTCCACAACATCAGCTTGGGGCGGGATTGGGTTAACCTCCCGCCCTTCACCGATGAACCACCGACTGGAGAGCAATGGTACCTTGAGGTGCGCAGCGACGAGCTGGCGGTGATTAGCGATCGGCTGCAGGAGTTGAAGGCCTCCCTGGGGCTGGGACCGCGTGTGAGCAATGAATCCGCCCCGCCGTCATCATCCCGGGGTGCGACGCGACCTTGCCGGTTGGCCCTCTCACGGCGATGCATCGGAAGCGTGCGAAGGGGCGAGGGGCTTCTCGAAGACGTCGACTGGATCTTAGGGGCGTGGGGAGCGCATTAGCGACGGATCCGCCGGGTCACTACCATCCGAGGGTGAAGCGCGGCCTAGCTGGGCGACCCTTTGGTGATGGCGTAGTGAACACGGGTGGAGGGATGGGGGGCTTCTAGTGCCGGCTGCTGGATCTTGCGGATGCGAGGTGAGGGGGGATGCGTGTGTTGGGGAACGTCGCATGGGAAACAAAATATTTCCTACGCGCACGAAGACCTATCATGGTGATGTCCATCTACGAGAGGGGATTTCCGATGTACGTACCCTTGTAGATCGCATATCAGAAGCGTTAGTGAATGTGGTTGATGTAGTGGAACATCCTCACGTCCCTCGATCCGCCCCGCGAACCGTCCCATGAACCGTCCCGCGATCCGTCCCACGATCTAGTGCCGAACGGACGGCACCTCCGCATTCAGCACACGTACAGCTCGACGATGATCTCAGCCTTCTTGATCCAGCAAGAGAGACGGAGAGGTAGATCAGTTCTCCGGCAGCGTGACGGCGCTCCGGAGGTTGGTGGTGATCTAATCTTAGCAGGGCTCCGCCCGAGCTCCGCAGAAACACGATCTAGAGGTAAAATCGTGGAGGTATGTGGTCGGGCTGCCTTGAAAAAGTTGTCTCAAATCAGCCCTAATAGCTCCATATATATAGGAGGAGGGAGGGGAGGCTTGCCTTGAGGCTCAAGGAGCCCCAAGGGCTACGCACCAAGGAGAGGAGGAGTCCTCCTCCAATCCTAGTCCAACTAGGATTGGAAAGTGGAGTCCTTCTCTCCCTTCCCACCTCCTTTTTTTCTTTTCTCTTTGATTTTCTATCTATGGCGCATAGGGCCTTCTTGGGCTGTCCCACCAGCCCACCAAGGGCTGGTGCGCCACCCCCAAGGCCTATGGGCTTCCCCGGGGTGGGCTGCCCCCCCCCCGGTGAACACTCGGAACCCATTCGTCATTCCCGGTACATTCTCGGTAACTCCAAAAACCTTCCGGTAATCAAATGATGTCATCCTATATATCAATATTCGTTTCCGGACCATTCCGGAAACCCTCGTGACATCCGTGATCTCATCTGGGACTCCAAACAACATTCGGTAACCAACCATATAACTCAAATACGCATAAAACAACGTCGAACCTTAAGTGTGCAGATCCTGCGGGTTCAAGAACTATGTAGATATGACCCGAGTGACTCCTCGGTCAATATCCAATAGCGGGACCTGGATGCCCATATTGGATCCCACATATTCTACGAAGATATTATCGTTTGAACCTCAGTGCCAGGGATTCATATAATCCCGTATGTCATTCCCTTTGTCCTTCGGTATGTTACTTGCCCGAGATTCGATCGTCAGTATCCGCATACCTATTTCAATCTCGTTTACTGGCAAGTCTCTTTACTCATTCCGTAATACAAGATCCCGCAACTTACACTAAGTTGCATTGCTTGCAAGGCTTGTGTGTGATGTTGTATTACCGAGTGGGCCCTAAGATAGCTATCCGTCACACGGAGTGACAAATCCCAGTCTCGATCCATACTAACTCAACGAACACCTTCGGAGATACCAGTAGAGCATCTTTATAGTCACCCAGTTACGTTGCGACGTTTGATACACACAAAGCATTCCTCCGGTGTCAGTGAGTTATATGATCTCATGGTCATAGGAACAAATACTTGACACGTAGAAAACAGTAGCAACAAAATGACACGATCAACATGCTACGTCTATTAGTTTGGGTCTAGTCCATCACGTGATTCTCCTAATGACGTGATCCAGTTATCAAGCAACAACACCTTGTACATAGTCAGAAGACCCTGACTATCTTTGATCAACTGGCTAGCCAGCTAGAGGCTTGCTAGGGACAGTGTTTTGTCTATGTATCCACACATGTATATAAGTATTCATTCAATACAATTATAGCATGGATAATAAACGATTATCTTGATACAGGAATTATAATAATAACTATATTTATTATTGCCTCTAGGGCATAATTCCAACAGTCTCCCACTTGCACTAGAGTCAATAATCTAGCCCTCACATCACCATGCGAATTACATTGTAATAAATCTAACACCCATACAGGTGTTGATCGTGCTTTGCCCGTGGAAGAGGTTTAGTCAGCGGGTCTCCTACATTCAGATCCGTGTGCACTTTGCATATATTTACGTCCTCCCCTTCGACGTAGTCGCGGATGAGGTTGAAGCGTCGTTTGATGTGTCTGGTCTTCTTACGGAACCGTGGTTCCTTTGCTAAGGCAATGGCACCCGTGTTGTCACAGAACAAGGTTATTGGATTCAGTGCGCTTGGCACCACTCCAAGATCCGTCATGAACTGCTTCATCCAGACACCCTCCTAGCCGCCTTCGAGGCAGCCATGTACTCCGCTTCACATGTAGAATCAACTACGACGCTTTGCTTGGAACTGCACCAGCTTACCGCACCCCCATTAAGAATAAATACGTATCCGGTCTGCGACTTAGAGTCGTCCGGATCTGTGTCAAAGCTTGCATCGACGTAACCCTTTACGACGAGCTCTTCGTCACCTCCATACACGAGAAACATCTCCTTAGTCCTTTTCAGGTACTTCAGGATATTCTTGACCGCCGTCCAGTAATCCACTCCTGGATTACTCTGGAACCTGCCTGCCATACTTATGGCCAGGCCAACGTCCGGTCTAGTGCACAGCATTGCATACATGATAGATCCTATGGTTGAAGCATAGGGGACGATGCTCATATGCTCTCTATCTTTATCAGTTGCTGGGCACTGAGTCTTACTCAATCTCGTACCTTGTAAAACTGGCAAGAACCCTTTCTTGGACTGTTCCATTTTGAACCTCTTCAAAACTTTATCAAGGTATGTGCTTTGTGAAAGTCCTATCAGGCGTTTCGATCTATCCCTGTAGATCTTAATGCCTAGAATGTAAGCAACTTCTCCTAGGTCCTTCATAGAGAAACTTTTATTCAAGTAATCCTTTATGCTCTCCAAAAACTCTACGTTGTTTCCAATCAGCAATATGTCATCCACATATAATATTAGAAAAGCCACAGATCTCCCACTCACTTTCTTGTAAATACAAGATTCTCCAACCACTTGTATAAACCCAAATGCTTTGATCACCTCATCAAAGCGTTTATTCCAACTCCGAGATGCTTGCACCAGTCCATAAATGGATCGCTGGAGCTTGCGTACCTTGTTAGCATTTTTAGGATCGACAAAACCTTCGGGTTGCATCATATATAACTCTTCCTTAAGGAAACCGTTAAGGAACGCCGTTTTGACATCCATCTGCCAGATTTTATAATCGAAAAATGCAGCTATTGCTAACATGATTCTGACGGACTTAAGCATCACTACGGGTGAGAATGTCTCATCCTAGTCAACTCCTTGGACTTGTGAAAAACCCTTTGCCACAAGTCGAGCTTTATAAACGGTCACATTGCCGTCAGCGTCCTTCTTCTTCTTAAAGATCCATTTGTTCTGAATAGCCTTGCATCCCTCAGGTAGTACTTCCAAAGTCCACACTTTGTTTTCATACATGGATCCTATCTCGGACTTCATGGCCTCCAGCCATTTGTTGGAATCTGGGCCCACCATTGCTTCTTCATAATTTGCAGGTTCATTGTTGTCTAACAACATGATTGACAAAACGGGATTACCGTACCACTCTGGAGCAGCATGTGGTCTCGTTGACCTGCGTGGTTCGATAGGAACTTGAACCGGAGTTTCATGATCATCATCATTAACTTCCTCCTCAACCGGTGTCGCAACGACAGGGGTTTCCCCTTGCCCTGCGCCACCATCCAGAGGGATGAGAGGTTCGACAACCTCATCAAGTTCTATCTTCCTCCCACTCAATTCTCTCGAGAGAAACTCCTTCTCGAGAAAAGCTCCATTTTTAGCCACAAACACTTTGCCCTCGGATTTGAGATAGAAGGTGTACCCAACTGTCTCTTTTGGGTAACCTATGAAGATGCACTTTTCCGCTTTGGGTTCTAGCTTTTCACGCTGAAGCTTTTTGACATAAGCATCACATCCCCAAACTTTAAGAAACGACAACTTTGGCCTTTTGCCATACCACAGTTCGTATGGTGTCGTCTCAACGGATTTTGATGGTGCCCTATTTAAAGTGAATGCAGTTGTGTCTAATGCATAACCCCAAAACGATAACGGGAAATCGGTAAGAGACATCATATATCGCACCATCTCTAATAAAGTACGATTACGACGTTCGGGCACACCATTACGCTGTGGTGTTCGAGGCGGTGTCAACTGTGAAACAATTCCACATTGTCTTAAGTGAGCACCAAACTCGAAACTCAGATATTCACCCCCACGATCAGACCGTAGGAACTTGATCTTCTTGTTACGATGATTTTCAACTTCACTCTAAAATTGCTTGAACTTGTCAAATGTTTCAGACTTGTGCTTCATTAAGTAGACATAACCATATCTACTCAAATCATCAGTGAAGGTGAGAAAATAACGATATTCGTCGCGTGCCTCCACGCTCATCGGACCGCACACATCGGTATGTATGATTTCCAACAAGTCACTGGCACGCTCCATTGTTTCGGAGAACGGAGTTTCAGTCATCTTGCCCATGAGGCATGGTTCGCATGTGTCAAGTGAATCAAAGTCAAGTGACTCCAAAAGTCCATCGGTATGGAGTTTCTTCATGCGCTTTACACCAATATGACCTAAGCGGCAGTGCCACAAAAACATGGCGCTATCAATGTTAACTCTAACTCTTTTGGTCTCAATGTTATGTATATGTGTATTATCACTATCAAGATTCAATATTTACAATCCTCTCACATTGGGTGCATGACCATAAAAGATGTTACTCATAGAAATAGAACAACCATTATTCTTTGACTTAAAAGAGTAACCGTCTCGCAACAAACAAGCTCCAGATATAATGTTCATGCTCAACGCAGGCACTAAATAAAAATTATTCAAGTTCATAACTAATCCTGATGGTAACTGAAGTGAAACTGTGCCGACGGCGATTGCATCAACCTTGGAACCATTTCCTGCGCGCATCGTCACTTCATCTTTCGCCACCCTTCGCCTATTCCGCAGTTCCTGTTTCGAGTTGCAAATATGAGCAACGGAACCGGTATCGAATACCCAGGCACTACTACGAGAGCCGGTTAAGTACACATCAATAACATGTATATCAAATATACCTGATTTTTCTTTGGCCGCCTTCTTATCAGCGAGATACTTGGGGCAGTTGCGCTTCCAGTGACCCATACCCTTGCAATAGTAGCACTCTGTTTCAGGCTTAGGTCCAGCTTTGGGTTTCTTCGTCGGATTGGCAACATGCTTGCCGCTCTTCTTTGAATTACCCTTCTTCCCTTTGCCGTTTCTCTTGAAACTAGTGGTCTTATTCACCATCAACACTTGATGCTCTTTACGGAGTTCAGACTCTGCGACTTTCAGCATCGCAAACAACTCGCCGGGTGACTTGTTCATCCCTTGCATGTTGTAGTTCAACACAAAGCCCTTATAGCTTGGCGGCAGTGATTGAAGAATTCTGTCAGTGATAGCCTCTTGCGGGAGTTCAATCCCCAGCTCAGCTAGACGGTTTGAGTACCCATACATTTTGAGCACATGTTCACTGACAGACGAATTCTCCTCCATCTTGCAAGCATAGAATTTATCGGAGGTCTCATACCTCTCGATCCGGGCGTTCTTCTGAAAGATAAACTTCAACTCCTGGAACATCTCATATGCTCCATGACGCTCAAAGCGACGTTGAAGTCCCGACTCTAAGCCATACAAGACTGCACATTGAACTACTGAGTAGTCCTCCTTATGTGTTAACCAAGCGTTCTTAACATCTTGGTCAGCCGTAGCGGGTGGTTCATCTCCTAGTGCAGCATTAAGGACATAATCCTTCTTCCCAGCTTGTAGGATCAACTTAAGATTACGAGCCCAGTCTACAAAGTTGCTTCCATCATCTTTCAACTTAGCTTTCTCTAGGAACGTATTAAAATTCAGGGTGACTTGTGCGTGAGCCATGATCTACAACACAAATATATTCAAAGTGGACTTAGACTATGTTCGAGATAATTAGAGTCTCACTTAATCAAATTACTTGCTAAACTCCCACTCAGAAAGTAAATCTCTCTAGTCATTTGAGTGGTTCATGACCCACTTACACTAGCTCAAGTCCGATCATCACGTGAGTTGAGTATAGTTTCAGTGGTAAGCATCCCTATGCTAATCATATCAACTATATGATTCATGATCGACCTTTCGGTCTCATGTGTTCCGAGGCCATGTCTCACATGCTAGGCTCATCAAGCTTAACCCGAGTGTTCCTCGTGTGCAACTGTTTTGCACCCGTTGTATGTGAACGTTGAGTCTATCACACCCGATCATCACGTGGTGTCTCGAAACAACGAACTGTAGCAACGGTGCAAAGTCGGGGAGAACACAATTTCGTCTTGAAATTTTAGTGAGAGATCACCTCATAATGCTACCATCGTTCTAAGCAAAATAAGGTGCATAAAAGGATTAACATCACATAAAATTCATAGGTGACATGATATAGCCATCATCACGTGCTCCTTGATCTCCATCACCAAAGCACCGGCACGATCTTCTTGTCACGGGCGCCACACCATGATCTCCATCAACGTGTCGCCATCGGGGTTGTCATGCTACTCATGCTATTACTACTAAAGCTACATCCTAGCAAAATAGTAAATGCATCTGCAAGCACAAACGTTAGTTTAAAGACAACCCTATGGCTCTTGTCGGTTGTCGTACCATCGACGTGCAAGTCGATATTATCTATTACAACATGATCATCTCATACATCCAATATATCACATCACATCGTTGGCCATATCACATCACAAGCATACCCTGCAAAAACAAGTTAGACGTCCTCTAATTTGTTGTTGCATGTTTTACGTGGTGACCATGGGTATCTAGTAGGATCGCATCTTACTTACGCAAACACCACAACGGAGATATATGAATTCCTATTTAACTTTATCCAAGGACCTCCTCGGTCAAATCCGATTCAACTAAAGTTGGAGAAACCGACACTTGCTAGTCATCTTTGAGCAACGGAGTTACTCGTAGCGATGAAACCAGTCTCTCGTAAGCGTACGAGTAATGCCGGTCCAAGCCGCTTCAATACAACAATACCGTGGAATCAAGAAAAGACTAAGGAGGGCAGCAAGACGCACATCACCGCCCACAAAAACTTTTGTGTTCTACTCGAGATTACATCTACGCATGAACCTAGCTCATGATGCCACTGTTGGGGAACGTCGCATGGGAAACAAAAAATTTCCTACGCGCACGAAGACCTATCATGGTGATGTCCATCTACGAGAGGGGATTTCCGATCTATGTACCCTTGTAGATCGCACAGCAGAAGCGTTAGTGAACGCGGTTGATGTAGTGGAACGTCCTCACGTCCCTCGATCCGCCCCGCGAACCGTCCCGCGATCCGTCCCACGATCTAGTGCCGAACGGACGGCACCTACGCGTTCAACACACGTACAACTCGACGATGATCTCGGCCTTCTTGATCCAGCAAGAGAAACGGAGAGGTAGATGAGTTCTTCAGCAGCATGACGGCGCTCCGGAGGTTGGTGGTGATCTAATCTCACGAGGGCTCCGCCCGAGCTCCGCAGAAACGCGATCTAGAGGTAAAACCGTGGAGGTATGTGGTCGGGCTGCCTTGAAAAAGTTGTCTCAAAATAGGCCCTAATAGCTCCATATATATAGGAGGAGGGAGGGGAGGCTTGCCTTGAGGCTCAAGGAGCCCCGAGGGCTGCGCACCCAGGAGAGGAGGAGTCCTCCTCCAATCCTAGTCCAACTAGGATTGGAAAGTGGAGTCCTTCTCTCCCTTCCCACCTCCTTTTTTTTCTTCTCTTTGATTTTCTATCTATGGCGCATAGGGCCTTCTTGGGCTGTCCCACCAGCCCACCAAGGGCTGGTGTGCCACCCCCAAGGCCTATGGGCTTCCCCGGGGTGGGCTGCCCCCCCCCCCCCCCCCCCGCTGAACACTCGGAACCCATTCGTCATTCCCGGTACATTCTCGGTAACTCCGAAAACCTTCCGGTAATCAAATGAGGTCATCCTATATATCAATATTCGTTTCCGGACCATTCCGGAAACCCTCGTGACATCCGTGATCTCATTCGGGACTCCGAACAACATTCGGTAACCAACCATATAACTCAAATACGCATAAAACAACGTCGAACCTTAAGTGTGCAGACCCTGCGGGTTCGAGAACTATGTAGACATGACCCGAGTGACTCCTCGGTCAATATCCAATAGCAGGACATGGATGCCCATATTGGATCCCACATATTCTACGAAGATCTTATCGTTTGAACCTCAGTGCCAGGGATTCATATAATCCCGTATGTCATTCCCTTTGTCCTTCGGTATGTTACTTGCCCGAGATTCGATCGTCAGTATCCGCATACCTATTTCAATCTCGTTTACCGGCAAGTCTCTTTACTCGTTCCGTAATACAAGATCCCGCAACTTACACTAAGTTACATTGCTTGCAAGGCTTGTGTGTGATGTTGTATTACCGAGTGGGCCCTAAGATAGCTATCCGTCACACGGAGTGACAAATCCCAGTCTCGATCCATACTAACTCAGCGAACACCTTCAGAGATACCTGTAGAGCATCTTTATAGTCACCCAGTTACGTTGCGACGTTTGATACACACAAAGCATTCCTCCGGTGTCAGTGAGTTATATGATCTCATGGTCATAGGAACAAATACTTGACACGCAGAAAACAGTAGCAACAAAATGACACGATCAACATGCTACGTCTAAGTTTGGGTCTAGTCCATCACGTGATTCTCCTAATGACGTGATCCAGTTACCAAGCAAAAACACCTTATACATAGTCAGAAGACCCTGACTATCTTTGACCAACTGGCTAGCCAACTAGAGGCTTGCTAGGGACAGTGTTTTGTCTATGTATCCACACATGTATATAAGTCTTCATTCAATACAATTATAGCATGGATAATAAACGATTATCTTGATACAAGAATTATAATAATAACTATATTTATTATTGCCTCTAGGGCATAATTCCAACAGTCTCCCACTTGCACTAGAGTCAATAATCTAGCCCTCACATCACCATGCGAATTACATTGTAATAAATCTAACACCCATACAGTTCTGGTGTTGATCGTGCTTTGCCCGTGGAAGAGGTTTAGTCAGCGGGTCTGCTATATTCAGATCAGTGTGCACTTTGCATATATTTACGTACTCCCCTTCGACGTAGTCGCGGATGAGGTTGAAGCGTCGTTTGATGTGTCTGGTCTTCTTGCGAAACCTTGGTTCCTTTGCTAAGGCAATGGCACCCGTGTTGTCACAGAACAAGGTTATTGGATTCAGTGCGCTTGACACCACTCCAAGATCCGTCATGAACTGCTTCATCCAGACACCCTCCTTAGCCGCCTCCGAGGCAACCATGTACTCCGCTTCACATGTAGAATCAGCTACGACGCTTTGCTTGGAACTGCACCAGCTTACCGCACCCCCATTAAGAATAAATACGTATCCGGTCTGCGACTTAGAGTCGTCCGGATCTGTGTCAAAGCTTGCATCGACGTAACCCTTTACGGCGAGCCCTTCATCACCTCCATACACGAGAAACATCTCCTTAGTCCTTTTGAGGTACTTCAGGATATTCTTGATCGCCATCCAGTGATCCACTCCTGGATTACTCTGTAACCTGCCTGCCATACTTATGGCCAGGCCAACGTCCGGTCTAGTGCACAACATTGCATACATGATAGATCCTATGGCTGAAGCATAGGGGACGGTGCTCATATGCTCTCTATCTTTATCAGTTGCTGGGCACTGAGTCTTACTCAATCTCGTACCTTGTAAATCTGGCAAGAACCCTTTCTTGGACTGTTCCATTTTGAACCTCTTCAAAACTTTATCAAGGTATGTGCTTTGTGAAAGTCCTATCAGGCGTTTCGATCTATTCCTGTAGATCGTAATGCCTAGAATGTAAGCAGCTTCTCCTGGGTCCTTCATAGAGAAACTTTTATTCAAGTAATCCTTTGTGCTCTCCAAAAACTCTACGTTGTTTCCAATCAGCAATATGCCATCCACATATAATATTAGAAACGCCACAGAGCTCCCACTCACTTTCTTGTAAATAAAAGATTCTCCAACCACTTGTATAAACCCAAATGCTTTGATCACCTCATCAAAGCGTTTATTCCAACTCCGAGATGCTTGCACCAGTCCATAAATGGATCGCTGGAGCTTGCATACCTTGTTAGCATTTTTAGGATCGACAAAACCTTCGGGTTGCATCATATACAACTCTTCCTTAAGGAAACCGTTAAGGAACGCCGTTTTGACATCCATCTGCCAGATTTTATAATCGAAAAATGCAGCTATTGCTAACATGATTCTGACGGACTTAAGCATCGCTACGGGTGAGAATGTCTCATCGTAGTCAACTCCTTGGACTTGTGAAAAACCCTTTGCCACAAGTCGAGCTTTATAAACGGTCACATTGCCGTCAGCGTCCGTCTTCTTCTTAAAGATCCATTTGTTCTGAATAGCCTTGCAGCCCTCAGGTAGTACTTCCAAAGTCCACACTTTGTTTTCATACATGGATCCTATCTCGTACTTCATGGCCTCCAACCATTTGTTGAAATATGGGCCCACCATTGCTTCTTCATAATTTGCAGGTTCATTGTTGTTAACAACATGATTGACAAAACGGGGTTACCGTACCACTCTGGAGCAGCACGTGGTCTCGTCGACCTGCGTGGTTCGATAGGAACTTGAACCGGAGTTTCATGATCATCATCATCAACTTCCTCCTCAACCGGTGTCGCAACGAGAGGGGTTTCCCCTTGCCCTGCGCCACCACCCAGAGGGATGAGAGGTTCGACAACCTCATCAAGTTCTATCTTCCTCCCACTCAATTCTCTTGAGAGAAACTCCTTCTCGAGAAAAGCTACGTCTATTAGTTTGGGTCTAGTCCATCACGTGATTCTCCTAATGACATGATCCGGTTATCAAGCAACAACACCTTGTACATAGTCAGAAGACCCTGACTATCTTTGATCAACTGGCTAGCCAACTAGAGGCTTGCTAGGGACAGTGTTTTGTCTATGTATCCACACATGTATATAAGTCTTCAGTCAATACAATTATAGCATGGATAATAAACGATTATCTTGATACATGAATTATAATAATAACTATATTTATTATTGCCTCTATGGCATAATTCCAATAGCGTGTAAGGGATAGATCCGCCCCTGTGCCACTATCGTGGGGCGTCCGTGGGGACACGCGGGAGGGGGGAGCCACTTTCCACGCGAAGGACTTCCAACTATGGAGTAGAATTCTTAGAGCATCCCTAGCAGACCCCGTATAACGCCGACCCGCAAAACGCTTTTACAGTTTGCGGAAGAACGGCTTTGCGGGCCGATGCACGCGAGGGCAGAATCAGACCCCATAAAACAGATCCGTAAAAAAGGATATTCGCAGAAGATGCTCTTTTATGGGTCGGCTACACAGGGTTTGCTCGGGCGCCGCCGCGTCGACCCGCAAACCGAAAAACCCCAATAGGCAAATTTGACGGCGGTTCCGACAAATGAGTTCAAATTCAAATAATAGAACATAGTTCATGAGCAAATAAAAGCATAGTCTTGTAAGACAAACGCAAAATGACTTCATGCAAAAGCGAGGACCACACCGGTCATCATCTTGGTTGAACCACCGCTACATTGAGTGACATCAAATCACGAGCTACCACAATGGCGAAAAGCGAAGCAAGAACAAGGGGGCGAAGATGCATACCTTCCGGCCATTTCATCGAACACCTCGCCTACGGTGAAAGCAGCGCCGTTGAAACGCATCGTCGGGAAACATCTCGTCGGGACAGAGGGAGTGGACGAAGGCGTCGACCTTTTCGTAGGAGCCTTCTCCGCTTCACGCCCGGAACCTTGCTCATCTTTTCCGCCGGCGGCCGAAAATATTGCGCAGCGGTGGCGGCGCCCAATGCGCGTGCCTTTCTGGCGGGGCCAGTCGGATTGCCGCCCTGCATGACAACGTTGGCCTACCGCTTGCGGGCAGGCGCGTTGGTGCCTTGGATGACGACGGGGGCGACATGGCCGGCGACGACATCCGCCAGAGGGGATTGCGTGTGCGCGACCTCCACGTTGACGTGGGACAGCTGGGAGACTTCCATGGCGACGAAGAATGGCGGGGAAGATGGACCGGAGCACACGGTAGCGGGGCAATTGCTGCCGAGGCGGGGGGAGCGAGGAATGGCCGCGTGGAAATTTCCCTCGCGCCAAATCTCATTGAGGATAGGGGCGAGCTCGGGTCGGCCTCCCACCCCGTGAATCTAAAGGTTGAGGACGCACTTTTGCCGCGCCTCGCAAAAAGTATGGGTCGGACACGTTTGCATGGTCTGGTCGGGCAGTATTTTCCGTACCGATCCGAATTTTGAAGGTTATTTTGCGGGTCACGGCTTCATACGGGGTTTTGCTAGAGATGCTCTTACAAAGTAATTCCCATGTTCAACCTGAATAATGTCAAAATTAGTTTTATTAACTCCTACTAAAATCCCCCGAGATTTCCATTTCCATTCAAAGTTTTTACGAGAGCTAATGGAGTGCAATTCAATTTAATATAATTGTGTTTAATAGTCTCAAAAAGCCCAACGAAATCAAGTCTGTAACCAGTAATCAAATGTCTCACATATCTTTTTTTTAGGATTTTGACCCAAACCTCTAAAATTCCATAAAACTATTAATCACTAATCACTCCTAGTCTCCTAGAGCTTACAGACCGGTTGCAGACACGAGCTTGAGGTGTACAAATGAGTCTATTATCACGTCGAATTGACACATCTAGAGCCATATAACAACTTGGTTCACCGAAGACTCGATCATTCAGAGAGAAAACGAACATGAGTACATTTCAACAAATGAAAAGAGGGAGAGAGAATCTTGGCATCATTTGACAAGCCCTGTACCTGGCCCAGTGATATGGTTGGGCAGAAGGCAGCCTCCCAATTTGGGCACCACTGCACAAGTCAAGTCCACGACAACGATTGCCTCTCCGGCCAGCCTTTCTCCTCACCCGTCACGCCCAGCTAGCTCTGCTAAGTTAGGCCCTGTTTGGACCATTCGGATTATATAATCCAGTTTTTATAATTTATTTTGTTTTCAAACAGGATAATTTATGATGTAGATTATAAAAACTAGATGGATAGATTACTAAAAACTCATAATCTACTCCATCCCAGTTAAAATCAAATTATGAATTGCTAATGACCTATTACCTTTGTAAAGTTGAAGATAATTACATTCCTACCACCGTCATCCTCCTCTTCAAAAAAATAAACAAAGGACAGACAGGTCATTATGTAATGTAAAATCTGGATTACAGTTTATATAATTTCGCCTCCAAACATGCCCAACTAGATTATTTTTATAAATCATATTATATAGTTTATCTTCATAATTCAGATTATCATAATTTATTATGGTTTCAAACAGGACCAGAGTATGGTTAATAGTATAGCCAACTGCTGGCTATAAGTCATTTTATAACCCACCTTATGGCTAGCCTGTAAAATAGTTAGTTATAAAAGAGTATTATTTTTATTATATATAGCCAATCTTTCATTCTTACAAAACACCTAGGAGCACGTGCTAGAGGTAGC
This sequence comes from Hordeum vulgare subsp. vulgare, assembly GCF_904849725.1. Taxonomy (NCBI): domain Eukaryota; kingdom Viridiplantae; phylum Streptophyta; class Magnoliopsida; order Poales; family Poaceae; genus Hordeum; species Hordeum vulgare. Next base: position 464,122,033 of record NC_058518.1, on the reverse strand, counting down.
TCTTCACGAAGAGTCCGCTTTCCTTCTCTCTCTCCTCTTCTCTCTCATTCAACTCATTAAAAATATAATATTTTAATCCTTACAACCTGCTGACCGTGACTTATTATACTTGCTCTAAACTGATAAAACCTCGGTAACAAGAATGCTAAGTACTGACCTACTGTGGCGGAGCCAGCGTTCTGCCAATCACAGGCATTGACAAGTTCGGCCACATACCGCCAAAACAAATGAAGAAACAAATAACAAGACAAGTTGGCCACATAGGCTGCTGGCCTTTCTCCTTTTCCAAAAGCTCTGTGTAGAATGGGCACTGCGCAGTGTCTGTCGCTCTCGGTGCTAAGTAGGAGTGGTGCGATTACGCTAATCCTTGCGAGAGGAGAGGAGAGGCTTTTGCCTCCCGCGTGCGTGCGTGCTCTCGCCACAGGCTCAAACAAAAGAAACGATTTTATATACTAACAATATCGTGGAAAATTTCTTGGAAGGCGTGTGGTGCGATCCTTCCCAGTACAAGCCAGTAGCCAGTCCCGTGGAAGAAGACGTCACACAATTACGCCCCGTACAGCATACGCTACTACCATAATTTTTTTTTAAAAAGGAAGCGAGATCAAAACAAACAAAAAAGCGAAGATCATTCATGCAGACGCAGGTATGGTGGACGTCTCGTTTGGAAACCCGTTGCCGGATGGGCCATGCATGAGGCCACGGTGTGGTCATGGAGGTAGAGCCGGAGGTGGGGAGGCCGAGTGGAATCATCGCGCTGGAACGAGGGCCTTTTTTCCGTCGCGTTCCGAAAGCCCCCCAGGAGCCTTTGCGAGGGGGCAACGCAACTCAACCGCGACGCGGAAAAGGGAGATCGGATTCTCGGAACATAATCGTCAACAGAAGATGAAGAAGAAGATCTGCCGCGCGAGCAGATCGGCCGCTGTCGTTTTATCAGACTTTTGACGTCGGCGTCGCTGTAGTTTTTGTAGAGACGGAGGCGTCGCTGTAGTAGTTTGACCGACGATATATGCACCACTGCCGTCCAGGCGCGATTTTTGTTCTGGCTGAAAACGAGAGGAGGGATGAGGGGGGTGACCTTGAGATGTGGCCGCATGGCCTTCATGCCTGTGTACTTCTCTCGATGGCATGTAAATGTAGTACTACAGCAGCCGATACGCTAGCTACGTAGTAGGAGTAGTACAGTAGTACGTCCTCTTCACCGCTAGACTCAAGCAAGTGCAGGTGCTGGTGCTGGCCCGGCCCCACCGATCATCATCACCGAACCCAGAGCAAGAAACAAATAAAATCATTGCGAAAGCAGAGCAAACAATCTGACGAAAGGAGAGCAGGCGCGCACCGAGCACGGCACCCAGCAACAGAAGAAGAATAAAAGACGCACGCGTCCCGTCCGAGCCCACCACCACCCAGCTCGGATTAGTTTAAAAAATCAGCGGCCCAGCGATTGGCCCGCGCCCACGTCGCATCTATCCTCCTCCTCCACCTCTTCCTTTTTTTTTCTCGTTCGCCAGAGGCCAGCGATATAGGAGCAGCAGTTGCGTGCTGCTTGGCCGCGCCAAAAGCCAGCGGCCAACAAACTACGACTAGTTAGTTTTCCCCCTAGCGTCCCGATCTCTTTCGGCTCGTGCCCACCCCACGCCCGCCACCAACGCCGGAAAGATCTGCCCCCGGATAGCTGGGATTCCGGCGATGAGCTGCGGCGGCGGGCAGAGCGGGTGGCTGCTGGACTACGGCCTCGTGGAGGAGGAGATCCAGGCCTCCGACTTCATCTACATGGTCGACGATCCGCCCGTCTCCAGGTCAGCTCAGCTCAGCTCAGATCCTCCTCTCCTTCTTTCCATCCTGTTCGGGGGGTAGATAGGATTCTTCAAGATCGGGGGCTGCTTTGCTCACTGTCGGTGATCGGTCGGATATTCCGGTGGATGCTTTTGCAGCGCCATGCTGGGGTTCGATGCTCCCAGGAAGGAGGACGCTGCGGCCGCCCGGGACAACTCCGGCGCCAAGAAAAGGTACTGCTGCTCCGCTAGTAATGTTTTCCTCCCTCTTGTTCCGATTTGTTGTTGCAAGTTTTGAGGGATTTTGCGCTGTTTTCGGTGCTCCTGTTTGGATTATTTGGCCCTTTCTGGTTAGTGATAAGATTGACGAGAAACATGGAAGCGGTAGTTGAGAGAACGCCAGTCTGGCTGGCCCATCTTGAACGTGCCTACCGACCTTGACTCACACAACACTCCAAAAGATTTGCTAAAATAGGTAGTACCCTATTAGAGATTGCTTGAGACATTTGTAGACAATTTTCAGTTCAATAGATCAGCTCACAACTACTGTACATAGGTTACACACAAGGCTGAAACTGAAAACTCTTGAGACTAGTTTAAAAACTTTAAATTAGCCGACGTACTTGGCATGTTTCATGCTTATATAGTACGGAGTAGAAAGTTTTGGAACCTACAGGTGTGGCTATTTTCCCCGTCCCAGAATATGGGTTACAGCCCGGATTCAGCTTTCAGTCACTGATTACTGGGGAAAAAAACTAGTCACTGATCACACTGATGCTAAAAGCTACACAAATCACACACTTTAAGACCAGAATCTGTGAAGCATGAGCCTAATCTTACGCTATTATCCTGTATCTGCAGATCCCGTCCAGAGTCGAGCGCACAACCCGGCACAAAGGCGTGCCGAGAGAAGCTCCGGCGAGACAGGCTCAACGAAAGGCAAGTTCTGGGGCTCAGGATTTTCAGTTCCATGTCTGAATAATTCTTAGTCTCCCAACGCTTCAGTGATACACGTGTCTTGGAGCTCTTCATAATTCCTCTCTGTGGTGCGACACTCCAGGTTCAACGAGCTCTGCGCCGTCCTGGAGCCCGGGAAGCCACCCAAGGCCGACAAGGTCGCCATCCTCAGCGACGCCACTCGCCTCCTGGACCAGCTGCGCGCCGAGGCTCAGCAGCTCAAGTCCTCAAACGAGTCGCTCCAGGACTCTATCAAGAGCCTCAAGGTAAAGCAGCAACTCACTGGGACACTGCCATTTACGGTAAAGAAAAGTTCAGAGATCTCATGGTCATGGTTGGATGTCGCTTTATGTATGTAGTCCGAGAAGTCGGAGCTGCGAGACGAGAAGACGAAGCTGAAGGCCGAGAGGGAGAGGCTGGAGCAGATGCTCAAGGGCGTCAGCGCTGCTGCTGCTCCCCGGCAGTTCATCCCGCACCCGGCCGCCGCTGCGGCGCCGCAGTTCCACCCGGCGGCAGCGTTCGCGCACGCCGGCAAGTTCGTCCCGGCGTACGCAGCCGGCTACCCGCCGCCGGCAGCCTTCTGGCAGTGGATACCGCCGACGTCGCTGGACACGTCCAAGGACCCCGCGCACTGGCCCCCCGTTGCGTGATCAGCTCGATGACGCACGGCGGCCATCGTCGGAGGATGTAGAAGGTTGACCAAAGCACGCGCCCGGAGATAACATCGGTTCCTGGTGATTGTGTAGCGGTGTCTATGATTATGATGTGGGTATAATGATCCAGGGCTCGCTGTGGGTATAATGATCCAGGGCTCGCCTGATACGAATTCCTGGTGATCGTCGCTCATTGGAGCAGTCTATGTAACAGCTCTAATGTTATAGTGATGAATATGATTCATAATTATAGGATCGACGATGCTTTATACTCCCTCCTAACACATGATTAGTACTTTATTGTACTACTTCTGTATGTATAAATAGTGTGGATGCATCTCACAGTCAATCAATAACCATTTCAGAAAAATTTTAAGCATGCCTTTTAAACCGTGACAGAGAAAGTAAGAAACGATGAAAAATATGCCCTGCTTTGAATGGTTTTATAAGCATATTCCGCACGCAAACGTAGGAAAAACCATACACATGCAACGAAACAGAGTGCATTGGGCTGAAGATGTTGTGCTTCTACATTGTAACCAAACTTTACTCAAGCACAAGACATTACATGCTTATTAAAGATGAATCTTGAATTTGATTTTTTTTATCAAAAAGAAGGTATAAACCCTCGGCCTCTGCTCTGCATTATTATGATCCACATATACGTTTTTATTAAGATTGATGTATATAATGTAACACTAATCTTCTTAGAATTAAAGAGCCCGCATTCAATTGAGGTCTTCAATTGATATTGTGATACCCGATTTTCACTTGGTCAACAATTTCTCAAAGCTCTCTTGTTTAATTATTTTATTTATATCTATATAATATTATACTTCTTAGTTTTAAAGAGTGCACATTCAATTCAGGCCTTCAAGATTTAATTATAATTCGGTCACCCGATTTTGACCGGGTCAATAATTTTTCAAAACTTACTCGTTCAATTCTTTAGACCAATACAATATGCTTCCTAATGGGTTTGATTTATGATTTTGACCGAACTAATAGTTGTTCAAATCAATCAACAGCAATGGACCTATGAAAACATATCAATCACGCTCATGCAACAGTCGACTTAGAATTTTCCCACATACATAAGGTTGGTTGGCATACAATATAGAATCGCATAACGAAAGACCCATCAAATTACCAAATTATAAACAAAAATAAAATACACTATGTCTTCTACCCCACACATCAAATGAAAATTCCATTAGTTTCAAAATATAAGGGGTATTAGTTTCTTCAAAAGTCAAATTCTTCAACTTTGATCAAGTTGGGAGAAAAAGTATCTACGTTCACAATATTAAATAAAAATATGAAAAAATGATGAATCTAATCATAACAATTTGATATTATAGATTTGATATACTTATCTACAAATTTAAAAGGTTTGAAATTTAAAATAATAATACACATTGTCTTTTAAATAGATTGATTGTTTTTTTTAATCTAACAACGCAGCAAAACGCGCCAGGTCCTTCTAGTATACATCAACGAGTAGACTACAAGCCATGGATGGCTACAGTAGAACCACTTCAAGAGGGATCGGAACTGATTCCGTGCACCTAAATGATTACTTGCCCTCAAATTAGTGCATTTGAGATCATACTCTCGTATCCGTCACTAGCCTTAAGCGTAGCCAGTTAGGACAAAGTCTCTCCTCGAGACTCCATCGTCGAGCTGGTGGGTTCGTCTCATGTAACAGCCCGAGACCGACGATTCACAAGATTCTCCTTTTATGCCGTTCTTGTCGTGTGATTCGTCTGGTTGTCTCATGCATCATCGCGTCATGCGCATCATCTGCATTACATCGGCACTCCGTTGCCGCCAGTTTTTAAAACTTGCATCCGTTAGTTGTTGCCCGTTCTCTCCGTTTTCGTCGTTGACCGTTTTGAGCCCCCGACCACACACGCACGCGTCTGCGGCATCGTTATAAATATTGTTTTCAAAAGTGCGTATAAAATATTCTCGGATTGGGTTAAAACTAGGCGTGCGGTCTTTATATGTTGTAAGTAGGCCGCCTGTCAATTTTTGCCGCAATTGGAGCTCGTTTGATACCCGTACCTTTAAATATATAGTGGCACTATAGCCGGTTTACTTATCAGACATTTCCGTGTTTTAAAACTCTGTCACGGGCCGCTAACATTCCCTCTCTTCTCACCCAGCCCATTCTACACAACCACCGCAACCCACCGAGCCAACTCCATCCGATCGGAGTCGTCGGATCGCGATCCAACGGCCCGAAAAGTCTGTGTCTATAAATAGACAACAAATCCCCTCTCCTCCTCGATTTCCATGCCTAACCCTAGCCAGCCGCCACCTCTCTTCCACCTCCCGCCTCCAGCCGGCCAGGGCCTGCGTGAGCCCGCAGTAGTCCCTTCAGGCCCACATCGCCACGTCCCACCTGTGCGCGAGCAAGGCTAACCCGAGCTACCGAGCCAGCAGCCTCGCTCCCTCGCTCATCCCGAGCTCCCCGTTGGATCTCGCGCCGATCCTGCGCCGCCGCCTTCTGCTCCGAACACAGCCGTCGGCCACTGGCTTCCCCAGCCCGACCGCCTCGTGTCGTTCCCCGCCGGAGTGCGCCGCCAACCCGCCGCAGCCGACATCCGCCTCCCGTCGTCGTGCCTCCCCGATATGGATCGAGGGATCCAGATCCCGCGCCGCCGCCGCCGTTGACTGTACAGATGGGCCGCCTCGACCCGTGAGCGGCCAGGCCAACCGGTCCAGCCAGCACCAACTGAGCCAGGCCCAGCCACCGCACCAAGCCGGCCCAGCTCAGCCTCCTCTCCGACCGGGCCAAGGCCCGAGGTGAGCACCCCGAGCACTATTCCCCGCCCCTACGTGTTTTGGCTTTGTTGCACCCTATGCATTCCTGTAGTTTTGGCACATTTAGTTTTTTTTAGGTTTTACGATTTTAGTATTTTCACAAAAAGCATGATTTTTAAATGCCCGTATCTTTTAATCCGTGCGTAGGAATGCGACAAGTTATATATGTAACTTGGCTAGAATTTTGCGTAGATTAATATTTTCCATCTCTCATGCATATTTAAAACTATTTAGCATGGTTTTTTGCATCAGTTTGCGTGTCAACGTGTTAAAAACAGTTTAGGTTATAGTTAATTAATCGTAGCTCCGTTGGAGATGAGTCATATATGTAAATGGACTAGAACAACGAGTAGAATCCCATGAACCACTTTGTTTTGTCGTTTAACAAACATAAAATATGATTAGGACAAATCTGGACAGATTTAGAAGTTAACACATGGGACCAGTTCGGAAAGGTTGTATGATGTTTCTCGCCTCATTTAAAATGCCTAGACAGGTAGATTATTTGTGTTTCACCCCTTGTCATGTTTAACAACATTTAATATTGTTGTATACCTAAACGAGAGTGAACTTAATATTTAAATGTGGAGATTCAGCAATATGCAACTCGTGCATATTGAGCTTCACTTAATGGGTAGCGTTTGATTGTGTGAATTGTCATGCCATGCCTTGCATATTTTACACCGATCATGCATCATATGTGAATTGCATTATGTCGTGCATGTACCATGGTGAATATCGTGTGTTGATTCTTGTTTCTGGTTTGCTTCGTCTCGATAGAGTTCCGCAAGCCTGTCAGAATGTGAGGATCCGATCGACTACGTCGGTTCGCCTGCTTGACGGAGTCGTTCTTCTTCCAAGCAGGATATCAGGCAAGATGATCATTTCCCTAGATACAATTACTATCATTGTTATGCTAGTTGTCTCATTTATATCGTATGTCTCACTGCCTGCCACATGTTTAACATGCCTCCCAACATTGCCATGAAAACCTTCAACATGTTCACAACCTAGCAAACCACTATTTGGCTATGTTACCGCTTGCTTAACCATTGGATAGCGTTGCAGGTGCAGGTGCAGTTGGTTCCATGTGAAAACATGGGTTCCTTGTTATATCACCATATTATGACTAATTAATTTAATGCACCTATATACTTGGTAAAAGGTGGAAGGCTTGGCCTTCTAGCCTCGTGTTTTGTTCCACCTTTGCCGCCTTAGTTTCGTCTACCGATGTTATGTTCCATAAATCAGCGCTCCTGATACGTCTCCATCGTATCTACTTTTCCAAATTCTTTTGCCCTTGTTTTGGACGCTAATTTGCATGATTTGAATGGAACTAACCCGGACTGACGCTGTTTTCAGCAGAATTGTCATGGTGTTGTTTTTGTGCAGAAATAAAGTTCTCGGAATGACCTGGAAACTTACGAGGATTTTTTGTGGAATATATAAAAAATACTGGCGTAAGAATTACCCGAAGACACGGAGCCAGGGGCCCACGAGCCCAGGAGGCGCCCCCCTAGGGCGCGCTTGGCAGGCTCGTGGGGCCCACGTGGCTCCGCAGCCTCCAACTCCAACTCTATATAGTCTCTCTCGCCCAGAAAAAACCAGGAGAGAAGAGTCCATCGCGTTTCACGATACGGACCCGCCGCCATCGCCTGTTCTTCCTCGGGAGGGCAGATCTGGAGTCCGTTCTGGGCTCCGAAGAGGGGAAATCGACGCCGTCGTCATCATCAACCATCCTCCATCGTCAATTCCATGATGCTCTCCATCGTTCGTGAGTAATCTCATCGTAGGCTTGTTGGACGGTGATGGGTTGGATGAGATCTATCATGTAATCGAGTTAGTTTTGATGGGGTTTGATCCCTAGTATCCACTATGTTCTAAGATTGATGTTGCTGCTACTTTGCTATTCTTAATGCTTGTCACTAGGGCCCGAGTGCCATGATTTCAGATCTGAACCTATTATGTTTTTTCATCAATATATGTGTGTTCTTGATCCTATCTTGCAAGTTGTACTCACCTACTATGTGTTATGACTCGGCAACCCCGGAGTGACAATAGCCAGAACCATTCCCGGAGATGACCATAGTATGAGGTGTTCATGTATTCACTATGTGCTAATGCTTTGTTCCGGTTCTCTATTAAAAGGAGACCTTAATATCCCTTAGTTTCCATTAGGACCCCTTGGCACGCGAGGGATGGAAAAATATGTCATGCAAGTTCTTTTCCATAAGCATGTATGACTAAATACGGAATACATGCCTACATTACATTGACGAACTGGAGCTAGTTGCATATCACCCTATGTTATAACTGTTACATGATGAATGCCATCCGACATAATTATCCATCACCGATCCAATGCCTACGAGCTGTTCCTATACTGGTCCTTGCTAAGTTACTTTACCGCTACGGCTGTCACAATTGCTATACAAATTACTACTGCTACTGTTACCGCCGCTACCGTTACTATCAAACTACTTTGCTACTAAAACTTTGCTGCAGATACTAAGTCTTTCAGGTGTGGTTGAATTGACAACTCAACTGCTAATACTCGAGAGTATTCTTTGGCTCCCCTTGTGTCGAATCAATAAATTTGGGTTGAATACTCTACCCTCGAAAACTGTTGTGATCCCCTATACTTGTGGGTTATCAAGACCTTTTTCTGGCGCCGTTGCCGGGGAGCATAGCTCTATTCTCTGAGTCACTTGGGATTTATATCTGTTGATCACTATGAGGAATCCGAGAGATCCAAAAACTAAAGTCTTGCCCTCAACTACGAGGACAGGTAAGGAACTACCATCTAGCTCTGCACTTGATTCACCTTCTGTTATGAGTAAATTTGTGACACCACCACCTATTAGTAATTCTGATATGTCGCATGTGCTTGATGATGCTACTTGTGCTATCCATTATGCTTATGATTATGCTTTGCTTGATAATGATATGCCACTGGGTGAATTTCTTGATGCACAAATTGCTAGAGTTACTGCTGAATTTGATGATACTTCTGAAACTGATGAAATTATTGAAATGGAACCTGTTGTTACACCTGTTAGACCTAGCTCTCCTAGATATGAATTGCCTAATATACCTAAGGGTTATGTTATGGAGGGCGAGGTAGCTGAAGACTTTCTTGCTTGTAAGGATAGCTATGATCTTGAGAATTTATTACGCAAGTGGAAAGAAAAATCTCTGAATGCTAGAATGAAATATGATCCTAAGTTTGCTACTTCACCCATCTTTGTTAGTGATAAGGATTATGAATTCTTTGTCGATCCTGAGTTAATCACTTTGGTTGAATCTGATCTGTTTCATGGTTATGAATCTGAAACTGTTGTAGCACATCTTACTAAACTAAATGATATAGCCACCCTATTCACTAATGAGGAAAAAAATCGCTATTACTATATCCTTAAGTTGTTTCCTTTCTCATTGAAGTGTGATGCTAAAACTTGGTTTACTTCTCTTGCTCCTGATTGTGTGCGTAGTCCCCATGATATGAATTACTGCTTCTCTGAGAAATATTTTCCTGCCCATAAGAAACAAACTGCCTTGCAGGATATATATAACTTTGTGCAAATTGAAGAAGAGAGTATCCCACAAGCTTGGGGGAGGCTTGTCCAATTACTTAATGCTTTGCCTGATCACCCTATTGAGAAAAATGAAATACTTGATATCTTTTATAATGGACTAACCGATGCTTCTAGGGACCACCTAGATAGTTGTGTTGGTTGTGTTTTCAAGGAACGAACTATGGAACAAGCTGAAATTCTATTAAATAATATCTTGAGCAATGATAATGCTTGGACTATTCTCGAACCACCTCCGAAGCCAACTCCGAAGAAAAGAGGTATTCTATTCCTCGGTCCTGAAGATATGCAAGAAGCCAAGAAATCTATGCAAGAGAAAGGTATTAAATCTGAAGATGTTAAGAATCTACCACCTATTGAAGAAATACATGGTCTTGATAACCCGACACACGTAGTAGAGGTAAATTATCTTCGTAGATTCAATGAGAGTGATATTCCTTATGATAAACCTGCTAGCTTATGCTTAGATGAATTTGATAAGTTTGTTGCCAAACAACAAAGTTTTAATGATTATGTTAGCAGACAACTAAAACAAAATACTCGTATGATTAATCATATAAGTGCTTGTGTGGATAGAAATGTTAACGATCTTAAGCTTATTGGTAAACATGCTTCTATGGTCACTACTCAAGTAGAACAAGTACTTAAGGCTCAAAATGACTTGCTTAATGAATTGAATGACAATTCTGTTAGAGTTGTTACTAGAGGTGGTAGGATGACTTAGGAACCTTTGTATCCTTAGGGCCATCCTAAGAGAATTGAACAAGATTCTCAAGGAGTTAATACTGATGCACCTAGTCATCCTGGTAATAGGAAGAAAAAGAAAGATGATATGAACTTGCATGCTAATAAACCTGTTGTTGTTACACCTGAGAATCCAAATGATGTTTCTATTTCTGATGCCGAACCACAATCTGGTAATGAACATGATCCTAGTGATAATATTGATAATGGTGTTCATGTTGATGCTCAACCTAGTAATGATAATGATGTGGAGATTGAACCTGTTGTTGATCTTGATAACCCGCAACCTAAGAACAAGAGATATGATAAGAATGATTTTATTGCTAGGAAGCATGGTAAAGAAAGAGAACCATGGGTTCAGAAACCCATGCCCTTTCCTCCCAAACCATCCAAGAAAAAGGATGATGAGGATTTTGAGCGCTTTGTTGAAATGATTAGACTTATCTTTTTGCAAATGCGCTTGACTAATATGCTTAAAATGTCTCCTTATGCTAAGTACATGAAAGATATTGTGACTAATAAAAGAAAGATACCTGATGTTGAGATTACCACCATGCTTGCTAATTACACTTTTAAGGGTGGGACTCCTAAGAAACTAGGTGATCCCGGAGTGCCCACTATACCTTGCTCCATTAAAGTAAATTATGTTAGAACTGCTTTATGTGATCTTGGAGCCGGTGTTAATGTTATGCCTCTCGCTTTATATTGTAGACTTGAATTGGATAGATTGACACCTACTGAAATTTCTTTGCAAATGGCCGACAAATCAACTGCTTTACCTATCGGCATTTGCGAGGATGTGCGTGTTGTGGTTGCGAACGTTACTATCTTAACGGACTTTGTTATTCTTGATATTCCCGAGGATGATGCCATGGCGGTCATCCTTGGAAGACCCTTTTTAAACACTGCAGGGGCTGTTATTGATTGCAACAAAGGCAATGTCACTTTCAATATTAATGGTAATGAGAACACGGTGCACTTTCCGAAGAAACAATATCGAGTTCATTGCATTAATGCTATTGAAAAATCTCCATCAATTATTATTGGAAGCTTTGAATTCCCTATACCTACTGTCAAGATGAAATATGATATACTTGTTATTGGGGATATGCATATCCCCGTTGAGGTAACCTAGTGATTATTCGAAAATTCTCCGGTTTTATGTGATTCGAAAAAAGTTTGTCAAGGAGACATGATCAACCTCATTGACGGATTTCTTTTGATGACCATGAGATGGATGAATCTAGAAGTCACAACCTTCTCTTCCCAACTTTTACTTTTTGTTATTTAGTAGAAAAATAATCAATATAGCATTATTTCCATGTTTTCTGCATTATCCGTTCAATAAAAAATGACCTGAAAATAAAAGTTCTCCAAATGCCCTCAAATTCAAGTATGATTTTTTCTAGAATATTTAAGAATTTCTAAGATAGATAACTAGTCAGGGGATGCACCAGCGGGCCACGAGCTCACGAGGCGTGCCCACCCCCCTGGGTGCGCCTGGCAGGCTCGTTGGTCCCACGTGGCCCCCCTCCACTTATTCCAGCACCCATCTCCTTCGTCTACCTCCAGATAAAATCATTCCACAGCTCAAACCCGTGTTCTTGCTCATTTTGCTGCATTTTTCGATCTCCTTGTGCAAAGCCCCATTCACCAAACTATTTTGGGGAATTGTTCCTTGGTATGTGACTCCTCCATTGGTCCAATTAGTTTTTATTCTAGTACTTTATTCATTGCATATTATTGCTGCCTTGGTGACCCTCTCCTTGAGATTTGCATGTTAATTTTAGTTGGTCCCAAGTAGTTTTGATGCATGATATGGCCTCTAGGCACTTGTAGGAGTAGTTGTTATGAGTTTTGTTAAGCTTTGTTCACTTTTATTTTGAGTCACTAAAAATTTCAGAATTATTTCAGAAAAAGGAAGATGTCCAGGAAGAATTATCATGGTGGTTCCTCAAGCAAAAGGGGTCCCCATCTCACAATTCCGGAGCCCGATCCTTATCAGCCGAGGAACGCACCGGTGCAACCATGTGAATGGCCTTGCGATGAATTCATGATTGATGCAGGTTTCAAGGACGAGTTTGATACATTTGTTCTCAATGCCGGGCTCGGAGAATTCATCTCCAATAAATGTGAACAGTATACTACACTCACTGCCTCTTTTGTTCATAGATTCAAATTTTTAGTTGGCCGTGACACATCCATACTGTTTGATCTTTATGACAAATCGTATACTATGGATTTAGAGGATTTTAATAGAATATGCAAGATACCTGATTGGGGTAGTCCCAATGACCCTCCTAAGTCTTCGGTTAGAGATTTTATTTCTAGTATAACTGTTGGAGAAACTAGAGATATTACGCAGGCTACCATGGGGAGCATTCATTTTCCTGCCTTACATTATTTTGCCCTCTTCATAGGTAGATGCATTAACGGCAAGCACGACCATAGTCACCTCTGCGCACCTGACCTTAGTATTCTTAAGAGCGCAGTAACGGGTGATAGAAGTTTCAACATGGGAGCTATAATTGCGAGGAGGCTCAATAATAATGCTAATGAAGGGGATTTATTTGGTGGGATCTATGCCACTTGCATAGCAAATTCTCTTGGAATACCCATCCGCACAGGAGATCCCCCGCTCCATACAGCTTTCCTTGATCGTGCCGCTATCAGTTCCTTGAGAGGGATAACGAATCCCTCCTATACCGGTTAATATTTGACCGACAGCGTGTTTTCCATATTACCCTTCCTGCTCCTGCCTTCTTTGACTTTCAGGGAAAACGGAGATATTACATAACCAGAGGAGAGGCAGAGGGGCATGAGAGGGAGGTGAAGGCTGCTCGCCTCCGTGAGGTAGCTGTTCACGCGGTAGCTGCCGCGTCCCAGTACAACCCCCATTATGATTTTGGATATCGCCCGAACCAGCCGTGGAACTAGACCAACTTAGGTCGAAAGCCTAAGCTTGGGGGATTATGTGTTTCTCACCGACTTTATATTCATGCTCACACATTCACTTTGATAGTTGCTGTTCACACTTTTCCATTGTATCATCCATGCTAGTTTATTTCTTTTTCTTGCATTCTTCTCGTGTGTTTGTTTAAAAATGAGAAAAACAAAAAAATTAGTTGTAAGTTTACTTTCCAGCATGCTTAGTGGTAATTAAAAAGAAAACCCAAAAAGATTTCCCGTTCTTCTTTTGCTTGTTGGGAGCTTTCCCGTGTAAATAGTTTCTTTTTCTTTGGGTCAAGGTAGAAGACCATGATTAAAATGATTAGTGGCTCTCATATGCATTATTGTTTATCTATCACAGAGCCCGTATTATTTTGTCTTCTCCTCTGAGTTTGCTTGCAGATTCCAGCTTGGTCCAATGCACGAACACTCTTATTATTATTCACATCATTTGGTCGTGCAAGTGAAAGGCAGTAATGACGATATATGATGAAGTGACTGGGCCTGGAAAAGCTGGTATGAACTAGACCTATTTTTTTTGTAAATATGACTAGCTCATCGTTTCAAATTCAGCATTGTTATGAGAAAAACATGTTTGCAATGACAACTTAGAGATCATAGTTTCTGATGCCATGCTTAATTAGCTAGGAGCTTATAATGGTTTGTCTTGGATGCCAACATGAATTTCAAAATGATTATGATGTAGTATGATAGGATGGTATCCTCCTTTGAATGATTCAAGTGGCTTGACTTGGCCATATTCACGCATGTAGTTGAAACAAAATCAACATAGCCTCTACGATATTCATGTTTATGGTGATTTATATCCTACTCATGCTTGCACTCAACATTGGTTAATTTCAATGCATATTGATGACTGTTGTCGCTCTCTAGTTGGTCGCTTCCCAGTCTTTTGCTAGCCTTCACTACCAAGCGGGAATATTGTTTGTGCATCCACTTCCATAAACCCAAAGTTGTTCCATATGAGTCCATCATACCTACCTATATGCGGTATCTACCTACCGTTCCAAGTAAATTTGCATGTGCCACTCTCTAAATCTTCAAATAATAATCTGTTTTGTATGCCCGAACCGCTCATGTGGTGACAAGGGGCGGTCAGTATCTTCCATGCTAGGCGTGTTATCCTCGATACGTGTTTATTCACTATCACTCACGAGAAAGGGGCCGGTAATCGGAATGCCCAGTTCCATGCTCAAATCAAATCAAAAATATAATTGCAAACAAAACTCCCCCTGGATTGTTGTTGGTATGGACGACACCCGAGGATTCGGCTAGTCGTGGAGTGTGATTGATCGGTGGTGGGGGAGTCAAAACTTTACTATTCTATTTGGGAACCGCCTGTAATATGTGTAGCATGGAAGATGGTGAAAACTCTTGGTAATCGTGTTGACAATGAAAGCATGCCACCCAAAATTATTTATCCCTGTTTTAAAAGCTTGAGCTCTGGCACCTCTGCAAATCAATGCTTCCCTCTGCGAAGGGCCTATCTATTTACATTACTGTTGAGTCATCCTCTTCTTATAAAAGGCACCAATTAGAGAGCACCTCCGTCATTTTTATGCTTTGCTATTAATTGATATTGAGTATGACTGTGACTGGATCTTCTTTGCCATGAATTACAATGTTCAGTCAGCCCTTGGTCTTTGAAGGTGCTCTGCATTTATGTTGTGCGGTCTCAGAAAGGGCTAGCGAGATACCATCTGTTCATATTGTATCATGATTGTTTTGATTGAAGTGTTGACGTTTGAAACTTATTATTATTGCTCGCTAGTTGATTATGCCATTGATATGATTACACCATGAGACCTAAATGTTATTGCTTATGTGGTTAGCTTATGATCTTGCTGAAAATCCGAATATGAGTTAGACATAATTACAACAACAAGATCAAAGAGAGTTCGTAAAAGTTTTTATTTTGTCTCTTTCAGTTTGTCAACTAAATTGCTTGAGGACAAGCAAGGCTTTAAGCTTGGGGGAGTTGATACATCTCCATCGTATCTACTTTTCCAAACTCCTTTCCCTTGTTTTGGACTCTAATTTGCATGATTTGAATGGAACTAACCCGGACTGACACTTTTTCAGCAGAATTGCCATGGTGTTGTTTTTGTGCAGAAATAAAATTTCCCGGAATGACCTAGAAACTTACGAGGATTTTTTGTGGAATATATAAGAAAATACTGGCGCAAGAATTACCCGAAGACACGGAGCCAGGGGCCCACGAGCCCAGGAGGCGCCCCCCTAGGACGCGCGTGGCAGGCTCGTGGGGCCCACGTGGCTCCGCAGCCTCCAACTCCAACTCTATATAGTCTCTCTCGCCCAGAAAAAACCATGAGAGAAGAGTTCATCGCGTTTCACGATACGGAGCCGCCGCCACCGCCTGTTCTTCCTTGGGAGGGCTGATCTGGAGTCCATTCTGGGCTCCGGAGAGGGGAAATCGATGCCATCATCATCATCAACCATCCTCCATCGCCAATTCCATGATGCTCTCCATCGTTCGTGAGTAATCTCATTGTAGGCTTGCTGGACGGTGATGGGTTGGATGAGATCTATCATGTAATTGAGTTAGTTTTGATGGGGTTTGATCCCTAGTATCCACTATGTTTTAAGATTGATGTTGCTACTACTTTGCTATGCTTAATGCTTGTCATTAGGGCCCGAGTGCCATGATTTCAGATCTGAACCTATTATGTTTTCATCAATATATGTGTGTTCTTGAGCCTATCTTGCAAGTTGTAGTCACCTACTATGTGTTATGACCCGGCAACCCCAGAGTGGCAATAGTCGGAACCACTCCCGGAGATGACCATAGTATGAGGAGTTCATGTATTCACTATGTGCTAATGCTTTGTTCCAGTTCTCT
This sequence comes from Hordeum vulgare subsp. vulgare, assembly GCF_904849725.1. NCBI lineage: Eukaryota > Viridiplantae > Streptophyta > Magnoliopsida > Poales > Poaceae > Hordeum > Hordeum vulgare. Next base: position 464,105,652 of record NC_058518.1, on the reverse strand, counting down.
ATTAAAAGGAGACCTTAATATCCCTTTGTTTCCATTAGGACCCCGTGATGTCAGCTGTGCATCCCCCGCAACGGCGACAGTAATAGTCGTGTCGACGGCACGAGGAATCCTTCTCCTACGGCTATGGAGCCTTGGGTTGGTGTTCCCTCGAAGCGGAAAGGGTGATGTAGCATAGCGGTGGTAGGTATTTCCCTCAGTTTGAGAACCAAGGTATCAATCCAGTGGAGGAGTATCACAAGATCCTGCACAAACACAAAAGCTTGCTCCCAACGCTATGAAGGGGTTGTCAATCCCTTATAGATTGTTCGCCAAGCGAGAACTCAAAGCAACAAAGTAACAAAGCAAAGTAAAAGCGGAGGTGTAAACGATGGATGTGAATAGACCCGGGGGCCGTAGTGTTTACTAGTGGCTTCTCTCATGAAAGCAAGTAGACGGTGGGTGAACAAATTACTATCGAGCAATTGATAGAACCGCGCAAAGTCGTGACGATATCTATGGCAATGATTATATCTATAGGCATCACGTCCAAAACAAGTAGACCGATACTTTCTGCATCTACTACTATTACTCCACACGTCGACCGCTATCCAGCATGCATCTAGTGTATTAAGTCCAAAAGAACAGAGTAACGCCTTAAGCAAGATGACATGATGTAGATGGACAATCTCATATCAACGACACAGCCCATCTTGTTACCCTTGATGGCAACTACTTAATGTGTGCCTTGCTGCCCCTACTGTCACTGCGAAAGGTCACCACATGGTAGAACCCAAAACCAAGCACTTCTCCCATTGCAAGAATCATAGATCTAGTTGGCCAAACAAAACCCAAGACTCGGAGAGACTTACAAGGATATCAAATCATGCATGTAAGAAATCAGCAAAGACTCAAATATATATCATAGATAATCTGATCACAAATCCACAATTCATCGGATCTCGACAAACACACCGCCAAAGAAGATTACATGAAATAGATCTCCATGAAGATCATGGAGAACTTTGTATTGAAGATCCAAGAGAGAGAAGAAGCCATCTAGCTACTAACTACGGACCCGTAGGTCTGAAGTGAACTACTCACGAGTCATTGGAGGGGCGATGATGATGAAGAAGAAGCCCTCCAACTCCAAAGTCCCCTCCGGTAGGGTGCCGGGAAGGGTCTGCAGATGAGATCTCGCGGAAATGGAAGCTTGTGGCGGCGGAAAAGTCTTTTCGAGGCTCCCCTAATTTTTTGTTGTATTTTAGGGAATATATAGGCCAAAGATCTAGGTCAGGGGGCGGCGAGGGAGGCCACAAGCCCTGCCACCACCGCTTGGCAGAGTGGGGGCTTGGCCCACAGGCCCCCCGATCTTCTTCCGTTCGGGAAACAAATCATTTCGGGGATTTTATTCCGTTTGGACTCCGTTCCAAAATCAGATCTGAAAAGAGCCAAAAACACAGGAAAAAAGGAACTGGCACTTGGCACTGAATTAATAAGTTAGTCCCAAAAAAGATATAAAAGGTACGTAAAACATCCAAAGATGACAAGATAACAGCGTGAAACCATCAAAAATTATAGATACGTTTGATACGTATCACCCCGCTACCACGGGAGGGATGGACAAAAGATGCCATGCAAGTTCTTTTCCATAAGCACGTATGACTAAATACGGAATACATGCCTACATTACATTGACGAACTGGAGCTAGTTGCATATCACCCTATGTTATAACTATTACATGATGAATGCCATCCGACATAATTATCCATCACCAATCCAATGCCTACGAGCTTTTCCTATACTGGTCCTTGCTAAGTTACTTTACGGCTACTGCTGTCACAATTGCTATACAAATTACTACTGCTACTGTTACCGCCGCTACCGTTACTATCAAACTACTTTGCTACTAAAACTTTGCTGCAGATACTAAGTCTTTCAGGTGTGGTTGAATTGACAACTCTGTAGGGTAATGTAGCATAAATTCAAAAAAATTCCTACGCATATTCAGATCTTCCTATGGAGAGACCAGCAGCGAGAGAGGGGTGAGTGCATCTTCATACCTTTGAAGATCGCTAAGCGGAAGCGTTGCTAGAACGCGGTTGATGGAGTCGTACTCGCGACGATTCATATCGCGATGTGATTGCGATCTAGTGCCGAACCACGACACCTCCGCATTCAACACACGTGCAGCCCGGTGACGTCTCCGGCACCTTGATCCAGCAAGGAGGAGGGAGAGGTTGGGGAAGATCTCCGGCAGCACGACGACATGGTGTCGATGGAGAGACGAGGTCTCCCGGCATGGCTTCGCGAAGCACCGTGGGTGAGAAGGAATAAGGGGGGCAGGGCTGCGCCGAGGGAGATGGAAAAATGTGTGCAAAACAACCCCAAAACCCCCACTATATATAGGAGGAGGGGAGGGGGTGCCACCCCTAGGGTTCCCACCCTAGGTGGTGCGGCAGCCCCCCAGATGGGAGGTGCGGCGACCAGGGCAGGGGGAGGGGGTGGCGCTCCCCTAGGTGGGCCTTAGGCCCACCAGCGCCTAGGGTTCCCCCCCCCCCTCTCCACCTCCTGCGCCTTGGGCCTCCTTGTGGGAGGTGCACCAGCCCACTTTGGGCTGGTTGCCCTCCCTCTTTTGGCCCATGCTACCTCTTGGGACTGGTGGCCCCTGATGACCCAAAAGTATAGGGGATCAATCGTAGTCCTTTCGATAAGTAAGAGTGTCGAACCCAACGAGGAGTAGAAGGCTCTGATAAACGGATTTCAGCAAGGTAATAACTGCAAGCACTGAAAGTAGCGGTAACAAGTGATTGTGTAGCGAGGTGAAACGTAGCAAGCAAAGAGTAATAAGTAACAAGTAGTAGCAACGGTGCAGCAAGTGGCCCAATCCCTTTTTCAGCAAGGGACAAGCCTGAACAAAGTCTTATAGGAGGAAAAACGCTCCCGAGGACACATGGGAATTTCTGTCATGCTAGTTTCATCATGTTCATATGATTCGCGTTCGTTACTTTGATAGTTTGATATGTGGGTGGACCGGCGCTTGGGTACTGCCCTTACTTGGACAAGTATCCCACTTATGATTAACCTCTCTCGCAAGCATCTGCATCTACAAAATAAGAATTAAGACAAAGTCTAACCATAGCATTAAACTAGTGGATCCAAATCAGCCCCTCATGAAGCAACGCATAGACTGGGGTTTAAGCTTCTGTCACTCCAGCAACCCATCATCTACTTACTACTTTCCAATGCCTTCCTCTAGGCCCAAATATGGTGAAGTGTTATGTAGTCGACGTTCACATAACACCACTAGAGGAAAAAGAACATACAACATATCAAAATACCGAACGAATATCAAATTCACATGACTATTATTAACTTGACTTATCCCATGTCCTCAGGAACAAAAGTAACTACTCACAAGACATAATCATAATCATGACCAGAGGTGTAATGAATAGCATCAAGGATCTGAACATAAACTCTTCCACCAAGTAATCCAACAAGCATCAACTACAAAGAGTAATCAACACTACTAGCAACCTTACAAGTACCAATCGGAGTTGCGAGACGAAGATTGGTTACAAGAGATGAACTAGGGATTGGAGAGGAGATGGTGCTGATGAAGATGTTGATGAAGATGCCTCCCCTCCGACGAGAGGAGTCTTGGTGATGACGATGGTGACGATTTCCCCCTCCGGGAGGGAAATTTCCCCGGTAGGATCGTCCTGCCGGAGCTCTAGATTGGATTTGCTCAAGTTCCGCCTCGTGGCAGCGGCGAAACCACGAAAAAGCTCCCGATTGATTTTTTTTCCAGACCAGGACGCTTCATATAGAAAAAGAGGGGGGCTAGTGGGCCTTCAGGCAGCCCACAAGCTTGCCCACCACCACCAGGGGGGTGGTGGCGGAGTGGGGGCTTGTGGGGCCTTGGTGGCCCCCCTCCGGTAGCTCTTTCGCCCAGTATTTTTAATATATTCTAGAAAAAATCCACGTAAATTTTCAGGGCATTTGGAGATGTGCAGAATAGTGGACTAGGATTTGCTCCTTTCCAGTCCAGAATTCCAGCTGCCTGAATTCTCCCTCTTCAAATAAACCTTGCAAAATAAGAGAGAAAAGGCATAAATATGGTACCACAAGTAATATAACAGCCCAAAAAGCAATAAATATCAACATGAAAGCATGATGCAAAATGGACGTATCAACTCCCCCAAGCTTAGACCTCGCTTGTCCTCAAGCGAAAACCAAGTTCCATAAACATGTCCACATGTTTGGGGACGAAGGTGTCGATAAAACATAATACGGACATGAGGGCATCATGATCACACATAGAACAGCAATATATCATAAAGATTCTTATGGGAAAGTAACAATTCCTTCACAAAGCAAAGCGTGAAGCAAAAACCTTACCGAGAAGTAACCAACAATAGTCCATAGTCATTGAAGCAATTGCAATTTATCACAACATGAGAAAGAGTGAAATAAGAGCTTGTAAGGCAAACCCACATACTCAATCATCTCTTTTGTTTTCCACAATTGTTACAACTCATGTGGTACTCATGGTGTCAAAGTTTTAGCTGGACACAGAGGAAGATAGGGGCTTATATTTTGCCTCCCAACGGTTTACCTCAAGGGTAAAGTCAACAATAATAAAGCATGAGTACTCAACTCCAAGTTGATATATGAATATAGATCTTTCCCAAGCATGTGACGGTAGCCAAGAAAAAGGCAAAAAGGGAATTGGTGATGATCACCATGACTCTTTCAAGGGTAAAAAGTAAAGGTACAAGATAGGCCCTTCGCAGAGGGAAGCAGAGGTTGTCATGCGCTTTTGAGGTTTGAATGTGTGTCCTCTTAGTGCGGAGAAATGTCACTTTATATTGCCTCCTGTGATAAAGAACTTTATTATGCAGTCTGTCACTTTTATGTCTTCCTCATCACAGGTTCGTACAAAGCTTATTTTCCACACACTAATAGATCATACATATTAGAGAGCAATTTTTATTGCTTGCACCGATGACAACTTACTTGGAGGATCTTATTCAATCCATAGGTAGGTATGGTGGACTCTCATGGCAAAACTGGTTGGAGGTTTATGGATGCACAAGTAGTATCTCTACTTGGTGCTGGAGTTTTGGCTAATATGAGGTGGAAGCAATCGTCTCATGCTAAGGGGTCTCTAATCATATAACATTGTTTGGAACCAAGCAAACACAATTCATTATGTTGTCTTCCTTGTCCAACATCTACTCCTAAGCATGTAATAGTTTGGTGAGTGCTCACAATTGTAAAAAGTGTCTAAGATGATATATTTATATGTGAACCTCTTTTTCCTTATTACTTCTTATTAATTGCAACAATGACTGAGGTCTATGTTGATTCATTCTCAACAAGTTTCAATCATCATATGTGTCTTAAGTGAAGTTATCACTTTCCATAAGATCGTCTCATGATCTTTCATGCTATCGTTCTTTTCATACTTTTGATCATGGCACAAAGCAAAGCCCTTGACTAAGACACTCTTTATTATATAGCTCGTAAGATCGAATACATCGGGGGAGAGACAAAAGCAAAAGACTCAAACTAAAAACTAAAGACTTATTGCTCTAAAAGAAGAAATAAAAACTGAAAAGGAAAGAACTAAAACAAAGGTAAAACCAAAAGATATAAAGGTGATACGATACCAGGGCAACTCCCCCAAGCTTGGCAGAAGCCAAGGGGATTGCCCATACCAATGATTAGTTGTCTTCCTTTGGTGGTGATGGTGGTGTTGTTGGGGTAGTCTGATCCTCCGTCTTCCAAGGCATAGGTGCTCCATCATGGCAGGATGAACGAGTCGCCGGAATCCTCAAATCTGCAGCCAACCTTATTGATTTAAATCTGTACTCATACTCACAGTTTTGATTCTGCAGGTCATAGATATGGCCCTGAAGTTGGTCAACCCTAAGCCTGGAGAGGTGTTTTCCAATATCAATGGCATCCATCTTGTGAATTCTAGTGAACTCCGTGATCATCGTGTGGTTGGCGTTGAGTCCACGCTCCACCATCCCTTGGCACTTGAAGACTTGTTGCTCCATTGCTTCGAGCCTCGTCTCCATGCTTCCGTTCTTCTTAGGCCCCTCAACATCACGGATGTGCAACATCCCCTCGCTCATCTTGATAGATTGAGGGTGTTTCAGCACTTCCATGAGGTAGGGATTGATGACCTTCTCGAAGATCTTGTCCTTAGGAGCATTTGGGGAAGTCATGATGAACTAGATCTGCGGCAGAAACAAGCTCGAAATGAAAACAGAGGAAAACTACACGATACGGAGATCAAAACCTTCGGGCGACTATATATTGATTTTTTCTGGGCCAGAATGAGTCCTCTGCAAGAAAACGGAGTCTGGAAGGCACACGAGGTGCCCACAAGCTTGCCCACCGCCACCAGGGAGGTGGTGGCGGAGTGGGCCCTTGTGGCTGCCTCGTTTGCTCTCCGGACTGCTTTTTATTTTTCTAATTTTCCAAAAATTCTAAAACTGAGGAAATTTCCTATTGGAAAAGTATCGGAGTCCAATTTCTTGCCGAAACAGATACATCTTCGTTTTCAAGGTCTGAAACAGGTTGATAAACATCCCTTATGTACTCCTCTGGAGTTATGACATTGATGATATTGGTCTCAATATTTATGGGAGTACCAGAGATGTAATGCTTGATTCTTTGCCCATTTACCACTCTAGGAAAATTTCCTTCCGTGTTATTGATTTTGATGGCACCGGAACGATATACTTCCTCGACAACATAGGGACCTTCCCATTTAGAGAGAAGCTTGCGTGCAAAGAATCTCAAACGAGAATTGTATAGCAAGACATAATCACCTACACTGAACTCTTGTTTCTGTATTCGTTTGTCGTGCCATCTCTTAACCTTTTCCTTGAACAACCTGGCATTTTCATATGCCTGGGCTCTCCATTCATCTAACGAGCTGATATCAAACAACCGCTTCTCACCGGCAAGTTTGAAATCAAAGTTGAGCTCTTTGATTGCCCAATAAGCTTTGTGTTCCAGCTTAAGAGGTAAATGATAGGCCTTACCGTAAACCATTTTATACGGTGACATGCCCATGGGATTCTTATAAGCAGTCCTATAAGCCCATAGTGCATCGTCAAGTTTGCTAGACCAGTTCTTTCGGGATCTATTGACGGTCTTTTGTAGGATCAACTTGATCTCCCTATTACTCAACTCCACTTGACCACTAGACTGAGGATGATAAGGAGATGCAACTCTATGGTTGACATCATACTTAGCTAGCATCTTGCGGAAAACACCATGAATGAAGTGTGAACCGCCATCAGTCATCAAGTATCTAGGGACTCCAAATATTGGGAATATGACTTCTTTAAGGATCTTAATAGAGGTGTGGTGATCAACATTTTTAGTGGGGATAGCTTCTACCCACTTAGTAACGTAATCCACATCAACTAAGATGTGAGTATACCCATTGGAACTCAGGAAGGGTCCCATATAATCAAAGCCCCAAACATCAAATGGTTCAATGACAAGTGAATAGTTCATAGGCATTTCTTGACGCTTACTGATGTTCCCTATCCTTTGGCATTCGTCACAAGACAAGACAAACTTACGGGCATCCTTGAAGAGAGTGGGCCAATAGAAACCTGATTGCAATACCTTATGGGCAGTTCTATCTCCAGCATGGTGTCCTCCGTAGGCTTCGGAATGACACTTCTGCAGGATTTGTCCCTGTTCATGTTCAGGCACACAACGTCTAATAACACCATCTACTCCTTCCTTATAAAGGTGAGGATCATCCCAAAAGTAGTGTCTCAAATCAAAGAAGAATTTCTTCTTTTGCTGATAGGTGAAACTGGGTGGTATGTATTTGGCTACGATATAGTTTGCATAATCGGCATACACGGTGCACTAAGTGAAGTGCGGATGACATTTCATTGCTCATCAGGAAAGCTGTCATCAATAGGTAGTGGGTCATCAAGGACATTCTCTAGCCTAGACAAGTTATCAGCTACAGGGTTATCAACACCTTTTCGGTCAACGACGTGCAAATCAAATTCTTGTAGCAGGAGAACCCATCTGATCAGCCTAGGCTTAGCGTCCTTCTTCTGCATAAGGTACTTAATAGTAGCATGATTAGAGTGAATAGTGACTTTGGAGTCAACTATGTAAGATCTGAACTTTTCACATGCAAACACGACTGCTAAAAATTCCATCTCCGTAGTGGCATAGTTTCTTTGGGCATTGTCTAGAGTTTTACTAGCGTAGTGAATGACATTCAACTTCTTGTCAACTCTTTGTCCTAGAATAGCACCAACAGCATAATCACTAGCGTCACACATGATTTCAAAGGGCAAGTTCCAGTTAGGTGGTTGAACAATAGGCGCAGTTATCAAAGCCTTCTTAAGTATTTCAAAGGCTTCCTCACAATCCTCATCAAAAACAAAAGGAACATCCTTCTGCAAGAGGTTGGTAAGAGGCCTAGAAATCCTAGAGAAGTCTTTAATGAACCTTCTATAGAAACCAGCATGACCTAGGAAACTTCGTATACCTCTGATATCTGTGGGGCACGGCATTTTCTCAATTGCATCAACCTTAGCCATATCAACTTGAATGCCTCTTTCAGAGATTTTGTGTCCTAAGACGATACCTCCATTAACCATAAAGTGGCACTTCTCCCAATTCAAGACGAGGTTGGTTTCTTGGCATCTCTGTAAGACTCGATCAAGATTGCTGAGGCAATCATCAAAGGAAGACCCGTAAACGGAGAAGTCATCCATGAAAACCTCGACAATCTTTTCACAAAAGTCAGAGAATATAGCCATCATACATCTTTTTTTTTGAACGGTAGCCATCATACATCTCTGGAAGGTGGCAGGTGCATTACATAAGCCAAAAGGCATACGTCTATAGCCAAAGGTACCGAAAGGGCAGGTGAAAGTGGTTTTCTCTTGATCAGATTATGCAACAGGTATTTGCGAGAAACATGAATAACCGTCTAAAAAGCAGAAGTGTGTGTGTTTTGATAGTATTTCTAGCATTTGGTCGATGAACGGCAAAGGATAATGATCTTTCCTGGTTGCCTTGTTCAGTTTCCGAAAGTCTATCACCATTCTATAGCCGGTAATAATCCTTTGTGGGATTAGTTCATCCTTATCATTAGGAACGACGGTGATACCTCCCTTCTTAGGTACGCAATGTACTAGACTTACCCAATCACTATGAGCGACAGGATAAATCATTCCTACTTCCAGAAGCTTTAATATTTCTTTTCTAACGACCTCTTTCATCTTAGGATTTAATCTCCTTTGATGATCAGCAACTGGTTTAAAGTCAGGGTCGGTTTTAATCTTGTGCTGACATAGAGTAGGACTAATACCCTTAAGATCATCAAGAGTATATCCATTAGCAGCGCGGTGCTTCCTCAGAGTTTTTAGTAACTTCTTATCTTCGCGCTCTGAGAGGAGAGCACTAATAATGACATGATATATCTCCTTCTCATCAAGATAGGCATACTTAAGAGTATCAGGCAACTGTTTAAGCTCGAACACAGGATCACCCTTCGGTGGGGGAGGATCCCCAAGCAGTTCAACAGGCAGATTATTCTTGAGAATAGGATGTTGTTCTAAGACAATTCGATCTATCTCATCTCTCTCCTCCATATGCATATCATTTTCATGCTCAAGCAGATATTGCTCTAAGGGATCCGTAGGAGGTATGGCAATAGAGGCAAGAGCAATGATTTCATCCCTACCAGACGACTCTCTTTCATGGGGTTGTCTTCCAAACTTGGAGAAGTTAAATTCATGAGACACACCCTCGAAACTTACTGTGACAGTCTGCTTAATGCAATCAATGTGAGCATTGACAGTGTTGAGAAAGGGTCTACCAAATATGATGGAACAAAAGCTATCTTGTGCAGTACCAAGGATGGGGAAATCAGTAGGATACTTCGTCTTACCACACAGGACTTCTACGTCTCTCACAATTCCCAAAGGGCAGATAGTGTCTCTATTGGCTAGCGTAATAGTGACATCAATGGGTTCTAACTCAGCAGGTGCAATCTCATCTTTGATTTCATCATATAGAGAACGTGGTATTGCACTAACACTAGCTCCCATATCACATAAACCATGGTAACAGTGATCTCCTATCTTAACAAAAACAACAGGCAGGCCAACTACAGGTATGTGCTTGTCTTTCACGTGAGGTTTAGCAATTCTAGCGGAGTCCTCACAGAATTTGATAACATGCCCATCTATGTCTTCGGCTAAGAGATCTTTGATAATAGAAACACTAGGTTCAACTCTAATCTCCTCAGGGGGTGCAAGTGGTCTAATGTAACCCCTACGTATCACAGTTGGAGCTTTAGAATAATCCTTTATCCTAGCAGGGTATGGTGGTTTCTCACTGTAAGCACAAGGAACAACAGGATCACTAAAAGCTATGATTTTCTCCTCAACTAGATTGGTTTTGGCTATGTTGCTTTCTACAGGAGGATGATATTTAAACCACTTCTCTTTGGGAAGATCAACATGAGCAGCAAAAGATTCACATAGAGAAGCTACTATCTCAGAGTCAAGTCCATACTTAGCGCTAAAATCTCTAGAAGTGTTTATCTCAACAAAAGATTTAACACAATCAAACTGGAAATTCATACCTGACTCCTTACCTTCCTCCAGCTCCCAATCTTCAGAGTTGCGTTTTATTCTCTCCAATAAATTCCACTTGTGATCAATATCCTTCTTCATAAAAGAACTGGCACAAGAAGTGTCAAGCATGGTACGATATTCATGAGAAAGCCGAGCATAAAAGTTTTGGGTGATGATTTCTCTCGAGAGCTCATGATTGGGGCATGAATATAGCATTGATTTAAGCCTCCCCCAAGCTTGAGCTATGCTTTCCCTGTCACGAGGCCAAAAGTTATAAATAAAGTTCCGATCACGATGTACTAAATGCATAGGATAGAACTTTTGATGAAATTCCAATTTCAACCGATTGTAGCCCCATGATCCAGCATCATCACATAGCCTATACCATGTCAACGCCTTATCCTTCAAAGATAAAGGAAAGACTTTCTTCTTTACCTCATCCTCGGGCAAACCTGCAAGCTTAAATAAACCACAAACTTCATCTACATAGATTAGATGAAAGTCTGGATGTGAAGATCCATCTCCTGTAAAAGGATTAGCCAGCAGTTTCTCAAGCATACCCAAAGGAATTTCATAAAAGATATTTTCAGTAGGTACCTCAGGTTGAGGAGCAACTCCTTGTGCTTCCGTTCGTGGTGAAGATACCACGAACAAACTCCTCAAAGGAAGAGTTTCCATAGTGACAAGTGACAATAAATTTCAGCACAATATATAAATGTTTCCTTACCAATTTCCACTTACCAAAGGCGCTTCACTCCCCGGCAACGGCGCCAAAAAAGAGTCTTGATGACCCACAAGTATAGGGGATCAAGCATAGTCCTTTCGATAAGTAAGAGTTTCGAACCCAACGAGGAGTAGAAGGCTCTGATAAACGGATTTCAGCAAGGTAATAACTGCAAGCACTGAAAGTAGCGGTAACAAGTGATTGTGTAGCGAGGTGAAACGTAGCAAGCAAAGAGTAATAAGTAACAAGTAGTAGCAAAGGTGCAGCAAGTGGCCCAATCCCTTTTTCAGCAAGGGACAAGCCTGAACAAAGTCTTATAGGAGGAAAAACGCTCCCGAGGACACATGGGAATTTCTGTCATGCTAGTTTCATCATGTTCATATGATTCGCGTTCGTTACTTTGATAGTTTGATATGTGGGTGGACCGGCGCTTGGGTACTGCCCTTACTTGGACAAGTATCCCACTTATGATTAACCTCTCTCGCAAGCATCTGCAACTACAAAAGAAGAATTAAGACAAAGTCTAACCATTTCATTAAACTAGTGGATCCAAATCAGCCCCTCACGAAGCAACGCATAGACTGGGGTTTAAGCTTCTGTCACTCCAGCAACCCATCATCTACTTACTACTTTCCAATGCCTTACTCTAGGCCCTATGGTGAAGTGTTATGTAGTCGACGTTCACATAACACCACTGGAGGAAAAAACAACATACAACATATCAAAATACCGAACGAATATCAAATTCACATGACTATTATTAACTTGACTTATCCCATGTCCTCAGGAACAAAAGTAACTACTCACAAGACATAATCATAATCATGACCAGAGGTGTTATGAATAGCATCAAGGATCTGAACATAAACTCTTCCACCAAGTAATCCAACAAGCATCAACTACAAAGAGTAATCAACACTACTAGCAACCTTACAAGTACCAATCGGAGTTGCAAGACGAAGATTGGTTACAAGAGATGAACTAGGGATTGGAGAGAAGATGGTGCTGATGAAGATGCCTCCCCTCCGACGAGAGGAGTGTTGGTGATGACGATGACGACGATTTCCCCCTCCGGGAGGGAAATTTCCCCGGCAGGATCGTCCTGCCGGAGCTCTAGATTGGATCTGCTCAAGTTCCGCCTCGTGGCGGCGGCGAAACCACGAAAAAGCTCTCGATTGAATTATTTTTTCTAGACTAGGACGCTTCATATAGCAAAAGAGGGGGGCTAGTGGGCCTTCAGGCAGCCCACAAGCTTGCCCACCACCACCAGGGGTTGGTGGCGGAGTGGGGGCTTGTGGGGCCCTGGTGCCCCCCCCCCCCCCTCCGGTAGCTCTTTCGCCCAGTATTTTTAATATATTCCAGAAAAAATCGACGTAAATTTTCAGGGCATTTAGAGATGTGCAGAATAGTGGACTAGGATTTGCTCCTTTCCAGTCCAGAATTCCAACTGCCTGAATTCTCCCTCTTCAAATAAACCTTGCAAAATAAGAGAGAAAAGGCATAAATATGGTACCACAAGTAATATAACAGCCCAAAAAGCAATAAATATCAATATGAAAGCATGATGCGAAATGGACGTATCAACTCCCCCAAGCTTAGACCTCGCTTGTCCTCAAGCGAAAACCAAGTTCCATAAACATGTCCACAAGCGAAAATGGACACCTCTTTGGCCAATAACCATCAGGTCTGGATACCCATGGTGGCTCCCACTTGCTCCACGATGATCTCATCGGATGAACCACGATGTCAAGGATTCAATCAATCCCGTATACAATTCCCTTTGTCTGTCGGTATAGAACTTGCCCGAGATTCGATCGTCGGTATACCTATACCTTGTTCAATCTCGTTACCGGCAAGTCTCTTTACTCGTTCCGTAGCACGTCATCGTGTGACTAACTCCTTAGTGACATTGAGCTCATGATGATGTTCTACCGAGTGGGCCCAGAGATACCTCTCCGTCACGCGGAGTGACAAATCCCGATCTCGATTCGTACCAACCCAACACACACTTTCAGAGGTACCCGTAGTGCACCTTTATAGTCACCCAGTTACGTTGTGACGTTTGATACACCCAAAGCACTCCTACGGTATCCGGGAGTTGCACAATCTCACGGTCGAAGGAAAAGACACTTGACATTAGAAAATCTTTAGCATACGAACAATACGATCTAGTGCTATGCTTAGGATTGGATCTTGTCCATCACATCATTCTCCCAATGATGTGATCCCGTTATCAATGACATCTAATGCCCATGACCAAGAAACCATGATCATCTATTGACTAACGAGCTAGCCAACTAGAGGCTTGCTAGGGACACATTGTGATCTATTTATTCACACATGTATTACTGTTTCCTGTTAATACAATTATAGCATGAACAATAGACGATTATCATGAACAAGGAAATATGATAATAACCATTTTATTATTGCCTCTAGGGCATATTTCCAACAAACTCAACTTCTAATACTCGAGAGTATTCTTTGGCTCCCCTTGTGTAGAATCAATAAATTTGGGTTGAATACTCTACCCTCGAAAACCGTTGCGATCCCCTATACTTGTGGGTTATCAGCTCCTAACATGCTTGCGGTTGTTATGGGGACCCCCTAGATTCTCGTTTTGGGATAAAGCTCGTCTGGCAAGGCCCAACATTGGTACTATATTTGCCCAACATAATAATCCTGATAATACTGAAAAACATAGGGCGTCATGAACCCGAGGAGTAATTCAACATAATACACGGGGGCAGTGCTGATGGTGCTGGTCCAAAATAGAGCCACTTACGGGGCCACCCGGGGCAACTCGGGGGATGTCTATCCGGCCACCGTATGTAGTGCTCATCCGTCGTGTCCTGAGAACGAGACACGCTGGCTGGCCTTGCTGGACTTGTTTTACCTTTCTCGAGCGTCTTGTGCGAGGGATTCCGAGGATGTTTTGGGTTATCTCGAGGTTGAGGTTTTCAAATAGGAATCCGAGGAGATCACAGGTTTCCCTGATCGAGGTCATTCCATCGCAGTGTGTGGTAGTTTGTGATGGACTAGTTGGAGCACCCCTCCAGGATTAAATCTTTCGAAAAGCCATGCCCGTGGTTATGTAGCAACGTGGAAACTTTGTTTAACATCCGGGTCTAGATAACTTGAAGTAAGCTTAATTAAAATGTGCCAACTGAGTGGGTAACCTTGACTGTCTCTTTCGTGAGCTCCTTCTCCGATCGAGGACACAGTGGGGTTATGTCTGTCGTAAGTAGGTGTTCAGGATCATTCAGTTGATCATCAGTAGTTCACGTCCGCTATGCGTAGATCATCCCCCTCTTTTATTCTTCTACTCCTAAGTTAGCCACCCCAAATAAATGCTTAGTCGTTGTTGTAGCCTCACCACTTAGCCATACCTCGCCCATTAAGCTTTGCTAGTCTTGATGCCTTTGGAAATGAGATTGTTGTGTCCCTCTGGCTCACAGATTACTACAACACTAGTTGCAGGTACAGGTAAGGAGTTACTTTGACGTGAGTGCGATGATTGTTCATTTGGAGTTTCTTCTTCTTCTCCTTCGTTGATCTAGGATGGGTTCCAGGCCGGCACCCTGGGATAGCAAGGATGGATGTCGTTCTTTTATCGTTTGTTTTCGTCTGTAGTCGGACTCTACTCTTATTAATGATGAATGTATATTGTTGTATTGATGTGATATTGATGTAGCTTGTGGCGAGTGTAAGTCAACTCCTTATACTCATCTTTTCAGTACATGTACTTGTAACGAAATCCAGTCTTGCGAAACAACGAGATGCGTTTCTATCTCTGTCAAGGCCCTCGCGCCAAAATAAGGATAGGACCGCATCTTGGGTCTGACAAGTTGGTATCAGAGCAGTATCGACCTAGGAGCCCCCTTGATTGATTGAACTTGGCCGAGTCGAGTCTAGTGAAAAACTACTTTGAGTTTAGTTATATATCGGAAAGTAGGATTCTTTTTCTCCTCTTCTATGCTCTGGTGAGGTTCACGACTTAGGTAATTTTAATTCTACTCATCTTCTCACTCAAAAAAATTAGGATCACGCGGATATTTTTGAAATATATATGATGTCGATGTGGTGGAGTTCTGACTTGGTGCCTCCTACTATGTTGATTTTATTCCGGGGAGTTGAGCTCGAGGGGATTCTTGAGCACATCATTATCATTCAGATTTCTTAGTATCTCAGGACGAAGGATGTTCGAAATTGCTTCAATACTGGTAGTGGCGAGATAACTCCGACATCCCTAGTACTGGTGTAGAGAGTTCGGGGGTACTACCATACTTGGTATCGTTGTGGTTACGAGGGTCTGAGATAGATGAGTTTCCAAGATTCTGGTTATGTGTTGACGGATGTGATACACTGGACGGGTTAGATGCTAGGAGTTGAGTGAAATTTTACTCCTTGTATCTGTGAACCCAATTGCATGACCAGAAATTTCGGGAGTTCTTAGGTGGGAATTCAAGTAGTTATTTATAGGACAATCTTTCAACAGATGCATGATGTGAGGTTGGGGTTCGACATCTAGTGGATTCGTTTGTTCACGGTCGTCTTATAGCGGTTCTCGTTGTGTCTTAAAGAGTCCTTGTAGCTTGCTACGACTTGGGGACGCTTCGTATGCCGTGCGCACTGCCTTGTACATGATGGCTACTATAGGATAGAGCCCATGCGATCCTGTCCACAAAAATATCGGACGAAATCTCTATCATGAATTTGTCTTGTCTTGTTTCGTAAGACTCATCCTTTGTTTTGTTGTAATATGGTAATTCGAATTGCTTCGATGCAAATGGTGATTTTATATCTTTCCTAAGTGGTGTTCTCATATTTTGTGGGAGTGCAAATTCTTTTGCTCAATCATGTTGTCTTTGTTTCCCCCGCCCTCCCGTCCTTTTCTTTAGTGACTCAATTCTCATCCAAGTGCATTTTTTTCTTGAGGCTTGTGCTATCTTATCTTCCGTGTGGTATCCGGTGTTTCATGGTGAAGATTCTCAGGAGTTCTAGTTCATCATTTTTAATTCTTGTTCTCTTTTCGGGTGAATTCAATTCAAGCTCTCGGTGTTCATTGATATGTCTCCAACGTATCTATAATTTTTGATGGTTTCATGCTATTATCTTGTCAAACTTTGGATGTTTTGTATGCCTTTTATATCTTTTTTTGGGACTAACTTATTAACTCGGTGCCAAGTGCCAGTTCCTGTTTTTTCCGTGTTTTTGACCCTTTTTAGAGGAGGATTTTAAACGGATTCCAAACGGAATAAAACATGCGGAATGATTTTTTCCATAACAGAAGACACGCGGGGGACTTGAGAACCAAGGCACGGGACCTCGGAGGAGGTCACAATCCCACCAGGCCCGGCCTGGGAGGGCGGGCCTAGCAGGCTTGTGAGCTCCACGTGGCTCCCCTGCCCTACTTCTTTCGCCTATAAATTCCCGAAAAATCTGAAACCACGAGAGAGACGATCAAAAGTACTTTTTCGCCGCCGCAAGCTTCTGTCTCCGCAAGATCCCATCTGGGGCACGTTCTGGTGCCCTGTCGGAGGGGGCGTTGGGATACGGAGGGCTTCTTCATCAACACCATGACCTCTCCGATGATGCGTGAGTAATTCACCATAGACCTACGGGTCCATAGCTAGTAGCTAGATGGCTTCTTCTCTCTCTTGGATCTTCAATACAAAGTTCTCCATGATCTTCATGGAGATCTATCCGATGTAATCTTCTTTTGCGGTGTGTTTGTCGAGATCCGATGAATTGTGGATTTATGATCAGATTATCTATGAATCTTATTTGAGTTTCTTCTGATCTCTCTTATGCGTGATTTCATATCCTTGTAATTCTCTTCGAGTTGTGGGTTTTGTTTGGCCAGATTGATCTATGATTCTTGCAATGGGAGAAGTGCTTGGTTTTGGGTTCATACCGTGCGGTGACCTCACCCAGTCACAGAAGGGGTAGCGAGGCACGCATCGTGTTGTTGCCATCAAGGGTAAAAAGATGGGGGTTTCATCATTGGTTTGAGTTTACCCCTCTACATCATGTCATCTTGCTTAAGGCGTTACTCTGTTCGTCATGAACTCAATACACTAGATGCATGCTGGATAGCGGTCGATGTGTGGAGTAATAGTAGTAGATGCAGAAAGTATCGGTCTACTTGTCTCAGACGTGATGCCTATATGTATGATCATTGCCTTAGATATCGTCATGACTTTGCGCGGTTCTATCAATTGCTCGACAGTAATTTGTTCACCCACCGTAATATTTTCTATTTTGAGAGAAGCCTCCAGTGAACACTATGGCCCCCGGGTCTACTTCACACCATATTTTCAGCCTTACTCTTTTACTTCGTTGCACTTTTTGCCTTCAGATCTCACTTTGCAATCAATCTTGAAGGGATTGACAACCCCTTTATAGTATTGGGTGCAAGCTCGTTTGTGTTTGCGCAGGTACTCTAGACTTGACGAGATTCTCCTACTGGATTGATACCTTGGTTCTCAAACTGAGGGGAATACTTACTGCTCTTGTGCTGCATCACCCTTTCCTCTTCAAGGGAAAAACCAACGCAAGCAAGTCTCCGTCAACGTGTCAATTTCTGGCGCTGTTATTTGAGAAGTAGCATTCATCATATCCTTTTCTTCCTATATGATTTCTGTGTTTGTAATTCATATCAAGTCTTTCTTGTTATTCATTCATCTCTATTATATCCGAAGTGTTGAAGATATCTCAAAAGTTTCTTATTTTCAATCCTTTCAATTATTTCGAGGTTCTGACCTCATCAAGTTTTCTTTATACCGGTGCAATATCTCTCTTTTTATTCAATCTTCTCAACGGTGGTTTCTTTTGAGTGGGCCCATAACCCACAGGTTTTCCCAGGATCTTACCTGGCTCTTCTAATCTTTTCCGGGAGATCTCTAATTCTTTTCAAGTATGACGTAAGAATGATTTCCATCAGTCATATTCCTTCTTCAAGATCGCTTCAATTCATTTTGATCGTTTGTTGAACCTTTCCTTATTCTTATTCCGGAGTGTCTTAGTTATTCTTGGTGATGTTCTCCTCATCATTTCCAGCTTGGAAGACCGAAGGAGTGTTTCTCTCAATCTTGGTCCATTCTCTTGAAGATTCATCATTTCAGCTTTGTGTTATCATCTTGAATTGTTTTCAATCATGATTAATTCCTTCCATATATATCCAATGCTATGCAGAGTTGTTTCTTTTCTTGATCCTCCGAAGGCCATCATTTTAGAAGATTTCTTCGTTCTGAGCTTTCAGCTTTATCCTCAAATTCTTCTCAATTGTTTTCTCTTCGTTCGTCTCTCAATTATTCCGGTGCCTTGTTCAAGTTTTTTTCTCAGGTGTCTCATGATATCTTTGTTCTCATGTATCTCCATTCATTCTTGTTATCCCCATTCATTCCAATTCTTACCGGTGTCTCCTTCAAGACTTCTTCTAGTTTGTGCTCATATATCTCCTCAATCTTTTCAAGAAGAATAAGTGATATGCTAAATCCGTTGATTGTCATCAATTTAACTTGATGAAGGATAAGCATAACATAATTCTTATTCTTGTTTCATAGTGATTTCAATTCTTCTTCCGGAGTGGCTCATGATATCAATTCTTTTCCCAACCGCTCCATCTTTTGTTTTCCTTTATCCTTTGAGGTGGTGTTATATCATTATTGTTAGTGTAGGAGTCTCGAAGAGAATTTGTTTCAAGAATTAAATATGTAAACCCACCAAATCCTTTGATCATGAGGTATTTTGACCCATGGTTTCTTAATTGAGTTATCTTGGTTTAGATTTCACCTAAAGCTTTGTCTAAGGATTGTTGGTATTATAGTGTTGCCATTAAACCAAGTTTTCATTGTATCCTCTTGGTGAAAGAAGTTGTGCATATCTTGTTGCTCCTGATCAATCCTTGTTTCCCTTAGTGGTTGGCTGTCACCTAATTATTTGAGATGGTTTCCATAAGCCCACTACAAGCTTTTTCTTTCCGTTGGTGGGTTGCCAACAACTCCGCTCAACTCTTCTTGCAAGGATGCTTGCCAAATTAAATTGTGATGGAAATTTTCATTTTCTTCTTCATTCTATTCTTCTCAAAGATCTGGTCTCAATTCTCTTGTTCCGGAGTTGTTGTGATGTTGCTCTCTTTTATCCATCATCTTGTTATATCAAGATCATGTTCTTTCCTTGCTTTTCTATTAGTTGGTTTGTTGTGAATCTTATTAAGATCTTTCCATCTTATCAATTTTTGCCCTCTTTTCCTACCGAAGTGCTGCCGAAATTTCTTGTGAATTCTGTCTTGTTCCTCATATCATTCTTCATATATTTGCAACCTTCAAGATTCATTGGTTTCACTCGTTTTTCAAGAAGCGGCTAATTTTTACCTATTGCTCTTTCTCTTCCTCTTCCCCTTTCAATCTAAGATCTCGGGGTGAGATCTCTTGTTAGTGTAGGAGAGTTGTGACATCCCGAGACCGACGCTCTAGAAGATTCCCCTTTTATTCAGTTCTCGTCGTGTGATTCGTCTGGTTGTCGCACTCATCATCACATCATGCGCATCATTTGCATTGCATCGGCACTCCGTTCTCGCCAGTTTTCAAAATTTGCATCCGTTAGTAGTTGCCAGTTCTCTCCGTTTTCGTTGTTGACCGTTTTGAACCCGACCACACACGCACACGTCCGCGGCACCGTTAAAAATATTGTTTTCGAAGTGCGTATAAAATATTCTCAGATTGGGTTGAAACTGTTGGGGAACGTCGTGTTGGGGAACGTCGCATGGGAAACAAAAAATTTCCTACGCGCACGAAGACCTATCATGGTGATGTCCATCTACGAGAGGGGATGAGTGATCTACGTACCCTTGTAGATCGTACAGCAGAAGCGATTAGAGATCGCGGTTGATGTAGTGGAACGTCCTCACGTCCCTCGATCCGCCCCGCGAACAATCCCGCGATCAGTCCCACGATCTAGTACCGAACGGACGGCACCTCCGCGTTCAGCACACGTACAACTCGACGATGATCTCGGCCTTCTTGATCCAGCAAGAGAGACGGAGAGGTAGAAGAGTTCTCCGGCAGCGTGACGGCGCTCCGGAGGTTGGTGATGATCTTGTCTCAGCAGGGCTCCGCCCGAGCTCCGCAGAAACGCGATCTAGAGGAAAAACCGTGGAGGTATGTGGTCGGGCTGCCGTGAGAAAAGTCGTCTCAAATTAGCCCTAATACCTCCGTATATATAGGTGGGAGGGAGGGGAGGAGGCAGCCTCAAAACCTAAAGGTTTGGCCGAAATTGGAGGTGGAGGAGTCCTACTCCAATCCTACTTGGAGTAGGATTCCACCTTCCCACTTGGAAACTCTTTCCACCTTGTGTTTTTTCCTTCTCAAACCTTATGGGCCTTAGTGGGAACTTATTCCAGCCCACTAGGGGCTGGTTTATCTCTTCCCATAGCCCATGAGACCCCTTGGGGCGTGACACCCCTCCCGATGGTCCCCGGCACCCCTCCCGGCACTCCCGGTACACTACCGATGAGCCCGAAACTTTTCCGGTAATGCACGGAAACCTTCCGGTAACCAAATGAGGTCATCCTATATATCAATCTTCGTTTCCGGACCATTCCGGAAACCCTCGTGACGTCCGTGATCTCATCCGGGACTCCGAACAACATTCGGTAACCAACCATATAACTCAAATACGCATAAAACAACGTCGAACCTTAAGTGTGCAGACCCTGCGGGTTCGAGAACTATGTAGACATGACCCGAGAGACTCCTCGGTCAATATCCAATAGCGGGACCTGGATGCCCATATTGGATCCTACATATTCTACGAAGATCTTATCGTTTGAACCTCAGTGCCAAGGATTCATATAATCCCGTATGTCATTCCCTTTGTCCTTCGGTATGTTACTTGCCCGAGATTCGATCGTCAGTATCCGTATACCTATTTCAATCTCGTTTACTGGCAAGTCTCTTTACTCGTTCCGTAATACAAGATCCCGCAACTTACACTAAGTTACATTGCTTGCAAGGCTTGTGTGTGATGTTGTATTACCGAGTGGGCCCCGAGATACCTCTCCGTTCACACGGAGTGACAAATCCCAGTCTTGATCCATACTAACTCAACTAACACCTTCGGAGATACCTGTAGAGCATCTTTATAGTCACCCAGTTACGTTGCGACGTTTGATACACACAAAGCATTCCTCCGGTGTCAGTGAGTTATATGATCTCATGGTCATAGGAATAAATACTTGACACGCAGAAAACAGTAGCAACAAAATGACACGATCAACATGCTACGTCTATTAGTTTGGGTCTAGTCCATCACATGATTCTCCTAATGATGTGATCCCGTTATCAAGTGACAACACTTGCCTATGGCCAGGAAACCTTGACCATCTTTGATTAACGAGCTAGTCAACTAGAGGCTTACTAGGGACAGTGTTTTGTCTATGTATCCACACAAGTATTGTGTTTCCAATCAATACAATTATAGCATGGATAATAAACGATTATCATGAACTAAGAAATATAATAATAACTAATTTATTATTGCCTCTAGGGCATATTTCCAACAGTCTCCCACTTGCACTAGAGTCAATAATCTAGTTCACATCACCATGTGATTCCAACGAATCCAACACCCATATAGTTATGGGGTCTGATCATGTCTTGCTTGTGAGAGAGGTTTTAGTCAACGGTTCTGAAACTTTCAGATCCGTGCTTTCTTTACAAATCTTTATGTCATCTTATAGATGCTGCTACTACGTGCTATTCGGAAATGCTCCAAATATCCACTCTACTATATGAATCCGTTTCACTACTCATAGTTATTCAGATTAGTGTCAAAGCTTGCATCGACGTTACCCTTTACGACGAACTCTTTAACCACCTCCATAATCGAGAAAAATTCCTTAGTCCATTTGTTACTAAGGATAAATTTTGACCGCTGCTAGTGATTCAAACATGGATCACTCTCTGTACCTCTCAACATACTTTGAGTCAAGGCACACTTCAGGTGCGGTACACAGCATGGCATACTTTAGATTCTACGGCTAAGGCATAGAAGACGACCTTCATCTATTCTCTTTATTCTGCCGTGGTCGGGTTTTGAGTCTTACTCAAATTCACACCTCACAACGCAACCACGAACTCCTTCTTTGCTGGTCTATTTTGAACTCTTTCAAAAACTTGTCAAGGCATGCATCTTGTTGAAACTTCTATTAAGCGCTTTCGATCTATCTCCATAGATCTTTGATGCTCAACCTTCAAGTAGCATAATCCAGGTACTCCTTTGAAAACTTCTTTCAAACAACCTTGTATGCTTTACAGAAATTCTACATTACTTCTGATCCACAATATGTCAACCACATATACCTATCAGAAATTCTATAGTGCTCCCACTCACTTCTTTGGAAATACAGGTTTCTCATAAACTTTGTAAAAAACCCAAAATCTTTGATCATCTCATCAAAGTGTATATTCCAACTCCGAGATGCTTGCACCAGTCCATTGAAGGATCACTGGAGCTTGCATACTTGCTATTATCTTTAGGATCGACAAAACCTCATGGTTGTATCTCATACAATGTTTGCTCAAGGAAACCGTTGAGGAAACAATGTTTTGACATCCTACATGCAATATTTCATAAATAATGCAGCAACTACTAACATAATTCTAACAGACTTTCAGCATCGCTACGAGTGAGAAAGTCTCATCATAGTCAACTGTTTGATCTTGTCGGAAACATCTTTGCGACAAGTCGAGCTTTTCTTAATAGTGACTTATCACTATCATCGTCTGTCTTCCTTTTAAAGATCCATCTTTACTCAATAGTCCTATGACCATCAAGTAGTTCTTCCAAAGTCTACACTTTGGTTTCATACATGGATCCTCTCTCGGATTTCATGGCTTCCAGCCATTTGTCGGAACCCGGGCCCACCATCGCTTTCTCCATAACTCGTAGGTTCACTGTTGCTCAACAACATGACCTCCAAGACAGGGTTACCGTACTACTCTGCAGCAGTACGCGACCTTGTCGACCTACGAGGTTTTGTAGTAACTTGATTCGAAGCTCAATGATCATCATCATCAGCTTCCACTTCAATTGGTGTAGGCGCCACATGAACAACTTCCTGCGCCCTGCTACACACTGGTTGAAGTGATGGTTCAATGACCTCATCAAGTTCTACTACCCTCCCACTCAATTCTTTCAAGAGAAACCTTTCCTCGAGAAAGGATCCGTTTCTAGAAACAAACACTTTGCTTTCGGATCTGAGATAGGAGATGTACCCAACTGTTTTGGATATCCTATGAAGATGCATTTATCCGCTTTGGGTTCGAGCTTATCAGACTGAAACTTTTTCACATAAGTGTCGAAACCCCAAACTTTCAAGAAACGACAGTTTAGATTTCTCTAAACCTCAGTCTATACTGTGTCATCTTCAACGGAAATACGCGGTGCCCTATTTAAAGTGAGTGCGGTTGTCTCTAATGCATAACCCATAAACGATAGTGGTAATTCGATAAGAGACACCATAGTATGTATTATACCAAATAGTGCGTGGCTATGATGTTCAGACACATCATCACACTATGATGTTCCAGGTGGCATGAACTGCGAAATAACTTCCACATTGTCTTAACTGCGTACCAAAACTCGTAACTCAGATATTCATTTCTATGATCATATCGTAGACAGTTTATCCTCTTGTTACGACGAACTTCACTCTGAAACAGAATTGAACTTTTCAATATTTCAGACCTGTGATTCATTAAGTAAATACTCTAGTATCTACTCAAATCGTCAGTGAAGTAAGAACATAATGATATCCACTGCGTGCCTCAGCACCCATTGGACTGCATACATCAAAATGTATCACTTCCAACAAGTTACTATCTTATTTCATCTCAATGAAAACAAGGCCTTGCTCATGTGGTATGATTTGCATGTCACTAGTGATTCGAAATCAGGTGAGTACAAAGATCCATCAGCATGGAGCCTCTTCATGCAATTTATACTAACATGACTCAAGCGGCAGTGCCACAAGTAAGTGGTACTATCATCATTAACTCGTACCTTTGGCACCAATATCATGAACATGTGTGACACTACGATCAAGATTCAATAAACCATTGAAGGTGAATATTCAAGAAAATAGAGTAACCATTATTCTCCTTAAATGAATAACCGTATTGCAATAAACACGATCCAATCATGTTCATGCTTAACGCAAGCACCAAATAACAATTATTTAGGTTTAACACCAATCCCGATGGTAGAGGGAGCGTGCGACGTTTGATCATATCAACCTTGGAAACACTTCCAACACGTATCGTCACCTTGCCTTTAGCTAGTCTCCGTTTATGTCGTAGCTTTCATTTCGTGTTACTAATCACTTAGCAACCGAACCGGTATCTAATACCCTCATGCTACTAGGAGTACCAGTAAAGTACACATCAACATTATGTATATCAAATACACTTCTTTCGACTTTTGCCAGCCTTCTTATCTACCAAGTATCTAGAGTTGTTTCCGCCTCAGTGACTGTTCCCCTCATTACAGAAGCACTTAGTCTCGGGTTTGGGTTTAATCTTGGGTCTCTTCATTAGTGCAGCAACTGATTTGCCGTTTCACGAAGTATCCCTTCTAGCCCTTGCCTTTCTTGAAACTCAGTGGTTTTACAAACCATCAACTATTGATGCTCCTTCTTGATTTCTACTTTCGCAGTGTCAAACATCGCGAATCGCTCAAAAGATCATAGTATCTATCCTTGATATGTTATAGTTCATCACGAAGCTCTCATAGCTTGGTGGCAATGACTTTGGAGAACCATCACTATCTCACCTGGAAGATTAACTCCCACTTGATTCAAGCGATTGTCGTACTCAGACAATCTGAGCACACGCTCAACTATTGAGCTTTTCTCCTTTACTTTGTGGACAAAGAATCTTGTTTGGAGGTCTCGCACCTCTTAACAAGGGCACAAGCATGAAATCACAATTTCATCTCTTCGGAACATCACTTATGTTCCGTGACGTTTTACAACGTTTTCGGCGCCTTGCTTCTAAGCCATCAAGTATCTTGCACTGAACTATCGTGTAGTCATCAGTAACGTGTATGTCGGATGTTCATAGCATCCACAGACGAAGCTCGAGGTGCAGCACACCGAGTGGTGCATTAAGGACATAAGCCTTCTGCGTAGCAACGAGGACAATCCTCGGTTTTACAGACTCAGTCTGCAAAGGTTGCTACTATCAATTTTCAACTAAATTTTCTCTAGGAACATATAAAAACAGTAGAGCAATAGCGCAAGCTACATCGTAATTCGCAAAGACCATTAGACTATATTCATGACAATTAGTTCAATTAATCATATTACTTAAGAACTCCCACTCAAAAAGTACATCTCTCTAGTCATTTGAGTGGTACATGATCCAAATCCGCTATCTCAAGTCCGATCATCACGTGAGTCGAGAATAGTTTCAGTGGTAAGCATCCCTATGCTAATCATATCAACTATACGATTCATGCTCGACCTTTCGGTCTCATGTGTTCCGAGGCCATGTCTGCACATGCTAGGCTCGTCAAGCTTAACCCGAGTGTTCCGCGTGTGCAACTGTTTTGCACCCGTTGTATGTGAACGTTGAGTCTATCACACCCGATCATCACGTGGTGTCTCGAAACGAAGAACTGTCGCAACGGTGCACAGTCGGGGAGAACACAATTTCGTCTTGAAATTTCAGTGAGAGATCACCTCATAATGCTACCGTCGTTCTAAGCAAAATAAGGTGCATAAAAGGATTAACATCACATGCAATTCATAAGTGACATGATATGGCCATCATCACGTGCTTCTTGATCTTCATCACCAAAGCACCGGCACGATCTTCTTGTCACCGGCGCCACACCATGATCATCCATCAACGTGTTGCCATCGGGGTTGTCGTGCTACTTATGCTATTACTACTAAAGCTACATCCTAGCAAAATAGTAAACGCATCTGCAAGCACATATGTTAGTATAAAGACAACCCTATGGCTCCTACCGGTTGCCGTACCATCGACGTGCAAGTCGATATTTCTATTACAACATGATCATCTCATACATCCAATATATCACATCACATCATTGGCCATATCACATCACAATCATACCCTACAAAAACAAGTTAGACGTCCTCTAATTTTGTTGTTGCATGTTTTACGTGGTGACCAAGGGTATCTAGTAGGATCGCATCTTACTTACGCAAACACCACAACGGAGATATATGAGTTGCTATTTAACCTCATCCAAGGACCTCCTCGGTCAAATCCGATTCAACTAAAGTTGGAGAAACCGTCACTTGCCAGTCATCTTTGAGCAAAGGGGGTTACTCGTAACGATGAAACCAGTCTCTCGTAAGCGTACGAGTAATGTCGGTCCAAGCCGCTTCAATCCAACAATACCGCGGAATCAAGAAAAGACTAAGGAGGGCAGCAAAACGCACATCACCGCCCACAAAACCTTTTGTGTTCTACTCGAGAAGACATCTACGCATGAACCTAGCTCTGATACCACTGTTGGGGAACGTCGCATGGGAAACAAAAAATTTCCTACGCGCACGAAGACCTATCATGGTGATGTCCATCTACGAGAGGGGATGAGTGATCTACGTACCCTTGTAGATCGTACAGCAGAAGCGATTAGAGATCGCGGTTGATGTAGTGGAACATCCTCACGTCCCTCGATCCGCCCCGCGAACAATCCCGCGATCAGTCCCACGATCTAGTACCGAACGGACGGCACCTCCGCGTTCAGCACACGTACAACTCGACGATGATCTCGGCCTTCTTGATCCAGCAAGACAGACGGAGAGGTAGAAGAGTTCTCCGGCAGCGTGACGGCGCTCCGGAGGTTGGTGATGATCTTGTCTCAACAGCGCTCCGCACGAGCTCCGCAGAAACGCGATCTAGAGGAAAAACCGTGGAGGTATGTGGTCGGGCTGCCGTGAGAAAAGTCGTCTCAAATCAGCCCTAATACCTCCGTATATATAGGTGGGAGGGAGGGGAGGAGGCAGCCTCAAAACCTAAAGGTTTGGCCGAAATTGGAGGTGGAGGAGTCCTACTCCAATCCTACTTGGAGTAGGATTCCACCTTCCCACTTGGAAACTCTTTCCACCTTGTGTTTTTTCCTTCTCAAACCTTATGGGCCTTAGTGGGAACTTATTCCAGCCCACTAGGGGCTGGTTTATCTCTTCCCATAGCCCATGAGACCCCTTGGGGCGTGACACCCCTCCCGATGGTCCCCGGCACCCCTCCCGGCACTCCCGGTACACTACCGATGAGCCCGAAACTTTTCCGGTAATGCACGGAAACCTTCCGGTAACCAAATGAGGTCATCCTATATATCAATCTTCGTTTCCGGACCATTCCGGAAACCCTCGTGACGTCCGTGATCTCATCCGGGACTCCGAACAACATTCGGTAACCAACCATATAACTCAAATACGCATAAAACAACGTCGAACCTTAAGTGTGCAGACCCTGCGGGTTCGAGAACTATGTAGACATGACCCGAGAGACTCCTCGGTCAATATCCAATAGCGGGACCTGGATGCCCATATTGGATCCTACATATTCTACGAAGATCTTATCGTTTGAACCTCGGTGCCAAGGATTCATATAATCCCGTATGTCATTCCCTTTGTCCTTCGGTATGTTACTTGCCCGAGATTCGATCGTCAGTATCCGTATACCTATTTCAATCTCGTTTACTGGCAAGTCTCTTTACTCGTTCCGTAATACAAGATCCCGCAACTTACACTAAGTTACATTGCTTGCAAGGCTTGTGTGTGATGTTGTATTACCGAGTGGGCCCCGAGATACCTCTCCGTTCACACGGAGTGACAAATCCCAGTCTTGATCCATACTAACTCAACTAACACCTTCGGAGATACCTGTAGAGCATCTTTATAGTCACCCAGTTACGTTGCGACGTTTGATACACACAAAGCATTCCTCCGGTGTCAGTGAGTTATATGATCTCATGGTCATAGGAATAAATACTTGACACGCAGAAAACAGTAGCAACAAAATGACACGATCAACATGCTACGTCTATTAGTTTGGGTCTAGTCCATCACATGATTCTCCTAATGATGTGATCCCGTTATCAAGTGACAACACTTGCCTATGGCCAGGAAACCTTGACCATCTTTGATTAACGAGCTAGTCAACTAGAGGCTTACTAGGGACAGTGTTTTGTCTATGTATCCACACAAGTATTGTGTTTCCAATCAATACAATTATAGCATGGATAATAAACGATTATCATGAACTAAGAAATATAATAATAACTAATTTATTATTGCCTCTAGGGCATATTTCCAACACGTCGCATGGGAAACAAAAAATTTCCTACGCGCACGAAGACCTATCATGGTGATGTCCATCTACGAGAGGGGATGAGTGATCTACGTACCCTTGTACATCGTACAGCAGAAGCGTTAGTGAACGCGGTTGATGTAGTGGAACGTCCTCACGTCCCTCGATCCACCCCGCGAACAATCCCGCGATCAGTCCCACATCTAGTACCGAACGGACGGC
The DNA here is from genome assembly GCF_904849725.1 of Hordeum vulgare subsp. vulgare. NCBI lineage: Eukaryota > Viridiplantae > Streptophyta > Magnoliopsida > Poales > Poaceae > Hordeum > Hordeum vulgare. Next base: position 464,076,720 of record NC_058518.1, on the reverse strand, counting down.
ACCTCCGCGTTTAGCACACGTACAGCTCGACGATGATCTCGGCCTTCTTTGATCCAGCAAGAGAGACGGAGAGGTAGAAGAGTTCTACGGCAGCGTGACGGCGCTCTGGAGGTTGGTGATGACCTTCTCTCAGCAGGGCTCCGCCCGAGCTCCGCAGAAATGCGATCTAGAGGAAAAACCGTGGAGGTATGTGGTCGGGCTGCCGTGGAAAAGTCGTCTCAAATCAGCCATAAAACCTCCGTATATATAGGTGGGAGGGAGGGGACCTTGCCTTGGGGCTCAAGGAGCCCCAAGGGGGTCGGCCGAGTCCAAGGGGGAAGGCTCCCCCCCAAACCGAGTTGGACTTGGTTTGGTGGGTGGGAGTCCTTCCTTCCCTTCCCACCTCCTCCTTTTTTTTTCTCTTTGATTTTCTTTCCTAGGCGCATAGGGCCCTTTTGGGCTGCCCCACCAGCCCACTAAGGGCTGGTGCGCCACCCTCAAGGCCTATGGGCTTCCCCGGGGTGGGTTTCCCCCCCCCCCCCCCCCCCCCGGTGAACTCCCGGAACCCATTCGTCATCCCCGGTACATTCCCGGTAACTCCGAAAACCTTCCGGTAATCAAATGAGGTCATCCTATATATCAATCTTCGTTTCCGGACCATTCCGGAAACCCTCGTGATGTCCATGATCTCATACGGAACTCCGAACAACATTCGGTAACCAACCATATAACTCAAATACGCATAAAACAACGTCGAACCTTAAGTGTGCAGACCCTGCGGGTTCGAGAACTATGTAGACATGACCCGAGAGACTCCTCGGTCAATATCCAATAGCGGGACCTGGATGCCCATATTGGATCCTACATATTCTACGAAGATCTTATTGTTTGAACCTCAGTGCCAAGGATTCATATAATCCCGTATGTCATTCCCTTTGTCCTTCGGTATGTTACTTGCCCGAGATTCGATCGTCAGTATCCGCATACCTATTTCAATCTCGTTTACTGACAAGTCTCTTTACTCGTTCCGTAATACAAGATCCCGCAACTTACACTATGTTACATTGCTTGCAAGGCTTGTGTGTGATGTTGTATTACCGAGTGGGCCCCGAGATACCTCTCCGTCACACGGAGTGACAAATCCCAGTCTTGATCCATACTAACTCAACTAACACCTTCGGAGATACCTGTAGAGCATCTTTATAGTCACCCAGTTACGTTGCGACGTTTGATACACACAAAGTATTCCTCCGGTGTCAGTGAGTTATATGATCTCATGGTCATAGGAACAAATACTTGACACGCAGAAAACAGTAGCAACAAAATGACACGATCAACATGCTACGTCTATTAGTTTGGGTCTAGTCCATCACGTGATTCTCCTAATGACGTGATCCAGTTATCAAGCAACAACACCTTGTTTATAATCAGAAGACACTGACTATCTTTGATCAACTGGCTAGCCAACTAGAGGCTTGCTAGGGACAGTGTTTTGTCTATGTATCCACACATGTAAATGAGTCTTCATTCAATACAATTATAGCATGGATAATAAACGATTATCTTGATACAGGAATTATAATAATAACTATATTTATTATTGCCTCTAGGGCATAATTCCAACAGTCTCCCACTTGCACTAGAGTCAATAATCTAGCCCTCACATCATCATGCGAATTACATTGTAATAAATCTAACACCCTAACAATTCTGGTGTTGATCATGCTTTGGCCATGGGAGAGGTTTAGTCAGCGGGTCTGCCACATTCAGATCGTGTGCACTTTGCATATATTCACGTCCTCTCCTTCGACGTAGTCGCGGATGAGGTTGAAGCGTCGTTTGATGTGTCTGGACTTCTTGTGAAACCGTGGTTCCTTTGCTAAGGCAATGGCACCCGTGTTGTCACAGAACAAGGTTATTGGATTCAGTGCGCTTGGCACCACTCCAAGATCCGTCATGAACTGCTTCATCCAGAGATCCTCCTTAGCTGCCTCCGAGGCAGCCATGTACTCCGCTTCACATGTAGAATCTGCTACGACGCTTTGCTTGGAACTGCACGAGCTTACCGCACCCCCACTAAGAATAAATACGTATCCGGTTTGTGACTTAGAGTCATCCGGATTTGTGTTAAAGCTTGCATCGACGTAACCTTTTACGCCGAGCTCTTCGTCACCTCCATATACGAGAAACATCTCCTTAGTCCTTTTCAGGTACTTCAGGATATTCTTGACCGTTGTCCAGTGATCCACTCCTGGATTACTCTGGAACCTACCTGCCATGCTTATGGCCAGGCTAACATCCGGTCTAGTGCACAGCATAGCATACATGATAGAACCTATGGCTGAAGCATAGGGGACGGAGCGCATATGCTCTCTATCTTCATCAGTTGCTGGGCACTGAGTCTTACTCAATCTCGTACCTTGTAAAACTGGCAAGAACCCTTTCTTGGACTGTTCCATTTTGAACCTCTTCAAAACTTTATCAAGGTATGTGCTTTGTGAAAGTCCTATCAGGCGTTTTTGATCTATCCCTATAGATCTTAATGCCTAGAATGTAAGCAGCTTCTCCTAGGTCCTTCATAGAGAAACTCTTATTCAAGTAATCCTTTATGCTCTCTAAAAACTCCACGTTGTTTCCAATCAGCAATATGTCATCCACATATAATATTAGAAACGCCACAGAGCTCCCACTCACTTTCTTGTAAATACAAGATTCTCCAACCACTTGTATAAACCCAAATGCTTTGATCACCTCATCAAAGCGTTTGTTCCAAATCCGAGATGCTTGCACCAGCCCATAAATGGATCGCTGGAGCTTGCACACCTTGTTAGCATTCTTAGGATCGACAAAACCTTCGGGTTGCATCATATACAATTCTTCCTTAAGGAAACCGTTAAGGAACGCCGTTTTGACATCCATCTGCCAGATTTCATAATCAAAAAATGCAGCTATTGCTAACATGATTCTGACGGACTTAAGCATCGCTACGGGTGAGAAAGTCTCATCGTAATCAACTCCTTGAACTTGTGAAAAACCCTTTGCCACAAGTCGAGCTTTATAAACGGTCACATTGCCGTCAGCGTCCGTCTTCCTCTTAAAAATCCATTTGTTCTGAATAGCCCTGCGGCCCTCAGGTAGTACCTCCAAAGTCCACACTTTGTTCTCATACGTGGATCCTATCTCGGACTTCATGGCTTCTAGCCATTTGTTGGAATCTAGGCCCACCATTGCTTCTTCATAATTTGCAGGTTCATTGTTGTCCAACAACATGATCGATAAGACGGGATTACCGTACCACTCTGGAGCAGCACGTGGTCTCGTCGACCTGCGTGGTTCGACAGAAACTTGAATCGGAGTTTCATGATCATCATCATTAACTTCCTCCTCAACCGGCGTTGCAACGACAGAGGTTTCCCCTTGCCCAGCGCCACCATCTAGAGGGATGAGAGGTTCGACAACCTCGTCAAGTTCTATCTTCCTCCCACTCAATTCTCTCGAGAGAAACTCCTTCTCGAGAAAAGCTCCGTTTTTAGCAGCAAACACTTTGCCCTTGGATTTGAGATAGAAGGTGTACCCAACTGTCTCCTTTGGGTAACCTATGAAGACGCACTTTTCCGCTTTGGGTTCCAGCTTTTCAGGCTGAAGCGTTTTGACATAAGCATCACATCCCCAAACTTTAAGAAACGACAACTTTGGCCTTTTGCCATACCACAGTTCGTATGGTGACGTCTCAACGGATTTTGATGGTGCCCTATTTAAAGTGAATGCAGTTGTTTCTAATGCATAACCCCAAAACGATAACGGCAAATCAGTAAGAGACATCATAGATCGCACCATCTCTAATAAAGTACGATTACGACGTTCGGACACACCATTACGCTGTGGTGTTCCAGGCGGTGTTAACTGTGAAACAATTCCACATTGTCTTAAGTGAGCACCAAACTCGAAACTCAGATATTCACCCCCACGATCAGACCGTAGGAACTTGATCTTCTTGTTACGATGATTTTCCACTTCACTCTGAAATTGCTTGAACTTTTCAAATGTTTCAGACTTGTGCTTCATCAAGTAGACATAACCATATCTACTCAAATCGTCAGTGAAGGTGAGAAAATAACGATATCCGCCGCGTGCCTCTACGCTCATCGGACCACACACATCAGTATGTATGATTTCCAACAAGTCACTTGCACGCTCCATAGTTCCGGAGAACGGAGTCTTAGTCATCTTGCCCATGAGGCATGGTTCGCACGTGTCAAGTGAATCAAAGTCAAGTGACTCCAAAAGTCCATCAGCATGGAGTTTCTTCATACGCTTTACACCAATATGACATAAGCGGCAGTGCCACAAAAATATGGCGCTATCATTGTTAACTCTAACTCTTTTGGTCTCAATGTTATGTATATGCGTATCGCTATCAAGATTCAATATGAACAATCCTCTCACATTAGGTGCATGACCATAAAAGATGTTACTCATAGAAATAGAACAACCATTATTCTCTGACTTAAAAGAGTAACCATCTCGCAATAAACAAGATCCAGATATAATGTTCATGGTCAACGCAAGCACTAAATAACAATGATTTAAGTTCATCACTAATCCTGATGGTAACTGAAGTGAAACTGTGCCGACGGCGATTGCATCAACTTTGGAACCATTTCTTACGTGCATCGTCACTTCATCTTTCGCCAGCCTTCGTCTATTCCGCAGTTCCTGTTTCGAGTTGCAAATATGAGCAACAGAACCGGTATCGAATACCCAGGCACTACTACGAGAGCCGGTTAAGTACACATCAATAACATGTATATCAAATATACCTGATTTTTCTTTGGCCGCCTTCTTATCTGCCAGATACTTGGGGCAATTGCGCTTCCAGTGACCCATACCCTTGCAATAGTAACACTCCGTTTCAGGCTTAGGTCCAGCTATGGGTTTCTTCGTCGGATTGGCAACAGGCTTTCCGCTCTTCTTCGAATTACCCTTCTTGCCTTTGTCCTTTCTCTTGAAACTAGTGGTCTTATTCACCATCAACACTTGATGTTCTTTACGGAGTTCAGACTCTGCGACTTTCAGCATCGCAAACAACTCGCCGGGTGACTTGTTCATCCCTTGCATGTTGTAGTTCAACACAAAGCCTTTATAGCTTGGCGGCAGTGAATGAAGGATTCTGTCAGTGATAGCCTCTTGCGGGAGTTCAATCCCCAGCTCAGCTAGACGGTTTGAGTACCCAGACATTTTGAGCACATGTTCACTGACAGACGAGTTCTCCTCCATCTTGCAAGCATAGAATTTATCAGAGGTCTCATACCTCTTGATCCGGGCGTTCTTCTGAAAGATAAACTTCAACTCCTGGAACATCTCAAATGCTCCATGACGCTCAAAGCGACGTTGAAGTCCCGGTTCTAAGCCATACAAGACTGCACATTGAACTACTGAGTAGTCCTCCTTACGTGCTAACCAAGCGTTCTTAACATCCTGATCAGCCGTAGCGGGTGGTTCATCTCCTAGCGCAGCATTAAGGACATAATCCTTCTTCCCAGCTTGTAAGATTAGCTTAAGATTACGAGCCCAGTCTACAAAGTTGCTTCCATCATCTTTCAACTTAGCTTTCTCTAGGAACGTATTAAAATTCAGGGTGACAGTCGCGTGAGCCATGATCTACAACACAAATATATTCAAAGTGGACTTAGACTATGTTCAAGATAATTAGAGTTTTAACTTAATCAAATTATTCGCTAAACTCCCACTCAAAAAGTACATCTCTCTAGTCATTTGAGTGGTTCATGATCCACTTACACTAGCTCAAGTCCGATCATCGCGTGAGTTGAGTATAGTTTCAGTGGTAAGCATCCCTATGCTAATCATATCATCTATATGATTCATGATCGACCTTTCGGTCTCATGTGTTCCGAGGCCATGTCTGCACATGCTAGGCTCGTCAAGCTTAACCCGAGTGTTCCGCGTGCGCAACTGTTTTGCACCCGTTGTATGTGAACGTTGAGTCTATCACACCCGATCATCACGTGGTGTCTCGAAACGACGAACTGTAGCAACGGTGCACAGTCGGGGAGAACACAATTTCGTCTTGAAATTTTAGTGAGAGATCACCTCATAATGCTACCGTCGTTCTAAGCAAAATAAGGTGCATAAAAGGATTAACATCACATGCAATTCATAAGTGACATGATATGGCCATCATCACGTGCTTCTTGATCTCCATCACCAAAGCACCGGCACGATCTTCTTGTCACCGGCGCCACACCATGATCTCCATCAACGTGTTGCCATCGGGGTTGTCGTGCTACTCATGCTATTACTACTAAAGCTACATCCTAGCAAAATAGTAAACGCATCTGCAAGCAGAAACGTTAGTATAAAGACAACCCTATGGCTCCTGCCGGTTGCCGTACCATCGACATGCAAGTCGATATTTTCTATTACAACATGATCATCTCATACATCCAATATATCACATCACATCGTTGGCCATATCACATCACAAGCATACCCTGCAAAAACAAGTTAGACGTCCTCTAATTTTGTTGTTGCATGTTTTACGTCGTGACCATGGGTATCTAGTAGGATCGCATCTTACTTACGCAAACACCACAATGGAGATATATGAGTTGCTATTTAACCTCATCCAAGGACCTCCTCGGTCAAATCCGATTCAACTAAAGTTGGAGAAACCGACACTTGCCAGTCATCTTTGAGCAACGGGGTTACTCGTAGCGATGAAACCAGTCTCTCGTAAGCGTACGAGTAATGTCGGTCCAAGCCGCTTCAATCCAACAATACCGCGGAATCAAGAAAAGACTAAGGAGGGCAGCAAAACGCACATCACCGCCCACAAAAAATTTTGTGTTCTACTCGAGAAGACATCTACGCATGAACCTAGCTCATGATGCCACTGTTGGGGAACGTCGCATGGGAAACAAAAAATTTCCTACGCGCACGAAGACCTATCATGGTGATGTCCATCTACGAGAGGGGATGAGTGATCTACGTACCCTTGTAGATCGTACAGAAGAAGCGTTAGTGAACGTGGTTGATGTAGTGGAACGTCCTCACGTCCCTCGACCCGCCCCGCGAACAATCCCGCGATCAGTCCCACGATCTAGTACCGAACGGACGGCACCTCCGCGTTCACCACACGTACAGCTCGACGATGATCTCGGCCTTCTTGATCCAGCAAGAGAGACGGAGAGGTAGAAGAGTTCTCCGGCAGCGTGACGGCGCTCCGAAGGTTGGTGATGACCTTGTCTCAGCAGGGCTCCGCCCGAGCTCCGCAGAAACGCGATCTAGAGGAAAAACCGTGGAGGTATGTGGTCGGGCTGCCGTGGAAAAGTCGTCTCAAATCAGCCCTAAAACCTCCGTATATATAGGTGGGAGGGAGGGGACCTTGCCTTGGGGCTCAAGGAGCCCCAAGGGGGTCGGCCGAGTCCAAGGGGGAAGGCTCCCCCCCCCCAAACCGAGTTGGACTTGGTTTGGTGGGTGGGAGTCCTTCCTTCCCTTCCCACCTCCTCCTTTTTTTTCTTTCTCTTTGATTTTCTTTCCTAGGCGCATAGGGCCCTTTTGGGCTGCCCCACCAGTCCACTAAGGGCTGGTGCGCCACCCTCAAGGCCTATGGGCTTCCCCGGGGTGGGTTGCCCCGCCCCCCCCCCCCCCCGGGGTGAACTCCCGGAACCCATTCGTCATCGCCGGTACATTCCCGGTAACTCCGAAAACCTTCCGGTAATCAAATGAGGTCATCCTATATATCAATCTTCGTTTCTGGACCATTCCGGAAACCCTCGTGACGTCCGTGATCTCATCCAGAACTCCGAACAACATTCGGTAACCAACCATATAACTCAAATACGCATAAAACAACATCGAACCTTAAGTGTGCAGACCCTGCGGGTTCGAGAACTATGTAGACATGACCCGAGAGACTCCTCGGTCAATATCCAATAGCGGGACCTGGATGCCCATATTGGATCCTACATATTCTACGAAGATCTTATCGTCTGAACCTTAGTGCCAAGGATTCATATAATCCCGTATGTCATTCCCTTTGTCCTTCGGTATGTTACTTGCCCGAGATTCGATCATCAGTATCCGCATACCTATTTCAATCTCGTTTACCGGCAAGTCTCTTTACTCGTTCCGTAATACAAGATCCCGCAACTTACACTAAGTTACATTGCTTGCAAGGCTTGTGTGTGATGTTGTATTACCGAGTGGGCCCCGAGATACCTCTCCGTCACACGGAGTGACAAATCCCAGTCTTGATCCATACTAACTCAACTAACACCTTCGGAGATACCTGTAGAGCATCTTTATAGTCACCCAGTTACGTTGCGACGTTTGATACACACAAAGTATTCCTCCGGTGTCAGTGAGTTATATGATCTCATGGTCATAGGAACAAATACTTGACACGCAGAAAACAGTAGCAACAAAATGACACGATCAACATGCTACGTCTATTAGTTTGGGTCTAGTCCATCACGTGATTCTCCTAATAACGTGATCCAGTTATCAAGCAACAACACCTTGTTTATAATCAGAAGACACTGACTATCTTTGATCAACTAGCTAGCCAACTAGAGGCTTGCTAGGGACAGTGTTTTGTCTATGTATCCACACATGTAAATGAGTCTTCATTCAATACAATTATAGCATGGATAATAAACGATTATCTTGATACAGGAATTATAATAATAACTATATTTATTATTGCCTCTAGGGCATAATTCCAACAAAACTTGGCGTGCGGTCTTTATATGTTGTAGGTAGGCCGCCTGCCAATTTTCGTCGCAATCGGAGCTCGCTTGATACCCGTACCGTTAAATATATAGAGGCACTATAGTCGGTTTAGTTATCGGACATTTCGGTATTTTAAAACTCTGTCACGGGCCGCTAACATTCCCTCTCTTCCCACCTAGCCCATTCTACACAACCACCGCAACCCACCGAGCCAACCCTTCCGATCGGAGCCGTCGAATCGCGATCCAACGACCGGAAAACTGAGCAAAATAGCTAACCCTAGCCCATGTCTATTAATAGACAACAAATCCCCTTTCCTCCTTGATTTACATGCCTAACCCTAGCCAGCCGCCACCTCTCTTCCACCTCCCGCCTCGAGCCGGCTAGGGCCTGCCTGAGCCCGCAGCAGGCCCTCGAGGCCCGCATCGCCACGTCCCACCTCTGCGCGAGCAAGGCCAGCCCAAGCTCCCGAGCCAGCATCCTCACTATCTACCTCCTCCCGAGCTCCCCGCCGGATCTCGCGCCGATCCCGCGCCTCCGCCTTCTGGTCCGGGCACAGTCGCCGACCACCGGCGTCCCCAGCCCGGCCGCCTCGTGTCGTTCCCTGCCGGAGTGCACCGCCAACCCGCCGCAGCTGTCGTCCGCCTCTTGTCGCCCTGCCTCCCTGATCTGGATTGAGGGATCCAGATCCCGTGCCACCACAGCCTTTGACCGGCCAGATGGGCCGCCACGGCCCGTCAGCGGCCAGGCCAGCCGGTCCAGCCAGCACCAACCGAGCCAGGCCCAGCCACCGCACCAAGCCGGCCCAACTCGGCCTCCTCTCTGACCGGGCCAAGGCCCGAGGTGAGCACCCGAGCGCTATTCCCTGCCCGTGCACGCTTTTGCTATCTTGCACCCTATTCACTGCTGTAGTTTCGGCCCATTTAGTTTTTTTTAGGTTTTTATGATTTTAGTATTTCAGAAAAAGCATGATTTTCAAATGCATGTATCTTTTAATCCGTGCGTCGTATTGCAACAAGTTATATATGTAACTTAGCTAGAATTTCATGTATATTAATATTTTACATCTATCATGCATATTTGAAACTGTTTAGTGTGATGTTTGCATCGGTTTGCGTGTCAACGTGTTAAAAACGGTTTAGGTCATAGTTAATTAACCGTAGCTCCGTTGGAGAGGAGCCATATATGTAAATGGACTAGAACGATGAGTAGAATCTCGTGAACCACTTTGTTTTACCGTTTAACAAAGATAAAATATGATTAGGACAAATCTGGACAGATTTAGAAGTTAACACATGGGGTCAGTTTGGAAAGGCTATATGATGTTTCCGGGCTCATTTAAAATGCCTAGATAGGTAGATTATTTGTGCTTCATCCCTTGACATGTTTAACAATATTTAATATTGCCATGTACCTAAACGAGAGTGAACTTAATAATTAAATGTGGAGTTTCGTCAAGATGCAACTCGTGCATATTGAGCTTCACTTAATGTGTAGCATTTGATTGTGTGAATTGCCATGTCATGCCTTGCATATTTTAAACCGATCATGCATCATATGTGAATTGCATTATGTCGTGCATGTGCCATAGTGAATATCGTGTATTGATTCTTGTTTCCGGTTTGCTTCGTCTTGATAGAGTTCCGCAAGCCTGTCGGAATGTGAGGATCCGATCGACTATGTCGGTTCGTGTGCTTCACGGAGTCGTTCTTCTTCCAAGCGGGATCTCGGGAAAGATGATAATTTTCCTAGATACCATTACTATCATTGCCATGCTAGTTGTCTCAATTCTATCGCTATGTCTCGCTTCCTACCACCTGTTTAACATGCCTCCCAACATTGCCATGAAAACCTTCAACATGTTCACAACCTAGCAAACCACTGCTTGCTTAACCATTGTATAGCGTTGCAGTTGCAGGTGCAGGTGCTTCCATGTGAAAACATGGGTTACTTGTTATATCACCATATTATTGCTAATTAATTCAATGCACCTATATAGTTGGTAAAAGGTGGAAGGCTTGGCCTTCTAGCCTGGTGTTTTGTTCCACCTTTGTCGCCTTAGTTTCGGCTACCGGTGTTGTGTTCCATAAATGAGCGCTCCTAACATGCTTGGGGTTGTTATGGGGACCCTCTAGATTCTCGTTTCGGGATAAAGCTTGTCTCGCAAGACCCAACATTGGTACTATATTTGCCCAACATAATAATCCTGATAATACTGAAAAACATAGGGCGTCATGAACCCAAGAAGTAATTCAACATAATACAGGTGGGCCAGTGCTGATGGTGCTGGTCCAAAACAGAGCCACTTGCGGGGCCACATGGGGCAACTCGGGGGGATGTCTATCCGGCCACCGTACGTAGTGCTTATCCATCATGTCCTGAGAACGAGATACGCGGCTCCTATCGGGATTGTCGACACGCCGGGCGGCCTTTCTGGACTTGTTTTACCATTCACAAGCTTCTTGTGCGAGGGATTCCGAGGATGCTTTGGGTTATCTCGAGGTTGAGGTTTTCCAATAGAAACCCGAGGAGATCTTTTCCCTGATCGAGGTCATTCCTTCGCAACGTGTGGTAATTTGTGATGGACTAGTTGGAGCAACCCTGCAGGGTTAAATCTTTCGGAAAGTCATGCCCGCGGTTATGTGGCAACGTGGAAACTTTGTTTAACATCCGGTTCTAAATAGCTTGAAGTAAGCTTAACTAAAATGTGTCAACTGAGTGTGTAACCATGATTGTCGCTTTCGTGAGCTCCTTCTCCAATCGAGGACAAGGTGGGGTTATGTCTGCTGTAAGTAGGTCTTCAGGATCATTCAGTTGATCATCGGTAGTTCACGTCCGCTATGCGTAGATCATCCCCCTCTTTTATTCTTGTACTCGTAAGTTAGCCACCTCAAACAAATGCTTAGTCGCTGTTGCAGCCTCACCACTTAATCATACCTCACCCATTAAGCTTTGCTAGTCTTGATACCTTTGGAAATGAGATTGCCGAGTCCTTGTGGCTCACAGATTACTACAACACCAGTTGCAGGTACAGGTAAGGAGTTACTTTGACGTGAGCACGATGATTGTTCATTTGGAGTTTCTTCTTCTTCTCCTTCGTCGATCTAGGATGGGTTCCAGGCCGGCAGCCTGGGATAGCAAGGATGGGCGTCGTTCTTTTATCGTTTGTTTTCGTCCGTAGTCGGACCTTGCTCTTCTTCATGATGATTGTATATTATTGTATTGATGTGATACTGATGCAGCTTGTGGCGAGTGTAAGCCTACTCCTTATACTCATCTTTTCAGTACATGTACTTGTAACGAAATCCATTCTTGCGAAACGACGAGATGCGTTTCTATCCTTATCGAGGCCCTCGCACCAAAATAAGGATAGGACTGCATCTTGGGTCTGACATCTCCCCTCTATCTGCTACTTTCGTGGTTGGTGGCTTGGAGGGGATTCCCAATGCCTCCGCTCCGTTTAGTGGTTTAATTACCAATTTTTTAGTCTTCACAGGTGCGGCCTCGAGCGGATGAGTACATTTATTATTCGAGTTTGCCTTCCGTACTTTGATCCTCCTCGAGTTCATGTCGGTTTCTTCTCGAGCATGCAGTTGGGTGTGTGTAGTCTCTTCCCAAGCGCACAGGCAGGAGGCCCGCCCGACACGAGGGCATGTCTCACTTGATGCACTGCCCAATTAAGTTGGACCCATCTATCTTAACATATGCTCATTCCGTTGACGACCGTTTTATCGTCCGATTGGACCTTGGTTATTTCTGCCTTAAAACATCGCACAATAACTTTTTATATTACCAATTGCGTCGTTTTGCTACTATTACGCGTATAAAAACATCGTGCGGAAGGTAAGTTGCGCCACCTGTTAGCATATCATGTCGGCCCACTAGTCAGGAGTTAACGGTCAAAGCCTTTGATTGGACGGTAGTGCTTTGTTTGGTCTTTTATGAGCAGATGGTGGAGAGGAGGGTAAAAGTGAGCAAAGTTAGTTGGTTTGGTCAAAACTAAGGATGTAAATGGCACCGGAACCCACTACTCCCACATATGCCATCCACCAAAAAATCGTAAATGGTCTTTGTGGACATCCAAAAAAAATAACTGGCATAAATGAATAGCCCATGAAAGTCCAGTGGCAGTCCACAACTTTGGCATCTCCACCGCACGTCCGCACCAGGCCACCACAACTTCGCCAGATCCTCCCTCCGGCGCCCTCCTCCCCAACGCCCCACCTCCCTTCCCGCGCTGCCACCGGCTGACCTAGGTTCATGCCCCCCCCCCCACCTAACCACTTCTCCGCCACCGGGGGCCGGCAGCTAGCGGTTCGCCGGGACTCCACTGGGAGGCGGTGGCCTCGCCTTCCCTCCTTGATGCTGCCCCTATTAGTTCCAATCCAGTAGAGATGCGGTCAGCACGGAGGCAGGCAGCATTTACTCCCCATTTTGGTTCTGGTTTGGTTTGGGGATATTATGGATGGATGGATGGCATTAATAAATTCTAAACTCGTTAAGCGGATCATGTGATGTACTCTAGTACGCAGCAAGCGGAGCAATTTAATCGCCCGACCATGCTTTCCCAAAACAAGAAAGCCAAGAAACCAGCTACTCACAGTATAGAGCATCCACACAATGTTCAGAATAAGCCTTCGAACCTTGCCTTTTTCAGATAGCAATTCTATACTCTGAATAGAATTTCAGCTTTGATATCTGAATGAGCCTTGTATGTGTTTGTTGAAATTTTGATTTCAATCTTGCAAAATGTCAACTTAATCTTTCCAAAATTAATGCTCAAAGGGTCTATAAAACTGGACATGGTGTAGAGTATAGTTGAGCGACAGTCTTGAGCTCACTGCTGCACTCGCTTTTGAGATGTGAGAAAGCACATATAAATTTCATTAGTGGTAACATGTGGACGTCACATTAGCCACATAAATATTAAGTGGACTTTCACATAATCCCGTATAAAGAATTGTGGTTGATGTCGTCAAGTCCCATTACTCCAACAACTTATCCATTTACATCCTGAGTCAAAATGGAACAAAACTAAGGAACAAGGGGCACGGAAATAAAAATCTATTATTTTTACTAGATCATTTGTTCAAATTCGAGCCACTCATTATGCTAACTGGTTGCTGGCAGCAGTGATGTTGTGGCAGCTGAAGAGTCTTAGCGGCTCCATGTTCTCGCAACAATCAGGTCCTTCGGCCGACTTCACACACATGCAGCCGGATGCTGCCGGTTTCTTCTCGAGCATGTAGCCGGATGTGTGTGGTCTCTTCCCAAACGCACAGGCAGGAGGCCAGCCCGACTTCTCTAGTACGCAGGGCAGGTGTAGCTCAGCCTCGCCTTCTCTAGCACGCAGGCAAGGCATGGCTGCTCCGGCCTACTTCTTCAGCATGCGAGCCCCGGCGTCCTTCACTAGCACGTCTGCAAGTGCACCTATGCACACACCTTACATACAAGGTTAATTTCAAAGTTTAATCGGCAATCCATTCTTATTCGTGTGTTGTTTCTTTAACAACGGATGACCGACACTACAACATGTTTATTCATTTAGATTAGCGACATTATTTCCCGCATAGGTATTATTCAAAAATCTATAATTATCTCTCATGGGTATTTAATAATATAAATAACCATTTGGTATTTGTTTTAAATTTAGATATTAGATAAATGAAAAAAAGGTGTAAATTAAAATTTAAATATTAGATAAATTAAAAAAACATGTAAATTAAAATCTAGCATGAATAATACTTGAATTTATGAAATCACATTTGTGAAATTGTTGTTTCAAAGTTAAAACTAAGAGAGTTTCAAAGTTGTTGTCTTATGTTTCGCTTGTTAAAATGCAAAATTATGTATTTGTTAAATACAACAAATCCAGCAAACATATTTCATGACAACCCAGACAACCTTTGCTTAGCCTTTCTCAGTAGGTAGTAGTAACATGAAGAGAGAAAATGATAGATATAGTCTCACAAACCCCCTCCGTTCAAAAACAAACAATTAAAGTTCTACGTTTGTCCTAAATCAAACTTGCTCAAGTTTGACCAACTCTATAGAACAATAGCGAAAGTACATAATACGAAAGTATATTTCATAAAGAACCTATGCCTAAGGAAAATCGGAGTGCAGCCTATAATATGTATAGGACAAGCCATTATTTATGAGCTCATATACAACTTCAAGAGCAAGCAAAACCACAAAAAAACAGCAGCTCCAGATTAGATACTCTGGCCACCATGATAGATAAAGTATAAAAGCAACCGTTACACTGCACCGAGCAATTGCAGATGCTGCTGGATTAACGGTCCCGAGAAACATACTGCTTAATAGTATCGGCACACCAGTACTCTCTCACTAATTGTTGATTTGTTTTTTTATTATAACCCTGGAAATCCGGAGCCTCCAAGCTCATACAAACTGATCTACCAAACCACCACAATGATGGTTTGTACAAATTAATTAATCCACCGCCCCTCAATCTTCACAAGGTTCATCAGTTCCCTTTCCTTGTAATCCGATGAAATAATCATATTTCAGAGGGTTTTCGCCGAATCCTTACCACATATCTGAAAAGTTCAGTTAACCAAGTAGGTAAATAAGAGAACTAGAAAGTTATCTTAAAACAGAATATGTACGATCAGAAGCACACACCTCATTGCAAAGGAAGACTCTTATGGGTGTACACAACATCCTTGTCACCATTCACAATTTGCCCTTTACCTCGTAAGAGCCTACATATCAAAATCAATCAATTCAACAATCAGTATTTTTTTCATGTTCATTATATTTTTATTTCCAGAAATAATAATATTTATTAGTTGTAATCAAGCAAGTAATAAAAGACTATTGAGTTGGAGCACTTTTGCTAACAAGAAAGATAATTATTTAATTGGAACGTTATTTTAGCTATATGAAATATAAGATTAGGATCTAAACGCCTTACGGAGGGAGTACATTACATGCAAGGATGACCCACATAGTTAGTTAAAAGTATTGCTTTTGCGGCCATAAGAACAAAATCTAACTGAATTAGCAAATATTCAAATGATGAACTAGAACCGCATAGTAGAACAACCACATAGCCAAGGGAATGTGCAATCTCCCAAAAGAAATAGCAGTATGGGCTTGTTCAGATCTTAAATAGCCATAACTATATATGTTGCAGTCCACTCAATTCCTAGAGATGGGAAGTCCTCTAAACTACTTCCAAGATCAGATTAGTAGCAGTAGCTTAGTGACAAGAACTTACCATCGCGTAGTCAAGAGACCTTCAACACCCACGGGTCCACGTGCATGTATACGGCCTGTACTTATGCCAACCTATTTAAGATATTCCAAAGGATTAAAGGTACATACATAATCATAAATTATCACAAAAACAGCATATAATGTTGGAAGTACCTCAGCACCCAGTCCAAAGCGAGCCCCATCAGAAAATCTTGTACTCGCATTGTATAATACGGCAGCACTATTAAAATTTTAGAAGTAAAAAGGAGTACTCATTAGACACATAATCATCACAGAATATCAAAGTGAAATTTTGTCTACAGCCATAGCACAAACAGTGAAATAAGGTATCTGTTGCCTCAAACTGTACAAGTTCTAAAGTTGAAGTCATGGGCTTGTTCAGAATACCTATCAACTTGACGTAGAAAGGTCTCTGCTACTGTATCATCTGTAGTGACCACACAATCTGTATGTGCACTGAAAATAGAACAAACAAATAAGAGAATTCGGTTCAACCAAATCTCAGTTTTCCTGGATATACTTGGAAATTGAATCAGGGAGACAGACTACAGAATAACTCTTAGCTACCTTCCATAGCGATGTATATGGTCAATTGCTGATTGTACATCATCAACTATCTCAACTGTGCAAGCCATAGAACTGTACTCCAGATGTAATGAATCTGCTTTCGGGTAGCCCAATATTTTATGCGCAACAGGCCCGCAATAAAGATTAACTCCTGCAATACATCATTAGTTAAAACACAAGGAGAATCATCAATCCACATGTTTCTAGGTATTTTGTTTGACTGTACTGACTGAACTAGACCTCACATGCCTCAAGTGGAAGAACAAAAATCAAAAGGACTCATAGAATATGATGCACCTCAAATTACAAATATTTACCAAGTTACAACCAATCAGCTCATACTCTACTAGCAATTATGCTAAAAGCTAAGGAATCATATATATTACTCGTCACTTTGGGTGACATTGCAGGTGGTATTTCTATGGCAGTTATGTTTTTATGATGGAACTAAGGAACTACTCTACTTGCTAAGTGATTAAGATTTGGCAACGACTCTTGGCAACTTCATTCCACAGCACAGCACAATGTAAAACAGCAATTTGAAGGTAGCTGTTATTCTGACTCATAACACATTTTCCCAAACTGGTATAATCCTGTTTTCCATTACTTTCATACGTGAAACGATCAGTTCAAGAGCGCGAAACAAAAAGAGAAATGGGAGAATCGAGTTCAATACACTGCCAGGAAATACATTGTGAATCCACGGTTCAGGAGTTAACTATATGGGACAAAAATCTCACAGGACAATAGCATCCTAGTTTAAACTTCCCTATGTTCAGAATGCAATTTTAGATGTACATGTTATACAAGATTAATGTTTGACAATGAACAATACTGTTATAATAACTAACATAATCATAAGCGCGAAATGTGAATGTAACATTTTCACTTCTGTGTCAGTAAACACATGTACTATTGAATACTAAAAGTGATTGAAAGATAGTGTGAACTCTTGAATGGACACCATATGAGAATCAAAGGAGTATACAACTTCAGTGAATAAAAAGCAAAAAATAGACCTGCTGTTTTGAGTGCTACCAGTATGTCATCAAGTTCTGGAGTCTTCATAAGATCTTTATGAACGAGCAACGTCTCCTACAGACAATACAGCCAAATCTGTTAACATATAAAAATAGAACGGAAAACTACCAAAAGGCCAAAATATTAGTGGAAAAAGATAACAAGATTGGTAGGTAAATCTTTTACTGCAAAGAAAAGGCTGATTGATGGTAATATACATTCTGATACCAAGAGAATTGTTAACAAGATTTGTACTAAGCTTAAGACACTTATTTTGGGACGGAGGGAGTATATAGTTGCATAAAGTTAAGTTTATGAGGCCATTGCTTCACGGTGAAAGATGCTCTATGAAGTACTTAAACTTGAAGCCAGGAAAATAATCTATCCAATGCTATTACATGCTACCAAATTAGACAAGTACCATTGCGTTGCAGGCTGCTGGGTAATCAATTTTTGCATCCACCACAATACGTTTTGCCATATCCATGTCTGCTGATTTGTCAATATATACATGACAAACCCCATCTGCACGGGGGATGCACAAACTTACTCAACATAATCCACAGAGTTGAATCTCAAACAACAGTCAAAGAAATAAATATTCTAGAAAGCAGTAGTAGCAGCAACAATAATCTTCAAAGAGAACGTACCAGCATGGCCAAGAACAGGAATCTTTGTTGATGCTTTGATTTGAGCAACAAGCTTATTGCTCCCTCTTGGAATGACGAGATCAATGACATCATCAAGCTGTACCATGTATTATGTGTTTAAGCATATTGGTAGAATCATATTTAGATAATAGTAATGAATGCTCACCTTTAGCAAATCTGCAATTTCATCTCTAGTTGTAATAAGGCCAATCAATTTTTCACCAACATTGTCAGGAATAGCATTGGTTATGACCTGGAAACAATAAATTGATATTTTAAGGCAACAATGGTACACCATGCCAAAAGGAAGCTACTACATAAGAAGAGATAATACCTTATGCAATATTGCGTTTGATCTCATCGCTTCTTTTCCACCTTTTAGGAGAAGACCGTTACCACTTCGAATGGCTAAAGACGCAATCTAAAGAATGGTGTTCAAACCAAGCTGCTTAATATACTTGAGTACAAATTAAATGCAATCATGTGGATTCTAGAAAAATAACTAAAGTACATCAACGACAAACAATACCTGGACCAAGGCATCAGGTCGGGACTCAAAAATAATCAATAGAACACCCAAAGGGCAAGATGTTTTCTCGAGAACTAAACCATCAGCAACCTGAAAAATAAACCGATTGGTTCAAACATGGAAGCTTCTCCTCTCCCAGAGTTCTAATGTGTAGTTCAAATACAAGCACTCACCTCTGTTCTTTTCAGTATCTCATTAATTGGGTCTTCCATATTCGCAAGAGTGCGAACAGATTTGGCAAGGCTAGCTATCTACAAATGATGAATATAATCTGGATCAACCGATAAACAATATCCAAAAATGTAAAGAAGCAAGTGTCACCTATCTAACAAATCAATTAAAATCTAACAAGCAAGACTATCCAACTGCCTACCTTTCCTGGTTTCAGAGTCAATCTAGCAACCAAAGCACTCTCATACCCAGCCTCGTGTGCTGCTGCTACATCTGCTTCATTTTCTGATCTAATCAAATCCTCATTTGCCTCTAAAGCATCTGCAACATCTAATAATATCTTCTTGCGCTCCTCTGATGACAAATTCTGTTTCAAGTGACCATACGATATAGAATCAGTATCACAAACCAGAAAAAATAAGAGTGAAAAAGATTCAATGAGCAGGAAATTTGTATAAGAAATATACCTGCAGACGCCTTGAACAATCTCGTGCAGCAACAGCCATTTCACGGACACTGGCGTCCTTTGATGGTTCCCACGAACTTGCATTTTTATGAAAAAGAGTACCAATTTTTTCCCCACGGAGAACCTTAACAAGGCTCTGAGATGCACATCCACTTCAAGAACAGTAAAATAAGTCAAATTACTCTTCCATTCACCAGGAAAACAAAAATATCTTGCAGCAAATGGAGTTTACTGCTCATTATTTGGGTTTGAAGCATTTATAGCTCTTTAAAAACAGAATGCAATTACCAAGCTTCTTTACTTGACAATAATTTCTGACCATGTCCAGACAGTAACAGCAAGCATCACAAGAAAAGTTACACAACACCATGCAGGGTGCATGGGTCTCGAAAGAAAATACATGTTTTGCAGAGTTCTCGTGGTGTTATAATCAGAACTGTTCATCATTAATATAAAAATCTAACTAAACATTGGACTGCATATATCATTTCAGATTTTATTGTTAACATAGTTTAAAGTTTAAACTGACTCTTGTATGGTCCTTGATGAGTGTCAAATTATATGCCTTAACTGTAATATTAGCAATAAACTGATCAATCAAATCTGGTGACTATGGAATCAGAATTTTGAGTAGCCAAATGGCATGTTGCTACTTGCATATGATGCAAAAATAAATGCCATATAATCGATGAAGTATATACAAGAGCAATGCAAGGCGTCAATATTTCTCATGCAATAAAAAAGGAAAATATTTGAGTTACCTTGTAATAACAACAGGTACACCACCCGTTGAAGCCCAGACAGCAGCCTGGACTTTAGCTGTCATGCCACCTCTACCAACACGGGACTTGTCTCCAAAAGTAATTTCATGATAATGTTTTTCTTTGATATAAGTATGTATCAACTTTGATGAAGGTTCACTTGGTGGACCGCTGTAGAGGCCATCCACATCACTAAGTAGAACAAGGAGATCAGCTTTCAGTTCCAATGCCAGTAGACCTGCCAAACTGTCATTATCCCAGAATATACCAGATGAATCCTGTAACAGAATTGTTGGTGAACATCACAACGCAAATGAAGTGCTGAGGTGAGGCAGGTATAGAAACTTGAAAGACATGGATTTTTATTCATGAAAACAATCAAGCTCTAACTGTAAAAGTAAATGTTATATAGCATCATGGGACAAAGGCTACAGTTCTATTTTTTCAGAGTAATGCATTGTACAATACGCACCTCATATGGAGCCTTCCTCGTGCTGATGGCATCATTTTCATTAAATATTGGAATAACTCTAAGCTCTAATAATGACTCGACAGTTTCACGGAGTCGCTCTCGGAAATTTGAATTGTCGAAGTCACTATCTGTCACAAGAAGTTGCGATGATGATACATCAAGCTGCAACATGAGAAATTTGATGTTATAAAGAAACGGACATGGTACAATTTTTTTACTAAAGTTGATGTCAGGCTAAATAAACGCACTTGAGTAAATAACATATCATAAAGTGCCATCAGCCCACTCTGACCAACAGCAGCGCACGCCTTTCCATCCAGCTCCATCTGTGGCTTTTGCAGATCAGCAAAGCTGCTATTGACAAGCTTCCGGTACCTAAGCCGTTGTCGCCCCACACCAACAGCGCCGGACGTGACCATTATCACCTCATATCCTTGAGCATTAAGATCCTTCACCTGCATTGCCATTTAACCGCTTCAGTATTCGCCTGACACTGCAAATTTACAAAGTAGAGAAGTTGAGAGATGAGAATGTTACCTGCTCGCACAGGGATCCAATCCTGCCCAAAGCCAATCTTCCATCATTTCTGGTGATAACTGCAGTACCCACCTGTGATGCAGAAAAAAGGAATTAATAGCAAACAAAAGTAAAGGGACCAGGATTCCATCTATCTTTGAATAGATTTCTTAAGCGCAGGCAGAACCCAGAATGGACCACTTTGAGATGAGCCACGCAAAACTGACAAAAGTAGCGTTCTGTTTTCCAAACATAAAAGAAAACACAGTTCTAGTCTTTACTCTAACCCATTTCCAAACATAAAAGATAACCCATTTCCATTTACTCTAACACACTTTGAATAGATTTCTGAATTCACGGGCTAGAGAGGGCCCTCCCATGTGATGAAATTTGACAACCATCCGAAAACTCCTCTCCGCCTTTCTCTAACCCATTTCCATCTGGCACAAATCACCTTTTCCCATCTGATGCGAATCAGTTTCCCCCGAAGCTTTTCCGATGCCTGCTAAGGAAAGGCCCCAAACATGCTGGGCAGCTCAAAAGTTTATTAAAGTGGAGAACTCTGCCATCAACGGCGCGTCACCGAGTTAAAACCCAAACCCCAAGCAAGCATAACCCCCCACCGGCCACCCCTTCACCGTGACCGTCCGTCCGAACAGACGGGAACTCCACAAAATTACTCCTCGATTCGGCGCGGGGAGACGCAGCAATGCGACGCAGCGCGGCAGAGCTTAGATCTATCCAGCAGGGACGGGATAATCGGTCAAACAAAAGAAACAAATCACCTTGATTATGATGCGCTTCACGTCCTTGATGAAGCTCCGGTTGGGGTCGGCGCTGGCCATGGCCGCGGGCAGGCTCGGCGCGCCGCCTCTCTCTTATCTGCGGTGTTTTTTTTCCCGTCGCCTCGTCGCCGCACCCGCGATGTGTGGGGAGGTCAGAGAGAGAGGAGAGGGATAGAGCCGAGCGGTTTTAAAGGGGTGAGGGGTTGGTGCTTGGTTCCGTGAGCGAAACCCCAGCGGCTCGCCAACGAACCCCGTGATCCTCTGCGTCCGCCGCCGCCGCCGCCACCCCCACCACCACCCCGTGTCGTGTCCCGTTGGCGTGCGCGTCACCCGCCTTCCACGGAGGAGGAGGCGCGGGGACGCTGGCCGTCCGATCGACCCCTCGTGAGATGGAGCGCACGATACACGCACAGCACGTACAATAGGGTTGGTAGGCCGCTGACGTGCTCTGAGATGGATATATATCAATATATGGACACTGAGACGGCGTGGCGTACATCTCCTGGAGTGTATGTATATCTGTCTGGTCCGTTTTTTGCTTCCATCTTCGGGCTTCAGGTTAGAGTCGACACCTGACACCATCTAAAAAAAAAAAGACGACACCTCACACGGGGGAACCGAAACGTGTGTCGCCTCACGGAACGAGCTGAGTCAAGTCGAACGATCGAACCAAGATGTTATCCGGCGAACGTCGCTTCGGAGAGGGACGGCAAGAAAACGGTTTTTCCTCGCGGGCTACTATTGATCATCCGACTGATTTTCCAGCAAAATCAATCGGGTCGCTAGCCGTCTGATCAATTCTTTCCAACCCTTAGATACTTAAATGTGTGATGACGCATTCCTCTCGCGTGCATCCAATCAACCCACCTGCTTCGATTTCCGAGCAACGCAAGTCCCCGACGAACATCCATTACGGCATCAAAGAGCAATCATGACGAGAGCTTCATAGTAACACCATACGCTATGTCTAGTAACCGGTGATCGTTCCGGTGGAGCTGCAATGGAGCCGACGGCGAGCGCTCCAATGCAACACCAAAAGCTCCTCCCACCCTCACCCCTCCCTAGAGCCGTCAGTGAAGCTCCATTGCAACTCTGACGGCATTCCATTGCAGCTATGGTTAAGCTCCAATGGAGCCGCAACGGAGCTCCAACGACCTTGGCGGCACTCCATTGCAGCTCTCGGTGCGTTCCATTGCAGTGTCGTCGATGAAGGCGGATGTTGGGATGCAGCATGCGACGGCCATGGCAAAAACTTTGATGCAGAGCGCGGCGACGACGACACAAACTGCTTCGCAGGAGCTGCGGCGGTGCGACGCGAGGCGACGGCGGTTTGCAACAATGATGTAGAGCGTGGCATGTAGGGGCAGACGTCGGAGCAACACGAGCGGCGGCGGCAGTGCACCGGTCTACGACGATGAGGGATGGCGCTCCCATGGGTGTGATGTGTCGCGCGAAGAAAAAAAGAAGGAGAAGAACGAGCGGCTCAACGCTTTTATAGGAAAAAGATAAGGAAAGGAAAGGGTAAGGAAGAGAGAGAGATAAGCGGCTCGGAGGCCCATCAAACGCATGGCGCGTGTCAAAGACGACTTATGAAGCGCGGTGATCAGTCGATTGATTATAAATGATTTTCTTTTTCCTAACAATCAAATGATGGCAGAAACAAAAATATCTTCTTCTAAAGAAATATACTATTGTTTGAAGGAAGTTGTCGCCCACTCACAACTAAAACTACTAATGAAATTGTTTGAAATGACACCCTCTCACCAAACGTTTGTCAGCTATAAGAGGGTCCAAAACAAACCATCAAGTTTCCAACCGGGGTCACTCGACTCGGGGGCCATCGGGCCGCCGTCGTCAACCAACACCACTCCACACTCCACCCATAACTGCCCCCACTTGTGAATACTCTCCCTCCCGCCCAAACTCCTTCGCGACGGGGTGCGAGCTGTGCAATAGTATATTGCCAACACGCCTTACGAGTTGCAATGGAACTGCCAACGCGCCTAATAGTCAAAACATGGGGCATGCTGCTTTACGACTTCATCTTCCTCACGTCCATTGATCGTGTGAGAAAAATAAGTCAACATCTGTTTGCTCCATGAAGAATTCGACATCATAAGAGCGTACGTGTGTTCGACATGTCCATGGACAAGAATTGGATGGAAACCGGTGGGCTAGACTGGTTGAACCTTAATGAGGACTTTGGCATCTCCAACACATGCATGCCCCGATTGATGCGGAGCTAAGCGGTTAGCGAGCTCTTGATCGATCTCTCCACGTTGTCACCAAGACCAGGTACAATAAGTCGATGTCGATCCAGATGGAAATTGTAACCCTCGACCTCTAAGAGTAGAACATTGTTGGCATCGACCTGACGAGCTCGAGCAAGTGCACTGCCTTCATGCTCCCAACGTTGCCATACATCACTTGCGTACCATCGTATATAGATGACAACCAGATGAATAAAGGCGCCACATGAAGGTTTGTATGCTCTCGGCCTCTCGTCATGGCGTCACCCTGTGAAGAGAAAAGAAGATTGATATGACATGTGAACTGACCTAGTCAACGAGAGTGGAGAGTGATGCGTGTGGATGTTATGTTTTCTAGGGCACCAAAAATGTAACGCCCCGAACACACCCGCCGGTGGTCGTTACTCCTGCGGGATCTAGACTGGCCCCACATATCAATACTAGTCTTTTCTGCGCACTTTGTCCTCACTCATGCACACCCGGGATCAACTTCCCGGTCGGTCACCCATCCTAAAACTACTCCAAGCGGAACACGCTTAACCTGGGAGTTCCGTTTGAATGGACTCCCGGAAAAGAAGGAATTCCTTATTGATATGAGTAGTCTATCATCCCTAATAAGCCAGGCTATCACATACACCACCACTCAGAGGAACCGACGTCCTCGTCGGGCCACAGGAGCGTTCCCTCTTGGCACAAACGTCTGTGCATCCAGTCTAGTACATGTGTCATGCGTGTGCCACGATGGGTCACAAACGTCATGAACAACATGACTGCGCACCTGTCCGCAAACATCCGTGTAACCGTGAGGGTCGGCTCTGATACCAAACTTGTAACGCCCCGGACACACCCGCCGGTGGTCGTTACTCCTGCGGGATCTAGACTGGCCCCACATATCAATACTAGTCTTTTCTGCGCACTTTGTCCTCACTCATGCACACCCGGGATCAACTTCCCGGTCGGTCACCCATCCTAGAACTACTTCAAGCGGAACACGCTTAACCTGAGAGTTCTGTTTGAATAGGCTCCCGGAAAAGAAGGAATTCCTTATTGATATGAGTAGTCTATCATCCCTAATAAGCCAGACTATCACAAAAATGATCTAAACTAGCACAAGCTCGAAATTAATGGTGATCGGTAAGTTTAAAGTGTCAGCTTATCCAGCAAGTCGGACGTGATTAAAATTATTTTTATACTTCACTCAAACGATTTTACACGAGGACCATGTGCCTGCCTCCATGCATCACCAAACATGCAGTCAATTGTGCGGTTATAGAAACTCTAGCGGGGTAATCATATTGGGTTGATTGTCATAGTAACGGCTTATGACGATCGCTTGGCCAAATGAATAGTCTAGCAAAGTAACCATACGCCCATCGCACTACATAATTTATGGAGGTCGCTTCAAATTGAATCTGCAAGCCTTCATATTTGGCGTTGGGGTGTTGATATGGAGCGGCCTCCAAAAGCAACCTCTAGTGCATGAGGAAAGTCTGATCCCGACCGATTCCTTCTATGGCACAACCGCTTTTCCATCGGGGAGAGCAGTAATTAATGGCCGCCATCACGTTTCGCACCTGTTTTCCAACCTGCATGTGCTGAACTCGGACCCCTATCTCATCGAACCGTGCCCATTCTCTCCTATAAACCAGGTCATCATGCTCGGCGGTTCCACTTCGTTCCCAATCTCCCCTTCCTCGTCGCCGCCACACAAACCATGTCGGCAAATTTGCGGAACATACCCTCCTAGCGAATATTTCCCTGATGAGACCAAAAGGACCGCGTTGAGAAAGATTTTTGGAAAGGGCGTGAGATAACTCCTAATAGATTGAGAAGAACGTGCTTTGAAAGGTCGAATAAACCATCAGCTTGGGAGCGCCTCCGAGTCATCCTCCACTACTTTGACCCATGTTGGCGTCCGCCTTGGCAAAAATGGGAGGCGCGCTCACGCCAACCTTAAAGAATGTGGCATTCTCGTGCATCAAGGATGCACATGGGTTTGTCGACACATGTGGTGGCGAAAAGTGGTGATAGCCGAAGTTTCACACACATGTGAGACCAATTTGACACGTATGAAGAGCCCGTATTTCCAATTACGGTTGGTAATCGTAATTTAAACGGTTATTGATTTGTGGTTGAAATTCAGTAGAAAAAAATACTGAGATAGAGAAGAAAGGGGTCTTATAGCCAATGACAAACGAGTCTCAAATAGAAAGAAAACTAAAAAAAACTTGATTGATGGAAGACTGGATTTGCGCTTTGCCTCGACGATCTTCATAATAACATGAAGCGCCTTTCATACACATTACGAAGGTTGTCAGGGCATTTCCAGGGCGGACCTATAAACCGCCCGCATACGTCCAGACCGTACCACAAAAGCCATCTAACACAATCATGTATCGGTTCACGTCACGGTTTGGACATACTTTCTCTCGATAAATGAAGATAAACGTGAGGGAGTTTTGCGGGACTCCGAACATCTCTGTGACCAACCAAAAGGCACCACATATCCAATGACCAGCGTGCACCCGTCATCTTTTTCACCCGACGCGAGTGAGCGCCGGGTGGGTCGCTGTTGGGCGCAGTGACACGCCGTACTTGCCAACATATACACGTCGCGTGCACTGAGCGTGACAGTGGCGGACTGGATCTGGACGCGGCGACGCCGATCGTCGCGATCCTTGGACGACGATTGTCTCGCACATCTGGCCAGCCACCCCTGACACGGGGAGGCGTGTATCGCGTGACGAAACGGGTTTACCCGGGGTCCTGCGCGCGTGCGCCACCAACACGCAGCTAGCAGCGTCCGGCGTGCACGGCAGGCATCCCTTTCACCCCGAGCGCCACGGAACCGTACCTCCAACGTAGAAACGTCGTGTCATGGCGTGGCAGCGGCGGACCGGATCCGGACGCGGTGGCGCCGGCCGGCGACGTGGAAGGTCGTCGGCCGGGACGATTGCCCCGCACATCTGGCTCCCCGCGCGGCGCGACAAGTGTGTGCCTCGCCGTGCGCGCGACAAACATTTCCTGGTGTTTTGTTTCCGGGTCGCGTCGCGTGGGTCGGGGCGGGCGGGGTCCGTCGCGGTGTGCAAGCCGACGAGGCGGCCCCGATCGGTGGATCGTGGTCACGCTCGTGCGCGCTGACACCCGCCGGAAAGGATGTCCATCCATCCTCCACTCCACTCCACTCATCACGGCCGCGGCGTAAAGCGCGACAGGGGTAGCAGGATTCGCTCGCGTCCGAACAGGTGGCAGAAACACCAAAGTTGGTGTGCAAGACTTTTGGGTCAAGACCAAAGGGCAGCACGGCTCTCGCCTCTGGCAATGATTTTCAGGGGATACATCTCTGGTTGTCAGTAGCGGGGGAGGCGCAGACTCGCATGTGCTTAGCTCAGACTCAGAGTAGCATGCGCCTAGGCTCGGCATTTTCTTTTTCCAATTTCAAGCGATGCGTCCGCCGGGCTACAAGAGTAGTAGTATCAAAGAACTGTACGTACAGAAGGGAAACAGATCGTGGATAATGTGTAGTAGTTCTGCTACGTAATCGTGTATTGTATTGTCTGACACCAACTACTGGTCGTCGACGATGATTGCGTGACGGCACCAGCCTGTTCACCGGTTGGTACGTAAATCATGGTATGCACGTTCAGGGTGGTGCCCTGGCCTAGCTATGTTGTACGGATGCGGCGCGTGGCGTCCCGTCGTACAAGTGCCTCGCGTGCACCTTGCCATAGGCTCCACCGTTGCGCTGGACAGCCATTTGAGCTTGGCTGGAGCTGATCGTTTGCGGCCACCTTTGGCAGTGCGATCGATGCGCAACTTGGTGGAGCTTAATTTGTGCTTGATCGACACACGTATGCCGCTTTGCTTCCTTCGTTGATTGACGAGTCTGGAGTGAGGAGTGCTCTACATTTTGGACGTGGTGGTTCTCACGGCAGCGACGTGCACATGGCAGCTGGTACGGCCGACGCAACCGAAATTGTAGTATCTCATGCCAATCGCTTATAATTTGGACAGTACTACGCGCCCATGTGCAGCCTCAAAATTGGGCCGATCCACACCCAGCCGTGCCAAAATTGGGCCGCAACCGAAATTATAGCATCTCACGCCGACCGCTTATTTATTTTTTTCTGTTTATTTTTTCCTTTTATTTTTTATTTTCAATAAATGTTTTGTATTTTCAAAATATATTCTGGACTTTCACAAAATGTTATACATTTTCAAAAAAAACTTTTGGATTATAAAAATTGTTCTTCAAATTCTAAAAATGTTTGTTCTTTTTAAAAGATGATTTAAATTTTCAAAACATATTCTGGATTTTCAAAAAATGCTATGGATTTTCAAAAGTTGTACTTCAAATATAAAAATGCCTTTTATTTGTAAAACAATGGTCTAGATTTTGAAAAAATATTTGGGATTTTCAAGAAATGTTTGGGATTTTCAAAAATTGTTTCGGACTTTCAAAAATTGCTCTTCAAATTAAAAAAATGTTGTATGGTTATCGTTTTCTAAAAACATTCATAACTTCAAAAAATGTTCGGTATTTTCAAAAAAATGTTTGCTATTTTTTAAAATAATCGGTATTTAAAAAAAATGAAATATCAAACTTTTATTCAATTTCTTAACTAAGTTTGTGATCTAAAATTGTTCTTAAATTTTTAAAATGCTCTTGCTTTTAAAAATGTTCCAAATTTAATTTTTTATCATTTTTCAAACTTCGTTCATAAATTCAAAAAATGTTCTAGATTTTCAAAAATTGTTCTTCAAATTTCAAAAATATGTTTGCTTCAAATACAAAAAGAAAAGGAAAAAGGAAAGAAAAATGAACTAAAAAGAAAAAAGAAAGAATGTAAGGAGAAAAGGAAAAAAAGAAACAGAAGAAAAAAGAAACTTATTAGATTTTTTTGAGACAAAAAAGCTGGTTCGACCAAGTTGGGGCGAGCCCCATATGAGTGCTAGCGCCTCCATGCCTGGTATGCGGTAGTAGGAGCTCCCTCATTTTATGCCCCACGCCATCATCTTCTTCCCCCGCCCCTTCCTCCTTCCGTGAAGCATACACGAGTCGTTTGATTTTATGCCCCATGCCATCATCTTTTTCCCCACCCCTCCTTCCCTGAAGCATACACCAACCATGGAGTCGCAAGCGTCGTCTCCCGCCGCAGCTCGTCACAGGAACCAAAAAAGGTGTCGTTCATGGCGCCACCGCTCATGACTGCAAGACCGCCCCTCGTCTCCGGTGACGGTTCTCGCTGAAGAACCTCCTCCGTCGTCGATTTTAGTTGAAGATCCCATCGATGACCCCCGTCAAAACTTCCCCTCGACTGGTTGCAACTTCTGTCATTGATGCTCCATGGTTGCAGCTCCACGGTGCATCGCCCATCGGCTCTCGTCGTCGATGTGTGAGTTTATGCTAATGACGGCCACCAGTCACACCGTGAAATGGGATGTAGCAAAAAAACATCGGTTGCAACAAAAAGCATCGCCGTCATCGTTATCTCATCCACAACTCTGTCGTGAATAGATGTAGGAAATCATCCTGTCGGTCATAATAAAAAAAGACTAAAGTTGTAGCAAAATTATCGTCGCCCCGCCGTCGTAGGTCACAACTCTGCCGTGAGTGGCCGTAGCAGCAAAAATCGACGGACGTAGGAAAAAAGGATGATTGCAGCAAACAATGGATGGATAGATGTAGCTCAACCATGGATGGATGTAGCAAAAAGAACCCTGGCCGACTGTTGCAAAAGAAATTCTCTATGGTTTGGTTGAAGCTTTTTTCATCTAGCATTAGAGCATTCTATGACAATGGTTGAAGCTTTGCCTGATTGATAGTGTCGGTTGAAGCTTTCCTTATAGCGGGTTGAAGCTTTTCTATCTGGGATTTGGAACTATTTTGTTAGTGGTTGCAACAAAAAAGGGATACAGTGGTTCCAGCATTGCCTATGTCGGTCGTGCATCAATGCTCACTGTCGAAACACTCCCCATCGATCGTCATTGCAACATGCGTCCCGGTCGCCATTGCAGCTCATGTGTTCTTGTAGGTGGGGGTGCGTGAGAGCGGGAGGAAGGAAGCGGTGGCTAGTTCTCCGTCCGCGATGACTCCCATAGCAGCAGGTGGTTGCAGTTGGTCTCGAGCAGCACACGACCGAGGGTTGGTCTCCAACAGCAGATCTGGGTTTCATGAAGGTTGGGGGGAGGTAGGGGAGCAAAAAAAAGGTAATAGATAAGAGAAAGAGAGGTGGAGGAAGAAGATAAGGCACGGAAAAAAAATTGAATGCACGGTGGGAAAGCGAGTCGCGGGATGTACTATACGAAGGGGTTGAACGTGAGTGTGCTGCCGTCGCGCCGTCTACAAGCGTTTTCCTTATAATTTAGGGATGGACACGGCCGAGTATCTTTATAGGAGCATATTTGTTTCCTTTAAATATATATCATTTCTAACGGATCCTTAATATAATACATATAACTTCTTAAAAATTATATTTCGTGCATACATTTCCTCGAAAACTTGCTATGCATTTTCGCGGCGAGGGGCAGGGATGATGGCCACGTCAGGATGAGCAACACTATTGAGAAGGACGGGTCATCGATGACCCTAAGGGACATGGCCCTGTTGTTAGGACATATTTCTCCCTTAGTGGTATTGGTCATTGATGATAATGCTTTTATGGACTAATCATGTGCATTAAGCCTTTCAGATAATTCATCATATGACACGAGAGATTTGAGCCCCTCGTTGGATAATAGTGAAGACAATTGTTTTCCTAAGTTTCATTTTTGGTGGAATTGAGTCGTAGGAGAACCGTACTATTAAGAGGGGTTCCTCATCGGAAAGGTTTGGATCTCCATGGCAACAGCGCTAGAAATTCTTCCTGCTACTTGTGAGCTACGTTGGTATTTTTGCGAAGAGGAGGGGATGATGCAGTGGAGTAGATACAAGTATTTCCCTCAGTTATGAAACCAAGGTTATCAATCCAATAGGAGAACTAAACAACACTATGTAAAATAGCACCTGCACACAAACAACAAATACTTGCAATGCAACGCGTAGAGGGGTTGCCAATCCCTCAACAATATTGAGATAGATTAAATTGCATAGGATTAGATAAAAGAAATTTGCAGCAAGGTATTTATGGTTTTAATATATTATGGAAAAAGGCCCGGGGGCATAGTTTTCACTAGAGGCTTCTCTCGAGAAAATAACATACGGTGGGTAAACAAATTAGTGTTGGGCAATTGATAGAAAAGCGAATAATCATGACGATATCCAAGACAATGATAATGTATATAGGCATCACGTCAAAGATGAGAAGACCGACTCCTGCCTGCATCTACTACTAATACTCCACACATCGACCGCTATCGAGCATGCATCTAGTGTATAAAGTTCATGAAAAAAGGAATAATGCATTAAGGACGATGACATGATGTAGACAAGATAAACTCATGTCTGAATAAACCCCATCTTGTTACCCTTAATAGCAACAATACATGCGTGGCATGTCTCTCTGTGTCACTGAGATTGAGCACTGCAAGATCGAACCCATCACAAAGCACCTCTTCACAATAAAGCAATCTAGTTGGCCAAACCAAACCAATAAGTCGAAGAAGAAATATGAGGCTATAACAATCATGCATAAAAGAGTTGAAAGAAGACACAAATAATATTCATGGATAGATCAAATCATAAGCTCCCAATTCATCGGATCCCAACAAACACACTGCAAAAATAATTACAACAAATAGATCTCCAAGAACATCTACGAGAACATTGTATTCAAGATCAAAAAGAGAGAACAAGCCATCTAGCTACTAACTACGGACCCATAGGTATATGGTAAACTACTAACGCATCATCAAAGTGGCAGCAAGGATGATGAAGAACCCTTCCATGATCGTTGCCCCCTCCGGCAGAGTGCCGGAAAAGGCCTCTATATTGGATCTCGTGGTTCTGCAACTAGTGGCGGAAAAAAAGTATCAGAAATAATTTGCTACCCATGGTGGTAGCTAAAAATGGCATCAATTTTTATCTCTAATTAATTTGATAAATTATTTTTAAATATTAAAAATAACCCTATAGCAAAAACATCGTGGTTTTGGACCAGTCACACAAGCAAACATGCAATTATGCCAAAAAGGCAAAGAAAAAAGATTGAGAGAAGTGAGAAACAACCTTTCTACACAACAGAAAGACACTTGTGTCAAAAAGGTAACATAAAAGACAAATAAGAGTGATAAAAGGTGATTCATGTACAACAAAAACGCATGTGTGCCAATGCCATTGAAACCTGACACCTCGTATATAAAAAAGACTCCTATGCCAAAGGGTGTGTAGCTACAACCATGGATAGGAAATCACCTCTCAAAAAGTATTTCATCGACTCCTCTAGGGTTTCTGGGATTTTAAAGTATTTATAGAGTGAGAGGTAGATCAAGGTGGTTCCCATGGGCCGTGTGCTCCACTACACACGAGGGCACGCTGGAGCCCCTAACACGCCCTGGTGCCTAGTGGGCCCCACGGGCCTCCTCTCATGGCCTCTAGAAGCTTCCAGGATCTCTTCTTGCTAGAAAAAATATCCAAAAAGTTTCATGGCATTTGAACTTCATTTGGTATTGATATTCTACAAAGTAAAAAAACAAGCCAAAAACAACAACTTGCACTTGGCACTCTATTGCTGATCACTATGAGTAACAGTAGCAGCAGTGACAGCAGTAGTAGTAAAGTAACGTAGCAAGGACTAGTAGGAAAAACTTGTAGGCATTGGATTGGTGATGGATGATTATGCCGGATGTTATTCATCATGCAACAGTTATAACACGGAGAGATATGTAACTAGCTCCAGTTCGTCAATGTAATGTAGGCATGTATTTCGTATGTAGTCATACGTGCTTAGGGAAAAGAACTTGCATGACATCTATTGTCCATCCCTCCCGTGGCAGCGGGGTCCTAATGGAAACTACGAGATATTAAGGTTCTCCTTTTAATAAAGAACCGGACCAACGCATTAACACTTGGTGAATACATGAACTCCTCATACTATGGTCATCTCCGGGAGTGGTTCCGGCTATTGTCACTCCGGGGTTGCCGGGTCATAACACATAGTAGGTGACTACAACTTGCAAGATAGGATCAAGAACACACATATATTGGCGAGAACATAATATGTTCAAATCTGAAATCATGGCACTCGGGCCCTAGTGACAAGCATTAAGCATGGCAAAGTAGTAGCAACATCAATCTCAGAACATAGTGGATACTAGGGATCAATCCCCGTCAAAATTAACTCGATTACATGATAGATCTCATCCAACCCATCACCGTCCAGCAAGCCTACGATGAGATTACTCACAACGGTGAAGAGCATCATGGAATTGGCGATGAAGGAAGGTTGATGATCACGATGGCGACGATTTCCCCTCTCCGGAGCCCAGAACAGACTCCAGATCTGCCCTCCAGAGTAAGAACAGGAGGTGGCGGCGCCTTCGTATCGTAAAACGCGATGAACTCTTCTCCCTATTTTTTTCCGGACGAAAGGGACTAAATGGACCTAAGATTGGAGGCGGTGGAGCATTGTGGGCCCCACAAGCCTGCCAGGCGCGGCCAGGGGGGGCGCCTGGTGGGCTTGTGGGCTCATAGCTCCACTTCCTCCGTTGATTCTTGCACCAATATTTTTTATATATTCCACAAAAATTCTTCGTAAATTTTCAGGTCATTCCGAGAACTTTTTTTTCTGCGCAAAAACAACACCATGGCAATTTTGCTGAAAACAACGTTAGTCCGGGTTAGTTCCATTCAAATCATGCAAATTAGAGTCCAAAACAAGGGCAAAAGAGTTCGGAAAAGTAGATACGATGGAGACGTATCAGTTGACACCCACTCAAATCTCTCTGCAAATGGCCGACAAATCAACTGCTTTCCCTATCGGCATTTGCGAGGATGTTGTGGTTGCGAACGTTACTATTTGAACAGACCTTGTTATCCTGGATATTCCCGAGGATGATGCCATGGCGGTCATCCTTGGTAGACCCTTTTTAAACACCGCAGGGGCTGTTATTGATTGCAACAAAGGCAATGCCACTTTCCATGTCAACGGTAATGAGCATACGGTGCACTTTCCTAAGAAACAATATCGAGTACATTGCATCAATGCTATCAAAAAAACTTCATCGATTCTTATTGGGAGCTTTGAATGCCCTATACCTCCTGTCAAGATGAAGTATGTGTTGGAAATATGCCCTAGAGGCAATAATAAATTAGTTATTATTATATTTCTTAGTTCATGATAATCGTTTATTATCCATGCTATAATTGTATTGATTGGAAACACAATACTTGTGTGGATACATAGACAAAACACTGTCCCTAGTAAGCCTCTAGTTGACTAGCTCGTTGTTCAAAGATGGTCAAGGTTTCCTGGCCATAGGCAAGTGTTGTCACTTGATAACAGGATCACATCATTAGGAGAATCATGTGATGGACTAGACCCAAACTAATAGACGTAGCATGTTGATCGTGTCATTTTGTTGCTACTGTTTTCTGCGTGTCAAGTATTTGTTCCTATGACCATGAGATCATATAACTCACGAACACCGAAGGAATGCTTTGTGTGTATCAAACGTCGCAACGTAACTGGGTGACTATAAAGATGCTCTACAGGTATCTCCGAAGGTGTTCGTTGAGTTAGTATGGATCAAGACTGGGATTTGTCACTCCGTATGACGGGGAGGTATCTCGGGGCCCACTCGGTAATACAACATCACACACAAGCCTTGCAAGCAATGTAACTTAGTGTAAGTTGCGGGATCTTGTATTACGGAACGAGTAAAGAGACTTGCCGGTGAACGAGATTGAAATAGGTATGCGGATACTGACGATCGAATCTCGGGCAAGTAACATACCGAAGGACAAAGGGAATGACATACGGGATTACACGAATCCTTGACACTGAGGTTCAAACGATAAGATCTTCGTAGAATGTGTAGGACCCAATATGGGCATCCAGGTCCCGCTATTGGATATTGACCGAGGAGTCTCTCGGGTCATGTCTACATAGTTCTCGAACCCGCAGGGTCTGCACACTTAAGGTTCGACGTTGTTTTATGCGTATTTGAGTTATATGGTTGGTTACCTAATGTTGTTCGGAGTCCCGGATGAGATCACGGACGTCGCGAGGGTTTCCGGAATGGTCCGGAAACGAAGATTGATATATAGGATGACCTCATTTGGTTACCGGAAGGTTTTCGTGCATTACCGGAAAAGTTTCGGGCTCATCGGTAGTGTACCAGGAGTGCCGGGAGGGGTGCCGGGGACCATCGGGAGGGGTGTCACGCCCCAAGGGGTCTCATGGGCTATGGGAAGAGATAAACCAGCCCCTAGTGGGCTGGAATAAGTTCCCACTAAGGCCCATAAGGTTTGAGAAGGAAAAAACACAAGGTGGAAAGAGTTTCCAAGTGGGAAGGTGGAATCCTACTCCAAGTAGGATTGGAGTAGGACTCCTCCACCTCCAATTTCGGCCAAACCTTTAGGTTTTGAGGCTGCCTCCTCCCCTCCCTCCCACCTATATATACGGAGGTTTTAGGGCTGATTTGAGACGACTTTCTCACGGCTGCCCGACCACATACCTCCATAGTTTTTCCTCTAGATCGTGTTTCTGCGGAGCTCGGGCGGAGCCCTGCTGAGACAAGATCATCACCAACCTCCGGAGCGCCGTCACGCTGCCGGAGAACTCTTCTACCTCTCCGTCTCTCTTGCTGGATCAAGAAGGCCGAGATCATCGTCGAGCTGTACGTGTGCTGAACGCGGAGGTGCCGTCCGTTCGGTACTAGATCGTGGGACTGATCGCGGGATTGTTCGCGGGGCGGATCGAGGGACGTGAGGACGTTCCACTACATCAACCGCGATCTCTAATCGCTTCTGCTGTACGATCTACAAGGGTACGTAGATCACTCATCCCCTCTCGTAGATGGACATCACCATGATAGGTCTTCGTGCGCGTAGGAAATTTTTTGTTTCCCATGCGACGTTCCCCAACAGTGGCATCATGAGCTAGGTTCATGCGTAGATGTCTTCTCGAGTAGAACACAAAAGGTTTTTGTGGGCGGTGATGTGCGTTTTGCTGCCCTCCTTAGTCTTTTCTTGATTCCGCGGTATTGTTGGATTGAAGCGGCTTGGACCGACATTACTCGTACGCTTACGAGAGACTGGTTTCATCGTTACGAGTAACCCCCGTTGCTCAAAGATGACTGGCAAGTGACGGTTTCTCCAACTTTAGTTGAATCGGATTTGACCGAGGAGGTCCTTGGATGAGGTTAAATAGCAATTCATATATCTCCGTTGTGGTGTTTGCGTAAGTAAGATGCGATCCTACTAGATGCCCTTGGTCACCACGTAAAACATGCAACAACAAAATTAGAGGACGTCTAACTTGTTTTTGCAGGGTATGATTGTGATGTGATATGGCCAATGATGTGATGTGATATATTGGATGTATGAGATGATCATGTTGTAATAGAAATATCGACTTGCACGTCGATGGTACGGCAACCGGCAGGAGCCATAGGGTTGTCTTTATACTAACATATGTGCTTGCAGATGCGTTTACTATTTTGCTAGGATGTAGCTTTAGTAGTAATAGCATAAGTAGCACGACAACCCCGATGGCAACACGTTGATTAATGATCATGGTGTGGCGCCGGTGACAAGAAGATCGTGCCGGTGCTTTGGTGATGGAGATCAAGAAGCACGTGATGATGGCCATATCATGTCACTTATGAATTGCATGTGATGTTAATCCTTTTATGCACCTTATTTTGCTTAGAACGACGGTAGCATTATGAGGTGATCTCTCACTAAAATTTCAAGACGAAATTGTGTTCTCCCCGACTATGCACCGTTGCGACAGTTCTTTGTTTCGAGACACCACGTGATGATCGGGTGTGATAGACTCAACGTTCACATACAACGGGTGCAAAACAGTTGCACACGCGGAACACTCGGGTTAAGCTTGACGAGCCTAGCATGTGCAGACATGGCCTCGGAACACATGAGACCGAAAGGTCGAGCATGAATCGTATAGTTGATATGATTAGCATAGGGATGCTTACCACTGAAACTATTCTCGACTCACGTGATGATCGGACTTGAGATAGCGGATTTGGATCATGTACCACTCAAATGACTAGAGAGATGTACTTTCTGAGTGGGAGTTCTTAAGTAATATGATTAATTGAACTAATTGTCATGAACATAGTCTAATGGTCTTTGCGAATTACGATGTAGCTTGCGCTATAGCTCTACTGTTTTTATATGTTCCTAGAGAAAATTTAGTTGAAAATTGATAGTAGCAACCTTTGCAGACTGAGTCTGTAAAACCGAGGATTGTCCTCATTGCTACGCAGAAGGCTTGTGTCCTTAATGCACCACTCGGTGTGCTGCACCTCGAGCGTCGTCTATGGATGCTATGAACATCGGACATACACGTTACCGATGACTACACGATAGTTCAGTGCAAGATACTTGATGGCTTAGAAGCAAGGCGCCGAAAACGTTGTAAAACGTCACGGAACATGAGTGATGTTCCGAAGAGATGAAATTGTGATTTCATGCTTGTGCCCTTGTTAAGAGGTACGAGGCCTCCAAACAAGATTCTTTGTCCACAAAGTAAAGGAGAAAAGCTCAATCGTTGAGCGTGTGCTCAGATTGTCTGAGTACGACAATCACTTGAATCAGGTGGGAGTTAATCTTCCAGATGAGATAGTGATGGTTCTCCAAAGTCACTGCCACCAAGCTATGAGAGCTTCGTGATGAACTATAACATATCAAGGATAGATACAATGATCCTTGAGCGATTCGTGATGTTTTTACACTGCGAAAGTAGAAATCAAAAGGGAGCATCAATAGTTGATGGTTAGTAAAACCACTAAGTTTCAAGAAAGGCGAGGGCTAGAAGGGATACTTCGTGAAACGGCAAAACAGTTGCTGCGCTAATGAAGAGACCCAAGACTAAACCCAAACCCGAGACTAAGTGCTTCTGTAATGAGGGGAACAGTCACTGAGGCGGAGCAACTCTAGATACTTGGTAGATAAGAAGGCTGGCAAAAGTCGAGAGAAGTATATTTGATATACATAATGTTGATGTGTACTTTACTAGTACTCCTAGTAGCACGAGGGTATTGGATACCAGTTCGGTTGCTAAGTGATTAGTAACGCGAAATGAAAGCTACGGCGTAAACGGAGACTAGCTAAAGGCGAGGTGACGATACGTGTTGGAAGTGTTTCCAAGGTTGATGTGATCAAACGTCGCACGCTCCCTCTACCATCGGGATTGGTGTTAAACCGAAATAATCGTTATTTGGTGCTTGCGTTAAGCATGAACATGATTGGATCGTGTTTGTTGCAATACGATTATTCATTTAAAGAGAATAATGGTTACTCTGTTTGCTTCAATAA
Organism: Hordeum vulgare subsp. vulgare; assembly: GCF_904849725.1. Taxonomy (NCBI): domain Eukaryota; kingdom Viridiplantae; phylum Streptophyta; class Magnoliopsida; order Poales; family Poaceae; genus Hordeum; species Hordeum vulgare. Next base: position 464,038,113 of record NC_058518.1, on the reverse strand, counting down.
TCACCTTTAATGGTTTATTGAATCTCGATCGTAGTGTTACACATGTTCATAATATTGGTGCCAAAAGATACGAGGTAGTGATGATAGTACCACTTACTTGTGGCACTGCCGCTTGAGTCATGTTAGTATATATTGCATGAAGAGGCTCCATGCTGATGGATCTTTATACTCACTTGATTTTGAATCACTAGTGACATGCAAATCATACCACATGAGCAAGGCCTTATTTTCATTGAGATGAAACAAGATAGTAACTTGTTGGAAGTGATACATTTGATGTATGCAGTCCAATGAGTGCTGAGGCACGCAGTGGATATCATTATGTTCTTACTTCACTGACGACTTGAGTAGATACAGGAGTATTTACTTAATGAGTCACAAGTCTGAAATATTGAAAAGTTCAATTCTGTTTCGGAGTGAAGTTCGTCGTAACAAAAGGATAAACTGTCTACGATATGATCATAGAAATGAATATCTGAGTTACGAGTTTTGGTACGCAGTTAAGACAATGTGGAAGTTGTTTCGCAGTTCATGCCACCTAGAACATCATAGTGTGATGATGTGTCTGAACATCATAGCCACGCACTATTTGGTAAGATGCATACTATGATGTCTCTTATCGATTTACCACTATCGTTTATGGGTTATGCATTAGAGACAACTGCACTCACTTTAAATAGGGCACCGCGTATTTCCGTTGAGATGACACAGTATAGACTGAGGTTTAGAGAAATCTAAACTGTCGTTTCTTGAAAGTTTGGGGCTTCGACACTTATTGAAAAAGTTTTAGTCTGATAAGCTCGAACCCAAAGCGGATAAATGCATCTTCATAGGATATCCAAAACAGTTGGGTACATCTCCTATCTCAGATCCGAAAGCAAAGTATTTGTTTCTAGAAACGGATCCTTTCTCGAGGAAAGGTTTCTCTCGAAAGAATTGAGTGGGAGGGTAGTAGAACTTGATGAGGTTATTGAACCATCACTTCAACCAGTGTGTAGCAGGGCGCAGGAAGTTGTTCATGTGGCGCCTACACCAATTGAAGTGGAAGCTGATGATGATGATCATTGAGCTTCGAATCAAGTTACTACAAACCTCGTAGGTCGACAAGGTCGCGTACTGCTGCAGAGTAGTACGGTAACCCTGTCTTGGAGGTCATGTTGTTGAGCAACTGTGAACCTGCGAGTTATGGAGAAAGCGATGGTGGGCCCGGATTCCGACAAATGGCTGGAAGCTATGAAATCCGAGAGAGGATCCATGTATGAAACCAAAGTGTAGACTTTGGAAGAACTACTTGATGGTCATAGGACTATTGAGTAAAGATGGATCTTTAAAAGAAGACAGACGATGATGGTGATAAGTCACTATTAAGAAAAGCTCGACTTGTCGCAAAGATGTTTTCGACAAGATCAAACAGTTGACTATGATGAGACTTTCTCACTCGTAGCGATGCTAAAGGTCTGTTAGAATTATGTTAGTTGTTGATGCATTATTTATGAAATATTGCACGTAGGATGTCAAAACATTGTTTTCTCGACGATTTCCTTGAGCAAACATTGTATGTGATACAACAAGAAGGTTTTGTCGATCCTAAAGATACTAGCAAGTATGCAAGCTCCAGTGATCCTTCAATGGACTGGTGCAAGCATCTCGGAGTTGGAATATACACTTTGATGAGATGATCAAAGATTTTGGGTTTGTACAAGGTTTATGAGAAACTTGTATTTCCAAAGAAGTGAGTGGGAGCACTATAGAATTTCTGATAAGTATATGTGGTTGACATATTGTGGATCAGAAGTAATGTAGAATTTCTGTAAAGCATACAAGGTTGTTTGAAAGAAGTTTTCAAAGGAGTACCTGGATTACGCTACTTGAACGTTGAGCATCAAAGATCTATGGAGATAGATCGAAAGCGCTTAATAGAAGTTTCAACAAGATGCATGCCTTGACAAGTTTTTGAAAGAGTTCAAAATAGACCAGCAAAGAAGGAGTTCTTGGTTGCGTTGTGAGGTGTGAATTTGAGTAAGACTCAAAACCCAACCACGGCAGAATAAAGAGAATAGACGAAGGTCGTCTTCTATGCCTTAGCCGTAGAATCTAAAGTATGCCATGCTGTGTACCGCACCTGAAGTGTGCCTTGACTCAAAGTATGTTGAGAGGTACAGAGAGTGATCCATGATTGAATCACTAGCAGCGGTCGAAATTTATCCTTAGTAACTAATGGACTAAGGAATTTTTCACGATTATGGAGGTGGTTAAAGAGTTTGTCGTAAAGGGTTACGTCAATGCAAGCTTTGACACTAATCCGGATAACTATGAGTAGTGAAACGGATTCGTATAGTAGAGTAGATATTTGGAGCATTTCCGAATAGCACGTAGTAGCAGCATCTATAAGATGACATTAAGATTTGTAAAGAACGCACGAATCTGAAAGTTTCAGAACCGTTGACTAAAACCTCTCTCACGAGCAAGACGTGATCAGACCCCATAACTATATGGGTGTTGGATTCGTTGGAATCACATGGTGATGTGAACTAGATTATTGACTCTAGTGCAAGTGGGAGACTGTTGGAAATATGCCCTAGAGGCAATAATAAATTAGTTATTATTATATTTCTTAGTTCATGATAATCGTTTATTATCCATGCTATAATTGTATTGATTGGAAACACAATACTTGTGTGGATACATAGACAAAACACTGTCCCTAGTAAGCCTCTAGTTGACTAGCTCGTTGTTCAAAGATGGTCAAGGTTTCCTGGCCATAGGCAAGTGTTGTCACTTGATAACAGGATCACATCATTAGGAGAATCATGTGATGGACTAGACCCAAACTAATAGACGTAGCATGTTGATCGTGTCATTTTGTTGCTACTGTTTTCTGCGTGTCAAGTATTTGTTCCTATGACCATGAGATCATATAACTCACGAACACCGAAGGAATGCTTTGTGTGTATCAAACGTCGCAACGTAACTGGGTGACTATAAAGATGCTCTACAGGTATCTCCGAAGGTGTTCGTTGAGTTAGTATGGATCAAGACTGGGATTTGTCACTCCGTATGACGGGGAGGTATCTCGGGGCCCACTCGGTAATACAACATCACACACAAGCCTTGCAAGCAATGTAACTTAGTGTAAGTTGCGGGATCTTGTATTACGGAACGAGTAAAGAGACTTGCCGGTGAACGAGATTGAAATAGGTATGCGGATACTGACGATCGAATCTCGGGCAAGTAACATACCGAAGGACAAAGGGAATGACATACGGGATTACACGAATCCTTGACACTAAGGTTCAAACGATAAGATCTTCGTAGAATGTGTAGGATCCAATATGGGCATCCAGGTCCCGCTATTGGATATTGACCGAGGAGTCTCTCGGGTCATGTCTACATAGTTCTCGAACCCGCAGGGTCTGCACACTTAAGGTTCGACGTTGTTTTATGCGTATTTGAGTTATATGGTTGGTTACCGAATGTTGTTCGGAGTCCCGGATGAGATCACGGACGTCGCGAGGGTTTCCGGAATGGTCCGGAAACGAAGATTGATATATAGGATGACCTCATTTGGTTACCGGAAGGTTTTCGTGCATTACCGGAAAAGTTTCGGGCTCATCGGTAGTGTACCGGGAGTGCCGGGAGGGGTGCCGGGGACCATCGGGAGGGGTGTCACGCCCCAAGGGGTCTCATGGGCTATGGGAAGAGATAAACCAGCCCCTAGTGGGCTGGAATAAGTTCCCACTAAGGCCCATAAGGTTTGAGAAGGAAAAAACACAAGGTGGAAAGAGTTTCCAAGTGGGAAGGTGGAATCCTACTCCAAGTAGGATTGGAGTAGGACTCCTCCACCTCCAATTTCGGCCAAACCTTTAGGTTTTGAGGCTGCCTCCTCCCCTCCCTCCCACCTATATATACGGAGGTTTTAGGACTGATTTGAGACGACTTTTCTACGGGAGCCCGACCACATACCTCCACGGTTTTTCCTGTAGATCGCGTTTCTGCGGAGCTCGGGCGGAGCCCTGCTGAGACAAGGTCATCACCAACCTCCGGAGCGCCGTCGCGCTGCCGGATAAGTCTTCTACCTCTCCGTCTCTCTTGCTGGCAAGAAGGCCGAGATCATCGTCGAGCTGTACGTGTGCTGAACGCGGAGGTGCCGTCCGTTCGGTACTAGATCGTGGGACTGATCGCGGGATTGTTCGCGGGGCGGATCGAGGGACGTGAGGACGTTCCACTACATCAACCGCGATCTCTAATCGCTTCTGCTGTACGATCTACAAGGGTACGTAGATCACTCATCCCCTCTCGTAGATGGACATCACCATGATAGGTCTTCGTGCGCGTAGGAAAATTTTTGTTTCCCATGCGACGTTCCCCAAGAGTATGATTTGCTTGTTGGGGATATCCACATCCCCATTGAGGTAACCTAGTGACTATTCGAAAATTCTCCGTTTTCTTTTGCGATTCGAAAAAGTTTGTCAAGGAGACTTGGTCAACCTCATTGATGAATTTCTTTCGATGACCATGGGATGGATGAATCGAGTAGTCACAAACCTCTGTCCCAAGCTTTCACCTTCGGTTGCTTAGAAGAAAAATGATAGATTTAGTTTAGTTTTCCGTGTTTTCTGCTTTTAGCGTCCCGTAGAAAAGTACCCCGAAAATAAAAGTTCTCCGAATGCCGTGAAAATCAAGTATGATATTTTCTGGAATTTTCGAAAAATACTGAGACGGAGAGCTAGTCAGGGGGGCTGCACCAGTGGGCCACAAGCCCTGGAGGCACGGGCACCCCCCTGGCCGCGCCTACTAGGCTTGTGGGGCCCACATGCACCCCCTCCACTTATTCTAGCTCCCATCTGCTTCTCCTACCACCTGAAAAAATCGTTTCGTAGCTCAAACCCATGTTCTTGCTATTCTTGCTGCGATTTTCGATCTCCTTGTGCAAAGCCCCATTCACCAAACTGTTTTGGGGAAATTGCTCCTTGGTAAGTGACTCATCCATTGGTCCAATTAGTTTTTGCTCTAGTGACTTATTCGTTGCGTATTTTTGTTGCCTTGGTGACCCTGTTCTTGAGCTTTGCATGCTAATTTTAGCTGGTCCCAAGTAGTTTTGATGCGTGGTATGGCTTCTAGGCACTTGAAGGAGTAGTTGCTATGAGTTTCGTTGAGCCTTGTTCACTTTTCCTTTGAATCACTAAAAATTTCAGAAATTTTCAAATAAAGAAAAAGGAAAAGATGAGGAGGTTCTTAAGAGGCTCTTCAAGCTGTGACCCCAAGGATGATGGGAATGAGAAGAAGAAACCCAAGTATCCGGTCCCCCGAGTTGCAGAAGTTCGAGCGTGCGAGTGGCCAAGCGATGTGTTCTTACGCGCCGCGGACTTTATGAGGACTTATATTACTTGGTGGAGAACGCAGGCCTTACCGCCTTCGTTAAAGATAAGTGTCCGCAATACCTCCTCCTCACTAATATTTTCATGCAAAGCTTTAATTTTTATCCAAAGAAGAATCCTCCTATGGTTGAGTTCAAATTATATGATATCCCCCAGCGCATGTCACTTCAGGATTTTTGCAATGTTTGCAAATTACCTTATGTTGGGGATATTCATGAACCTCGTCCACGGGACTTGGAGGCTTTCATAGATACTATTGATGTAGGAGAGGAGAGACGAGTGTCTTGTGCTAGAGCTGCTAGCATACATTTTCCCGTGCTTCGGTACTTCTCATTATTCGTGGGAAAATGTTTGATTGGCCGTGGGACAGCTAGGTCCCTTAGTTCCCCAGATCTTGCGGTTTTGCGCGAAGCCCTTTATAATGATAAAACTTATAGCTTGGGCGCTATAGTAGCCCAACGATTGAACACAAACCGTTCTAAAGGCGTTGTCTATGGAGGTATCTATGCTACTCGTCTTGCTAGACATTTTGAGATACCTATTAGACTGGACGAGGAAGAAGAGATTCTTCTTCACGAGAGATATCCAGATTATGATAGCATGGTTCGCCATGACTTTCTTGATACAGATATAAATAGAAGGATGATTTATAACCTCGTATTTAGTCAGGGTACTCGTGAGACTATTACTTTGCCTGCTCCTTCTTTGTTCAATCTTCATGCAGGCAGGTACATTATTATGCCCTCGGACATCTACGCATATTGGGGCATAGCTCAACACAGGTGCCCGTGCCCGAGCCACCATTCGAGTACCAGATGCCAGTTTATCAGTGGTAGCCACAGGATCTCACACATCAGTGTCATCCTCAGTACACTCCGGAGTACCCCGGAGCTGGTTATTTCCCTCCTTGGGAGTATACCAACTTAGGCCAAAAGCCTAAGCTTGGGGGAGTACGTGTTTCTCACCGACTTTATATTCTTGCTTACACTTTCACTTTGTTAGTTGGTGTTCACACTTTTCCACTGTATCATCCATGCTAGTTTATTTTCTTTCCCTCGTTTTCTTTTCATGTGTTTGTCTAGTTTGAGAAAACCCAAAAATATTTTACGTTCTTCTTTTGCTTGTTGGGAGCTTTCCCGTGTAAATAGTTTTCTTTTTCTTTGGGTCAAGGTAGAAGACCATGGTTATAATGTCCAGTGGCTCTCGCATGCATATCCGTTTATCTGTCAAAGAGCCATATTACTTTGTCTTCTCCTTTGTGTTTGCTTGCAGATTCCAGCTTAGTACAATGCACGAGCACTCTTATTATTGTTCACATCGTTCGGCCGTGCAAGTGAAAGGCAATAATGACGATATATGATGAAGTGACTGAGCCTGGAAAAGGTGGTATGAACTCGATCTATTTTGTTTTTGTAAATATGACTAGCTCAAGGTTCCTAGTTCAGCTTTGTTATGAGAGAAACATGTTTGCAATGACAACCTAGAGATCATAGTTTCTGATGCCATGCTTAATTAGCTAAGAGCTTATAATGGTTTGTCTTGGATGCAAACATAAATTTTGAGATGACTATGATGTAGTATGATATGATGGTATCCTCCTTTGAATGATTCAAGTGGCTTGACGTGGCACATGTTTACGCATGTAGTTGAAACAAAATCAACATAGATTCTATGATATTCATGTTCATGGTGATTTATGTCCTACTCATGCTTGCATTCAATGTTGGTTAATCTCAATGCATCTTGATGACTGTTGTCGCTCTCTAGTTGGTCGCTTCCCAGTCTTTTGCTAGCCTTCACTTGTACTAAGCGGGAATACTGCTTGTGCATCCACTTCCATAAACCCAAAGTTGTTCCATATGAGTCCACCATACCTACCTATATGCGGTAACTACTTGCCGTTCCAAGTAAATTTGCATGTGCCACTCTCTAAACCTTCAAGAAATAATCTCTTTTGCATGCCCGAACCGCTCATGTGGTGACAGGGGGCTATTAGTATCTTCCATGCTAGGCATGCTATCCTCGATATGTGTTTATCCACTATCATTCACGAGAAAGGGGTCGGTAATTGGAATGCCCAGTTCCATGCTCAAATCGAAAAGATAATTGCAAACAAAACTCCCCCTGGATTGATGTTGGTATGGATGGCACCCGAATATTCGGCTAGTCGTGGAGTGTGATTGATCGGTGGTGGGGGAGTCAAAACTTTACTTTTCTGTTTGCGAACCGCCTATAGCATGAGTAGTGTGGAAGATGGTGAAAACTCTTAGTCATTGCGTTGACAATGAAAGCATGCCACCCAAAATTATTATCGCTGTTTTAAAAGCTTGAGCTCTGGCACCTCTGCAAATTAATGCTTCCCTCTACGAAGGGCCTATCTATTTATGTTCCTGTTGAGTCATCCTCTGCTTATAAAAGCACCAATTAGAGAGCACCTCTGTCATTTTTATGCTTTGCTCTTGATTGATATTGAGTATGACTGTGATTGGATCTTCTTTGCCATGAACTACAATGTTTAGTCAGCCCTTGGTCTTTGAAGGTGCTCTGCATTTATGTTTTGCGGTCTCAGAAAGAGCTAGCAAGATACCATCTGTTCGTACTGCTTCATGATTGTTTTGATTGAAGTGTTGACGTTTGAAACTTGTCATTATTGCTCGCTAGTTGATTATGCCATTGATATGAGTTTACCGTGAGACCTAGATGTCATTTGCTTATGTGGTTAGCTTGTGATCTTGCTGAAATTCTGGATATGAGTTAGACATAGTTGCAACAACAAGATCAAATAGAGTTCGTAAAAGTTTTTCTTTTGTCTCTTTCAGTTTGTCAACTGAATTGCTTGAGGACAAGCAAGGTTTTAAGCTTGGGGGAGTTGATACGTCTCCATCGTATCTACTTTTCCAAACTCTTTTGCCCTTGTTTTGGACTCTAATTTGCATGATTTGAATGGAACTAACCCGAACTAACGTTGTTTTCAGCAGAATTACCATGGTGTTGTTTTTGCGCAGAAATAAAAGTTCTCGGAATGACCTGGAAATTTACGGGGATTTTTGTGGAATATATAAAAAATACTGGCGCAAGAATCAACGGAGGAAGTGGAGCGTGGAGCCCACAAGCCCACCAGGCGCGGCCCCCCTGGCCGCGCCTGGTAGGCTTGTGGGTCCCACGTTGCTCCACCGCCTCCAATTTCAGCTCTATTTAGTCCCTTTCATCCAAAAAAATCAAGGAGAAGAGTTCATCACGTTTTACGATACGGAGGCGCCGCCACCTCCTGTTCTTCCTCTGGAGGGCAGATCTGGAGTCCGTTTCGGGCTCCGGAGAGGGGAGATCGTCGCCATCGTCATCACCAACCTTCCTTCATCGCCAATTCCATGATGCTCTTCACCTTCGTGAGTAATCTCATCGTAGGCTTGTTGGACGGTGATGGGTTGGATGAGATCTATCATGTAATCGAGTTAGTTTTGACGGGGATTGATCCCTAGTATCCACTATGTTGTGATATTGATGTTGCTACTACTTTGCCATGCTTAATGCTTGTCACTAGGGCCCGAGTGCCATGATTTTAGATCTGAACCTATTATGTTGTCACCAATATATGTGTGTTCTTGATCCTATCTTGTAAGCTGTAGTCACCTACTATGTGTTATGACCCGACAACCCTGGAGTGACAATAACCGAAACCACTCCCGGAGATGACCATAGTATGAGGAGTTCATGTATTCACTAAGTGTTAATGCGTTGGTCCGGTTCTTTATTAAAAGGAGAACCTTAATATCCCGTAGTTTCCATTAGGACCCCGCTGCCACGGGAGGGATAGACAATAGATGTCATGCAAGTTCTTTTCCCTAAGCACGTATGACTACATACGGAATACATGCCTACATTACATTGACGAACTGGAGCTAGTTACATATCTCTCCGTGTTATAACTGTTACATGATGAATAGCATCCGACGTAATCATCCATCACCGATCCAATGCCTACGAGTCTTTTCCTACTGGTCCTTGCTACGTTACTTTGCCGCTACTGCTGTCACTTCTGCTACTGTTACTCTGTTGCTACTGCTGTCACTCTGCTGCTACTGTTGCTATCACACTACTTTGCTACTCATACTTTGCTGCAGATACTAAATCTTTCAGGTGTGGTTGAATTGACAACTCAACTGCTAATACTTGAGAATATTCTTTGGCTTCCCCTTGTGTCGAATGATGACCCACAAGTATAGGGGATCTATCATGGTCCTTTCGATAAGTAAGAGTGTCGAACCCAACAAGGAGCAGAAGGATCTAACAAGTGGTTTTCAACAAGGTAATATCTGCAAGCACTGAAATTATCGGTAACAAGTAGTTGTGTGGTGAGATGATTCGTAGCAAGTAACAAGTAACAAAAGTAGCAACGGTGCAACAAAGTGGCCCAATCCCTTTTGTAGCAAGGGACAAGCATGGACAAAGTCTTATAAGAGGAAAAACGTTTCTGAGGACACACGGGAATTTCTGTCATGCTAGTTTTCATCATGTTCATATGATTCGCGTTCGTTACTTTGATAGTTTGATATGTGGGTGGACCGGCGCTTGGGTACTGCCCTTACTTGGACAAGCATCCCACTTATGATTAACCCCTCTCGCAAGCATCTGCAACTATGAAAGAAGAATTAAGACAAAGTCTAACCATAGCATTAAACTAGTGGATCCAAATCAGCCCCTTACGAAGCAACGCATAAACTAGGGTTTAAGCTTCTGTCACTCTAGCAACCCATCATCTACTTACTACTTCCCAATGCCTTCCTCTAGGCCCAAATAATGGTGAAGTGTTATGTAGTCGACATTCACATAACACCACTAGAGGAAAAATAACATACAAGACATCAAAATATCAAACGAATACCAAATTCACATGACTACTATTAGCATGACTTATCCCATGTCCTCAGGAACAAAAGTAACTACTCACAAAGCATAATCATATTCATGACCAGAGAGGTAATGAGTAGCATCAAATATCTGAACATAAACTCTTCCACCAAGTAATCCAACTATCATCAACTACAAAGAGTAATTAACACTACTAGCAACCTTCGAGGTACCAATCGGAGTCGCGAGACGGAGATTGGTTACAAGTGATGAACTAGGATTTGGAGATGAGATGGTGCTGATGAAGATGTTGATGGTGATGAGTCCCCTCCGATGAGAGGAGTGTTGGTGATGACGATGGCGACGATTTCCCCCTCCGGGAGGGAAGTTTCCCCGGCAGGATCGTCCTGCCAGAGCTCTAGATTGGTTCTGCTCAAGTTCCGCCTCGTGGCGGCGGCGGCTCCTCCCGAAAGCTTCCTTCTGATTTTTTCTGGAACGAAACCCTTCATATAGAAAAAGATGAGCGCCGGAGGGGCAACAGGGGGCCCACAAGCCACCCAGGCCCGACCAGGGGGGTAGGCCGGTCCTGGCAAGCTTGTGGCCTCCTGGTGGCGCCCCTTTGGTACTTCTTCCGCCCAGTATTTTTCATAAAAACCAAAATAATTCTCCGTTGATTTTCACGGCTTTTGGAGTTGCTCAGAATAGGTATCTCAAACTTGCTCCTTTTTCAGGCCAGAATTCCAGCTGCCGGCATTCTCCCTCTTCATGTAAACCCTGCAAAATAAGAGAGAAAAGGCATAAGTATTGCACCGTGAAGTGAAATAACAGCCCAAAAAGCGATAAATGTCAACATGAAAACATGATGCAAAATGGACATATCATCGAATCAATAAATTTGGGTTGAATACTCTACCCTCGAAAATTGTTGTGATCCCCTATACTTGTGGGTTATCAATGACAACTTACTGGAAGGATCTTATTCAATCCATAGGTAGGTATGGTGGACTCTCATGGCAAGAAACTGTTGGAATTATGCCCTAGAGGCAATAATAAATATAGTTATTATTATAATTCTTGTATCAAGATAATCGTTTATTATCCATGCTATAATTGTATTGAATGAAGACTCATTTACATGTGTGGATACATAGACAAAACACTGTCCCTAGCAAGCCTCTAGTTGGCTAGCCAATTGATCAAAGATAGTCAGTGTCTTCTGATTATGAACAAGGTGTTGTTGCTTGATAACTGGATCACGTCATTAGGAGAATCACGTGATGGACTAGACCCAAACTAATAGACGTAGCATGTTGATCGTGTCATTTTGTTGCTACTGTTTTCTGCGTGTCAAGTATTTGTTCCTATGACCATGAGATCATATAACTCACTAACACCGGAGGAATACTTTGTGTGTATCAAACGTCGCAACGTAACTGGGTGACTATAAAGATGCTCTACAGGTATCTCCGAAGGTGTTAGTTGAGTTAGTATGGATCAAGACTGGGATTTGTCACTCCGTGTGACGGAGAGGTATCTCGGGGCCCACTCGGTAATACAACATCACACACAAGCCTTGCAAGCAATGTAACTTAGTGTAAGTTGCGGGATCTTGTATTACGGAACGAGTAAAGAGACTTGCCGGTAAACGAGATTGAAATAGGTATGCGGATACTAACGATCGAATCTCGGGATCCCGCACTGAGGTTCAAACGATAAGATCTTTGTAGAATATGTAGGATCCAATATGGGCATCCAGGTCCCGCTATTGGATATTGACCGAGGAGTCTCTCGGGTCATGTCTACATAGTTCTCGAACCCGCAGGGTCTGCACACTTAAGGTTCGACGTTGTTTTATGCGTATTTGAGTTATATGGTTGGTTACCGAATGTTGTTTAGAGTCCCGGATGAGATCACGGACGTTACGAGGGTTTCCGGAATGGTCCGGAAACGAAGATTGATATATAGGATGACCTCATTTGATTACCGGAAGGTTTTCGGAATGTACCGGGAATGTACCGGGAATGACGAATGGGTTCCGGGAGTTCACCGGGGGGGGGGGCAACCCACGCCGGGGAAGCCCATAGGCCTTGAGGGTGGCGCACCAGCCCTTAGTGGGCTGGTGGGACAACCCAAAAGGGCCCTATGCGCATTAGAAAGGAAAATCAAAGAGAAAGAAAAAAGAGAGGAGGTGGGAAGGGAAGGAAGGACTCCCACCCACCAAACCAAGTCCAACTCGGTTTGGGGGGGGGAGACCTTCCCCCCTTGGCTCAGCCGACCCCCTTGGGGCTCCTTGAGCCCCAAGGCAAGGCCCCCCTCTCCCACCTATATATACGGAGGTTTTAGGGCTGATTTGAGACGATTTTTCCACGGCAGCCCAACCACATACCTCCACGGTTTTTCCTCTAGATCGCGTTTCTGCGGAGCTCGGGCGGAGCCCTGCTGAGACAAGGTCATCACCAACCTCCGGAGCGCCGTCACGCTGCCGGAGAACTCTTCTACCTCTCCGTCTCTCTTGCTGGATCAAGAAGGCCGAGATCATCGTCGAGCTGTACGTGTGCTGAACGCGGAGGTGCCGTCCGTTCGGTACTAGATCATGAGACTGATCGCGGGATTGTTCGCGGGGCGGATCGAGGGACGTGAGGACGTTCCACTACATCAACCGCGTTCACTAACGCTTCTGCTGTACGGTCTACAAGGGTACGTAGATCACTCATCCCCTCCCGTAGATGCACATCACCATGATAGGTCTTCGTGCGCGTAGGAAATTTTTTGTTTCCCATGCGACGTTCCCCAACAGTGGCATCATGAGCTAGGTTCATGCGTAGATGTCTTCTCGAGTAGAACACAAAAGTTTTTGTGGGCGGTGATGTGCATTTTGCTGCCCTCCTTAGTCTTTTCTTGATTCCGCGGTATTGTTGGATTGAAGCGGCTTGGACCGACATTACTCGTACGCTTACGATAGACTGGTTTCATCGCTACGAGTAACCCCGTTGCTCAAAGATGACTGGCAAGTGTCGGTTTCTCTAACTTTAGTTGAATCGGATTTGACCGAGGAGGTCCTTGGATGAGGTTAAATAGCAACTCATATATCTCCGTTGTGGTGTTTGCGTAAGTAAGATGCGATCCTACTAGATACCCGTGGTCACCACGTAAAACATGCAACAACAAAATTAGAGAACGTCTAACTTGTTTTTGCAGGGTATGCTTGTGATGTGATATGGCCAACGATGTGATGTGATATATTGGATGTATGAGATGACCATGTTGTAATAGATAATATCGACTTGCACGTCGATGGTACGGCAACCGGCAAGAGCCATAGGGTTGTCTTTATACTAACGTTTGTGCTTGCAGATGCGTTTACTATTTTGCAAGGATGTAGCTTTAGTAGTAATAGCATGAGTAGCACGACAACCCCGATGGCGACACGTTGATGGAGATCATGGTGCGGCGCCGGTCACAAGAAGATCGTGCCGGTGCTTTGGTGATGGAGATCAAGGAGCACGTGATGATGGCCATATCATGTCACTTATGAATTGCATGTGATGTTAATCCTTTTATGCACCTTATTTTGCTTAGAACGACGGTAGCATTATGAGGTGATCTCTCACTAAAATTTCAAGACGAAATTGTGTTCTCCCCGACTGTGCACCGTTGCTACAGTTCGTCGTTTCGAGACACCACGTGATGATCGGGTGTGATAGACTCAACGTTCACATAAACAGTTGCGCACGCGGAACACTCGGGTTAAGCTTGACGAGCCTAGCATGTGCAGACATGGCCTCGGAACACATGAGACCGAAAGGTCGATCATGAATCATATATATGATATGATTAGCATAGGGATGCTTACCACTGAAACTATACTCAATCACGTGATGATCGGACTTGAGCTAGTGTAAGTGGATCATGAACCACTCAAATGACTAGAGAGATGTACTTTTTGAGTGGGAATTTAGCGAATAATTTGATTAAGTTAAACTCTAATTATCTTGAACATAGTCTAAGTCCACTTTGAATATATTTGTGTTGTAGATCATGGCTCACGCGACAGTCACCCTGAATTTTAATACGTTCCTAGAGAAAGCTAAGTTGAAAGATGATGGAAGCAACTTTGTAGACTGGGCTCGTAATCTTAAGCTAATCTTACAAGCTGGGAAGAAGGATTATGTCCTTAATGCTGCGCTAGGAGATGAACCACCCGCTACGGCTGATCAGGATGTTAAGAACGCTTGGTTAGCATGTAAGGAGGACTACTCATTAGTTCAATGTGCAGTCTTGTATGGCTTAGAACCGGGACTTCAACGTCGCTTTGAGTGTCATGGAGCATTTGAGATGTTCCAGGAGTTGAAGTTTATCTTTCAGAAGAACGCCCGGATCGAGAGGTATGAGACCTCCGATAAATTCTATGCTTGCAAGATGGAGGAGAACTCGTCTGTCAGTGAACATGTGCTCAAAATGTCTGGGTACTCAAACCGTCTAGCTGAGCTGGGGATTGAACTCCCGCAAGAGGCTATCACTGACAGAATCCTTCAATCACTGCCGCCAAGCTATAAAGGCTTTGTGTTGAACTACAACATGCAAGGGATGAACAAGTCTATCGGCGAGTTGTTTGCGATGCTGAAAGTCGCAGAGTCTGAACTCCGTAAAGAGCATCAAGTGTTGATGGTGAATAAGACCACTAGTTTCAAGAGAAACGGCAAAGGCAAGAAGGGTAATTCAAAGAAGAGCGGCAAGCCTGTTGCCAATCCGACGAAGAAACCCAAAGCTGGACCTAAGCCTGAAACAGAGTGTTACTATTGCAAGGGTATGGGTCACTGGAAGCGCAATTGCCCCAAGTATCTGGCAGATAAGAAGGCGGCCAAAGAAAAATCAGGTATATTTGATATACATGTTATTGATGTGTACTTAACCAGCTCTCGTAGTAGTGCCTGGGTATTCGATACCGGTTCTGTTGCTCATATTTGCAACTCGAAACAGGAACTGCGGAATAGACGAAGGCTGGCAAAAGATGAAGTGACGATGCGCGTAGGAAATGGTTCCAAGGTTGATGCAATCGCCGTCGGCATAGTTTCACTTCAGTTACCATCAGGATTAGTTATGAACTTGAATCATTGTTATTTAGTGCCTGCGTTGAGCATGAACATTATATCTGGATCTTGTTTATTGCGAGACGGTTACTCTTTTAAGTCAGAGAATAATGGTTGTTCTATTTCTATGAGTAACATCTTTTATGGTCATGCACCCAATGTGAGAGGATTGTTCATATTGAATCTTGATAGCGATACACACATACATAACATTGAGACCAAAAGAGTTAGAGTTAACAATGATAGCGCCATATTTTTGTGGCACTGCCGCTTAGGTCATATTGGTGTAAAGCGCATGAAGAAACTCCATGCCGATGGACTTTTGGAGTCACTTGACTTTGATTCACTTGACACGTGGGAACCATGCCTCATGGGCAAGATGACTAAAACTCCGTTCTCCGGAACAATGGAGCGTGCAAGTGACTTGTTGGAAATCATACATACCGATGTGTGTGGTCCGATGAGCGTGGAGGCACGCGGCGGATATCGTTATTTTCTCACCTTCACTGACGATTTGAGTAGATATGGTTATGTCTACTTGATGAAGCACAAGTCTGAAACATTTGAAAAGTTCAAGCAATTTCAGTGTGAAGTTGAAAATCATCGTAACAAGAAGATCAAGTTCCTACGGTCTGATCGTGGGGGTGAATATCTGAGTTTCGAGTTTGGTGCTCACTTAAGACAATGTGGAATTGTTTCACAGTTGACACCGCCTGGAACACCACAGCGTAATGGTGTGTCCGAACGTCGTAATCGTACTTTATTAGAGATGGTGCAATCTATGATGTCTCTTACCGATTTGCCGTTATCGTTTTGGGGTTATGCATTAGAAACAGCTGCATTCACTTTAAATAGGCCACCATCAAAATCCGTTGAGACGACACCATACGAACTGTGGTATGGCAAAAGGCCAAAGTTGTCGTTTCTTAAAGTTTGGGGATGTGATGCTTATGTCAAAAAGCTTCAGCCTGAAAAGCTGGAACCCAAAGCGGAAAAGTGCGTCTTCATAGGTTACCCAAAAGAGACAGTTGGGTACACCTTCTATCTCAAATCCGAGGGCAAAGTGTTTGTTGCTAAAAACGGAGCTTTTCTCGAGGAGTTTCTCTCGAGAGAATTGAGTGGGAGGAAGATATAACTTGACGAGGTTGTCGAACCTCTCATCCCTCTGGATGGTGGCGCAGGGCAAGGGGAAACCTGTGTCATTGCGACGCCGGTTGAGGAGGAAGTTAATGATGATGATCATGAAACTCCGGTTCAAGTTTCTATCGAACCACGCAGGTCGACGAGACCACGTACTGCTCCAGAGTGGTACGGTAATCCCGTCTTATCAATCATGTTGTTGGACAACAATGAACCTGCAAATTATGAAGAAGCAATGGTGGGCCCAGATTCCAACAAATGGCTAGAAGCCATGAAGTCCGAGATAGGATCCATGTATGAGAACAAAGTGTGGACTTTGGAGGTACTGCCTGAGGGCCGCAAGGCTATTCAGAACAATTGGATCTTTAAGAGGAAGACGGACGCTGACGGCAATGTGACCGTTTATAAAGCTCGACTTGTGGCAAAGGGTTTTTCACAAGTTCAAGGAGTTAGACTACGATGAGACATTCTCACCCGTAGCGATGCTTAAGTCCGTCAGAATCATGTTAGCAATAGCTGCATTTTTCGATTATGAAATCTGGCAGATGGATGTCAAAACGGCGTTCCTTAACGGTTTCCTTAAGGAAGAATTGTATATGATGCAACCCGAAGGTTTTGTCGATCCTAAGAATGCTAACAAGGTGTGCAAGCTCCAGCGATCCATTTATGGACTGGTGCAAGCATCTCGGAGTTGGAACAAACGCTTTGATGAGGTGATCAAAGCATTTGGGTTTATACAAGTGGTTGGAGAATCTTGTATTTACAAGAAAGTGAGTGGGAGCTCTGTGGCGTTTCTAATATTATATGTGGATGACATATTGCTGATTGGAAACAACGTAGAGTTTTTGGAGAGCATAAAGGATTACTTGAATAAAAGTTTCTGTATGAAGGACCTAGGAGAAGCTGCTTACATTCTAGGCATTAAGATCTATAGGGATAGATCAAAACGCCTGATAGGACTTTCACAAAGCACATACCTTGATAAAGTTTTGAAGAGGTTCAAAATGGAACAGTCCAAGAAGGGGTTGTTGCCAGTTTTACAAGGTACGAGATTGAGTAAGACTCAATGCCCAGCAACTGATGAGGATAGAGAGCATATGCGCTCCGTCCCCTATGCTTCAGCCATAGGCTCTATCATGTATGCAATGCTGTGCACTAGACCGGACTTTAGCCTGGCCATAAGTATGGCAGATAGGTTCCAGAGTAATCCAGGAGTGGATCACTGGACAGCGGTCAAGAATATCCTGAAGTACCTAAAAAGGACTAAGGAGATGTTTCTCGTGTATGGAGGTGACGAAGAGCTCGCCGTAAAAGGTTACGTCGATGCAAGCTTTGACACAGATCCGGACGACTCTAAGTCGCAAACCGGATACGTATTTATTCTTAATGGGGGTGCGGTAAGCTGGTGCAGTTCCAAGCAAAGCGTCGTAGCAGATTCTACATGTGAAGCGGAGTACATGGCTGCCTCGGAGGCGGCTAAGGAGGGTGTCTGGATGAAGCAGTTCATGACAGATCTTGGAGTGGTGCCAAGCGCACTGAATCCAATAACCTTGTTCTGTGACAACACGGGTGCCATTGCCTTAGCAAAGGAACCACAGTTTCACAAGAAGTCCAGACACATCAAACAACGCTTCAACCTCATCCGCGACTACGTCGAAGGGGAGGACGTAAATATATGCAAAGTGCACACGGATCTGAATGTAGCAGACCCGCTGACTAAACCTCTTCCACGGCCAAAGCATGATCAACACCAGAACTGTATGGGTGTTAGATTTATTACAATGTAATTCGCATGATGATGTGAGGGATAGATTATTGACTCTAGTGCAAGTGGGAGACTGTTGGAATTATGCCCTAGAGGCAATAATAAATATAGTTCTTATTATAATTCCTGTATCAAGATAATCGTTTATTATCCATGCTATAATTGTATTGAATGAAGACTCATTTACATGTGTGGATACATAGACAAAACACTGTCCCTAGCAAGCCTCTAGTTGGCTAGCCAGTTGATCAAAGATAGTCAGTGTCTTCTGATTATGAACAAGGTGTTGTTGCTTGATAACTGGATCACGTCACTATGACCATGAGATCATATAACTCACTAACACCGGAGGAATACTTTGTGTGTATCAAACGTCGCAACGTAACTGGGTGACTATAAAGATGCTCTACAGGTATCTCCGAAGGTGTTAGTTGAGTTAGTATGGATCAAGACTGGGATTTGTCACTCCGTGTGACGGAGAGGTATCTCGGGGCCCACTCGGTAATACAACATCACACACAAGCCTTGCAAGCAATGTAACTTAGTGTAAGTTGCGGGATCTTGTATTACGGAACAAGTAAAGAGACTTGCCGGTAAACGAGATTGAAATAGGTATGCGGATACTGACGATCGAATCTCGGGCAAGTAACATACCGAAGGACAAAGGGAATGACATACGGGATTATATGAATCCTTGGCACTGAGGTTCAAACGATAAGATCTTCGTAGAATATGTAGGATCCAATATGGGCATCCAGGTCCCGCTATTGGATATTGACCGAGGAGTCTCTCGGGGCATGTCTACATAGTTCTCGAACCCGCAGGGTCTGCACACTTAAGGTTCGACGTTGTTTTATGCGTATTTGAGTTTTATGGTTGGTTACCGAATGTTGTTCAGAGTCCCGGATGAGATCACGGATGTTACGAGGTTTCCAGAATGGTCCGAAAACGAAGATTGATATATAGGATGACCTCATTTGATTACCGGAAGGTTTTCGGAGTTACCGGGAATGTACCGGGAATGACGAATGGGTTCCGGGAGTTCACCGGGGGGGGGGGGGTGGCAACCCACCCCGGGGAAGCCCATAGGCCTTGAGGGTGGCGCACCAGCCCTTAGTGGGCTGGTGGGACAGCCCAAAAAGGGCCCTATGCGCATTAGAAAGGAAAATCAAAGAGAAAGAAAAAAAAGAGGAGGTGGGAAGGGAAGGAAGGACTCCCACCCACCAAACCAAGTCCAACTCGGTTTGGGGGGGGAGACCTTCCCCCCTTGGCTCGGCCGACCCCCTTGGGGCTCCTTGAGCCCCAAGGCAAGGCCCCCCCTCTCCCACCTATATATACGGAGGTTTTAGGGCTGATTTGAGACGATTTTTCCACGGCAGCCCGACCACATACCTCCACGGTTTTTCCTCTAGATCGCGTTTCTGCGGAGCTCGGGCGGAGCCCTGCTGAGACAAGGTCATCACCAACCTCCGGAGCGTCATCACGCTGCCGGAGAACTCTTCTACCTCTCAGTCTCTCTTGCTGGATCAAGAAGGCCGAGATCATCGTCGAGCTGTACGTGTGCTGAACGCGGAGGTGCCGTCCGTTCGGTACTAGATCGTGGGAATGATCGCGGGATGGTTCGCGGGGCGGATCGAGGGACGTGAGGACGTTCCACTACATCAACCGCGTTCACTAACACTTCTGCTGTACGGTCTACAAGGGTACGTAGATCACTCATCCCCTCCCGTAGATGGACATCACCATGATAGGTCTTCGTGCGCGTAGGAAAATTTTTGTTTCCCATGCGACGTTCCTCAACAGAAACTAGGTTTAAGGGTTACAGATGCACAAGTATATCTCTACTTAGTGTGAATTTTTTGGCTAGAAAAGAATCCTAAGCAAGCACCACATGTTAGAGGATCCATGACAATATAACTGCTATGTGAATATAAGCAAACATAACCATTACGTTGTCTTCCTTGTCCAACGGCAACTACTTGATCACGTTTGAAAATAATTAATGGGGGCTCACAATCATAGATGATGTCCAAGATAGTACATTTATATGTGAAATCTCTCTTCCTTCAATATTCCTTCATTAATTGTTCAAGTGACCAGTGTTATGTTTGCTAACATCCAATAAATTTTATTGCGTATACTCTAAGTATGTGAAATCACTATTCCCCATGGTACAAGCAAATGAAGCATATCTAATTTCATGTTTTATGACATTCAGTTCATTCAACATTTTCTCTTAGGATATAAGTGAAGCACAAGAGTGATCATCAAACTATTCTCAAAAAGATATAAGTGAAGTTCATAGAGTATTATTCAATGAATATAGAGAGATCCATATCCAAGCTCAAAATATATAAGTTAAGCACATGAAGCATTCTATAAGGTCATACTCAAAATATTTAAGTGAAGCATATGAAACATCCTATAAATCAACCAAGGATTATATCATACCAGCATGGTGCATAAAATAAAAGGGAATAGTAAATACAAAATATGCTCCAAGAATAGCACATGTGATCGAATGAGAACTTAGGATCAACATCAGCTGACCAAGAATTGTTGACGAAGAGAGGTGGGATGCATAGCATCCCCAAGCTTAGATGCTTGAAAGTTCTTGTAATATTTTCTTGGGGTGCCTTGGGCATCCCCAAGCTCGAGCTTTTGTATCCCGTTCAATCCTCTCATATCCCGATTTCACCTAAGTCTCAGAAACTTTGGCCACAAAACTTGAAAAGAACTCGTGAGATAGGTTAGTACACATAAGAATAAATCTACGCTTCATGTACTGCCAAGACAAGTTGCATAATAATTTTCAAACATTAGGTATTTTATACTATCATTTCCACAATTTATATCTACCAATATAAGCGAAAGAACATATGCTCCCTTGGTGGTTTTGATAATTCATGATAGCATACATTGTCTCTTGGACTGACACTTTTACCTAGTATATTTCAGGTATAGTCTACCGTGAGCTTTGGCTATAGGATTGTGCAGAGAAGCCCCTTGATGAAGGAAGGAATAGGATTGGCTAAATCTTCAAGCAAGAAGACTCTTCATTTTACACTTTGTCAGAAATCACATTTGAGTCCATAGGAAAGACAATACTTTTAAAAGGTGATGAGGTATTATGATGAATTGGTTGCTCAAGTGCTTAGAGATAGCCACCAAAAATACTCTGCCACTTTCCCACAAAGTATATCTGTCCCAAGACAAATATGGAAAATCGGTGCCATCAACATTTCTCACTCCTCCAAACCGGGAGAATCACTTGCTCCAAATCTCGTTTAGCTAACTTTTGTGAAAATTATTCTTTCATCTCTATCATTGAGCCTTTAAAGGTAGAAGAAGCCCTTCAAGACCCGGATTGGGTGAATGCCATGCATGAAGATCTACACAACTTCGAGAGGAATAAAGTGTGGACACTTGTTGAAAATCCCAAGGGGAGAAAAACATCATTGGTACAAGATGGGTGTTTCGGAACAAGCAAGATGAAGATGGACAAGTTCTATGCTACAAGGCGTGTCTCATAGCCTAAGGATACACGCAAGTCGAAGGTACGGACTATGGTGAGACTTATGCCCCCATTGCTAGACTTGAAGCCATTCACATTCTTCTCGCTTATGCCAATCTCCATTATATCACTCTTTACCAAATGGATATCAAAAGTGCTTTTCTAAATGGTGAAATCGAGGAGGAGGTTTATGTCAAACAACCTCCCAGCTTTGCGAACCCCAAGAAACCTAATCATGTTTACAAACTTCGTAAAGTTTTATATGGTCTTAAACAAGCCCCTAGAGCTTGGTACAAATGCCTAACGAAGTTTCTCATTGAAAAAGGTTTTGAAATTGGTAAAATTGATGCAACCTTATTCACTAAAAGAGTTAATGGTGAACTATTTATGTGCCAAATATATGTGGACGATATTATCTTTAGTTCTACTAACCCACATTTTAGTGAGAAATTTGGAAGGTTGATGCCAAAGAAATATGAGATGTCAGTGATGTGCGAGCTGAAAATATTCCTTGGATTGCAAATCAAACAATCAAGAGAAGGTACGTTTATCTCTCAAACCAAGTACACCAAGGATTTAATCAGTAAGTTCAAGAGGCAAGAGTGCAAAGGTATGAGAACCCCCATGCCTACTAGTGGACATATTGACCTCACTAAGGAGGACAAACCACTTGATCAAAGAGTTTATCGATCAATGATTGGTTCATGGCTATATCTATGTGCCTCCCATCCTGATATCATGTTGAGTGTTTGCATGTGTGCCCGATACCAAGCGGCACCTAAATAGTGTCATCTATTGGCTGTGAAAAGAATAGTGAGATACCTAATACATACACCAACTTTGGCATATGGTATCCCAAGGGATCTTATTTTAATTTTGTTGGCTATTCTGACTCGGACTATGCCGGAGACAAGGTTGATAGAAAATCCACCTCGGGTACATGTCAATTTCTTGGGAGATCTCTTTTGTTTTGGTCATCCAAGAAACAAAACTCGGTATCTTTACCTACTGCCAAAGCTGAATATATAGCCGCCGGATCATGTTGTGCGTAATTACTATGGATGCCTCAAACTCTTAAGGATTATGACATTCACGTTAGAAATGTTTCATTATTGTGTGACAATGAAAGTGCTATTAAAATTGCCTATAATCCCGTGCAACATTCTCGAACAAAACATATTCACGTGCGACATCATTTCATTGGTGATCATGTTGGTAAAGGAGATATAGATCTTAAGCATGTTCGTACCGACAAACAATTGGCTAATATCTTTACCAAACCACTTGATGAGAAAGTATTTTGTCATTTGAGGAGTGAGTTGAACATCATCGATGCTTCAAACTTGAGCTAGAATCACTCGGATGCATGCAAGGGCATGAGCTTGATTGTCTATTCCTTGATGCTATTGATATGACACTATCTTATATCTTGGAAAACTATGCTCCATTGTATTGCATCTAATCTTTTGTAGGTACTTGGAAGAACAAGCAGTCCACAAGATTGCCATCAACTCACATCAAAAGCAATCTTGTCTTAGCCAAGTATCGACAATCCTTCTTCGGAGATGGAGGAAGAAGACAACAAAATCATATCCTTGACAATTATATGATAATAAAATTCATTCATGTCATTTGGATATATTATGTTCTTCCGTGCATGACTAACCATTATAGGTTAAAAGTGAACCAAAATGACAAGGATATCTCCCAACTCAAGATGATCATCATCAACTTTGAGCATCCACAACAAGTTCACCTACATGTAATGTCATCAATATCATTCGAAGGTATGTAATCATATCCTTGATAAAGCTTTACACCAAGTCATGAGGTAAAGCACCTAAAGTGATATGAAGACATCAAAAAGCTTAATCAAAAAATGGTAACCCCATTTTTGCGCTTAACGATGAGTATGACCTATGATCATTCATTCTTGCTTGACTCCTCAAGTCAAATACTCTAATATAGGTGACCTAGTTACCACCCCACATATTCTTGTATGGTTCACATTTTTTCATTGCATACTTCCTTGGAACCATTCAACTCTCATCTATATGTATGTATATTAAAAAAACTTATTATTTGGTGCTATTTTATGTTCTCTTTCACAATTTGAATCTTATAATAATCTAAAGATCGTTCTAACCAATCTGGTTAGATTATTTCGTGTCTATTTTCAGTTAAGGAGTTGATTTTCAATGCAACTCGGTTTCACCGATCTGGGAAACTCGGTCCAAACGATTTCTCCCCGAGGCCTGCTGTCATTCTTGGTTCCATCGAATCACATTGCCTCAATGACTCCCGATATTATCACTCCCTTTGATTTTGTGATGTTTTTTGGACTTTTGTCTTAGGGGGAGAAAGATTTTCAATGATCCCAAGTTTCATCATGTGCTAAGATATTATTGAAATTTTTGGGAAATAAAACTTGTTTTAGCTAATTTTTCTAGGGGGAGAAAACTTCTCTTGGGAGAGAAACCCTCAATGATCCCACAATATAAGAGGGAGAATCATCTAGGACCCATAACATAGGTGGAGATAGTTTAAGGAATTCCTATCAATATAAGGGGGAGAACATTCAATGAACCCTTACCTACTATCGAAGAGGGAGAAAAATTCAAGGAACCCTTATCAAAGAGAGAAGTATCAAGGATCCCTTTTCTCTCCATGAACCCTTACCCTCTGACGTTTTTTGGAAATTTATGCCAAAGGGGGAGAAATATCAAAGCTTCCAATTAACCTATATAAAGGGGAGAAATATCTCCCTAATAATAAAGCAAATAGGGTTTCTGGTCGTCCGTCGTGGCATTTTTACGAACAAGTCCCTTCGTTTTTAGTTAATCAACCCACAGTCCTTTCTTAAGTGGAAAAAACGTTTCGTTCGTCGTGCATCTTTGCGAAAACACCCTTTCAAGCCCGCAGTCCTTTGTAGCCCTCCCTCCCCCTCCTCCTCCTCCCGGCCGCCCGTCCTCCTCCCTCCCCTCCTCCTCCCGGCTGCCCCTCCTCCTCCTCCTCCCTCCCTCCTCCTCCCGGCCGCCCCTCCTCCTCCTCCTCCCTCCCTCCCCTCCCCCTCGTGCTCCTCCCGGCCGCCCCTCCTCCTCCTCCTCCCCTCGCTGATGCGGTGATGGGTGTGGTGGTGGATGGAGGAGCAGAGGGTCTGAAATCGGTCCTGGAGCAGTTCAACTAGACGTCAGACGAACAAGGTTCGCCATCGCCACCATCAAGGTTCGAGAGGGGCATGACCCCGGTGAGGTTAGCATGTTCATCTAGCTATTCAAGCCCAGTCATGCCACCCCATGGACGCCCCTGACCAAGGTGCAGGTCGGTGCTCGCCGTGGGTACACCACCAGATTTCCGTATCTCCTGTCGTTTGTTGAAGAGCTCCCAAAACATGAGGCTCCAGTCTCCCGGCCAGTTACTTTGGGTCAATTGCAGTGCAAGACAAATAGGTTCTCTACTGGTCTGGTATGGTAGTGATTTCAGTTAAGAATGCACTCTCCTCTTTACAGTTAATTAAATAGATTCATTAGCTGCTTGATTGATACAACTAATTGTATCATCGGCCAGTTACTTTGGGTGAATTGGGCAGATCAAATTATGTTATGTATGTTTCATCTCATTTTGTTCGATGCTTGTGCTTTTCTTAATTGGGGGTCTCCAAGTTTGGATTCCATTTATTAGAATGATTGCTTCTATCAAGTTGATGAAAGGAATGTGAAGATTATATAAAACAGTAGGATTTTCAGTTTGTATGCTCGTCCACTAACTAAGTTTTTACGGGTTTCATGATACAACAATTGTGCAAGTGTGTCAGACCTTCTGTTTCCTTTTATCAGTCAGTACTCAGTAGTACATTGTTGAACCAGTTTTGTACGCCAATCCTAATTCAATGTGACCACAATGGGTGTAGGTGCTGATACTCCAAGTTCAGGAGTACCACCAACTGAGAACATGAACACGCGTCAAGCAAAACTTGAGGCTGCTGCTTCATCTGCTTCTCTATATAGGAGATCATTTGCTTATTCTCCAGTGAACACTTTGAACATGTATTTTTTCTGTAATATGTTAAACTTTTAACTATGAAGTTCTTTATGGTTATGCTAGAGATCCATTTGTTATGATAATAAATGATGGATTTTTTCCCTATGGATTTAATTTGCAACTATCGAAGTTCTTACATGTCCCAAGTGCAAGCTATGACACCGTTAACCATCAGCAACAGGAACAATGTGGGTAGCTCCGTCACCCACATCAACCACAACACCTGTCATTTCACACTAAAAACACAACATGAAGTTGCACAATAAATATCCAGTCTGATGGTAGCTTAACAGGGGAAGTAAGAAAATAATAGTCAAGATTCAAGAATGTAGCACAAACTGCAAGTGGATGGAGCAACAAAATATGCAAATATTTTGTGAATCAGGAATGCATGATTCCCATGTGTTAGATTACACCATGCTGGATGGAAGGGAGAGAGAGGGGGATGCCAGCAACAACAACCAGAAGCACAACCAGTAGGAGGCGTACCTCCCGATTATATGTGAAGCGCAATGTGATGGAAAAATAAGGAAGGAAAGAGAATCAAGATTCTTGATATGTATGCACGATTAAAGGAGGATCCTTGGGACCATAAATTAAAACCGTATTATGAAGATGACGTATTGAATGTATACATCAATAAAAATCATTGATCCATTTTGTTCGCCGATCTATTTCTTTTTTACTTAGGGGTCAAAAATTGGATCTCTATTGTTCTTGGCTTTCTTGCATGACTTTTCTTAATTAATTATTGATTTGTAAAACTAATGACAGATTGGTGCAATTTTACTAAATTCGAATTGTTTTATTTTTGTGGAATATATAAAATATACTGGCGCAAGAATCAACCGAGACGTGGAGCAAGGAGCCCACAAGCCCAGGAGGCGCGGGCCCCCCTGGCCGCGCCTAGTAGGCTTGTGGGGCCCTCGGGGTTCCGCCGCCTCCAACTCCACCTCTATTTAGTCCCTTTCGTCCAGAAAAAATAAAGGAGAATAGTTCATCGCATTTTACGATATGGAGGCGCCGCCACCACCTGTTCTTCTTCTGGAGGGCAGATCTGGAGTTCGTTCTCGGCTCCGGAGAGGGGAGATCGTCGCCATCGTCATCACCAACCTTCCTTCATCGCCAATCCCATGATGCTCTTCACCGTTCGTGAGTAATCTCATCGTAGGCTTGCTGGACGATGATGGGTTGGATGAGATCTATCATGTAATCGAGTTAGTTTTGATGGGGATTGATCCCAAGTATCCACTATGTTCTGAGATTGATGTTGCTACTACTTTGCTATGCTTAATGCTTGTCACTAGGGCCCGAGTGCCATGATTTCAGATCTGAACCTATTATGTACTCGTCAATATATGTGTGTTCTTGATCCTATCTTGCAAGTTGAAGTCACCTACTATGTGTTATGACCCGGCAACCCCGGAGTGACAATAGCCGGAACCACTCTCGGAGATGACCATAGTACGAGGAGTTCTTGTATTCACTAAGTGCTAATGCTTTGTTCCGGTTCTCTATTAAAAGGAGAACCTTAATATCCCGTAGTTTCCATTAGGACCCTCCTGCCACAGGAGGGATGGACAATAGATGTCATGCAAGTTCTTTTCCTTAAGCATGTATGACTATACACGAAATGCATGCCTACATTACTTTGACGAACTGGAGCTAGTTACATATCTCCCCATGTTATAACTGTTGAATGATGAATGTCATCCGGCATAATTATCCATCACCGATCCAATGCCTACGAGTTTTTCCTACTGGTCCTTGCTACATTACTTTGCCGCTACTGCTGTCACTGTTATTACTGTTACCGCTACTGCTGTCACTGCTGCTACTGTTACCGTTGCTACTCTTGCTATCACACTACTTTGCTAGTGAAACTTTGCTGCAGATACTAAGTCTTTCAGGTGTGGTTAAATTGACAACTCAACTGCTAATACTCGAGAATATTCTTTGGCTTCCCCTTGTGTCAAATCAACAAATTTTGGTTGAATGCTCTATGCTCGAAAACTGTTGCGATCCCCTATACTTGTGGGTTATCAAGACTATTTTCTGGCGCCGTTGCCGGGGAGGCCTAGCACTATTCTCTGAGTCACTTGGGATTTACGTCCGTTGATCACTACGAGGAATCCGAGAGATCCAAAAACTAAAGTCTTGCCCTCAACTACGAGGACACGTAAGGAACTGCCATCTAGCTCTGCACTTGATTCACCTTCAGTTATGAGTAAGTTTGTGACACCACCTCCTGCTAGAAATTTTGATGTGTCGCCTGTGCTTGATGATGCTACTTCTGCTATCCATGATGCTTCTGATGATGCTTTGCTTGATACTGCTTTGCCGTAGGTGCATTCCTTGATGCACAAATTGCTAGAGTTGCTGCTGAATGTGATGATACTTCTGAAATTGCTGAAATTATTGAAGTAGAACCTGCTATTTCACCTGTTAGAACTAGCTCTCCTAGATATGAATTGCCTGATATACCTAAGGGTTATGTTCTGGAGGGAGAGATAGCTGAGGACTTTCTTGCTTGTAAGGATACCTATGATCTTTAGAAATTACTGCGCAAGTGGAAAGAAAAGTCTCTGAATGCTAGAATGAAATATGATCCTAAGTTTGCTACTTCACCCATTTTTGTGACTGATAAGGATTATAAATTCTCTATTGATCCTGAGTTAATCATTTTGGTCGAATATGATCCTTTTCATGGTTATGAGTCTGAAATGGTTGTAGCACATCTTACTAAGCTACACGATATAGCCACCCTATTCACGAGTGAGGAAAAGATCCGCCACTGCTATATCCTTAAGCTGTTTCCTTTCTCGCTAAAGGATGATGCTAAGACATGGTTCACTTCTCTTGCTCCTGGTTGTGTGCGTAGTCCCGAGGATATGATCTCCTACTTCTTTGAGAAATATTTTCCTGCCCATAAGAAACAAGTTGCCTTGCAGTAAATATATAAATTTGTGCAAGTTGAAGAAGAGAGTCTCCCACAAGCTTGGGGGAGGCTTGTCCAGCTGCTGAATGCTTTGCCTGATTACCCTCTTGAGAAGAATGAAATACTTGATATCTTCTATAATGGACTAACCGATGCTTCTAGGGACCACCTAGATAGTTGTGCTCGTTGTGTTTTCAGGGAACAAACTGTGGAACAAGCTGATATTCTATTGAATAATATCTTGTGCAATGAGAATGCTTGGACTATTCCCGAATCACCTCCGAAGCCAACTCCGAAGAAAAGAGGTATCCTATTCCTCAGTCCTGAAGATATGCAAGAAGCTAACAAATCTATGCAAGATAAAGGCATTAAATCTGAAGATGTTAAGAATCTACCACCTATTGAAGAGATCCATGGTCTTGATAACCCAACACAGGTAGTAGAGGTAAATTCTCTTCGTAGATTCAATGAGATTGATATTCCTTTTGATAAACCTGCTAGCTTATGCCTAGATGAATTTGAAAACTATGTTGCCAAACAACAAAGTTTCAATGATTATGTTAGCAGACAATTGGAACAAAATGCTCGCATGCTTGGTCATTTAAGTGCTTGTGTGGATAGAAATGTCAATGGTCTTAAGCTATTGAGTAAACATGCCTCTATGGTCACTACTCAAGTAGAACAAGTACTTAAGGCTCAAAATGACTTGCTCAATGAGTTAAATGACAATTCTGTTAGAGTCGTCACTAGAGGTGGTAGAATGACCCAAGAACCTTTGTATCCTAGGGGTCATCCTAAGAGAATTGAACAAGATTCTCAAGGAGTTAGCACTGATGCACCTAGTCATCCTAGGAAGAAAAAGAAAGACGATAGGAACTTGCATGCTAGCAACCTTGTTGCTGTTACACCCGAGAATCCAAACGATGTCTCTGTTTCTGATGCCAAAGCACAATCTGGTGATGAACATGAGCCTAGTGATAATATCAATAGTGGTGTTCATGATGATGCTCAACCTAGCAATGATAAGAATGTGGAGATTGATCCTGTTGATCTTGATAAGCCACAACCTAAGAACCAGAGATACGATAAGAACGACTTCATTGCTAGGAAGCATGGTAAAGAAAGGGAACCATGGGTTCAGAAACCCACGCCCTTTCCTCCCAAACCATCCAAGAAAAAGGATGATGAGGATTTTGAGCGCTTTGTCGAAATGATTAGACCTGTCTTTCTGCAAATGCGTTTGACAGATATGCTCAAAATGTCTCCTTATGCTATGTACATGAAGGATATTGTGACTAATAAGAGGAGGATACCTGAGGTTGAGATTTCCACCATGCTTGCTAATTACACCTTCAAGGGTGGAACTCCTAAGAAACTAGGTGATCCCGGAGTGCCCACTATACCTTGCTCCATTAAATACGTTAGAACTGCTTTATGCAATCTTGGAGCCGGTGTTAGTGTTATGCCTCTCTCTCTTTATCATAGACTTGAATTGGATAAGTTGACACCCACTAAAATCTCCCTGCAAATGGCCGACAAATCAACTGCTTTCCCTATCGACATTTGTGAGGATGTGCATGTTGTGGTTGCTAACGTTACTATCTTAACAGACTTTGTTATTCTGGAAATTCCCGAGGATGATGCCATGGCGGTCATCCTTGGAAGACCCTTTTTAAACACTGCAGGGGCTATTATTGATTGCAACAAAGGCAATGTCACCTTCCATGTCAATGGTAATGAGCATACGGTGCACTTTCCGAAGAAACAATATCGAGTACATTGCATCAATGCTATTGAAAAAACTTCATTGATTCTTATTGGGAGCTTTGAATGCCCTATACCTAGTGTTAAGATGAAGTATGATTTGCTTGTTGGGGATATGCACATCCCCATTGAGGTAACCTAGTGACTATTCGAAAATTCTCCGGTTTTATGCGATTCGAAAAAAGTTTGTCAAAAAGACTTGATCAACCTCATTGACAAATTTCTTTTGATGACCATGAGATGGATGAATCTAGGAGTCACAACCTTCTGTTCCGAACTTTTACTTTCGGTCGATTAGAAGAAAAATGATAGATTTAGCTTTAGTTTTTCCTGTTTTCTCCTTTTTGCGTCCCTTAGAAAAGTGTCCCGAAAATAAAAGTTCTTCAAATGCCGTGAAAATCAAGTATGATTTTTTCTGGAATTTTTAAAAAATTCTCAAACAAAGAGCTAGTCAGGGGGATGCACCAGTAGGCCACAAGCCCAGGAGGCGCGGGCACCCCCTGGCCGTGCCTACCAGGCTTGTGGGGCCCACATGGCCCCCCTCCACTTATTCCATCTCCCATCTCCTTCTCCTACCTCCAGAAAAAATCATTCCATAGCTCAAACCCGTGTTCTTGCTCTTCTTGCTGCATTTTTCGATCTCCTTGTGCAAAGCCCCATTCACCAAACTGTTTTGGGGGAATTGTTCCTTGGTATGTGACTCCTCCATTGGTCCAATTAGTTTTGGATCTAGTGCCTTGTTCGTTGCGTATTTTTGCTGCCTTGGTGACCCTGTGCTTGAGCTTTGCATGCTAATTTTAGCTGGTCCCAAGTAGTTTTGATGCATGATATGGCCTCTAGGCACTTGTAGGAGTAGTTGCTATGAGTTTCGTTGAGCCTTGTTCACTTTTCCTTTGAGTCACTAAAAATTTCAGAAATTTTCAGAGAAAGAAAAAGGAAAAGATGAGGAGGTTCCTAAGAGGCTCTTCAAGCCGTGACCCCAAGGATGATGAAAATGAGAAGAAGAAACCCAAGTATCTGGTCCCCCGAGTTGCAGAAGTTCGTGCGTGCGAGTGGCCAAGCGATGTGTTCTTACGTGCCGCCGGTCTTTATGAGGATTTTTATTACTTGGTGGAGAACGCAATCCTTACCGCATTCGTTGAAGATAAGTGCCCACAATACATCCTCCTCACTAATATTTTCGTGCAAAGCTTTAATTTCTATCCAAGGAAGAACCCTCCTATGGTTGAGTTCAAGTTATATGACATCCCCCAGCGCATGTCACTTCAGGATTTTTGCAATGTCTGCAAATTACCTTATGTTGGGGATATTCATGAACCTCGTCCACGGGACTTGGAGGCTTTCATTGATACTATTGCTGTAGGAGAGGAGAGGGGAGTATCTTGCGCTAGAGTTGCTAGCATACATTTTCCCGTGCTTCGGTACTTCTCATTATTCGTGGGAAAATGTTTGATTGGCCATGGGAAAGCTGGAGCCATTAGCTCTCGAGATCTGGCGGTCTTGCGCGAAGCTCTTTATAATGATAAAACTTATAGCTTGGGTGTTATAGTGGCTCAACAGTTGAATACAAACCGTACTAAAGGCGCTATTTATGGAGGTATCTATGCTACCCGTCTTGCTATACATTGAGATACCTATTAGACTGCACGAAGAAGAAGAGATGCTTCTTCCTGAGAGATATCTAGATTATGATAGCATGGTTTGCCATGACTTTCTTGATAAATATATCAATAAGAGTATGATTTATAACTTGGTATTTATTCAGGGTACTCGTGAGACTATTACTTTGCATGCTCCTTCTTTGTTCAATCTTCATCTAGGCAGGTACATTATTATGCCCTCGGACATCTACGCATATTGGGGCATAGCGCCACCACAGGCGCCCGTGCCCGAGCTACCAGTCGAGTACCAGACGCCAGTTTATCAGTGGGAGCCAGAGGAGGTCACCCAGCAGTGGCACCCTCAGTACACTCCGGAATACCCCAGAGACGGTTATTTCCCTCCATGGGAGTAGACCAGCTTAGGCCAAAAGGCTAAGCTTGGGGGAGTACGTGTTTCTCACCGACTTTATATTCATGCTCACACTTTCACTTTGATAGTCGGTGTTCACATCTTGCCACTGTATCATCCATGCTAGTTTATTTCTTTTTCTCGCTTTCTTCTCGTGTGTTTGTTTAGATTGAGAAAACCCAAAGAGATTTCCCGTTCTTTTTTTGCTTGTTGGGAGCTTTCCCGTGTAAATAGTTTTCTTTTTCTTTGGGTCAAGGTAGAAGACCATGGTTACAATGTTTAGTGGATCTCGCATGCATATCTGTTTATCTATCAAAGAGCCATATTACTTTGTCTTCTCTTTTGTGTTTGCTTGCAGATTCCAGCATAGTCCAATGCACGAACACTCTTATTATTGTTCACATCATTCGGTCGTGCAAGTGAAAGGCAATAATGACGATATATGGTGAAGTGACTGAGCGTGGAAAAGCTGGTATGAACTTGATCTATTTTGTTTTTGTAAATATGACTAGCTCATCGTTCCTAATTCAGCTTTGTTATGAGAGAAACATGTTTGCAATCACAACTTAGAGATCATAGTTTCTGATGCCATGCTTAATTAGCTAGGTGCTTATAATGGTTTGTCTTGGATGCCAACATGAATTTCAAGATGATTGTGATGTAGTATCATAGGATGGTATCCTCCTTTGAATGATTCAAGTGGCTTGACTTGGCGCATGTTTATGCATGTAGTTGAAACAAAATCAACATAGCCTCTATGATATTCATGTTTATGGTGATTTATGTCCTCTCATGCTTGCACTCAATGTTGGTTAATTTCAATACATCTTGATGACTGTTGTCGCTCTCTAGTTGGTCGCTTCCCAGTCCTTTGCTAGCCTTCACCTGTACTAAGCGGGAAAACTGCTTGTGCATCCACTTCCATTAACCCAAAGTTGTTCCATATGAGTCCACCATATCTACCTATATGCGGTATCTACCTGCCGTTCCAAGTAAATTTGCATGTGCCACTCTCTAAACCTTCAAGTAATAATCTGTTTTGCATGCCCGAACCGCTCATGTGGTGACAAGGGGCGATCAGTATCTTCCATGCTAGGCGTGTTATGCTCGATATGTGTTTATTCACTATCACTCACGAGAAAGGGGTCGGTAATTGGAATGCCCAGTTCCATGCTCAAATCGGAAATATAATTGCAAACAAAACTCCCCCTGGATTGATGTTGGTATGGACGGCACCCGAGTATTCGGCTAGTCGTGGAGTGTGATTGATCGGTGGTGGGGGAGTCAAAACTTTACTTTTCTATTTGGGAACCGCCTATAGTATGTGTAGCATGGAAGATGGTGAAAACTCTTGGTCATCACGTTGACAATGAAAGCCTGCCACCCAAAATTATTTATCTCTGTCTTCAAAGCTTGAGCTCTGGCACCTCTTTAAATCAATGCTTCCCTCTACGAAGGGCCTATCTATTTATGTTTTTGTTGAGTCATCCTCTTCTTATAAAAGCACCAATTAGAGAGCACCTCCGTCATTTCTATGTTTTTCTTTTAATTGATATTGAGTATGACTGTGATTGGATCTTATTTGCCATGAATTACAATGTTCAGTCAACCCTTGCTCTTTGAAGGTGCTCTGCATTTATGTTTTGCGGTCTCAGAAAGAGCTAGCGAGATACCATGTGACAGCCCGATGCCGACGTTCCAGAAGATTCCCCCTTCTTTCCGTTTTCGTCGTGTGTCTATTTTATTTTGTCGCATCAACATTGCATCATCTGCATTGCATCGGCATCTCCGTTGCCGCCCGTTTTCAAAACTTGCGTCCATTGTTAGTTACCGGGTCTCGTTGTTGTCCGTTCTTAGCCCGACCGCACACGCACGCGCCCGCGACGTCGTCAAAACCCTGTTTTAAAAGTGTGCGTAAAACTTTCTCTGATCAGGGTGAAACTTGGGACGCGGTCGTAATTTGTTTTAGCTAGGCCGCCTGTCGAATTTCGTCGTGATTGGAGAACTTCTGGTACCCGAACGGTCGACCGTAGCGGCACCATATTCGATCTACCATCGGACGTTTGTCGGTGTTTTAAAAATGCGTTGTCGCGTCACCCGTTCCCCCTCTCGTCTTCGGATATCTACACTACACGGCCTCGTAACCGTTCCCGCGTTCGGAATCGTCCGAATCCGACCGCCCGGTTGGATCCGGAACGAAATTCCGGCTAACCTAGCCCCCCCTTTGCCTATAAATAGACCCCCTTCCTATTTATTTAGACAGCCAACCCCTCCACCTCGATTTCCGTGCCGTCCACCTAACCCTAGCCGCCACCCCAACGCTCTCTCTCTCCCACCGGCCGTCGGGCCCGCCCGAGCCCGGGTCAGGCCCGCCCGAAACCCATTCGGGCCCGAGCCATCCGCCGCCGCTGCCTCCGGATCCCGCAGCTCCCGTCCATGGCCTCCCCGTGGCCGACCTCCTCCTGCCCGCGCCACCGCATTCCCCCGCCGGCCCCGAGAAGTCGAGCGCGTCCCGCCGAAGTTGGCGCTGCCGGAGCAGCACCCCGCCGCCACAGCCCCGCCGGAGCGCCGCACCTCGTGCCGGAGTTCCCTGCCCGCGCCATCCGCCGCTCGTCCGAGCTCTCCCTCCGCCGCCTGCGCCTGCCATGGCGTGCTGCCCGCCGCGTTGGAGCTCCCAAGCGCCAGATCCCGCCGGATCCAACCTCCGTCGCCCCCTCGCCTCGTTGCTGGGTTGCTCGAGCGCCGCCGCCCGCGTGAGCGTCGGGAGGCCACGCCTCGACCGCCCGCTCGCCAGCCTCGCGCTCGCTAGGGTGCGTGGGCCACGCAAGGCCCAGCAGCACCGACCCCGAGCCGGCCTCCTCCTCTTCCCCATGGGCCGCGCCGCCCCAGGCCACCTCTTCCCCGCCGGCCCAGTCGGCCTCCCCACCAAGTCGCAGTCCAGCTCCAACCAGCCCAAGGTGAGCACCCCCCAAGCCACTATTCTACGCCCATGCACTGGTTTGTTATCTCGCGCCCACCTGTTCGGCTCGTTTAGTTTTTTTTAAGTTTTTCACGAATTTAGTAATTCCAGAAATTAGACGTAATTTAATACGCCCGTAGTTTAATAACCGTATGTCGGATCAGAGCGAGTAGTATATGGTTTTCATGTAGTTTCTCGCGTAGAATCCGTTTTTCCAACTTGCATAATTGTTTGACGTCGTTTGGTGTGCCGTATGCATAGAAACACGTGTTGTCCTAATATGTTTTGCCCGTAGTTTATTTTTCGCGCGTGTCCGGTTTGCCCGAATGCCTTAGATAAAATGCCTATGTTTTAGGAACCATTTTTCCATGCATTTTGGAGCAGTCATTTGTATTTTTTGCATGTAGGGATTGCCGCTAGTTTATTTTCCCGTGTATAGGTTATTTTCTCGCATTTAAGTGTCGCGATATTTTTGCGTTGCAACCCCACATATTTTATATGTTTTTGGGGTATAAAAATCCCATGGATTTTCTGTGCAATTAGTTTTAGCTTTTGAGTAAGTTAGTTCGCAAGATATTTTGCCATGTTGCCCTTTTGTTTAATTCGTAGGATTTAATCCATTCTTCGTTTGACGGAGTTGTCAACTAGGGAGTTGTTCTTGGGTGTTTAGACTAGCCCCTGGTATTTTTGGTTGCAATAGAAATGCATGTTTAGGTGTGGTTTGATTGCCCTCAAGTTGCTAGAAATAGTGCTGTTTTGGACGTGCTGAAATATTTCTAAGTCTGGAATCTGTTATATTTTGTTGCTGTCTTGTTTTGCTTCTATCTTGTGATCTGTAGCTCTTTTGAGGTTGGTCCAATGGAGTTAGTTGTAGCCCTTATGTTTCTCTAGCATGCTGTGAATTTTCATGCCATTTGGAGCCCTGTAGATATTGGTTTTGCTGCTGTCAATATAGCTTCAGATCGAAAACTGCACTTTCATGAGGTGTAATTTTCACTAAGTCTGAAATAGTGTGTGAGATGCCTTTTTGTGTCTTCTTTCCCTAGTGATCCATGATGCCATGTTAGTTGTTGTTAGTTGTTTGTAGTAGTGCTTCTTGCCCTCCTTCGTGTCATGCCTTTCTTGAGTTTATCAGAGTAGTGTAGCCCGTAGTTGTGGGGCGTAGAAGATGCTCTGTGGCTGATTTTGGCAGCTTGTAGTCATTTCTTGTTTTGCTCGTAGTTGTTGAACCGTAGCTGCGATTTGATCGTGTCCTATATGAAACTTGCTTAGAATCTCGTGTAGTTTCATTTTCTCTTGCTGCTTGTATGTTTTGAAGTGCTCGTGACCGTCGTTGCACACATATCGCATTCATGCCATCATATCTTGCGGTGCTTGTATCTTTTGATCCGTAGCTCCGTTGGAGATGTTCTTTATGAGTAGGTTGCTTGAAATGTCGCGTAGAATCATGTGAACCTATTTGTTTTTCTGTTTAACAACTAATTAAATGCATTAGTTCAGATCTGGACATAATTGTAAATTAACATATGAGGTCGTCTCGGAGGTGCTATAAGTCATTTCCGACCTCATTTAAAATGCCTAGATAGGTAGTTTAATTATGCTTCACCTCTTGCCATGTTTATCCACATTTAATATTGCCGTGTATCTAATCAGGATAGAACTAAATATTTAAACGTGGAGTTTCGTCAATATGCAACTCGTTGCATATTGAACTTCACTTAACGTGTAGTGTTTGATCGTGTGGTTTGACATGCCGTGACTTGCATGTGTTCAGCTGCTCATGCATCATATGTGTTGTGCATCGTGTGGTGAATCTCGTGTGTTGATTCGTGTTTCTGGTTTGCTTCGTCTCGATAGAGTTCCACAGCGTGCCGGATTGTGAGGACCCGTTCGACTATGTCGGTTCGTCTGGTCACGGAGGCATTCTTCTTCCAAGCGGGATCTCAGGCAAGATGATCATTTCCCTAGATACCATTACTATCATTGCCATGCTAGTTTTATCGCTTCTATCGATTATGTCTCGCTGCCTACCACATGTTAAATATCAGCCTCTCAACAATGCCATGTTAACCTTCAACCCGTTTGACCTAGCAAACCACTGATTGGCTATGTTACCGCTTGCTTAACCCTGTGTTAGCGTTGCTAGTTGCAGGTGCATTGCTTCCATGTGAAAGCATGGGTTCCTTGTTATATCACCATATTAAATGCTATTTAATTTAATGCACCTATATACTTGGTAAAAGGTGGAAGGCTCGGCCCTTTTCTAGCCTGGTGTTTTGTTCCACCTTTGCCCCCTTAGTTTTCGGCCATCGGTGTTATGTTCCATAAATGAGCGCTCCTAACACGATCGGGGTTGTTATGGGGACCCCCTTGATAATTCGTTTTAGATTAAAGCTGGTCTGGCAAGGCCCAACTTTGGTACTACATTTGCCTAATAACCTAATAATAATGCATAGGGACCCGCCGGCACCCGCGGACTATTTTAATCAACCCCCGGGCCGGTGCTCCTCATGAGTGTTGGTCCCACCTGAGCGATGTCCGGCGCCCCTCTGGTCACCCGGAGGTTTAGCGATCCCGACGTCTAGCTCATCCGTCGTGTCCTGAGAACGAGGTACGTGACTCCTATCGGGATCGTCGACACGTCAGGCGGCCTTGCTGGATTAGTTTTACCTTTGACGAGATATCTTGTGCATCGGGATTCCGGTGATGCTTTGGGTAATCTCAGAGTTGAGGTTTTCCACTAGGGAATCCGACGAGATCGCGAGCTTCGTGATTGAGGATTTCTATGCGGCTTGTGGTAATTTGTGATGGACTAGTTGGAGCACCCCTGCAGGGTTAAATCTTTCGGAAAGCCGTGCCCGCGGTTATGTGGCAACGTGGAAACTTTGTTTAACACTGGTTCTAGATAACTTGAAGTTAACTTAATTAAAACTTGCCAACTGTGTTCGTAACCGTGACTGTCTCTTTCGTGAGTTCCTTCTCCGATCGAGGACACAGTGGGGTTATGTCTGACGTAGGAAGGTGTACAGGATCATTCATTTGATCATGAGTAGTTCACGTCTGTTATGCGTAGATCTTCCCCCTCTTGTTTCTGGTACTCGTAAGTTAGCCACCAAATATATGCTTAGCCGTTGGTGCAACCTCACCACTTAACCATACCTCACCCATTAAGCTTTGCTAGTCTTGATACCTTTGGAAATGAGATTGCTGAGTCCCCTGTGGCTCACAGATTACTACAACACCAGTTGCAGGTACAGGTAAAGGTTCCTTGACGCGAGCGCGTTGATTGTTCATTTGGAGTTGCTTCTTCTTCTTCTTCTTCTTCATCGATCTAGGATGGGTTCCAGGCCGGCAGCCTGGGATAGCAAGGATGGATGTCGTTCTTCTTTTGTCGTTTGTTTTTCGTCCGTAGTCGGACCCTGCTCTTACTCTTGATGATTATGTAATGTACTGATGTGCCTCTGATGTAGCTTGTGGCGAGTGTAAGCCAAACTCTTTATATATCTCTTCTTTTCAGTACATGTACTTGTAACGATATCCATTCTTGCGACACGACGAGATGCGCTTCTATCCCTAACAAGGCCCTCGTGCCAAATTGAGGATAGGGTCGCATCTTGGGCGTGACAAGTTGGTATCAGAGCAGTACCGACCTAGGAGCCCCCTTGATTGATCGAACTTGGCCGAGTCGAGTCTAGTGAAAAACTACTTTGACTCTAGTTATATATCGGAGAGTAGGATTCTTTTTTCTCCTCTTCTATGCTCTGGTGAGGAATCTTGACGTAATAATTTAATTCTACTCCTCTTCTCACTCAAAATTTTTTTAGGATCACGCGGATATTTTTAAGGTATATATGATGCCGATGTGACGGAGTTCTGTCTTGGTGCCTCCTATCTGCTTTAAGTCTCAGGGGAGTTGAGCTCCAGGGGATTCTCGAGCACATCGTTATCATTCAGATTTCTTAGTATCTCAGTACGAAGGATGTTCGTAATTGCTTCAATACTAGTAGTGGCGAGATAACCTCGATGTCCCCAGTACTGGTGCAGATTGTTCGGGAGTACTGCCATACTTTGTATCGTTGTGACCACGAGGGTCTGTTGTAGATGAAGGTCCGAGATTCTGGTTGTGTGTTGACGGATGTGATACAGGTGACGGGTTAGTATAGGAGTTGTGTGAAATACTCCTTGTATCCGTGTACCAGATTACATGACCAGATATTTCGGGAATTCATAGGTGGGAATTCAAGTAGTTACTTATAGGACAATCTTCCAACAAATTTGTGTTGCTTCGATGTCAAATGGTGATTTCAGATCTTTCCTAAGAGGTGTTCTTATATTTTTTTTACGTGAATGATAATTATTTTGCTCAATCAATTGTCTTATCAATTCTTGTCAACCGGAGTCATCGTATCAATTCTTTTTCAACCGGTGTGTTTCTCTCCAAGTGGATTCAATCCTCTCCAATTTTTGCAAGATCATTCTCTCATTTTATTCCGGAGTTCATCTCATCTGTCCCAAGTTGTTTTTGTTTTTCCCCGCCCTCCCACCCCTTTTCTTCAATGTTTCAGTCATCATCCTAGTGCCTTTATATTCAGTGATGCTTGCGCTATCTTTTCTTCTTTTCGTAACCGGTGATTCATTGTGAACATTCTCAAGAGTCGAGTCATCATTTCTTCATTTTGTTCCTTTCCCGGTGAATTTAATTCAGTTGTCCGTGTTCATCATATCCTTTTTGTGCTTGTAAGTCTTTCCTATGTTGGAGATTCGTATCATTTTGTCAACTGAATTGCTTGAGGACAAGCAAGGCTTTGATCTTGGGGGAGTTGATACGTCTCCATCGTATCTACTTTTCCAAACTCTTTTGCCCTTGTTTTGGACTCTAATTTGCATGATTTGAATGGAACTAACTCGGACTAACGTTGTTTTCACCAGAATTGCCATGGTGTTGTTTTTGCTCAGAAATAAAAGTTCTTGGAATGACCTGGAAATTACGAGGATTTTTTGTGGAATATATAAAAAATACTAGCGCAAGAATCAACCGGAGACATGGAGCGAGGATCCCACAAGCCGAGGAGGCGCGGGCCCCCCTGGCCGCACCTAGCAGGCTTGTGGGGCCCTCGGGGCTACGCCGCCTCCAACTCCAGCTCTATTTAGTCCCTTTCCTCCGGAAAAAAATAAAGGAGAAGAGTTCATCGCATTTTACGATACGGAGGCGCCGCCACGACCTGTTCTTCCTCAGGAGGGCAGATCTGGAGTTCGTTCTGGGCTCCGGAGAGGGGAGATCGTCGCCATCGTCATCACCAACCTTCCTTCATTGCCAACCCCATGATGCTCTTCATCGTTCGTGAGTAATCTCATCGCAGGCTTGTTGGACGGTGATGGGTTGGATGAGATCTATCATGTAATCGAGTTAGTTTTGATGGGGATTAATCCCAAGTATCCACTATGTTCTGAGATTGATGTTGCTACTACTTTGCTATTCTTAATGCTTGTCACTAGGGCCCGTGTGCCATGATTTCAGATCTGAACCTATTATGTTCTCGTCAATATATGTGTGTTCCTGATCCTATCTTGCAAGTTGTAGTCACCTACTATGTGTTATGACCCGGCAACCCCGGAGTGACAATATCCGAAACCACTCCCGGAGATGACCATAGTATGAGGAGTTCATGTATTCACTAAGTGCTAATGCTTTGTTCCGGTTCTCTATTAAAATGAGAACCTTAATATCCCGTAGTTTCCATTAGGACCCCGCTGCCACGGAAGGGATGGACAATAGATGTCATGCAAGTTCTTTTCCTTAAGCACGTATGACTATAAACGGAATGCATGCCTACATTACTTTGACGAACTGGAGCTAGTTACATATCTCCCCATGTTATAACTGTTGCATGATGAATGTCATCCGGTATAATTATCCATCACCGATCCAATGCCTACGAGTTTTTTCTACTGGTCCTTGCTACGTTACTTTGCCGCTACTGCTGTCATTGTTGCTACTGTTACCGCTACTGTTGTCACTGCTGCTACTGCTACCGTTGCTACTGTTGTTATCACACTACTTTGCTACCGAAACTTTGCTGCAAATACTAAGTCTTTCACGTGTGGTTGAATTGACAACTCAACTGCTAATACTCGAGAATATTCTTTGGCTTCCCCTTGTGTTGAATCAACAAATTTGGGTTGAATACTCTACCCTCGAAAACTGTTGCGATCCCTTATACTTGTGGGTTATCAGTGACGCATATCAAACCTTAGATATTAAGGGGGATAGAGCTAAAATGGTTTCATATATAATTATTGTTCTGCTATTTTTGGATTGAACTTGTCTGGCCCTACCCACTCCCAATATCTACATGCTATGATTCAGGGGGAGAGGCCATCTTACTTATTCATCCTTTGGGGAGAAAGTTCTTAATTCTCTTGGAGACATATCTATATTCAAATCCTATTTTCAATATGTGCTCCATATCTTGGTACTTTTGAAGCTCTTTGCATCTTTACAATAGAGTACTCTTGTGTTATCTAACATTTGTTTTCCCAAGTGTACTCCTACTGCTAATACGCTCAAGAACCTCAAGGTAAGTATATGCATCATATCCTTGTTCATGATGATTTCTTGTCTCTTGCACATATTATTTGCAAGAATGAGTCATGAACATGGAAGTTCTTCATTCACATACGTTTGATGCATATAGCCAAGATTTATATGGCTTGTCTTGTCCTTCTACCATGTGTGTGCCCATGCAGTCCAAAGCAACTATCCTTTAAAAGGGATTGCACACATTTAGGGGGAGCTTATACTAGTCATGTATCTTTCAAAGCTGTCATATTCTAATGCCTATCTTTATTTGAAGCTTTGATTGTATGTTTTCATCAATTACCAAAAAGGGGGAGATTGAAAATACATATGCTCCCTTGGTGGTTTTGATAATTCATGACAACATACATTGTTTCTTGGACTAACACTTTTACCTACTATATTTCAGGTATAGTCCACAGAGAGGTGTGGCTATAGGATTGTGAGGAGAAACCCCTTGACTAGGGAAGGAATAGGATTGGCTAAAGCTTCGAGCAAGAAGACTCTTCATTTTATTCTTTGTGATAAATCACATTTGAGTCCATAGGAAAGCCAATACTATTAAAAGGGGATGAGGTATTATGATGAATTGGTTGTTCAAAGTGCTTAGAGATAGCCACCAAAAATACTC
This sequence comes from Hordeum vulgare subsp. vulgare, assembly GCF_904849725.1. NCBI lineage: Eukaryota > Viridiplantae > Streptophyta > Magnoliopsida > Poales > Poaceae > Hordeum > Hordeum vulgare. Next base: position 463,995,458 of record NC_058518.1, on the reverse strand, counting down.
CGCCACTTTCCCATAAAATATATCTGTCCCAAGCCAAATACGGAAAATCGGTATCACCAACATTCCTCACTCGACCATACCAATTTTACACTTAGACAGATCCTATGCCAATCCCACCATCTCGATACAACCAACATTCCTATCGGTGCCACCGAGTTTGGGTGAAAAACTTTTGGTTAAGCTCTTTTCAAGTTTCGGAAATTCTGAGTTTGAAGTCGGTATCACCGAGTTTGGAAATCCAGTCTAGGTCATCGTATCGGTACCACCGAGATTCATATATCGGTCTCACCGAAAATTCAAAGTTGCCACATTTAGTGCATTCGATACCACCGAGATTAACATTTCGGTTTCACCGAGTTTGCCAATTACAGTGTAACGGTTGGAATTTGGGAGATGCATATATATGTACCACTCCACCTACCTATCATTCGTAGAGGAAGCACTCAGAACATACTTACACTTGCCAGATCCATTTTTCTTAGAGAGAGCCACCTATCTATGGTTATTATTATACTTCCTTGTTCATGATGATCGTTTATTATCCATGCTAGAATTGTATTGATTGGAAACTCAAATACATGTGTGGATACATAAACAAGACATTGTCCCTAGTGAGCCTCTAGTTGACTAGCTCGTTGATCAAAGATGGTCAAGGTTTCCTGGCCATAGACAAGTGTTGTCACTTGATAACGTGATAACATCATTAGGAGAATGATGTGATGGACAAGACCCAAACTATAAACGTAGCATATGATCGTGTCAGTTTGTTGCTACTGTTTTCTGCATGTCAATGTATCCGTTCGTATGACCATGAGATCATGCAACTCCCGGACACCGGAGGAATACCTTGTGTGTATCAAAGTTCGCAACGTTACTGGGAGACTATAAAGATGCTCTACAGGTATCTCCGAAGGTGTGTGTTGGGTTGGCATGGATGTAGACTGGGATTTGCCACTCCGTGTGACGGAGAGGTATCTCGGGGCCAACTCGGTAATACAACATCACAGTAAGCCTTGCAAGCAATGTGACTAAGGAGTTAGTCACGAGTTCTTGTATTACGGAATGAGTAAAGAGACTTGCCGGTAACGAGATTGAACTAGGTATGGAGATACCGACGATCGAATCTCGGGCAAGTAAAATACCCATGGACAAAGGGAACTCCATACGAGATTGATTGAATCCTTGACATCATGGTTTGACCGATAAAGATCTTCGTATAATATGTAGGAACCAATATGGGCATCCAGGGCCCGCTATTGTTTATTGACCGTAGAGGTGTCTCGGTCATGTGTTCATAGTTCTCAAACCCACAGGGTCTGAACACTAAACATTCGGTGACGCTAGAGTAGTATTGGGATATGTATGTTGGTGACTAAATATTGTCCGGAGTCCCGGATGAGATCTCGGACGTCACGAGGAGCTCCGGAAAGGTCCGGATATAAAGATTTATATATGGGAAGTCCTATTTTGGCTACCAGAAAAGTTTCGGGTTTTATCAGTACTGTACCGGGAAGCTTCTGGATGGTTCCACACGGTTCCGGAGGAGTCCGGAAGGGTCCCTCCATCCCCTAGGACGTGCATGGGTTGTAAGGTGGCGTCCAAGCCTTGTTGGGCCAGCCACCAAGGGCCCATGCGGTCCGGAGGGAAGAGTCCCTAAAGGGGAAGGCACCTCCTACGTGCCTTGGGGAGGGAGGAAACCTCCCTAGGCCCAGGCCCCCTCCTTGGAGGAGGGGCTAGCCCGGAGGCAGCCCTACCTCTCCCATAACTCTGCTTTTTCCTCAGATCGGTTCCGACACCGCGTGGCAAAGCCTTGCTGGCACTGCTCCACCATCATCTCCACCATGTCGTCGTGCTGGTTGAGATCCCACCTACTTCTATTTTCTCTCTTGCTGGATCAAGAAGGAGGAGACGTCATTCAGCCGTATGTGTGCTGAACGCGGAGGTGCCGTCCGTTCGGTGCTAGATCGGTACGGGTCATGATGAGATCGCGGGACGGGCTGCAGTTTGGATCGCAAAGATGTTCCACTACATCAACTGTGTTATATATGCTTCCACTTAGCAATCTACAAGCGTATGTAGATTCACTCTCCCCTCTCGTAGATAATCATCGCCATAGATAGGTATTGCGTGTGCGTAGAATTTTTTTGTTTCCCATGCAACGTTCCCCAAGAGTGGCATCATGAGCTAGGTCTATGCGTAGATGACATCTGAAGTAGAACACAAAGAAGTTTGTGGGCGTTGATGTTCAATTTGCAGCCCTCCTTAGTCTTTTCTTGATTTGACGGTATTGTTGGATTGAAGCGGCCCAGACCAACATTACTCGTACGCTTACAAGAGACCGGTTTCATCGACTAACATGCAACTTGTTTCATAAAGATGACTGACAGGTGTGTGTTTCTTCAACTTTAGTTGAATCATATTTGACCAAGGCGGTCCTTGGAGAAGGTTAAATAGTAATTTGCATATCACCGTTGTGGCTTTGCGTAAGTAAGATGCGATCATACTAGATACCCATAGCAACCACGTAAAATTCACAACAACAAATTAGAGGACGTCTAACTTGTTTTTGCAGGGTATGCAAGTGAAGTGATATGGCCAAAGACATGATATTATATATTGGATGCATGAGATGATCATGTCGTAATAGTTAAATATCGACTTGCACGTCGATGCTACGACAACCGGAAGGAGCCATAGGGTTGTCTTTAATTATTTTGCGCTTGGTGATGCTTTGCTTTATCACTATTAGTATATTTAGTAGTAACAACATAGTTAGCGCAATAACCTCGATGGCAGCACAATGCTGGAGATCATGGTGTGGTTCCGGTGACGATGGAGATCATGCCAGTGCTTTGATGATGGAGATCAAGAAGCACAAGTTCATGGCCATATCATGTAACTTATGATTTGCATGTGATGTTAATCCTTTTATGCACCTTGTTTTGCTTAGGACGATGCTAGCATTATAAGGTGATCCCTCACTAAAATTTCAATATGAAATTGTGTTTTACCCGACTGTGCACCTTTGCAATAGTTCCTCGTTTCAAGACACCACGTGATAATTGGGTGTGATAGACTCAACGTTCACATACAACAGGTGCAAAACAGTTACACATGCAGAACACTCAGGTTAAACTTGATGAGCCTAGCATGTACAAACATGGCATCGGAACACAAGAGACCGAAAGGTCGAGCATGAATCATATAGTTGATATGATCAACATGGAGATGTTCACCATTGAAACTAATCTCAACTCACATGATGATCGGACTTGAGTTAGTGGATTTGATCAGGCGACACTCGAATGACTAGAGGGATGTCTATTTGAGTGGGAGTTCTTAAGTAATATGATTAATTGAACTCATTATCATGAACATAGTCAAAAGTCAGCCTATGCGTTCGGGTATTTTGGTTATTTCAGTTTGGGTAGATCGGTTTATGGGTAATTCGGGTATTTAAAAATGAGAACCGAAATTTTTCCTACCAAAATAATAACCGAACCCAAATTACCCAAAAATTCGGTTCGGGTAATTCGGGTACCCAAAAAACCCGAAATATTCGGAGCACACATCAACTTTTGGTATGAATAATTAGGATAGTGTGGGTATTTTGAATAGTATGAGTATTTTAGGTAGTATGGGCAACATGTACGTGTAATAATAGCATGAATAATTTGGCTAGTATGAATAATTCGGGTAGTATGGGTATTTCGGGTTTTCTAGACTAGAACCCGAACCCTAACCCGAAAACCGAATAACCAGGAAATGAGAACCGAACCCTAACCCGATACCCGTATTACCCGACAATTCGGGTAATTCGGTTCGGTTTGGGTTCGGGTAGCGGGTTAGGGTACCCAAATGTCCACGGTGAGTCAAAAGGTCTTTGCAAATTATGTTTTAGCTTGCGTTGTAGCTCTACTATTTTAGATAGGTTCCTAGAGAAAATTTTGTTGAAAGTTGACATTAACAATTATGTGGACTAGGTCCGTACACTCAGGATTGTCCTCATTGCTTCACAGAAGGCTTATGTCCTTAATGCACAGCTCGGTGTGCTAAACCCCCAGCATCGTCTATAGTTGTTGCAAACATCTGACATACACGTTTTTTATGACTACATGATAGTTCAATGCATAATGCTTAAACGACTTAGAATTGAGGCGTTGAAGACATTTCGAACGTCGCGGGACATACAAGATGTTCCAAGGGATGAAATTGGGATTTCTGGCTCGTGACCTTGTTGAGAGGTATGAGACCTCCGACAAGACCCTTTGTCTTCAAAGTAAGGGAGAAAATCTCAATCGTTGAGCATGTGCTCAGATTGTCTGAGTGCTACAATTGCTTGAATCAAGTGGGAGTTAATCTTCCAGATGAGATAGTGATGGTTCTCCAAAGTCACTTCCACCAAGCTACTAGAGCTTTGTGATACACTATAACATATCAAGGATAGATATGATGATCCTTGAGCTATTCGCGATGTTTGACACCGCGAAAGTAGAAATCAAAAAGGAGCATCAATTGTTGATGGTTAGTAAAACCACTAGTTTCAAGAAGGGCAAGGGCAAGAAGGGATACTTCATGAAACGGCAAACCAGTTGCTGCTCCAACGAAGAGACCCAAGGTTGAACCCAAACCCGAGACTAAGTGCTTCTGTAATGAGGGGAATAGTCATTGAAGAGGAACTACCCAAGATACTTGGTAGATAAGAAGGCTGGCAAAGTCGACAAAAGTATCTAGGATATACATGATATTGATGTGTACTTTACTAGTACTCCTAGTAGCACCAGGGTATTAGATACCAGTTCAGTTGCTAAGTGTTAGTAACTTGAAATAAAAGCTACGAAATAAACGGAGACTAGATAAAGGCAAGGTGACGATAAGTGTTGGAAGTGTTTCCAAGGTTGATGTGATCAAACATCGCACGCTCCCTCTACCATGGGGATTAGTGTTAAACCTAAATAACTGTTATTTGGTGTTTTCGTTGAGCATAGACATGATTAGATTGTGTTTATCGTAATACGATTATTCATTTAAAGAGAATAATGGTTACTCTGTTTATTTGAATAATACCTTCAATGGTCTTGCACCTAAAATGAATGGTTTATTCAATCTCGATCGTAGTGATACACATGTTCATAATATTGATGCCAAAAGGTATAAAGTAGTAATGATAGTACCACTTACTTGTGGCACTGCCCCTTGAGTCATATTGGTATAAAACGCATGAAGAAGGTCCATACTGATGGATCTTTGGACTCACTCATTATTGAAAAGTTTGAGACATGTGAACCATGTTTATTGGTATAAACGCATGAAGAAACTCCATGCAGATGGATTGTTTAGACTCACTTGATTTTGAATCACTTGAGACATGCAAATCATGTCACGTGGGCAAGATGACTGAAGTCCTCGTTTTCCATTGAGATGGAACAAGAAAGTAACTTATTGGAAGTAATACATTTTGATGTATGCAGTCCAATGAGTGCTCAGGCAAGCAGTGGATATCGTTATGTTCTAACTTCACAGATGATTTGAGTAGATACTAGTGTATTTGCTTGATAAATCGCATGTCTAAATTATTGAAAGGTTCAAGTAATTTCAGAGTGAAGTTGAAGATCATCATGACAAGAGGATAAAATGTCTACGATGTGATCATAGATACGAATATCTGAGTTGCGAGTTTGGTACACAATTAAGACAATGTCAAAATTGTTTCACAACTCATGCCGCGAGGAACACCATAGTGTGATGGTGTGTACGAACGTCACAGTCGCGCCCTATTGGATATGGTGCATACTATGGTGTCTCTTATCGAATTATCACTATCGTTTTTGGGTGAGGCATTAGAGACAACTGCATTCATTTTAAATAGGGCACCACGTAATTTCGTTGAGATGACACCGTATGAACTATGGTTTGGAGAAACCTAAGCTCTCGTTTCTTAAAAGTTTGGGGGTGCGACGCTTATGTGAAAAAATTTCAGCCTGATAAGCTCGAACCCAAAGCGGATAAATGCATCTACATAGGATGCCCAAAATAGTTGGGTACATCTTCTATCTCAGATCCGGAAGCAAAGTGTTTGTTTCTAGAAACGAGTCCTTTCTCGAGAAATTATTTCTCTCCAAAGAATTGAGTGGGAGGATGGTGGAAACTTGATGAGGTTATTGAGCCGTCACTTCAACCAGTGTGTAGCAGGGCGCAGGAAGTTGTTCCTGTGGCGCCTACGCCAATTGAAGTGGAAGCTGATGATAGTGATCATGAAGCTTCAGATCAAGTTACTACAAACCTCGTAGGTCGACAAGGTCACATACTGCTTCAGAGTGGTACGGTAACCCTATCTTGGAGGTCATGTTGTTGGACAATAATGAACCTATGAACTATGAAGAAGCGATGGTGGGCCCAGATTCCGAAAAATGGTGGAGGCCATGAAATCCGAGAGAGGATCCATGTATGAAAACAAAGTGTGGACTTTGGACGAACTACTTGATGGTCGTAAGACTATTGAGTACATATGGATCTTTAAAAGGAAGACACACGATGATGGTGAAAAGTCACCATTAAGAAAGCTCGACTTGTCGCAAAGATGTTTCTGACAAGTTAAAATAGTTGACTATGATGAAACTTTCTCACTCGTAGCGATGCTAAAAGTCTGTCCGAATTATGCTAGCAGTTGCTGCATTATTTATGAAATCTTGCAGATAGGATGTCAAAACATTGTTTCCTCGATGGTTTCCTTGAGGAAGGGTTGTATGTGATACAAGCACAAGGTTTTTTCGATCCTAAAGTATGCTAACAAGTATGCAAGCTCCAGCGATCCTTCTATGGACTGGACCAAGCATCTCTGAGTTGGAATATACACTTTGATGAGATTATCAAAGTTTTTGGTTTTATACAAAGTTTATGAGAAACTTGTATTTCCAAAGAAGTGAGTGAGAGCACTATAGATTTTCTGATAAATATATGTGGTTGACATATTTTGACCGAAATTAATGTAGAATTTCTGGAAAGCATAAAGGGTTGTTTGAACAGAGTTTTTCAAAGGAAAACATGGATTAAGCTACTTGAACATTGACGAAGGTCGTCCCCTATGCATTAGCCATAGGCTCTATAGTATGCTATGTCGTGTACCACGCCTGATGTGTGCCTTGCCATTAATCTGTCAAGGGGTACAAGAGAGATCCAGGAATGGATTACTGGACAATGATTAAAGTTATCCTTAGTAACTAGTGGACTAAGGAATTATTCTCGATTATGGAGGTGATAAAATAGTTCGTCGTAAAGGGTTACGTCGATGCAAACTTTAAAACTAATCCGGATGACTTTGAGTAGTAAACCAGATTCGTATAGTGGAGCCGTCATTTGGAATAGTTGCAACTGGCGCATGGTAGCAACATCTATAGGATGACATAGAGATTCGTAAAGCATACACGGATCTGAAAGGTTCAGACCCGTTGACTAAAAACCTCTCTCAGAAGCAAGACATGATCAAGCCCCAAAACTGTATTGGTGTTAGATTCATTACAATCACATAGTGATGTGAACTAGATTATTGACTCTAGTGCAAGTGGGAGACTGTTGGAAATATGCCCTAGAGGCAATAATAAATTGGTTATTATTATATTTCCATGTTCATGATAATCGTTTATTATCCATGCTAGAATTGTATTGATTGGAAACTCAAATACAAGTGTGGATACATAAACAACACACTATCCCTAGTGAGCCTCTAGTTGACTAGCTCGTTGATCAAAGATGGTCATGGTTTCCTGGCCATAGACAAGTGTTGTCACTTGATACCGTGATCACATCATTAGGAGAATAATGTGATGGACAAGACCCAAACTATAAACGTAGCATATTATCATGCCAGTTTGTTGCTACTGTTATCTGCATGTCAATGTATCTGTTCCTATAACCATGAGATCATGCAACTCCCGGACACCGGAGGAATACCTTATGTGTATCAAACGTCGCAACATTACTAGGTGACTATAAATGTGCTCTACAGGTATCTACGAAGGTGTGTGTTGGGTTGGCATGGATCAAGACTGGGATTTGTCACTCCATGTGCCGGGGAGGTATCTCGGGGCCCACTCGGTAATACAACATGACAATAAGCCTTGTAAGCAATGTGACTAAGGAGTTAGTCACGGGTTCTTGTATTACGGAACGAGTAAAGAGACTTGTCGATAAAAAGATTGAACTAGGTATGGAGATACCAACGATCGAATCTCGGGCAAGTAACATACCGATAGACAAAGGGAACTGCATACGAGTTTGATTGAATCCTTGACATCGTGGTTCGACCGATAAAGATCTTCGTATAATATGTGGGAACCAATATGGGCATCCAGGTCCCGCTATTGTTTATTGACCGTAAAGGTGTCTCGGTCATGTCTGCATAGTTCTCGAACCTGCAAGGTCTGCACACTTAACGTTCGATGATGCTAGAGTAGTATTGGGATATGTATGTTGGTGACCGTATGTTTTTTGGAGTCCCGGATTAAATGTCGGACGTCTCGAGGAGATTCGGAATGGTCTAGAGGTAAATATTTATATATGGGAAGCCTATTTTGGCTACCGGAAAAGTTTTGGGGTTTATTGGTATTGTATGAGGAAGCTTTTGGAAGGTTCCGGAAGGTTCCAGAGGGTTTCGGAGGAGTCTGGAAGGGTTCCTCCAGCCCCTAGGACATGCATGGTCTGTAAGGTGGCATCCAAGCCTTGTTGGGCCAGCCACCAAGGGTCCATGTGGTTTGGAGGGAAGAGTCCCTAAAGGGGAAGGCACCTCCTAGGTGCCTTGGGGAGGGAGGAAACCTCCCTAGGCCCACGCCCCCTCCTTGGAGGAGGGGCTAGGGCTGCGACCCAGCCCTCCCTCTTGCCTCCTATATATAGTGGGGGAGAGGGAGGGGCTGAACACACCAATTCCCAAGCCCCGGAGGCAGTCCTACCTCTCACATAACTCCGTTTTCTCCTCAGATCGGTTCCGGCAGCACTTGGCGAAACCCTGCTAGCACTGCTCCACCATCATCTCCACCATGTCATCGTGCTGGTTGAGATCCATCTAATTCTCCTTCCTCTCTTGCTGGATCAATAAGGAGGATACATCATCGTGCCGTATGTGTGCTGAATGCTGAGGTGTCGTCCGTTCGGCGCTAGATCGGGACGGATCGTGATGAGATCGTGAGACGGGCTACGATTTGGATCGCGAAGATGTTCCACTACATCAACCGCATTATATGCGCTTCCACTTAGCGATCTACAAGGGTATGTAGATTCACTCTCCCCTCTCGTAGATGATCATCACCATGGATAGGTATTGCGTGTGCGTAGGTTTTTTTTTCTTTCCCATGCAACGTTCCCCAACAGTATCTATGATGGTCTGGTTGCTCAAGTGCTTAGAGGTAGCCACCAAAAATACTCATCCAATCTCCCACAAAATTCTCTATACAAAGCCTATACATCAAAATTGGTGCCACCAACTTTTCCCACTCGGCAATACCGATTTCTCAGTGACAGAACCTATGCCAAACCCTAGCATATCGGTGCCACCAACATGGCATTTAGTGCGACCGAAATGAGTGACCAACTTTCTAGTTTTCCATTTTCAAGAATTCACAATTTCCGAGTTTTGGAAATCGGTCTCACCGAGATTATGAAAATGATGAGGACACCCATATCCATACCACCAAGAATTATATATCGGTCTCACCGAAAAGACAAAAGTTCTCACGTTTTGCACTAGCCAGTACCACCAAGTTTTACTTAGGTTTCACCAAGTTGGGCAATAATGATGCAACAGTTGGATTTTTGGAGATGCATATATATACCCATCCACCACCTCTCATTCATAGAGGAAGCACTCAGAACACACATACACTTGGCATATTCATTTTTCTGATAGCGAGCCACCTACTCATGTGTTAAGATCAAGAATCAACATATTCCAATCCTACCATGTGAATCTTGATTTCTAGCCTCCCCAAATTGCTTTCCACCCAATCAATCTCTTCTACACTAGCCAAATCTGTGAGAGAGTGATTGAGTGTTGAGGATACTCTCTTTTGAAACACAAGAGGTAGGAGTTCATTGTATTACCGCATCTGTTACCTTCTGGAGAGTGGTGTGATACGTCTCCGACGTATCTATAATTTTTTATGGTTCCATGCTATTATCTTGTCAAACTTTGGATGTTTTGTATGCCTTGTATATATTTTTTGGGTCAAACTTATTAACTCAGTGCCAAGTGCGAGTTCCTGTTTTTTTCCGTGTTTTTGACCCTTTTCAGAGGAGAATATTAAACGGAGTCCAAATGGAATAAAACCTCCGAAAAGATTTTTTCCGGAACAGAAGATACGCATGGAGCGTGAGAACCAAGGCAGAGGCCACCAGGGAGGCCACAAGCCCCCTAGGCGCGCCATGGGGGCCCGCGCCTAGCAGGCTTGTGGGCCCCGTGTGGCTCGTCTGCCCTACTTCTTTCGCCTATAAATCCCCGAAAAATCGAAAACCACGGGAGAGATCCACGAAAATACTTTTCCGCCGCCGCAAGCTTCTCCGCAAGATCCCATCTGGGGCACGTTTTGGTGCCCTGGCGGAGGGGGGATTCGGATACGAAGGGCTTCTTCATCAACACCATTGCCTCTCCGATGATGCGTGAGTAGTTCACCATAGACCTTCGGGTCCATAGCTAGTAGCTAGATGGCTTCTTCTCTCTCTTGGATCTTCAATACAAAGTTCTCCATGATGTTCATGGAGATCTATCCGATGTAACCTTCTTTTGCGATGTGTTTGCCGAGATCCGATGAATTGTGGATTTATGATCAGATTATCTATGAATCTTATTTGAGTTTCTTCTGATCTCTTATATGCATGATTTCATATCCTTGTAATTCTCTTCGAGTTGTGGGTTTTGTTTGGCCAACTTGATCTATGATTCTTGCAATGGGAGAAGTGCTTGGTTTTGGGTTCATACTGTGCGGTGACCTCACCCAGTGACAGAAGGGGTAGCAAGGCACGCATCGTGTTGTTGCCATCAAGGGTAAAAAGATGGGGTTTATATCTATTGCATGAATTTATCCCTCTACATCATGTCATCTTGATTAAGGCGTTACTCTGTTCGTCATGAACTCAATACACTAGATGCATGCTGGATAGCGGTCGGTGTGTGGAGTAATAGTAGTAGATGCAGAAAGTATCGGTCTACTTATCTCGGACGTGATGCCTATATGTATGATCATTCCCTTATATATCGTCATGACTTTGCGTGGTTCTATCAATTGCTCGACAGTAATTCGTTCACCCACCGTAATATTTGCTATCTTGAGAGAAGCCTCTAGTGAACACTATGGCCACCGGGTCTACTTCACATCATATTTTCAGCCTTACACTTTTACTTTGTTGCACTTTTCGCCTTCAGATCTCACCTTGCAATCAATCTTGAAGGGATTGACAAGCCCTTTGTAGCGTTGGGTGCAAGTTTGCTGTTTTTGTTGGAATTATGCCCTGGAGGCAATAATAAATATAGTTATTATTATAATTCCTGTATCAAGATAATCGTTTATTATCCATGCTATAATTGTATTGAATGAAGACTCATTTACATGTGTGGATACATAGACAAAACACTGTCCCTAGCAAGCCTCTAGTTGGCTAGCCAGTTGATCAAAGATAGTCAGTGTCTTCTGATTATGAACAAGGTGTTGTTGCTTGATAACTGGATCACGTCATTAGGAGAATCACGTGATGGACTAGACCCAAACTAATAGACGTAGCATGTTGATCGTGTCATTTTGTTGCTACTGTTTTCTGCGTGTCAAGTATTTGTTCCTATGACCATGAGATCATATAACTCACTGACACCGGAGGAATACTTTGTGTGTATCAAACGTCGCAACGTAACTGGGTGACTATAAAGATGCTCTACAGGTATCTCCGAAGGTGTTAGTTGAGTTAGTATGGATCAAGACTGGGATTTGTCACTCCGTGTGACGGAGAGGTATCTCGGGGCCCACTCGGTAATACAACATCACACACAAGCCTTGCAAGCAATGAGACTTAGTGTAAGTTGCGGGATCTTGTATTACGGAACGAGTAAAGAGACTTGCCGGTAAACGAGATTGAAATAGGTATGCGGATACTGACGATCGAATCTCGGGCAAGTAACATACCGAAGGACAAAGGGAATGACATACGGGATTATATGAATCCTTGACACTAAGGTTCAAACGATAAGATCTTCGTAGAATATGTAGGATCCAATATGAGCATCCAGGTCCCGCTATTGGATATTGACCGAGAAGTCTCTCGCGTCATGTCTGCATAGTTCTCGAACCCGCAGGGTCTGCACACTTAAGGTTCGACGTTGTTTTATGCGTATTTGAGTTATATGGTTGGTTACCGAATGTTGTTCGGAGTCCCGGATGAGATCACGTACGTCACGAGGGTTTTTGGAATGGTCCGGAAACGAAGATTGATATATAGGATGACCTCATTTGATTACCGGAAGGTTTTCGGAGTTACCGGGAATGTACCGGGAATGACGAATGGGTTCCGGGAGTTCACCGGGGGGGGGGCAACCCACCCCGGGGAAGCCCATAGGTCTTGAGGGTGGCGCACCAGCCCTTAGTGGGCTGGTGGGACAGCCCAAAAGGGCCCTATGCGCATTGGAAGAAAAATCAAAGAGAAAGAAAAAAAAGGAGGAGGTGGGAAGGGAAGGAAGGACTCCCACCCACCAAACCAAGTCCAACTCGGTTTAGGGGGGGGGGACCTTCCCCCCTTGGCTCGGCCGACCCCCTTGGGGCTCCTTGAGCCCCAAGGCAAGGCCCCCCTCTCCCACCTATATATACGGAGGTTTTAGGGCTGATTTGAGACGACTTTTCCACGAGAGCCCGACCACATACCTCCACGGTGTTTCCTCTAGATCGCGTTTCTGCGGAGCTCGGGCGGAGCCGTGTTGAGACAAGGTCATCACCAACCTCCGGAGCGCCGTCACGCTGCCGGAGAACTCTTCTACCTCTCCGTCTCTCTTGCTGCATCAAGAAGGCCGAGATCATCGTCGAGCTGTACGTGTGCTGAACGCGGAGGTGCCGTCCGTTCGGCACTAGATCGTCGGACTGATCGAGGGACGGTTCACGGGGCGGATCGAGGGACGTGAGGACGTTCCACTACATCAGCCGCGTTCACTAACGCTTCTGCTGTACGGTCTACAAGGGTACGTAGATCACACATCCCCTCTCGTAGATGGACATCACCATGATAGGTCTTCGTGCGCGTAGGAAATTTTTTGTTTCCCATGCGACGTTCCCCAACAGTTTTTGCGCAGGTACATTGGTTCTCAAACTGAGGGAAGTACTTACTGCTACTGTGCTGCATCACCCTTTCCTCTTCTAGGGAAAAACCAACGCAAGCTTAAGAGGTAGCAAGAAGAATTTCTGGCACCGTTGCCGGGGAGCATCAAGTGAAGCTTATCCAAGTAAGTGTCGCAAACTCATCCCTTACATTTACTTTTTTGCCTCTCGTTTTCCTCTCCCCCACTTCTGAAAAACAAGAATTACAAAAAAATAGTTGCCTTTTTCGTTTGCCTTTACTTTGCTTGTGTGCCATGTGCCTTCAATATGCTTGCATCTTCGCTTGCTGAAAATGTATTGATATGGATCCTCATCCACTTGCTAATCTCTTTAAGAGATCCAATTATGTTGATCCAATTCCTAGTGAGTTGAGTGCACTTGACTATCTTTATGGAGTTTTTCTTGAGATGCGTGAATCTGAAAATCGTGATGAAGAAATTTATGAAGTGATTCACGAGGGCTCGTTGAATGAAAAGCATGATTGCAATGGTTTCACTATAAATCCTATTAGTGTCAATCATGCTAAAAATATGCAAAACCCTAAGCTTGGGGATGCTAGTTTTGCTATGTCCACTACTGGTTGCAAAGATCATGATTGGGGTGATGATTTTTCTTGTGATCTAGAAAATTTGTTCAAGCCTCATGATGAATATGATGTTTGCAATGATATTGAAAGTGGCTTTGGAGAATTCATGACTTTAGTTGATGATAATCCCACTATTTTTTAAGAGCGTCAACTTTGCATGCATATGGATCATGAAAAGAATATCCTATGTGATAGCCATATTGTTGAATTTGAATATGATCCCACATGGAATTGTTATGAGAGAGGAAAATATTGTGGTAGAAACTTTCATGCTACTAATTTACCTCTCGTTATGTTGAGATTGCTATTGTCTCTTTCTTCTTCCTTGCATATGGTAGCTATTGGTTGTCTTGACAATTTGTTTTACTATAAAATGCCCATGCATAGGAAGTATGTTAGACTTAGATGTGATTTTCACATGCTTTATGATGCTCTCGTTGTGCTTCAATTCTTGTCTTTTGTGTGAGCATCATTGAATTATCAATGTCTAGCTAAGGGCGTTAAACAATAGCGCTTGTTGGGAGGCAACCCAATGAATTTATCTTTGCTTTTTTGCTTGCTGTTTTGTTGCGTCCACACCATCATAGTTCTGTTATGATTGTGTTTTTTTGTGTTTCCTTTTGTGTTTGAGCCAAGTAAAACCTTTATGACTAGTTTGGTGATGGTTGTTTGATCCTGCTGGAAAAAGACAGAAACTTTTCGCTCATGAAATAATTTTTCATTTCTATCCAGAAAGAGCTTTTGAGATTATTTATTTTTCTGCTGGTTTATATGCCAATTGCCCAAACTTTCGTAATTTTTCAGAATTTTTGAGATACCATAAGTATACGAAGTATACAGATTGCTACAGACTGGTCTGTTTTTGACAGATTCTGTTTTTGTTGTGTTGATTGCTTATTTTGATGAAACTATGGATAGTATCGGGGGGTACTAGCCATGGAAAAGTGAGAATACAGTAATCTAACACCAATATAAATAGAAATCAAGTTTTCTATAGTACCTAAAGAGGTGGTAGTTTGTTTTCTTGCGCTAATGATATCACGAGTTTCTGTTTAAGTTTTGTGTTGTGAAGTTTTCAAGTTTTGGGTGATGTTCTTATGGACGATGAGATAAAGAGTGGAAAGAGCTCAAGCTTGGGGATGCCCAAGGCATCCCAAGCCAAATTCAAGGACACCAAAAAGCCTAAGCTTGGGGATGCCCCAGGAAGGCATCCCCTCTTTCGTCTTCAATCCATCGGTAACATTACTTGGAGCTATATTTTTATTCACCACATGATATGTGTTTTGCTTGGAGCGTCTTGTACCACAGGAGTCTTTTCTTTTTGTTGTGTCACATTCATCCTTGCTGCACACCTTTTCAGAGAGTCATGCACTAATACGTCTCCAACGTATCTACTTTTCCAAACTCTTTTGCCCTTGTTTTGGACTATAATTTGCATGATTTGAATGGAACTAACCTGGACTGACGCTGTTTTCAGCAGAATTGCCTTGGTGTTATTTTTGTGCAGAAATCAAAGTTCTCCAAACGTCCTGAAAATTTACGGGGAGCAGTTTTGGAAAATATCAAAAATATCTGCGCCAAGTTCCACCTCAGGGGGTGGGCCAGTGGGCCACAAGCCCCTGCTCCGCC
Organism: Hordeum vulgare subsp. vulgare; assembly: GCF_904849725.1. Lineage (NCBI taxonomy): Eukaryota > Viridiplantae > Streptophyta > Magnoliopsida > Poales > Poaceae > Hordeum > Hordeum vulgare. The sequence goes on along the minus strand of NC_058518.1, from coordinate 463,979,903 downwards.
ACCACCCCCTAGTGGCGGTGGACAGGCTTGTGGGGCCCACAGGCACCTGCCGCCCCCAACTCCAGCTCTATAAGTTGCCTTTCGTCCCAGAAAAAATAAAAAGAGATTTTTCGTCGCGTTTTTCATACGGAGGCGCCGCCACCTCCTATTCTTCATTTGGAGGGCAGATCTGGAGTCCGTCTTGGGCTCCGGAGAGGGGAAATCGTCGCCATCATCATCATCAACCTTCTTCCCTCTCCAATTCCATGAAGCTCTTCGTCGTTCGTGAGTAATCTATTCGTAGGCTCGCTGGGCGGTGATGTGTAGGATGAGATCTATCATGTAATTGAGTTAGTTTTGATGGGGATTGATCCCTAGTATCCACTATGTTCTGAGATTTGATGTTGCTACTACTTTGTCATGCTTAATGCTTGTCACTAGGGCCCGAGTGCCATGATTTCAGATCTGAAATTATTATGTTGTCACCAATATATGTGTGTTTTAGATCCGATCTTGCAAGTTGTAGTTACCTACTATGTGTTATGATCCGGCAACCCCGGAGTGACAATAACCGGAACCACTCCCGGTGATGACCATGGTTTGAGGAGTTCATGTGTTGACCAAGTGCTAATGCGTTGGTCCGGTTCTTTATTAAAAGGAGAACCTTAATATCCCGTAGTTTCCTTTTGGACCCCGCTGCTACGGGAGGGGTGGACAATAGATGTCATGCAAGTTCTTTTCCCTAAGCACGTATGACGACACACGGAATGCATGCCTACATCACATTGACGAACGGGAGCTAGCCACTTATCTCTCCGTGTTATAGCTGTTGCATGATGAATATCATCCAAACAAATCACCGACCCATAGCCTAAGAGTTTGTCCTACTTCTCCTACTACTGTTGCTACTGTTGTTACTTGTCTTGCTCTGCTGCTACTACTGTTGCTACTGCTGTTACTTGTCTTGCTCTGCTGCTACTACTGTAGGACCATGGGTTAGTACACAAAAGCGTTATGGACAATGCTTACCATACCATGGGATCACTTGATCCCTCTTGGTACATCTTGTACACTTTGTGTGTTGATCATATTGATTTACTCTTTGCTTAATCTTGATCAACCTTGTGTCTTTATGACCAAACTTTAGATAATACCTTGAATACCACCTTGGTCATCATATAAACTCCTTGACACCAACAGATGAACTTCAAGAAGTGCATATGGACAAATCTTTTGAATATAACTTAAGGCAACCAATAGTCCATAAGGGTAGTCATCAATTACCAAAACCACATATGGAGAAATGTGCTCTAACAATCTCCCCCATTTTGGTAATTGATGACAATCAGTACTAGAGAGTTTATATAAGGAAATAAGCATAACCAAGCGCACACATACAAAGATATAATGCATGCGTACAAGATGTAAATGCTTAAGCAATAAAAGCAAAACCCTCTATGCATCACCAAACTAAACTCTCTAAACTTCTCCCCCGTTGGCATCGATTGCCAAAATGGACAAAAACTTTAGAAAGCCAATATAGTAGGTGGTCCTCCAAAAAGTGTGTACTTCTCAATAGTTGTGCAAAGAAATACACAAATGCAATGATAAACGTTGCAGGAAAAAAAACTATATCGAGGACCCAAAGATTGCAAGAAGGATCGTATGTCACAAAGACATACAAACAAGAGAAGGACACAATCAAAAGATACCGATAGGAACAAGCAATCATATGGTCCTTTGTACCACATGAATAAAAGATATTATGATAAGGACAATAGTGTGTTTTATCAAAACTAGAGAAGCTCCCCACGATTTGTGCACTAATAAGATTTTTTTTGTATTTGATACAAGTGCACAAAATAGGATCGTTGCTCCCCAAAATTAATAAAAGCACACAACAAGTGCAAGAAAATAGATGAGACAATAAGTATATCACTTGCACAAAACATATGGTTGAGCAACATGTCAAAGAGGCAACTTAAGAGTAGGCTCAACCAAAATGATGTGTGTAAGTCATGGCAAGGCACTTGAGAAGACTAAGGTGGGTACGAGCATTAATCATCAATATAGTCTTGAAGAAATAAGAACAAAGTGCAAGACATATCCTTCCCACACACACACTACTAGCAAATAGGTTCACAATCTTACTAATAAACAAATTGACAACCAACGCTTGTGATAACCCATGGTGAAGAAAGGAAATAACGACCTTGTCAAGAGAAGGGATACCAACCAAAATGTCAACACCCTTGTCAAGACAGGTATGAGGAAAAATAATCTTCACCACCAACGAGTGCATCAAGATGCAAGGATAAAAGATCCGCACTCAAGACAAATCCTTTCACGAAGCCACCAAAAACTGAAAAAGGAAATGCTATGATGGACATGAAAGAAAATATGATATCAACTAGAGATGTAACTTCTCTCATGTGTAAAATATTCTAGGTAGAAGAAAATCATGATGATATATATCCACAAAGAAAGATGTACACACGAAATGGTTACAAGAAGAAACAAACAAGATATCCAAAAGGAAGTCATAAATATACCAATAAGATCTTTGCTTGAAAGCATAGCACATGGCCTAATATTTTCTTATTGTACAACATGAACTTCCAGCTTATGAACATCAAAGACATCCCAACTAGCAATAAGAAATCATCGTTCGGATGCTTTGAGGAAGGAAACAAGTACCACAAGAACGAATCAAGAAATTCATGCCATGATGCAACCTACGAAAGGTTGAATGCAAGAAATGTATGCATAAAGTAGATACTTGTTGCCGAGATAGCACTGGATTGATGCAGTAGATAGTTGTTCGTTGATCATACTAACTTGGCTCCAATAGGCACATGCTGTTAACACCTTCCTTGTAGGTGAGCCGAGCATACAATGCCTCTCCAATTGTTCCTAGAACATCAAAACAAAAAAATGGTGCCCAAACTCATTGGGACCAAAGAGTAAGAAAACCAACAATACATAGGACAAACTCCACATAAATATGTGCATATAGATATGAAATTGAATTTCATGCACACTTTAGCCAATTTATGACAAGGTGGAGTTTCCCCTATATATCGGGTCAAGGAAAGAAAGCATGCAAAATAAACTATATGTATATAGTAGGTATGCATGCTAAAGGCATTCAAAAATCAAGTCAACACGTAGTTGATAAGACACCAAAAGACAAGGTATCTAGTGAAAATAAAATACCAAACGAAAAATTATCACTTGAAGGATAGCAATTAAAAGATACATCAAAGAATGATATCCATTGACACATGCCAGACAAAAGGAAACAAGATACCAATTGAAGGAAAACAAACACGAGGTATCTAGTTTCCAAAAGAGCTATGTTCCAAACAAACCAAACCCTCTACAAATTTTCATGATGGAACAAAGCATCATAAAGAGCAAGACTTGCCTCCCATCAACACACACTTGATGGGGATGAAAAGATTTTATGATAGACATATAAAGAGCGTGTTCCCAAGAAAATAGGATAGCTCCCCCCAAGGGATGTGCATTATATAGAATTTCCATTGGAATACAAAATGCACAAGATGGTAACATCACTTTTTGTATATCTGTAGAAAACAAGACATGTTCAAACCAATCCACAAGAGGCAAGGAAGACAAATGATACATAAAATCCAATGTAAAGAGGATTAGCAATTTCTACCACATGAAGGGAATACCAATTGTCAAAGGACAAGAAGTATTTGGAAACAATTTACATTGGTAGATTGCAAAAGTATCCAACATCATCTTTACTCCTAAAATGCAAGCAAATGGCACTTGTAGAGCTAACATGTCACCTAGGAACAAGATAATTCACAATATCAACACTAAGTGGCAATACCTCAAATATACACATTTTATAGTCTTGTAATATGCACATAGCATATTACTCCCCCATAATGTGATAACCTAACATTATTAACAAGTGGCAAATGAAACCCAACAAGAGATAATTAATGGACCATTTAGAATCTGAATTTCTCATGAGCAGGACATACCAGCTAGAGACTAGATAAACTTGTAATATCAATACTAAGTGGTATTACTCATGTATACACATTTATAGGATTATGAGGTGCGCAGAGCACCTCACTCCCCCACAATGGCATAATCCATTAATCTCTCAAAAGACCCAACAAAGATACAAACAAGATGCAAAGAGGCTCAATACAAGACTCACATGTACATGATGTGCAAACCGATATACGCATACTTGATTACTCAAGATAAGTAAGTTGGAAGCACAACATATACAAACATATGCATGGTACAAAACCACATTATGCAAAGGGGAAAGTAACTAACAATGTAACCAATTTAAGTACAAGTTACCGTAAGGAGGCACATTGGATATAAGATAGAAACTCGATAATCCAAATGACTTGACTTGAGATAATATGAATTATGAAGGTCCCTTAATTCTTCAAGATGAAACCAAGTCTCCAATATCCTCCACGATCACCTATTGATCAACTTTGAGCTTGTTGGTCCCCAACCACGTTGGGTCCTAAGAGGTTAGTCACAATAGGCTTGGTTACCCAAATGGTTCTTTTCTTGACACCACTTTGAGTACCAACAAACTTGGCAAACACATTGCCAACCTTATCCTTCCCAAGAGAATAGATATCATCAATAATGATTGGGTTGGATAAATTACCTCTCATGCAAGAAGAAGTGAAGTGACCGTCCTCACGACATAAGTAGCAACATCTACCCTTTACTTTCTTCCCAACTGATTTATCAACTTGAGGAATGTTGGCTTGGGTCTTCTTGGGGAGAGGCCTTTCTTCAACTTGAAGTTGAGTATGTGATTGAACTTGTGGCCGCTTCCCTTGTTGCTTGTGACTTTGGGGCTTCTTCTTTAATGGGAAAGATCTAACATGGTGCCCTTCAATTTTGCACTTGAAGCAAACAATCTTGGCAGAATTATTGACTTCTTCTTGGCCCTTCTGCTTGAAGCTTTTGGACTTGTTCTTCTTGTTAGAGTTGAACCCAAGTCGACCTTTATCAATTGGGGATTTTTGCCCACACAAGACATTGTTGAGTGTGGACATCCCTTCACGACTCTTTTCCAAATCTTTCTTCAATGAAGTGATTTGGACCTTGAGATCTTCGATTTCCTCTACAAGGTTAGTATAAACACAAGTACTAGAGGAAGTATAAGCTTCATTGTTAGAGCAACAAGGCAAGGAAAGTAATTCATCACAAGATGTATCAACATTATGAGTAGATGAATTACGAGGACTAGCACATGGCAATATAGCATTTTGACTAGAAGTAGTCCTAATGTCCACATGAGGCTTACTTAATGTTACCTTGGTAGTAGTAGCCTCATGAGCTAATTTTAGCACATTATGGGGTACTAGAAGATTATCATGAGAGCTTGTGAGCATTACATGATTTTCTTCCTATTTCCCATAATTGCTAGATAGCAACTCAAGTTGAGACCTTAGCTCAACATTCTCCTTTAAAATGGATGCTTCACAAGAAATAGAGTTAGTAGCACAAGCATCATTATTAACAATAAGAGGATAAGGCAACTTGGAAAGCTCTTTAGAATATGACGCTTCAAGTTGAGCATGAGACTCGGTGAGTTCGATGAGCGAACTCTTAATAGCCCTTGAGACATTTTCGAGGTGCTCATAGTCCTCAAGGAGTTTAGCATGTGCAACTTCAAGCTTATCAATTTCAGTTCTAAAATCTTTAGCCGCCTCGAGAGCTCTATCATGAGATTCCTTTAATCTAGATAATTCTAGAGCAAGGTCTCCTCAAGAGATTCCTTGGTGCTTTGTTTATTTTCAAGAGCTTGAGATAGCTCCGCGATCTCATTAGCGTAATCACGCTCATGATCTTCCATTCTCTCAAAGATGGCCTCATGCTCCTCGAGATGAGCTTCCAACTCCTCAATATATTTCTTGCCCTCGGTGGAAATAGACATGATTTCCATGAAGTTGGAACAAGATAGTTTATTCTTATAAAGAGATTTAAAAATCATTTCACCCTTAATTTTTAAGGATGCAATATCATCACTCTCTTCATTTTTATCCTCATCCTCATTATCATCAACATCATCATCATGAGATATATTGGGATTCAAAGTAGGAGATACCTTTGAAGCCTTAGCCATAAGGAAAAAGTGAGAAGCAATAGATGATGATGTGGGATCCCTTGAAGCATCATTTAAGGCCACATCATGTTCCATGGAGTGATGGATTTCCTCTACGTTGTTAGCACAACAACTCGACGAAATAGATACATTTTTATCATGGCAACAAGATATAGGAAGCATATCATCATGAGATTCAGTCAAGCAGTTTTTACATGACATGCACGGACTATCAACACAAGCATGTAAAACTTTTAGAGTCCTCAAAGTGTTAACGCCCAAAGATGAAGCATTGCAATAATATAGTGATGAAGGATTGATGACCCACAAGTATAGGGGATCTATCGTATTCCTTTCGGTAAGTAAGAGTGTCGAACCCAACAAGGAGCAGAAGGAAATGACAAGTGGTTTTCAACAAGGTATTCTCTGCAAGCACGGAAATTATCGGTAACAGATAGTTGCGGGATAAGATAATTCGTAACGGGTAACAAGTAACAATAGTAACAAAGGTGCAACAAGATGGGAATTTCAAAGGTATCTCCTACTTTAGTAGCAAGGGACAAGCCTGGACGAACTCTTATATAAGGTAAAGCGCTCCCGAGGACACATGGGAATTTCTGTCAAGCTAGTTTTCATCATGTTCATATGATTCGCGTTCGCTACTTTGATAGTTTGATATGTGGGTGGGCTGGTGCTTGGGTGCTGTACTTACTTGGAAAAACATCCCACTTATGATTAACCCCTCTCGCAAGCATCCGCAACTACGAAAGAAGAATTAAGACAAAGTCTAACCATAGCATTAAACTCGTGGATCCAAATCAGCCCCTTGCGAAGCAACGCATAAACTAGGGTTTAAGCTTCTGTCACTCTAGCAACCCATCATCTACTTATTACTTCCCAACATCTTCCTCTAGGCCCAAATAATGGTGAATTGCCATGTAGTCGACGTTCACATAACACCACTAGAGGAAAGACAACCTACAACGCATCAAAATATTGAACGAATACCAAATTCAAATGACTACTTATAGCAGGACTTATCCCATGTCCTCAGGAACAAACGTAACTACTCACAAAGCATAATTATGTTCATGATCAGAGAGGTATTGAATAGAATTAAGGATCTGAACATATGATATTCAACCAAGTAATCCAACTAGCATCAACTACAAGGAGTAATTAACACTACTGGCAACCTTACAAGTACCAATCGGAGTCACGAGACGGAGATTGGGTACAAGAGATGAACTAGGGTTTGGAGATGAGATGATGTTGATGGAGATGTTGATGGAGATGAGTCCTCTCCGATGAGAGGAGTGTTGGTGATGACGATGGCGACGATTTCCCCCTCCGGGAGGGAAGTTTCCCCGGCAGGACGGTGATGTCAGCTGAGCTTCCCCGGCAACGGCGCCAGAAATACTTCTGATGTCAGCTGAGCTTCCCCGGCAATGGCGCCAGAAATACTTCTGCTACTGTTAGAGCATATATCTCCATATGTGGTTTTGGTAATTGATGACAATTCCTATGGACTAATGGTTGCTTTAAGTTATATTTATAGGATTTGTCCATAGGCATTTCTTGAAGTCCATCTGTCGGGTTCAAGGAGTTTATATGATGACCAAGATGTTATTCAAGGTATTATCCAAAGAATGGTCATAGAAACACTAGGTTGATCAAGATCTCAGACAAAGAGTAAATCAAGATGATCAACACACAAAGCGTATAAGATGTACCGAGAGGGATCAAGTGATCCCATGATATGGTAAGCATTATCCATTACGTGTTTGTGTACTAACCCATGGTCTTTGTGAGACTCCTATGTGGGGGTAAGGTGTGTTTCCATTGGGCTTGCGTCAAAAGGAAGATCTCATACAACCCATGAAGGATGACGTCAAGTGGTGATCGTCATCAAGATTGTGGTGTGCAAGTTCAAGTGGATCAGCATGAATATATCATTGAAACTATTGTCAATGATCATGTGTTGATAAGGACAACCTCATGTGCTAACAAGGACAAGATCAAGATAAGCATTCCTGAGCACTACATGCTTGATTCTTGTGGATGTTCACATGGTGGACAAATAAAGATGAATACATAAGCTAGGCTTTCCGCATTATGTATGGGAAAGCTACTTGAAGACTTCATCATGTCTTGCTTTCAACTTGAGCCAAGAAGGAACAACAACATCAAGCTCAGGTGAAAGGGCTAACTCAAAGGTATCAGTTCCTTTGACGTTAATTGTGCTCAGTGATGATCAGCGAATAAAAGTATACACTCAAGTATGGATCATCAGTACTCTTTTATGATTCTTGAGTCCTTAGGGATCCCGCACTATTAAGAGGGGATCACAGGTTTTGCGATGAACTTGCTCAAACTACATCATCACTTTCTGCTCAGACCACATCTCCACTGTTTTGTTGTTATCTGAAAACAGAACCAGTGCCTCGGACATCCGGCTTTCTCCGGACGTCCGAGGACCGGACGACCGACTAGTTCGGAAATCCGGAATCCTATACCAGAAAAATCAGAGCCATATAACTCAGACTTCCGGCTCCCTCCGGACGTCCGAGGCCCGGATGTCCGGCCAAGACCCGAAAATCCGGAAGCCTGCACCAGTAGAAGTTGAGTTCTATATCTCGGAAATCCGGCTCCCTCCGGACGTCCGAGTGCCGGACGTCCGGCACCCATCGGAAATCCGGAACCTACCACCAGTAGAAGTTGAGCTGTATAACTCGGATTTCCGGTCCTCTCCGGACGTTCGGTGGCTGATAAATTCATCATAGGTTCAGTCATATCTTCAGGCCTCGGACGACCGACTCGTGTCGGACGTCCGGTCGCTGTTTAATTCAAAATAGTTTCAGTCGTATCTACAGGCCTCGGACGACCGACCCCTGTCGGACGTCCGACCCCTCGCGGACGCCCGGACTTCCGACAACTGTCGGACGTCCGGACCCTGTGTGACTTAAAGTGTCCCCAACGGCTCTTTTTCTCTCCCCTCTATAAATACCCCCCCCTCCCACTTCGTGAGAGGGTGGCCCAACACAGCCTTATCCTCATAAGAACACATTTCCACCTCACACACATTTGCTCACTCCAAATCTTAGATCCCTAGAGCATTTGTGAGCCCCTTTGAGAGTTGTTCCAATCAAAAGATAGATCGTCTCCCTCTCCTTCTCTCAACCGAAGCTATTTGTGATTTGAGAAAGTTTTGAGCATTCCCCGTGATCTTGTTACTCTTGGAGGTTGGAGACTCCTAGGCGGTAGGAGTTCTTCGGAGAGGAATCAATCTGTGTGATCTCCCCCAGAAAAGTTTGTGAGGGTTTGGAAGCCACCTCAAAGGCTTACCACTAGTGGTTGAGAAACGCCTTCGTGGTGTTATCTCAAAGGGAGAATAGGGTGAGCCTTCGTGGCATTGGTGTGCCTTCGTGGTAACATCCACCTCTCTAACGGTGACTAGCTTCCCTCCAAGGAAGTGAACATCGGGATACATCTTCGTCTCAGTGACCTTGGTTATCCTTAACCCTAACTCCTTACTTGTGGTTTACTTGTGTTATTTGAGCATACATACATTGCATATTGCGTATGCTCATTATATTGTGTTGGCCATTTCTTGTACAAGATTAATCATTCAAGCATACCCTCTATATCCACACGTTCATACTTGCATCCCTTGATACATCGTGTTGATATAGTGTGATCTAGTATCTTGTGTTGTTCACCTACTTGTCGTGTGATATAGCTCAAGTAAGTTTGTGTAACTTACTTGTGCTTGTTAGTAACTGTACTGTGTCCATCTTGGTAGATCGTATTGTTGATACACGTTGCAGTGCCTTGTGCATTTAGGATTTGTGCTTGACAAGTACCCTCTTAGTTTATTTCCGCATTAGGTTCAATCCAAATCCGAAGAAGTTTTTAAATAGCCTATTCACCCCCCCCTCTAGGCGTCATCGAGGTCTTTTCAATTGGTATCAGAGCTAGGTCTCTCTTTAATTAGGTTTCACGACCTAGAGAGTATCAATGTCGACTATTGGATTAGTGCACAATGGCATCTTTGACTTTGATGGCACAAATTATACCCTATGGAGAATTCGTATGCTTCATCACTTTCGGGCCATGGGCCCAAATACTTTACGAATTGTTCTTGTAGGGATTGCCGACAAAAAGGATGATGCATCTTCATCTACTAATGAAATGTATCTTGATTGTGAGGCTTTTCTTGCCATTCATCGAACCATAAGTCCTGAAGTGTTTAAGTCTATCTCGACTTGCAAGTCAGCTCATGAAGTTTGGACTAAACTTGAAGATATATATGGTGGGTCCAATCTTGATGAAGACGGTATTATGATGAAGGAGTTGGTGCATGAGCTCTTCACTCTTTTCGATCTTAAAGATTCCACCACTACTTCCATATCTGATTGCTTGCACACCTCAGCATCTTCCATCTCACAAGGTAATGACATGGTGAGTGAAGAAATATATGTTGATGAAAATGTCATAGCCTCTATGGACACGAGCATATCTAGCACCACACATAGTATAAATTATTGTGCTGATAGGTCATGCATTTCACCTAAAGATTCCTCGACAAATGTCTGTGGTGATATGCCTGCTTCCTCGTGTCCTCTTGATCAAAATATCTTGTTTCTCCCTAGTTGCTCTATGACTAACCATTTAGGGGAAGTCAAGAAATATGAAGTACTTTTGACTAATGAAGAATCTAATTCACCAAAAGAATCATCATCAACTCCTCCAGTTCACATGTGCCTCATGGCAAGAGGTAATAATGAGGTATCATCTTCCCTGTGCAATAACGATGATATTTGCGATGAGGATGATGATGATGACTTGACTGAAAATATCTATGTGATCAGTAAAATTCTTCATAAAGCTAAAAATAACGCTCTTCAAAGGTTCCAAGATGTTCTTGCTTACTTTGAAAATTGTAATGATTCACTTAATCATGAACAAGCTAAAAGTGAACAACTTGAACATGAACTTGAGAAGAGTCATCAAGCATGTAGAGACTTAAGATATTCAAAAGGAGAGATTAAAGTTGCTCATGATAAACTTAAAAAGGATTTTGAGGTCCTTCTCCTTGAATGCAATAATGTCAAGGGAGAGCTCATCAAAACCTCTAAGATCTATGAGGAGCTTCAATATACTCATGAGAAGTCTCTATTTGCTACTTACTCCTCTCATGTTGTTGATGATACTTGTACATCTAACCCTATCTCTTTTGAAGTATCAACATTGAAGGAGAATGTTGAGCTACGTGCTCAACTTGACTTACTAACTAGCAATTATGGGAAGTTGGAAGAAAACCATGTAATGCTCACAAGCTCTCATGCCGATCTTCTAACATCCCATAATGTGCAAAAGTTAGCTCATGAGGCTATCATCACCAAGGTAACATCAAGTGAGCCTCATGTGGAAAATGGCACTACTTCTAGTCAAAGTACTATATTTCCATGTGCTAGTCCTCGTAATTCGTCTACTCACAATGTTGCTACCTCGTGTGATGAATTACTTTCCTTGCCTTGTTGCTCTAACATTGAAGCTTACACTCCCTCTAGTACTTGCATTGATATTAACCGTGCAGAGGAAATCGAAGAGCTCAATGCCCAAGTCACTTCTTTGAAGAAAGACTTGGAACAGTGTCATGAAGGGATGTCCACACTCAACAACGTCCTGTGTGAGCAAACATCTCCGAATGAAAAAAATGATGTTGGAGCAAACTCAAACAAGAACAAGAGGGGCCTAGAACAAGTCAAGAATTTGGCCAAAATCATTTGCTTCAAGTGCAAAGTTAAAGGGCACCATGTTAGATCTTGCCCTCTGAAGACGAAGTCTCAAAGTCACAAGCAACAAGGGAAGCGGCCACAAACTCAATCACATATTTAAATACAAGTTGAAGGAAGGCCTCTTCCCAATAAGACCCAAACCAACACTCCCCAAGGTGAGAAATCAACTGGGAAGAAAACAAAGGGTAGATGTTGCTACTTATGTCGTGAGAAGGGTCACGTCGCTTCGTCTTGCACGAGAGGTAACTTATCCAACCCAATCACTATTGATGATACCTATTCCCTTGGGAATGATAAGGTTGGCAATGTGTTTGCCAAGTTTGTTGGTACTCAAAATGGTGTCAAGAAAAGAACCATTTGGGTTGCCAAGCCTATTGTGATTAACCTCTTAGGACCCAACGTAGTTGGGGACCAACAAGCTCAAACTTGATCGATAGGTGACTATGGAGGACATTAGAGACTTGGATACATAATGAAGAATTAAGGGGTCTTCATCATTCATATTATCTCAAGCCAAGTCATTTGGATTATCGAGTTTCTATCTTATATCCAATGTGCCTCCTTACGGTAACTTATACTTAAACTGTTTACATTGTTAGGTGCTTGCCCCTTTGCATGTTGTGGTTTTGTACCTTGCATGCGTTTGTATATGTTGTGCTTCCAACTTGCTTATCTTGAGTAATCGAGTATGGGTATGTTGGTTTGCATATCATGTACATGTGAGTCTTGTATTGAGCCTTTTGTGTCTTGTTTGTATTTTTGTTGGCTCTTGTGAGAGATTAATGGATTATCCCATTGTGGGGGAGTGATGTGCTTTGCACACCTCTCAATCCTATAAATGTGTATACATGGGGAATACCACTTAGTTTTGATATTTCAAGATTATCTAGTTTCTATGTGGTATGTCTTACTCATGAGAAATTCAAATTCTATATGGTCAATTAATTATCTCTTGTTGGTTTCAATTTGCCACTTTTTAATATTGTTGGTTTATCACATTATGGGGGAGTAATATGCTATGTGCATATTACAAACCTAGCAAATGTGTACATTTGAGGTGTTGCCACTTAGTGTTGATATTGTAAATTATCATGTTCCTAGGTGGCATGTTATCTCTACAAGTGTCATATGCTTGTGTTTTATGGGTAAAGATGATCTTGGATATATTTGTGATCTACCAATGATTATCATTTCGAAAATACTTCTTGTCCTTGACAATTGGTATTCCCATCATGTGATTGGAATTGCTAATCATATTTACATTGGATTTTGTGTTTCGTTTGTCTTTCTTGCCTCTTATGGATCTATTTTAACCTGTCTAGTGCTTTTATAGATATAGTGAAAGTGATGATCCCATCGTGTGCGTTTTGTATTTAAATGCAAATTCTATATAATGCACGTCCCTTGGGGGAGCTATCCTATTTTCTTTAGAACACTCTCTTTATTCACCCATCATAAAATCTTTTGATCCCCATCAAGTGTGTGTTGATGGAAGGCAAGTCTTGCTCTTTATGATGCTTTGTGCCATCATGAAAATTTGTCGAGGGCTTGGTTTGTTGGAACCTAGCTCTCTTTTGGAAACTAGAAACCTCGTGTTTGTTTTCCTTCAATTGGTTTCTTGTTGCCTTCTATTTGGCATGTGTCAATGGATATCTCATTCCTTGAGGTATCTTTTAATTGATATCCTTCAAGTGATAGTTATTTTGTTTTAGGATCTTATTATCACTTGATACCTTGTCTTTTGGTGACTTATCAACTTTGTGTTGAGTTGATTCTTGAGAGTCTTGAGCATGCGTATCTAGCTACTATATGCAACTTCTTTTGCTTGCTTTCCTTCTTTGACCCAATATATAGGAGAAACTCCAACTTGTCACAAATTGGCTAAAGTGTGCATGAAATTCAAATTCATATCTATATGCACATATGTATTTGGAGTTTTGTCCTATGTATTGCTGGTTTTCTAACTCTTTGGTCCCAATGAGTTTGGGCACCATTTTGTTTGTTTTTGTTGTTCCAGGAACAACTGGAGATGCATTGGATGCCCGGCTCACCTATAAGGAAGATGTTGAGACCATGTGATTATTGGAGCCAAGTTAGGATGATAAAAGAACAACTATCTACTACATAATTCCAATGTTGTCTCGGTAACAAGTATCCACTTCATGCATTCTTTTCTTGCAAAGGACCCAACCTGTCTTTTCTTTTCCAGGTTGCATCATGGCATGAATCTCTTGATTCATTCTTGTAGTACTTGTTTGCTTTCTCAAAGCATCCGAACGATGATGTCTTACTACTAGTTGGGACGTCTTTGATGTTCGTATGTTGGAAGTTCATATTATACAATAAGAAAATATTAGGCCATGTGCTATGCTTCCAAGCAAAAGATCTCATTGATATATTTATGACTTCCCTTTTGGATATCTAGTGTTCTTCCTTCTTGTAACCATTTCGTGTGTACATCCTTGTTTGTGGATATATATATCATCATGATTGTCTTCTACTTAGAATCTTGGTCACATGAGAGAAGTTACATCTCTAATTGATATCCTCTTTTCTTTCACGTCCATCGCTGCATTTCCTTTTTCGGTTTTTGGTGGCAACGTGAAAGGATTTGTTTTGAGTGTGTATCTTATTTTCCTACATCTTGGTGCACTCTTTGTCCATGAAGATTATTTTTCCTCATGCTTGTCTTGATGAGGGTTTTGCCATTTTCAATTAGTATCCCTCCTCTTGACAAGATTCTTACTTCCTATCTTCACAATGGGTTGTCACAATTGTTGGTTCTTATTTTGTTTATTAGTAAGCTTGTGAACCCATTTTCTAGTATGTGTGTGTGGGAATGATATGTCTTGCACTTTGTATCTCATATTCATCAAGACTATGTTGATGAGTAATGCTCATCCTTATCTTAAGTCTTCTCAAGTGCTTTGCCATGACTCACACACATTACTTTGGTTGAGCTTATTCTTAAGTTGCTTCCTTTACATGTTGCTCAACCATTAGTTTTGTGCAATTGATATGCCTATTGTCTCATCTATCTTCTTGCACTCGTTGTGTGTTTCTATTAATTCTGGGGAAGCAACGATCCTATTTTGTGCACCTGTGTCAAATACAAAAATCTCATATTAGTGCACAAATCATGGGGAGCTTCTCTAGTTTTTGATAAAGCACTATGTTGCCTCTATCATAATATCTTTTAGTCATGTGGTTCGAAGGACCATATGATTGTTTGTTCCATCTGGAATTCTTTGATTGCTTGCTTCTATCATAATATCTTTTATTCATGTGGTTCGAAGGACCATATGATTGTTTGTTCCATCTGGAATTCTTTGATTGCTTGCCTCCATCTTTGCATGTCTTTGTGACATACGATCCTTTTATTTGCAATCTTTGGGTCCTCAATATAGTTAGTTTTCCTCCAACTACTTATCATTGTATTTGTGTATTTTTCTGCACTCATTTGGTGAGAAGTACACACTTTTTGGAGGACCACCTACTATTTTGGCTTTCTAAACTTGTCGTCCATTTTGGCAATCGATGCCCATGGGGGAGAAGTTTGGAGAGTTTACTTTGGATATGTTTAGAGGGTTTTGCTTTTATTGCGTAAGCATTTACATCTTGCACACATGCATTATTACCTTGTATGTGTGCGCTTGGTTTTGCTTATTTCCTTATATAACCTCTCTTGAAGTGGTTGTCTTCAATTACCAAAATGGGGGAGATTGTTAGAGCATATATCTCCATATGTGGTTTTGGTAATTGATGACAATTCCTATGGACTAATAGTTGCTTTAAGTTATATTTATAGGATTTGTCCATAGGCATTTCTTGAAGTCCATCTGTCGGGTTCAAGGAGTTTATATGATGACCAAGATGTTATTCAAGGTATTATCCAAAGAATGGTCATAGAAACACTAGGTTGATCAAGATCTCAGACAAAGAGTAAATCAAGATGATCAACACACAAAGCGTATAAGATGTACCGAGAGGGATCAAGTGATCCCATGATATGGTAAGCATTGTCCATTACGTGTTTGTGTACTAACCCATGGTCTTTGTGAGACTCCTATGTGGGGGTAAGGTGTGTTTCCATTGGGCTTGCGTCAAAAGGAAGATCTCATACAACCCATGAAGGATGACGTCAAGTGGTGATCGTCATCAAGATTGTGGTGTGCAAGTTCAAGTGGATCAGCACGAATATATCATTGAAACTATTGTCAATGATCATGTGTTGATAAGGACAACCTCATGTGCTAACAAGGACAAGATCAAGATAAGCATTCCTGAGCACTACATGCTTGATTCTTGTGGATGTTCACATGGTGGACAAATAAAGATGAATACATAAGCTAGGCTTTCCGCATTATGTATGGGAAAGCTACTTGAAGACTTCATCATGTCTTGCTTTCAACTTGAGCCAAGAAGGAACAACAACATCAAGCTCAGGTGAAAGGGCTAACTCAAAGGTATCAGTTCCTTTGACGTTAGTTGTGCGCAGTGATGATCAGCGAATAAAAGTATACACTCAAGTATGGATCATCAGTACTCTTTTATGATTCTTGAGTCCTTAGGGATCCCGCACTATTAAGAGGGGATCACAGGTTTTGCGATGAACTTGCTCAAACTACATCATCACTTTCTGCTCAGACCACATCTCCACTGTTTTGTTGTTATCTGAAAACAGAACCAGTGCCTCGGACATCCGGCTTTCTCCGGACGTCCGAGGACCGGACGACCGACTAGTTCGGAAATCCGGAATCCTATACCAGAAAAATCAGAGCCATATAACTTGAACTTCCGGCTCCCTCCGGTCGTCCGAGGCCCGGATGTCCGGCCAAGACCCGGAAATCCGGAAGCCTGCACAAGTAGAAGTTGAGTTCTATATCTCGGAAATCCGGCTCCCTCCGGACGTCCGAGCACCGGACGTCCGACACCCGTCGGAAATCCGGAACCTACCACCAGTAGAAGTTGAGCTATATAACTCGGATTTCCGGTCCTCTCCGGACGTCCGGTGGCTGATGAATTCAACATAGGTTCAGTCGTATCTTCAGGCCTCGGACGACCGGACGTCCGGTCGCTGTTTAATTCAAAATAGTTTCAGTCGTATCTACAGGCCTCGGACGACCGAGCCCTGTCGGACGTCCGACCCCTCGCGGACGCCCGGACTTCCGACAACTGTCGGACGTCCGGACCCTGTGTGACTTAAAGTGTCCCCAACGGCTCTTTTTCTCTCCCCTCTATAAATACCCCCCTCCCACTTCGTGAGAGGGTGGCCCAACACAGCCTTATCCTCATAAGAACACATTTCCACCTCACACACATTTGCTCACTACAAATCTTAGATCCCAAGAGCATTTGTGAGCCCCTTTGAGAGTTGTTCCAATCAAAAGATAGATTGTCTCCCTCTCCTTCTCTCAACCCAAGCTATTTGTGATTTGAGCAAGTTTTGAGCATTCCCTGTGATCTTGTTACTCTTGGAGGTTGGAGACTCCTAGGCGGTAGGAGTTCTTCGAAGAGGAATCAATCCGTGTGATTTCCCCCGGAAAAGTTTGTGAGGGTTTGGAAGCCACCTCAAAGGCTTACCACTAGTGGTTGATAAACGCCTTCGTGGTGTTATCTCAAAGGGAAAATAGGGTTAGCCTTCGTGGCGTTGGTGTGCCTTCGTGGTAACATCCACCTCTCTAACGGTGACTAGCTTCCCTCCAAGGAAGTGAACATCGGGATACATCTTCGTCTCAGTGACCTTGGTTATCCTTAACCCTAACTCCTTACTTGTGGTTTACTTGTGTTATTTGAGCATACATACATTGCATATTTATTGTGCTCATTATATTGTGTTGGCTATTTCTTGTACAAGATTAATCATTCAAGCATACCCTCTATATCCACACGTTCATACTTGCATCCCTTGATACATCGTGTTGATATAGTGTGATCTAGTATCATGTGTTGTTCACCTACTTGTCGTGTGATATAGCTCAAGTAAGTTTGTGTAACTTACTTGTGCTTGTTAGTAACTGTATTGTGTCCATCTTGGTAGATCGTGTTGTTGATACACGTTGCAGTGCCTAGTGCATTTAGGATTTGTGCTTGACAAGTACCCTCTTAGTTTATTTCCGCATTAGGTTCAAACCAAATCCGAAGAAGTTTTTAAATAGCCTATTCACCCCCCCCCCCTCTAGGCGTCATCGAGGTCTTTTCACCAACGCTATGAAGGGGTTGTCAATCCCTTATAGACTGTTCGCCAAGTGAGAACTAAAAGCAACAAAGTAACAAAGCAAAGTAAAAGCAGAGGGTCAACAATGGATGTGAATAGACCCGGGGGCCGTAGTGTTTACTAGTGGCTTCTCTCATAAAAGCAAGTAGACGATGGGTGAACAAATTACTATCGAGCAATTGATAGAACCGTGCAAAGTCGTGACGATATCTATGGCAATGATTATATCTATAGGCATCACGTCCAAAACAAGTAGACCGATACTTTCTGCATCTACTACTATTACTCCACACGTCGACCGCTCTCCAGCATGCATCTAGTGTATTAAGTTCAAAAGAACAGAGTAACGCCTTAAGCAAGATGACATGATGTAGATGGACAATCTCATATCAACGCCAGAGCCCATCTTGTTACCCTTGATGGCAACTACTTAATGTGTGCCTTGCTGCCCCTACTGTCACTCGGAAAGGTCACCACATGGTAGAACCCAAAACCAAGCACTTCTCCCATTGCAAGAATCATAGATCTAGTTGCCCAAACAAAACCCAAGACTCGGAGAGACTTACAAGGATATAAAATCATGCATATAAGAAATCAGCAAAGACTCAAAAAAATATCATAGATAATCTGATCACAAATCCACAATTCATCGGATCTCGACAAACACACCACCAAAGAAGATTACATCGGATAGATCTCCATGAAGATCATGGAGAACTTTGTATTGAAGATCCAAGAGAGAGAAGAAGCCATCTAGCTACTAACTACGGACCCGTAGGTCTGAAGTGAACTACTCACGAGTCATTGGAGGGGCGATGATGATGAAGAAGAAGCCCTCCAACTCCAAAGTCCCCTCCGGCAGGGCGCCGGGAAGGGTCTCCAGATGAGATCTCGTGGAAACGGAAGCTTGCGGCGGCGGAAAAGTATTTTTGAGGCTCCCCTGATTTTTTGCTGAATTTTTGGGAATATATAGGCTAGAGATCTAGGTCAGGGGGCGGCCAGGGAGGCCACAAGCCCTGACACCGCCGCCTCCCCCCTGGTGGCGTGGTGGGGGCTTGTGGGCTCCCACGAGCCCTCCTAGCTTGGCCCACAGGCCCCCTGATCTTCTTCCGTTCGGGAAAAAATCGTTTCGGGGATTTTATTCCGTTTGGACTCCGTTCCAAAATCAGATCTGAAAAGAGCCAAAAACACAGAAAAAACAAGAACTGGCACTTGGCACTGAATTAATAAGTTAGTCCCAAAAAAGATATAAAAGGTACATAAAACATCCAAAGATGACAAGATAATAGCATGAAACCATCAAAAATTATAGATACGTTTGAGACGTATCAGACGGCCCTACCGGAGCTCTA
Source organism: Hordeum vulgare subsp. vulgare (assembly GCF_904849725.1). Lineage (NCBI taxonomy): Eukaryota > Viridiplantae > Streptophyta > Magnoliopsida > Poales > Poaceae > Hordeum > Hordeum vulgare. Next base: position 463,960,424 of record NC_058518.1, on the reverse strand, counting down.
GATTGGTTCTGCTCAAGTTCCACCTCGTGGCAGCGGCGTTTCTTCCCGAAAGCTCTCCCCTGATTTTTTTTTCTAGGACGAAACCCTCTATATAGGAGAAGATGGGAGCCAGAGGGGTAACACGGGCCCACGAGCCCCCAGGCGCGCCTAGGGGGGTGGGGCGCACCTGGTAGGCTCGTGACCTCGTGGTGGCTCCCCTCGAGTATTTCTTCCGCCCAATATTTTTTATATATTCCAAAATAATTCCTCGCTGATTTTCACGGCTTTTGGAGTTGTGCATAATAGGTATCTCAAACTTGCTCCTTTTCCAGCCCAGAATTCCAACTGTCGGCATTCTCCCTCTTCATGTAAACCTTATAAAATAAGAGAGAAAAGGCATAAGTGTTCATATGTTGTCTTCCGCCCAGAATTCCAGCCAAGCAAACATAATTCATTGTGTTGTCTTCCTTGTCCAACATCTACTTCTTAGCATGTAATAGTTTAATGAGTGTTCACAATCATAGACGGTGTCAAAGATGATATATTTATATGTGAACCTCTCTTTCTTTATTACTTCCTATTAATTGCAACAATGACCAAGGTCTACGTTTGTCCACCCACAACAAGTTTCAATCAACATTCTTTTTATATGTGAAGCCACCACTTCCCATAGTATCATCACATGATCTTTCATGCTTTTGTTCTATTATTATTCTTTTCTTTAGATCATGGCATGAAGCAAAGCCCTTAACTAAAACACTCTTTATTATATAACTCATGAGCTCGATTACATTCGGGGTAACACAAAGCAAAACTCAAGCCTAGATCATACTAAGAACTTTATTCTACTAGATAAAGATATTACCAAAAAGGATCGAACTAAGATAAAGGTAAAGGCAAAAGATGTGATGGTGATACGATACCGGGGCAACTCCCCCCAAGCTTGGCACAAGCCAAGGGGAGTGCCCATACCCGTATTTAATTGTCTTCCTTCGGGGGTGATGGTGATGAAGCAATCCTATCTTTTAGTTCCAAGAGGGCCATCAATCTTCGATTTATACTTTGGAGCTCTGTGATTCGTTTCTCCAGCAAAATAACTTCACGGGTGAGATAAGTATTGCGAACACGAGTTATTTCACATAACCTCAAGAGTTAGATCAAGGATGGGGATAGCAGGTGGAGGTAGGGTTGGAGGAAATCATCTTCCTCCGCTTCTTCCTTGTTGAGCACAGATTGCCCTTCGTCCGACGCCGGATTCTCCTCCTTAGTTTTTCCCTTGGTTTCTTCCAGCAGCTCTTCCTTAGCCTCCATCACTTCCACCCTTTTCAAATCAGCATTTACTTCTTGATAGACTTTTGGGAAATCGTTCTCCCCGACAGATTCCTGAGACGACATCCTTGCCCTAAATCCGCTGCTGAAACATGCTCGAAACAGAAACAGAGGATATTTGCGTGATACAAGGGTCAGACCTTTTGCGAGATTATATAATGAAATTTTACCAACCATAAGGAGTATTCCATCAGAAAATGGAGTCCGGGAGACACACGAGGTGCTCACGAGCCCCCCGGGTGCGCCCACGGGGGTGGGGCGCGCTTGGCAAGCTTGTCACCTCCTCGTGCCCTTTTCGGACTACTTTAAATTTTTTCTATTTTTCTAAATATTCCAAAACGGAGAAAAATTGCTATTGGAAAAGTTTTGGAGTCGGTTTACTTACCGTATCACATACCTCTTCGTTTTTGGAGTCTGAAACAAGCTGGTAAATATCCCTTATGTACTCCTCCGGAGTTATGGTATTAATAATATTGCTTTCAACATTTATGGGAGTACCTGAGATATAATGCTTGATTCTTTGCCCAATTACAACTCTCGGAAAATTACGTTCCGCGTTGTTAATTTTTATGGCACCGGAACGATATACTTCCTCAACAATGTAAGGTCCTTCCCATTTAGAGAGAAGTTTGCCTGCAAAAAATCTTAAACGAGAATTGTATAGCAAGACATAATCACCTACATTGAACTCATGTTTTTGTATCCTTTTATCATGCCACCTCTTAACTTTTTCTTTAAACAACTTGGCATTTTCATATGCTTGAGTTCTCCATTCATCAAGTGAGCTAATATCAGATAACCTCTTCTCACCAGCAAGTTTGAAATCAAAGTTGAGATCTTTGATTCCCCAATAAGCCTTATGCTCTAGCTCAAGAGATAAATGACATGCTTTACCGGAGACATGCCCATGGGATTCCTACAAGCAGTTCTATAAGCCCATAGTGCATCATCAAGTTTATTATACCAATTCTTTCTAGACCTATTAACAGTCTTTTGCAAAATTAATTTAATTTCTCTATTACTTAACTCTACTTGACCACTAGACTGAGGATGATAAGGAGATGCAATTTTATGGTTGACATCATACTTAGCAAGCATTTTACGGAAAGCATCATGAATAAAATGTGAACCACCATCCGTCATTAAATATCTAGGGACTCCAAAACTAGAAAAAATGATTGCTTTAAGCATCTTAATAGAGGTGTTATGATCAGCACTACTAGTTGGAATAGCTTCTACCCACTTAGTAACGTAATCAACAGCAACTAGAATATGAGTATACCCGTTGGACTTTGGAAAAGGTCCCATATAATCAAAACCCCAAACATCAAATGGTTCAATAACAAGTGAATAATTCATAGGCATTTCCTGGCGTTTACTGATATTACCTATTCTTTGGCATTCATCACAAGACAAGACAAACTTACGAGCATCCTTGAAGAGAGTAGGCCAATAAAAACCGGATTGCAATACCTTGTGTGCAGTTCTATCTCCCACATGGTGTCCTCCGTAAGCCTCGGAGTGACACTTCTGTAGGATCTCTCCCTGTTCATGCTCAGGTACACAACGTCTAATAACACCATCTACTCCTTCTTTATAAGGTGAGGATCATCCCAAAAGTAATGTCTCAAATCATAAAAGAACTTTTTCTTTTGTTGGTATGTGAAACTAGGTGGTATATATTTAGAAACAATATAATTAGCATAATCAGCATACCATGGTGTACTACGTGAAGCATTGATGACATTCAATTGTTAATCAGGAAAGCTATCATCAATAGGTTGTGGGTCATCAAGAATATTCTCTAACCTAGACAAGTTATCTTCTACGGGGTTCTCAGCACCCTTCCTATCAACAATATGCAAATCAAATTCTTGTAGCAAGAGAACCCATCTAATAAGTCTAGGTTTAGCATCTTTCTTTTCCATGAGATATTTAATAGCAGCATGATCAGTGTAAATAGTAACTTTGGAATCAACAATATAAGATCTGAACTTATCACATGCAAACACAATTGCTAAAAATTCTTTTTCAGTAGTAGCATAGTTTCTCTGGGCACTGTCTGGAGTTTTACTAGCATAATGAATAACATTTAATTTCTTATCAACTCTTCGTCCTAGAACAGCACCAACAACATAATCACTAGCATCACATATAATTTCAAAAGGTAGGTTCCAATGAGGTGGTTGAACAATAGGTGCAGTTATCAAGGCCTTCTTAAGTATTTCAAATGCTTCTTCACAATCATCATCAAAAACAAATGGAATATCTTTTTGCAAGAGATTGGTGAGAGGCCTAGAAATCTTAGAGAAATCTTTAATAAACCTTCTATAGAAACCAGCGTGACCAAGGAAACTTCTTATACCTTTAATGTCTGTAGAGCATGGCATTTTCTTGATCGCATCAACTTTAGCCTTATCGACTTCAATACCTCTTTCAGAAATTTTATGTCCAAAGACAATGCCTTCATTAACCATAAAGTGGCACTTCTCCCAATTCAAGAGAAGGTTAGCATCTTTACATCTCTGCAAAACTCGATCAAGGTTGCTCAAATAATCATCAAAAGAAGATCTGTAAACGGATAAATCATCCATGAAAACCTCAACAATCTTTTCACAGAAGTCAGAGAATATAGCCATCATACATCTTTGAAAGGTAGCAGGTGCATTACATAAACCAAAAGGCATAGGTCTATAAGCAAAGGTACCGAAAGGGCAAGTAAAAGTGGTTTTCTCCTGATCAGATTGTGCAACATGTGGTTGGGAGAAACCAGAATAACCATCTAGAAAGCAAAAGTGTGTATGTTTAGACAATCTTTCTAGCATTTGATCAATAAAAGGTAAAGTGTAATGATCTTTCTTAGTAGCTTTATTTAATTTCCTAAAATCAATTACCATCCTACAGCCAGTAACAATTTTTGTGGGATCAATTCATCTTTATCATTAGGGACAACGATAATACCTCCCTTCTTAGGGACACAATGCACCGGACTTACCCAGTCACTATGAGCAACAAGATAAATAATACCTGCTTCCAGGAGCTTTAGTATTTCTTTTCATACCACCTCTTTCATCTTAGAATTTAATCTTCATTGGTGATCGACAACTGGTTTGGAATCAGGATCAGTTTTAATTTTATGCTGGCATAGAGTGGGACTAATGCCCTTAAGATCATCAAGAGTATATCCAATAGCAGCACGGTGCTTCCTCAGAGTTTTCAATAATTTATATTCTTCATGCTCTGAAAGGTTAGCACTAATAATAACAGGATATATCAATTTTTCAGCAAGATAAGCATACTTAAGAGTATCAGGTAATTGTTTAAGCTCAAACACAGGATCACCCTTTGGTGGAGGTGGATCTCCAAGTAATTTAACAGGCAAATTATTCTTAAGGATAGGACGTTGTTCAAAGATAACTCTATTTATCTGATTCCTTTCATCCATATGCATATCATTTTCATGTTCAAGCAAGTATTACTCTAAAGGATCAGTAGGAGGCACGGCAATAGAAGCAAGAGCAATAATTTCATCCTTACTAGACAATTCTTTTTCATCAGGTTGTCTACCAAACTTAGAAAAATTAAATTCATGTGACACACCTCCAAAGCCAACAGTAACAGTTTGTTTCTCACAATGAATTTGAGCATTAACAGTATTGAGGAAAGGTCTACCAAATATGATGGGACAAAAGTTATCTTGCGTGGTAGCAAGAACGAGAAAATCAGTAGGATACTTAGTCTTACCACACAAGACTTCAAAATCTCTAACAATTCCCACAGGGCAGATAGTATCTCTAATAGCAAGTTTAATAGTAACATCAATAAATTCCATCTCGACAGGTGCAATCTCATCTTTAATTTCATTATATAAAGATTGAGGTATTGCACTAACAATAGCACCCATGTCACATAAACCATGATAACAATGATCTCCTATCTTAACAAAAACAACAGGCATGCCAACAACAGGTTTATGTTTGTCTCTAGCATGAGGTTTAGCAATTCTAGCAGCAGCTTCACAGAATTGAATAACATGCCCATTGATACGTCCATTTTGCATCATGCTTTCATGTTGATATTTATCGCTTTTTGGGATGTTATTTCACTTCACGGTACAATACTTATGCCTTTTCTCTATTATTTTGCAAGGTTTACATGAAGAGGGAGAATGCCGACAGCTGGAATTCTGGCCTGAAAAAGGAGCAAGTTTGAGATCCCTATTCTGCCCAACTCCAAAAGACGTGAAAATCAACGTGGATTTTTTTTGGAATTTATAAAAAATACTGGGCCGAAGAAGTGCCAGAGGGGCGCCAGCAGGTGGCCACAAGCCTGCTAGGCGCAACCACCACCCTGGCCGCGCCTAGGGGGCTTGTGGGATCCCTGCTGGCCCACTGGCCCCCCTCTTTTGCTACAAGAAGGGTTTCGGTCTGGAAAAAATCAAGAGGAGGCTTTTTGGAGGATTCGCCGCCGCCACGAGGCGGAACTTGAGCAAAACCAATCTAGAGCTCCGGCAGGACGATCGTGTCGGGGAAACTTCCCTCCCGGAGGGGAAATCGTCGCCATCGTCATCACCAACACTCCTCTTATCGGAGGGGACTCATCACCATCAACATCTTCATCAGCACCATCTCATCTCCAAACCCTGGTTCATTACTTGTAACCAATCTCCATCTCGCGACTCCGATTGGTACTTGTAAGGTTGCTAGTAGTGTTAATTACTCCTTGTAGTTGATGCTAGTTGGATTACTTGGTGGAAGAGTTTATGTTCAGATCCTTGATGCTACTCATTACCTGTCTGGTCATGAATATGATTATGCTTTGTGAGTAGTTACTTTAGTCCCTGAGGACATGGGATAAGTCATGCTATAAGTAGTCATGTGAATTTGGTATTCGTTCGATTTTTTGATGTGTTGTATGTTGTATTTCCTCTAGTGGTGTTATGTGAACGTCGACTACATAACACTTCACCATTATTTGTGCCTAGAGGAAGGCATTGGGAAGTAGTAAGTAGATGATGGGTTGCTAGAGTGACAGAAGCTTAAACCCTAGTTTATGCGTTGCTTCGTAAGGGGCTGATTTGGATCCACTAGTTTAATGCTATGGTTAGATATTGTCATAATTCTTCTTTCGTAGTTGCGGATGCTTGCGAGAGGGGTTAATCATAAGTGGCATGCTTGTCCAAGTAAGGGCAGTACCCAAGCGCCGGTCCACCCACATATCAAACTATCAAAGTAACGAACGCGGATCATATGAACATGATGAAAACTAGCATGAGAGAAATTCCCGTGTGTCCTCGGGAGCGTTTTTCCTCCTATAACAGTTTGTCCAGGCTTGTCCCTTGCTACAAAAGGGATTGGGCCACGTTGCTGCACCATTGTTACTTTTATTACTTGCTACTTGCTACGAATCATCTCACAACACAACCACTTGTTACCGATAATTTCAGTGCGTGCAGATATTAACTTGCTGAAAACCACTTGTCAGATCCTTCTGCTCCTCGTTGGGTTCGACACTCTTACTTATCGAAAGGACTACGATAGATCCCCCATACTTGTGGGTCATCAAGACTCTTTTCTGGCGCCATTGCCGGGGAGTGAAGCGCCTTTGGTAAGTGGAACTTGGTAAGGAAACATTCATATAGTGTGCTGAAATTTATTGTCGCTTGTCACTATGGAAACTAATCCTTTGAGGGGCTTGTTCGGGGTATCTTCACCTCGAACCGAAGCACAAAGAGTTTCTCCTCAACCTTCTGCACCTACTAAAAAAAATTCTTTGAATTTCCTTCGGGTATGCTTGAGAAACTGCTGGCTAATCCTTTTACAGGAGATGGAACATCACATCCAGACTTGCATCTAATCTATGTAGATGAAGTTTGTGGTTTATTTAAGCTTGCAGGTTTGCCGGAGGATGAGGTCAAGAAGAAGGTCTTTCCCTTATCTTTGAGGGATAAGGCGTTGACATGGTATAGGCTATGTGATGATACTGGATCATGGAACTACAATCGGTTGAAATTGGAATTTCATCAAAAGTTTTATCCTATGCATCTAGTACATCATGATCGGAATTATATTTACAATTTTTGGCCTCGTGACAGAGAAAGCATCGCTCAAGCTTTGGGGAGGTTTAAGTCAATGTTATATTCATGCCCCAATCATGAGCTCTCGAGAGAAATTATCATTCAAAACTTCTATGCTCGGCTTTCTCATGATGATCGCACCATGCTTGACACTTCTTGTACCGGTTCTTTTATGAAGAGAGATATTGATTTCAAATGGAATTTATTGGAAAGAATTAAATGCAACTCTGAAGAATGGGATCTTGAAGAAGGTAAGGAGTCAGGTATGAATTTCAAGTTTGATTGCGTTAAATCCTTTGTTGAAACAAATACCTTTTGTGATTTTAGCGCTAAGTATGGACTTGACTCTGAGATAGTAGCTTCATTGTGTGAATCATTTCCTGCTCATATTGGTATCCCCAAAGAGAAGTGGTATAAATATCATCCTCCCTTAGAAGTCAATGTAGTTAAACCCAATCCAGTTGAAGAGAAAGTCATTGCCTATAATGATCCTATTGTTCCCAGTGCCTACATTGAGAAACCACCTTTCCTTGTTAGGATAAAGGATCATTCTAAAGCTTCATTTGTGATACGTAGAGGCTACATTAGAACACCTACACCCCCTAAGCAAATTAGAGTTGAACCTAGCATTGCTATTATCAAAGATCTCCTGTCCGACGATGTTGAGGGACATAATATTCACTTCTGTGAAGATGCTGCTAGAATTGCTAAACCTCACGCTAGAGACAAACATAGGCCTGTTGTTTCTGTTAAGATAGGAGATCATTTTTAGAATGGTTTATGTGACGTGGGTGCTAGTGTTAGTGCAATACCTCAATCCTTATATGATCAAATCAAAGACGAGATTGCACCTATTGAGATAGAACCTATTGAGGTCACTATTCAGCTTGCCAATATAGATATTATCTTCCCTGTGGGAATTGTTAGGGGTGTTGAAGTCTTGCATGGTAAAACGAAGTATCCTGTTGATTTCCTCGTTCTTGCTACCACACAAGATAGCTTTTGTCCCATCATATTTGGCAGACCTTTTCTCAATACTGTCAATGCTCATATTGACTGTGAGAAGCAAACTGTCACTGTTGGCTTTGAAAGTGTGTAACATGAGTTCAATTTATCCAAGTTTGGTAGACAACCTCATGAAAAAGAGTTGCCTAGTTAGGATGAAACTATTGCATTAGCCTCTATTTCCGTGCCTCCTACTAATCCCTTAGAGCAATACTTGCTTGAGCATGAAAACGATATGCATATGGATGAAAGAGATGAGATAGATAGAGTTGTCATAGAACAATATCCTATCCTTAAGAATAATTTGCCTGTTGAACTGCTTGGGGATCCACCCCCACCAAAGGGTGATCCTGTGTTCGAGCTTAAACAGTTGCCTCATACTCTTAAGTATGCTTATCTTGATGAAAAAAGAGATATATCCTGTTATTATTAGTGCTAGCCTCTCAGAGCATGAAGAAAAGAAGTTACTAAAAACTCTGGGGAAGCACCGTGCTGCTATTGGATATACTCTTGATGATCTTAAGGGCATTAGTCCCACTCTATGCCAGCACAAGATTAAAATTGATCCTGATTCCAAGCGAGTTGCTGATCATCAACGGAGATTAAATCCTAAGATGAAAGAGAGAGTAAGAAAAGAAATACTAAAGCTCCTGGAAGCAGGTATTATCTATCTTGTTGCTCATAGTGATTGGGTGAGTCCGGTGCATTGCGTCCCTAAGAAGGGAGGCATTACCGTTGTCCCTAATGATAAGGATGAATTGATCCCACAAAGGATTATTACTGGCTATAGGTGTTGGGGAATGTCGCATGGGAAACAAAAAATTTCCTACGCGCACGAAGACCTATCATGGTGATGTCCATCTACGAGAGGGGATTTCCGATCTACGTACCCTTGTAGATCGCACAGCAGAAGCGTTAAGAAACGTGGTTGATGTAGTGGAACATCCTCACGTCCCTCGATCCGCCCCGCGAACCGTCCCGCGATCCGTCCCACGATCCGCTCCGATCTAGTGCCGAACGGACGGCACCTCCGCGTTCAGCACACGTACACCTCGACGATGATCTCGGCCTTCTTGATCCAGCAAGAGAGACGGAGAGGTAGATGAGTTCTCCGGCAGCGTGACGGCGCTCCGGAGGTTGGTGGTGATCTAATCTCAGCAGGGCTCCGCCCGAGCTCCGCAGAAACGCGATCTAGAGGAAAAACCGTGGAGGTATGTGGTCGGGCTGCCGTGGCAAAAGTTGTCTCAAATCAGCCCTAATACCTCAGTATATATAGGAGGGAGGGGGAGGGAAGAGGCAGCCTCAAACCCTCAAGGTTTTGCCGAAATTTGAGGTGGAGGAGTCCTACTCCAATCCTACTTGGAGTAGGATTCCACCTTCCCACTTGGAAACTCTTTCCACCTTGTGTTTTTTTCCTTCTCAAACCTTATGGGCCTTAGTGGGAACTTATTCCAGCCCACTAGGGGCTGGTTTATCTCTTCCATTGCCCATGAGACCCCTTGGGGCGTGACACCCCTCCCGATGGTCCCCGGCACCCCTCTCGGCACTCCCGGTACACTACCGATGAGCCCGAAACTTTTCCGGTGACCAAAACAGGACTTCCTATATATCAATCTTTACCTCCGGACCATTCTGGAGCTCCTCGTGATGTCCTGGATCTCATTCGGGACTCCGAACAACATTCGGTAACCAACCATATAACTCAAATACGCATAAAACAACGTCGAACCTTAAGTGTGCAGACCCTGCGGGTTCGAGAACTATGTAGACATGACCCGAGTGACTCCTCGGTCAATATCTAATAGAGGGACCTGGATGCCCATATTGGATCCCACATATTCTACAAGATCTTATCGTTTGAACCTCAGTGCCAAGGATTCATATAATCCCGTATGTCATTCCCTTTGTCCTTCGGTATGTTACTTGCCCGAGATTCGATCGTTAGTATCCGCATACTTATTTCAATCTCGTTCACCGGCAAGTCTTTTTACTCGTTCCGTAATACAAGATCCCGCAACTTACACTAAGTCACATTGCTTGCAAGGCTTGTGTGTGATGTTGTATTACCGAGTGGGCCCCGAGATACCTCTCCGTCACACGGAGTGACAAATCCCAGTCTCGATCCATACTAACTCAACGAACACCTTCGGAGATACCTGTAGAGCATCTTTATAGTCACCCAGTTACGTTGCGATGTTTGATACACACAAAGCACTCCTCCGGTGTCAGTGAGTTATATGATCTCATGGTCATAGGAACAAATACTTGACATGCAGAAAACAGTAGCAACAAAATGACACGATCAACATGCTACATCTATTAGTTTGGGTCTAGTCCATCACATGATTCTCCTAATGATGTGATCCCGTTATCAAGTAACAACACTTGCCTATGGCCAGGAAACCTTGACCATCTTTGATCAACGAGCTAGTCAACTAGAGGCTTACTAGGGACGGTGTTTTGTCTATGTATCCACACATGCACTGTGTTTCCAATCAATACAATTATAGCATGGATAATAAACGATTATCATGAACAAAGAAATATAATAATAACTAATTTATTATTGCCTCTAGGGCATATTTCCAACAGTCTCCCACTTGCACTAGAGTCAATAATCTAGTTCACATCACCATGTGATTCCAACGAATCCAACACCCATATAATTATGGGGTCTAATCACGTCTTGCTCGTGAGAGAGGTTTTAGTCAACGGTTCTGAAACTTTCAGATCCGTGTGTTCTTTACAAATCTTTATGTCATCTTATAGATGTTGCTTCTATGTGCTATTCGAAAATACTCCAAATATCTACTCTACTATACGAATTTGTTTCACTACTCATAGTTATTCGGATTAGTGTCAAAGCTTGCATCGACGTAACCCCTTACGACGAACTCTTTAACCACCTCCATAATTGAGAAAAATTCCTTAGTCCATTAGTTACTAAGGATAAATTTTGACCGCTGCTAGTGATTCAATCATGGATCACTTTCTGTACCTCTCAACATACTTTTGAGTCAAGGCACACATCAGGTGCGGTACACAGCATGGCATACTTTAGATTCTACGGCTAAGGCATAGAAGACGACCTTCGTCTATTCTCTTTATTCTGCCGGGGTCGGGTTTTGAGTCTTACTCAAACTCACACCTCACAACGCAACCAAGAACTTTTGCTGATCTATTTTGAACTCCTTCAAAAACTTGTCAAGGCATGCATCTTGTTGAAACTTCCATTAAGCACTTTCGATCTATCTCCATAGATCTTTGATGCTCAACGTTTAAGTAGCTCAATCCAGGTATTCCTTTGAAAACTCCTTTCAAACAACCTTGTATGTTTTACAGAAATTCTACATTACTTCTGATCTACAATATGTCAACCACATATACTTATCAGAAATTCTATAGTGCTCCCACTCACATCTTTGGAAATACAAGTTTCTCATAAACCTTGTACAAACCCAAAATCTTTGATCATCTCATCAAAGTGTATATTCCAACTCCGAGATGCTTGCACCAATCCATTGAAGGATCGCTGGAGCTTGCGTACTTGTTAGTATCTTTAGGATCGACAAAACCTCCTGGTTGTATCACATACAATGTTTGCTCAAGGAAACTGTCGAGGAAACAATGTTTTGACATCCTATGTGCAATATTTCATAAATAATGCAGCAACTACTAACATAATTCTAACAGACTTTTAGCATCGCTACGAGTGAGAAAGTCTCATCATAGTCAACTGTTTGATCTTGTCAGAAACATCTTTGCGACAAGTCGAGCTTTTCTTAATAGTGACTTATCACCATCATCGTCTGTCTTCCTTTTAAAGATCCATCTTTACTCAATAGTCCTATGACCATTAAGTAGTTCTTCCAAAGTCTACACTTTGTTTTCATACATGGATCCTCTCTCGGATTTCATGGCCTCCAGCCATTTGTCGGAATTCGGGCCCACCATTGCTTTCTCCATAACTCGTAGGTTCATTGTTGCTCAACAACATGACCTCCAAGACAGGGTTACCGTACCACTCTGCAGTAGTACGCGACCTTGTCAACCTACGAGATTTGTAGTAACTTGATTCGATGCTCGATGATCACCATCATCAGCTTTCACTACAATTGGTGTAGGCGCCACAGGAACAACTTCCTGCGCCCTACTACACACTGGTTGAAGTGATGGTTCAATAACCTTATCAAGTTCTACCACCCTCCCACTCAATTCTTTCGAGAGAAACCTTTCCTCGAGAAAGGATCCGTTTCTAGAAACAAACACTTTGCTTTCGGATCTGAGATAGGAGATGTACCCAACTGTTTTGGATATCCTATGAAGATGCATTTATCCGCTTTGGGTTCGAGCTTATCAAACTGAAACTTTTTCACATAAGTGTCGAAGCCCCAAACTTTCAAGAAACGACAGTTTAGTTTTCTCTAAACCTCAGTCTATACTGTGTCATCTCAACAGAAATACGCGGTGCCCTATTTAAAGTGAATGCGGTTGTCTCTAATGCATAACCCATAAACGATGGTGGTAATTCGATAAGAGACATCATAGCATGCACCATAACAAATAGTGCGTGGCTATGACGTTCAGACACATCATCACACTATGATGTTCCAGGTGGCATGAACTGCGAAACGATTTTCACATTGTCTTAACTGCGTACCAAAACTCGTAACTCGGATATTCATTTCTATGATCATATCGTAGACAGTTTATCCTCTTGTTATGACGAACTTCACTCCTGAAACAGAATTGAACTTTTCAATATTTCAGACTTGTGATTCATTAAGTAAATACTCTTGTATCTACTCAAATCGTCATTGAAGTAAGAACATAATGATATCCACTGCGTGCCTCAGCACCCATTGGACTGCATACATCAAAATGTATCACTTCCAACAAGTTACTATCTTGTTTCATCTCAATGAAAACAAGGCCTTGCTCATGTGGTATGATTTGCATGTCACTAGTGATTCAAAATCAAGTGAGTATAAAGATCCATCAGCATGGAACCTCTTCATGCAATTTATACCAACATGACTCAAGCGGCAGTGCCACAAGTAAGTGGTACTATCATCATTACCTTGTATCTTTTGGCACCAATATCATGAACATGTGTAACACTACGATCGAGATTCAATAAACCATTGAAGGTTATTATTCAAGCAAATAGAGTAACCATTATTCTCTTTAAATGAATAATCGTATTGCAATAAACACGATTCAATCATGTTCATGCTTAACGCAAGCACCAAACAACAATTATTTAGGTTTAACACCAATCCCGATGGTAGAGGGAGTGTGCGACGTTTGATCATATCAACCTTGGAAACACTTCCAACACGTATCGTCACCTCGCCTTTAGCTAGTCTCCGTTTATGCCGTAGCTTTCATTTCGTGTTACTAATCACTTAGCAACCGAACCGGTATCCAATACCCTCGTGCTACTAGGAGTACTAGTAAAGTACATATCAACATCATGTATATCAAATATACTTCTTTCGACTTTTGCCAGCCTTCTTATCTACCAAGTATCTAGAGTTGCTCCGCCTCAGTGACCGTTCCCCTCATAACAGAAGCACTTAGTCCCGGGCTTGGGTTTAATCTGGGGTCTCTTCATTAGTGCAGCAACTGCTTTGCCGTTTCAGGAAGTATCCCTTCTAGCCCTTGCCTTTCTCAAAACTAAGTGGTTTTACTAACCATCAACTATTGATGCTCCTTCTTGATTTCTACTTTCGCAGTGTCAAACATCGCGAATCGCTCAAGGATCATTGTATCTATCCTTGATATGTTATAGTTCATCACGAAGCTCTCACAGCTTGGTGGCAGTGACTTTGGAGAACCTTCACTATCTTATCTGGAAGATCAACTCCCACTTGATTCAAGCGATTGTCGTACTCAGATAATCTGAGCACACGCTCAATGTTTGAGCTTTTCTCCTCTACTTCGTGGACAAAGAATCATGTCGGAGGTCTCATACCTCTTAACAAGGGCACAAGCATGAAATCACAATTGCATCTCTTTAGAACATCACTCATGTCCCGTGACGTTTCAAAACGTCTTCGGCGCCACGCTTCTAAGCCATTAAGTATTTTGCACCAGACTATCGCGTAGTCATCAGAAACATGTATGTCGGATGTTCACAACATCCACAGACGACGCTCGAGGTGCAGCACACTGAGTGGTGCATTAAGTACATAAGCCTTCTGCGCAGCAACGAGGACAATCCTTAGTTTTACAGACTCAGTACGCAAAGTTTGCTACTATCAACTTTCAACTAAATTTTCTCTAGGAACATATTAAAAACAGTAGAGCTATAGCGCAAGCTACATCGTAATTCGCAAAGACCATTAGACTATGTTCATGACAATTAGTTCAATTAATCATATTACTTAAGAACTCCCACTCAAAAAGTACATCTCTCTAGTCATTTGAGTGGTACATGATCCAAATCCACTATCTCAAGTCCGATCATCACGTGAGTCGAGAATAGTTTCAGTGGTAAGCATCTCTATGCTAATCATATCAACTATACGATTCATGCTCGACCTTTCGGTCTCATGTGTTCCGAGGCCATGTCTACACATGCTAGGCTCATCAAGTTTAACCCGAGTGTTCCGCGTGTGCAACTGTTTTGCACCCGTTGTATGTGAACGTTGAGTCTATCACACCCGATCATCACGTGGTGTCTCGAAACGAAGAACTGTCGCAACGGTGCACAGTCGGGGAGAACACAATGTCGTCTTGAAATTTTAGTGAGAGATCACCTCATCATGCTACCGTCGTTCTAAGCAAGATAAGGTGCATAAAGGATTAACATCACATGCAATTCATAAGTGACATGATATGGCCATCATCATGTGCTTCTTGATCTCCATCACCAAAGCACCGGCACGATCTTCTTGTCACCGGCGTCACACCATGATCTCCATCATCATGATCTCCATCAACGTTTCGCCATCGGGGTTGTCGTGCTACTCATGCTATTACTACTAAAGCTACGTCCTAGCAATATAGTAAATGCATCTGCAAGCACAAACGTTAGTTTAAAGACAACCCTATGGCTCCTGCCGGTTGCCGTACCATCGACGTGCAAGTCGATATTAACTATTACAACATGATCATTTCATACATCCAATATATCACATCACATCGTTGGCCATATCACATCACAAGCATACCCTGCAAAAACAAGTTAGACGTCCTCTAATTGTTGTTGCATGTTTTACGTGGTGACCATGGGTATCTAGTAGGATCGCATCTTACTTACGCAAACACCACAACGGAGATATATGAATTGCTATTTAACCTCATCCAAGGACCTCCTCGGTCAAATCCGATTCAACTAAAGTTGGAGAAACCGACACTCGCCGGTCATCTTTGAGCAACGGAGTTACTCGTAGTGATGAAACCAGTCTCTCGTAAGCGTACGAGTAATGTCGGTCCGAGCCGCTTCGATCCAACAATACCGCGGAATCAAGAAAAGACTAAGGAGGGCAGCAAAACGCACATCACCGCCCACAAAAACTTTTGTGTTCTACTCGAGATTACATCTACGCATGAACCTAGCTCATGATGCCACTGTTGGGGAACGTCGCATGGGAAACAAAAAAATTCCTACGCGCACTAAGACCTATCATGGTGACGTCCATCTACGAGAGGGGATTTCCGATCTACGTACCCTTGTAGATCACACAGCAGAAGCGTTAAGAAACGCGGTTGATGTAGTGGAACATCCTCACGTCCCTCGATCCGCCCCGCGAACCGTCCCACGAACCGTCCCGCGATCCGTCCCACGATCCGCTCCAATCTAGTGCTGAACGGACATCACCTCCGCGTTCAGCACACGTACAGCTCGACGATGATCTCGGCCTTCTTGATCCAGCAAGAGAGACGAAGAGGTAGATGAGTTCTCCGGCAGCGTGACGGCGCTCCGGAGGTTGGTGGTGATCTAATCTCAGCAGGGCTCCGCCCGAGCTCCGCCGAAACGCGATCTAGAGGCAAAACCGTGGAAGTATGTGGTCGGGCTGCCGTGGCAAAAGTTATATCAAATCAGCCCTAATACCTCAGTATATATAGGAGGGAGTGGGAGGGAAGAGGCAGCCTCAAACCCTCAAGGTTTGGCCGAAATTGGAGGTGGAGGAGTCCTACTCCAATCCTACTTGGAGTAGGATTCCACCTTCCCACTTGGAAACTCTTTCCACCTTGTGTTTTTTTCCTTCTCAAACCTTATGGGCCTTAGTGGAAACTTATTCCAGACCACTAGGGGCTGGTTTATCTCTTCCCATTGCCATGAGACCCCTTGGGGCGTGACACCCCTCCCGATGGTCCCCGGCACCCCTCCCGGCACTCCCGGTACACTACCGATGAGCCCGAAACTTTTCCGGTGACCAAAACAGGACTTCCTATATATCAATCTTTACCTCCGGACCATTCCGGAGCTCCTCGTGATTTCCTGGATCTCATTCGGGACTTCGAACAACATTCGGTAACCAACCATATAACTCAAATACGCATAAAACAACGTCGAACCTTAAGTGTGCAGACCCTGCGGGTTCGAGAACTATGTAGACATGACCCGAGTGACTCCTCGGTCAATATCCAATAGCGGGACCTGGATGCCCATATTGGATCCCACATATTCTACGAAGATATTATCGTTTGAACCTCAGTGCCAAGGACTCATATAATCCCGTATGTCATTCCCTTTGTCCTTCGGTATGTTACTTGCCCGAGATTCGATCGTTAGTATCCGCATACTTATTTCAATCTTGTTCACCGGCAAGTCTTTTTACTCGTTCCGTAATACAAGATCCCGCAACTTACATTAAGTCACATTGCTTGCAAGGCTTGTGTGTGATGTTGTATTACCGAGTGGGCCCCGAGATACCTCTCCGTCACACGGAGTGACAAATCCCAGTCTCGATCCATACTAACTCAACGAACACGTTCGGAGATACCTGTAGAGCATCTTTATAGTCACCCAGTTACGTTGCGACGTTTGATACACACAAAGTATTCCTCCGGTGTTAGTGAGTTATATGATCTCATGGTCATAGGAACAAATACTTGACACGCAGAAAACAATAGCAACAAAATGACACGATCAACATGCTACGTCTATTAGTTTGGGTCTAGTCCATCACATGATTCTCCTAATGATGTGATCCCGTTATCAAGTAACAACACTTGCCTATGGCCAGGAAACCTTGACCATCTTTGATCAACGAGCTAGTCAACTAGAGGCTTACTAGGGACAGTGTTTTGTCTATGTATCCACACATGCACTGTGTTTCCAATCAATACAATTATAACATGGATAATAAACGATTATCATGAACAAAGAAATATAATAATAACTAATTTATTATTGCCTCTAGGGCATATTTCCAACAATAGGATGGTGATCGATTTTAGGAAATTGAATAAAGCCACTAGGAAAGATCATTACCCTTTGCCTTTTATCGACCAAATGCTAGAAAGACTGTCTAAACACACACACTTCTGCTTTCTAGACGGTTATTCTGGTTTCTCCCAAATACCAGTTGCACAATCTGATCAGGAGAAAACCACTTTCACCTACCCTTTTGGTACCTTTGCTTATAGACGTATGCCTTTTGGCTTATGTAATGCACCTGCCACCTTTCAAAGATGTATGATGGCTATATTCTTTGACTTTTGTGAAAAGATTGTTGAGGTTTTCATGGATGACTTCTCCATTTATGGGTCTTCTTTTGATGATTCCCTCGGCAACCTTGATCGAGTCTTGCAGAGATGTAAAGACACCAACCTTGTATTGAATTGGGACAAGTGCCACTTTATGGTTAATGAAGGCATCGTCTTAGGACATAAAATTTCTAAAAGAGGTATTGAAGTCGATAAGGCTAAGGTTGATGCAATCAAGAAAATGCCTTACCCCACAGATATCAAAGGTATAAGAAGTTTCCTTGGTCATGTTGGTTTCTATAGGAGGTTCATTAAAGATTTCTAGGCCTCTTACCAATCTCTTGCAAAAGGATATTCCTTTTGTCTTTGACGATGATTGTGAGGAAGCCTTCGAAATACTTAAGAAGGCCTTGATAACTGCACCTATTGTTCAACCACCTGATTGGAACTTACCTTTTGAAATCATGTGTGATGCTAGTGATTATGCTGTTGGTGTTGTCCTAGGGCAAAGAGTGGATAAGAAGTTGAACGTTATTCACTATGCTAGTAAAACTCACAGTGCCCAAAGAAACTATGCTACTACGAAAAAGGAATTTTTAGCAGTCGTGTTTGCATGTGAAAAGTTTAGGTCTTACATAGTTGATTCCAAAGTCACTATTCACACTAATCACGTTGCTATTAAGTACCTCATGGAGAAGAAAGACGCTAAACCTAGACTTATCACATGGGTTCTCTTGCTACAAGAATTTGATTTGCATGTTGTTGACAGGAGGGTGTTGATAACCCAGTAGCACATAACTTGTCTAGGTTGGAGAATGCTCTTGATGACCCACAACCTATTGATGATAGCTTTCCTGATGAGCAACTGAATGTCATCAATACTTCACGTAGTGCACCATGGTATGCTGATTATGCCAACTATATCGTTGCCAAATATATACCACCTAGTTTCACATACCAGCAAAAGAAGAAATTCTTCTTTGACTTGCGACATTACTTTTGGGATGATCCTCACCTTTATAAGGAAGGAGTAGATGGTGTTATTAGACGATGTGTACCTGAACATGAACAGGGACAGATCCTAGAGAAGTGTCACTCTAAGGCCTACGGAGGACACCATGCGGGAGATAGAACTGCACACAAGGTATTGCAATCAGGTTTCTATTGGCCCACTCTCTTCAAGGATGCCCGTAAGTTTGTCTTGTCTTGTGACGAATGTCAAAGAATAGGTAATATCGGTAAATGTCAGGAAATGCCTATAAACTATTCACTTGTCATTGAACCATTTGATGTCTGGGGCTTTGATTATATGGGACCTTTTCCAAAATCCAACGGGTATACTCATATCCTAATTGTTGTTGATTACGTCACTAAGTGGGTAGAAGCTATCCCCACTAGTAGTGATGATCACAACACTTCTATCAGGATGCTTAAAGGAGTTATTTTCCCTAGATTTGGAGTCCCTAGATATCTAATGACTGATGGTGGTTCACATTTCATTCATGGTGCTTACCGTAAAACGCTTGCTAAGTACGATGTCGACCATAGAATTGTGTCCCCCTATCACCCTCAGTCCAGTGGTCAAGTAGAGATAAGCAATAGAGAAATTAAACTATTTCTGCAAAAGACTGTCAACAAGTCTAGAAAGAATTGGTCTAAGAAGCTCGATGATGCACTGTGGGCTTATAGAACTGCCTATAAGAATCCCATGGGCATGTCTCCGTACAAAATGGTATACGGTAAAGCATGTCATTTACCTCTTGAGCTAGAGCATAAAGCTTATTGGGCAATCAAAGATCTCAACTTTGATTTCAAACTTGCTGGGAGAAGAGGCTATTTGACATTAGCTCGCTTGATGAATGGAGAGCTCAGGCATATGAAAATGCCAAGTTGTTCAAAGAAAAGGTTAAGAGGTGGCATGATAAGAGGATACAAAAGCGTGAGTTCAATGTAGGTGATTATGTCTTGCTATATAATTCTCGTTTAAGATTTTTTGCAGGCAAGCTTCTCTAAATGGGAAGGTCCCTATATTGTTGAGGAAGTATATTGTTCCGGTGCTATCAAGATCAACAACACGGAAGGTAATTGTCCGAGAGTTGTAAATGGGCAGAGAATCAAGCATTACATCTCAGGTAATCCCATAAATGTTGAAAGCAATATTATCAATACCATAATTCCGGAAGAATACCTAAGGGATATTTATCAGCCTGTTTCAGACTCCGAAATGAAGAGGTATGTGACTCGGTAAGAAAACAGACTCCAAAACTTTTCCAGTAGGAATTTTTCTCCGTTTTGGAATTTTAGAAAAATAGAAAATTTGGAAGTAGTGTGGAAAGCGCACGAGGAGGCGACAAGCCTGCCAGGCGCGGGCCACCCCCCTGGCCGCGTGTGGGGGCTTGTGGCCACCTCGTGTGCCTCCCGGACTCTATTTTCGTGTCGAGTACTCCTTCTGGTCTGAAAAAAATCATTATATATTCTGCCGAAAGGTCTGACCCTCGTATCACGCAAATTTCCTCTGTTTTCATTTCGAGACTGTTTTCTGCCGCAGATTTAGGGCAAGATGTCTTCTCAAGATTCAGAGGGGGAGAGCTATGTGGCAGATTACCTTGCTAACCCCAAGGTCTATGGGGACTTGGATCCTTATGGCTGGACCACTGATGAGGAAGAAGATTATGATCCCAAGGGGAAGGAACAAACAAGTTCTGATGAGGAGGAGACTCCTCTACCTCAACTTGGACACACACATGTGGAGTTCAAGAAGTCGAGCCTCCCTGACTCAAGGAAGAAGCCTAAGACTTTGTTTATCCCTTCTCATTTCTTGCAGGAGAGTAAGCAGGAATTATGCCAAATGGTGTTGAGGCTTGAAGAGGAAAATGATGATCTGAGGGAGCAGAATTTTATGCTCAAGTGGAAATTAAACAAGCTCAAGACCTCTGCAACAACTCCACCACCATCACCTCCAAAGGAAGACAACTAAGCATGGGTATGGGCAATCCCCTTGGCTTGTGCCAAGCTTGGGGGAGTTGTCTCGGTATCGTATCACCATCACATCTTTTGCCTTTACCTTTGTTTTAGTTTGTTCCTTTTCAGTTTTCTCTTTCTCTAGTAGAATAAAGGTCTTAGTGTTTTATGCTTGAGTTTTTCTTTGTGTCACCCCCGATGTATTCGAGCTCGTGAGCCATATAATAAAGAGTGTCTTAGTTGAAGGGCCTAGCCTCTTGCCATGATCAAAAGATTGAGAAAAGAACAAAAGCATGAAAGATCATGTAATGATCTTATGGGAAGTGATGGCTTCACATATAAAAAGAATGTTGATCGAAACTTGTTGAGGGTAGACAAACGTAGACCTTGGTCATTGTTGCAATTAATAGGAAGTGATAAAGTAGGAGAGGTTCACATATAAATATATCATCTTTGACACCATCTATGATTGTGAACACCCACTAAACTATTACATGCTTAGAATTAGATGTTGGACAAGGAAGACAACATAATGAATTGTGTTTGCTTGGTTCTGAACAATGTTATATGATTAGAGATCCCTTAGCATGTGACGATTTCTTCCACCTCATATTAGCCAAAACTCTCGCGCCAAGTAGAGATACTACTTGTGCATCCATAAACCTTCAACTCAGTTTTGCCATGAGAGTCCACCATGCCTACCTATGGATTGAATAAGATCCCTCAAGTAAGTTGTCATTGGTGCAAGCAATAAAAATTGCTCCCTAATATGTATGATCTATTAGTGTGTGGAAAATAAGCTTTGTACGAACCTGTGATGAGGAAGACATAAAAGCGACAGACTGCATAATAAAGTTCTTTATCACAGGAGGCAATATAAAGTGACGTTCCTCCGCACTAAGAGGACACGCATCCCAACCTCAAAAGCGCATGACAGCCTCTGCTTCCCTCTGCGAAGGGCCTATCTTGTACCTTTACTTTTTGCCCTTGAAAGAGTCATGGTGATCTTCACCAATTCCCTATTTCGCCTTTATCTTGGCTAACGTCATATGCTTGGGAAAGATCTATATTCATATGTCAACTTGGAGGTAAGTATTCATGAATTATTATTGTTGACATTACCCTTGAGGTAAGTAGTTGGGAGGCGAAACTATAAGCCCCTATCTTTCTCTGTGTCCAGCTGAAACTTTGATCTCATGAGTACCACATGAGTTGTATCAATTGTAGAGAACGAAAAGATGATTGAGTATGTGGATTTGCTTTACAAGCTCTTATTTGACTCTTTCCGATGTTGTGATAAATTGCAATTGCTTCAATGACTAAAGGCTATCGGTTGTTAATTCTCGGTAAGGTTCTTGATCCATACTTTACTTTGTGAAGGAATTGTCACTTTAGCATAAGAGTTGATATGATGGTATTGTTGTTCTGATCATGATCATGATGCCTGCATGTTCGTATCTTGTTTTGTCGACACCTCTCTCCCTAAACATGTGGGCATATTTATTGAGCTCGGCTTTCGCTTGAGGACAAGCAAGGTCTAAGCTTGGGGGAGTTGATACGTCCATTTTGGATCATGCTTTCATGTTGATATTTATCACTTCACGGTACAATACTTATGCCTTTTCTCTCTTATTTTGCAAGGTTTACATGAAGAGGGAGAATGTCGGCAGCTGGAATTCTGGCCTGAAAAAGGAGCAAGTTTGAGATGCCTATTCTGCGCAACTCCAAAAGCCGTGAAATCAACGTGGATTTTTTTGGGGGTTTATAAAAAATACTGGGCCGAAGAAGTGCCAGAGGGGCGCCAGCAGGTGGCCACAAGCCTGCTAGGCGCAACCACCACCCTGGCCGCGCCTAGGGGGCTTGTGGGATCCCTGCTGGCCCACTGGCCCCCTCTCTTTTGCTACAAGAAGGGTTTCGGTCTAGAAAAAATCAAGAGGAGGCTTTTCAGAGGATTTGCCGCCGCCACGAGGCGGAACTTGAGCACAACCAATCTAGAGCTCCGGGAAGACGATCATGTCGGGGAAACTTCCCTCCCGGAGGGGGAAATCGTCGCCATCGTCATCACCAACACTCCTCTCATCGGAGGGGACTCATCACCATCAACATATTCATCAGCACCATCTCATCTCCAAACCCTAGTTCATCACTTGTAACCAATCTCCGTCTCGCGACTTCGATTGGTACTTGTAAGATTGCTAGTAGTGTTAATTACTCCTTGTAGTTGATGCTAGTTGGAGTACTTGGTGGAAGAGTTTATGTTCAGATTCTTGATGCTACTCATTACCTATCTGGTCATGAATATGACTATGCCTTGTGAGTAGTTACTTTTGTTCCTCGGGACATGGGATAAGTCATGCTATAAGTAGTCATGTGAATTTGGTATTCGTTCAATATTTTGATGTGTTGTATGTTGTTTTTCCTCTAGTGGTGTTATGTGAACATCGACTACATAACACTCCACCATTATTTGGGCCTGGAGGGGAAGGCATTGGGAAGTAGTAAGTAGATGATGGGTTGCTAGAGTGACAGAAGCTTAAACCCTAGTTTATGTGTTGCTTCGTAAGGGGCTGATTTGGATCCACTAGTTTAATGTTATGGTTAGACTTTGTCTTATTTTTTCTTTCGTAGTTGCGGATGCTTGCGAGAGGGGTTAATCATAAGTGGGATTCTTGTCCAAGTAAGGGGAGTACCCAAGCGTCGGTCCACCCACATATCAAACTATCAAAGTAACGAACGTGAATCTTATGAACATGATGAAAACTAGCATGACGGAAATCCCCGTGTGTCCTCGGGAGCGTTTTTCCTCTTATAAGAGTTTGTCCAGGCTTGTCCCTTGCTACAAAAGGGATTGGGCCACTTTGCTACACCGTTGTTACTTTTGTTACTTGCTACTTGCTACGAATCATCTCACCACACAACCACTTGTTACCGATAATTTCAGTGCCTGCAGATATTACCTTGCTGAAAACCACTTGTGAGATCCTTCTGCTCCTCGTTGGGTTCGACACTCTTACTTATCGCAAGGACTACAATAGATACCCTATACTTGTGGGTCATCACCCATCAACATTATCGGCCAAGAGATCTTTAATAATAGCAATACCAGGTTCAACTATAATTTGCTCAGGGGGTGTGGGTGTTCTAATGTAGCCCTTACGTATCATAGTTGAAGCTTTAGCATGATCCTTTATTCTAACAGGGAAAGGTGGTTTCTCAATCTAAGCACTAGGAACAATAGAATCATTATAAGCAATAACTTTCTCTTCAACTGGATTGGGTTTTACTACATTAACTTCTATGGGAGGATGATATTTAAACTACTTCTCCTTAGGGAGATTAATATGAGCAGCAAATGATTCACATAAAGAAGCTACTATATGAGAGTCAAGTCCATGTTTAGCGCTAAAATCACGAAAACTATTTGTTTCAACGAAGGATTTAACGCAATCGAACTTAAGATTCATACCTGACTCCTTAACTTCATCAAACTCCCAATCTTCAGAGTTGCGTTTAATTCTTTCCAATAAATCCCATTTGAAATCAATACATCTCTTCATAAAAGAACCGGTACAAGAAGTGTCAAGCATGGTGCGATTGTCATGAGAAAGCCGAGCATAAAAGTTCATAATAATAATTTCTCTAGGGAGCTCATGGTTGGGGCATGAATATAACATTGACTTAAGCCTCCCCCAAGCTTGAGCGATACTTTCTCTATCACGAGGCCAAAAATTATAGATATAATTTCGATCACGATGTACCAAATGCATAGGATAAAACTTTTGATGAAATTCCAATTTCAATCGGTTGTAGTTCCATGATCCAGTATCATCACATAGCCTATACCATGTCAATGCTTTATCCCTCAAAGAGAAGGGAAAGACCTTCTTCTTGACCTCATCCTTGGGCAAACCTGCAAGCTTAAATAAACCACAAACTTCATTTACATAGATTAGATGCAAGTCGGGATGTGATGTTCCATCTCCTGTAAAAGGATTAGCCAACAGTTTCTCTAGCATACCCGAAGGAATTTCATAATAAATATTTTCAGTAGGTGTAGTAGGTTGAGGAGCAACTCTTTGTGCTTCCGGTTGAGGTGAAGATACCCCGAACAAGCCCCTCAAAGGATTAGTTTCCATAGTGACCAGTGACAATAAATTTCAGCACACTATATACATGTTTCCTTACCAAGTTCCACTCACCAAAAGCGCTTCACTCCCCGGCAACGGCGCCACAAAAGAGTCTTGATGACACACAAGTATAGGAGATCTATCGTAGTACTTTTGATAAGTAAGAGTGTCGAACCCAACGAGGAGCAGAAGGAAATGACAAGTGGCTTTCAGCAAGGTATTCTCTGCAAGCACTGAAATTATCGGTAACAGATAGTTGCGGGATAAGATAATTTGTAACGGGTAACAAGTAACAATAGTAAAAAAGGTGCAGCAAGATGGCACAATCCCTTTTGTAGCGAGGGACAAGCGTGGACGAACTCTTATATAAGGTAAAGCGCTCCCGAGGACACATGGCAATTTCTATCAAGCTAGTTTTCATCATGTTCATATGATTCGCGTTCGCTACTTTGATAGTTTGATATGTGGGTGGACCGGTGCTTGGGTGCTGTACTTACTTGGACAAACATCCCACTTATGATTAACCCCTCTCGCAAGCATCCGCAACTACGAAATAAGAATTAAGACAAAGTCTAACCATAGCATTAAACTGGTGGATCCAAATCAACCCCTTGAGAAGCAAACCATAAACTAGGGTTTAAGCTTCTGTCACTCTAGCAACCCATCATCTACTTATTACTTCCCAATGACTTCCTCTAGGCCCAAATAATGGTGAAGTGTCATGTAGTCGATGTTCACATAACACCACTAGAGGAAAGACAACCTACAACGCATCAAAATATTGAACCGAATACCAAATTCACATGACTACTTATAGCAGGACTTATCCCATGTCCTCAGGAACAAACGTAACTACTCACAAAGCATAATTATGTTCATGATCAGAGAGGTATTGAATAGCATTAAGGATCTGAACATATGATCTTCCACCAAGTAATCCAACTAGCATCAACTAAAAGGAGTAATTAACACTACTGGCAACCTTACAAGTACCAATCGGAGTCGCGAGACGGAGATTGGGTACAAGAGATGAAATAGGGTTTGGAGAAGAGATGGTGCTGATGGAGATGAGTCCCCTCCAATGAGAGGAGTGTTGGTGATGACGATGGCGATGATTTCCCCCTCCGGGAGGGAAGTTTCTTCGACAGGACGGCTGTGCCAGAGCTCTAGTTTGGTTCTGCTCAAGTTCCGCCTCATGGAAGAAACGCCACCGCCACGAGGCGGAACTTGAGCAAAACCAATCTAGAGCTCCGGCAGGGCCGTCCTGCCGGGGAAACTTCCCTCCCGGAGGGGGAAATCATCGCCATCGTCATCACCAACACTCATCTCATCAGAGGGGACTCACCTCCATCAACATCTTCATCAGCACCATCTCATCTCCAAACCCTAGTTCATCTCTTGGAACCAATCTCCATCTCGCGTCTCCGATTGGTACTTGTAAGGTTGCTAGTAGTGTTAATTACTCCTTGTAGTTGATGCTAGTTGTATTGCTCGGTGGAAGATCATATGTTCAGATCCCTAATGCTATTCAATACCTCTCTGATCATGAACATAATTATGCTTTGTGAGTAGTTACGTTTGTTCCTGAGGACATGGGATAAGTCTTGCTATAAGTAGTCATGTGAATTTGGTATTCATTCGATAATTTTGATGTGTTGTATGTTGTCTTTCCTCTAGTGGTGTTATGTCAACGTCGACTACATCACACTTCACCATTATTTGGGCCTAGAGGAAGGCATTGGGAAGTAATAAGTAGATGATGGGTTGCTAGAGTGACAGAAGCTTAAACCCTAGTTTATGCGTTGCTTCGTAAGGGGTTGATTTGGATCCACTAGTTTAATGCTATGGTTAGACTTAGTCTTAATTCTTCTTTCGTAGTTGCGGATGCTTGCGAGAGGGGTTAATCATAAGTGGGATGTTTGTCCAAGTAAGGACAGCACCCAAGCACCGGTCCACCCACATATCAAAATATCAAAGTAGCGAACGCGGATCATATGAACATGATGAAAACTAGCTTGACAGAATTCCCATGTGTCCTCGGGAGCGCTTTACCTTATACAAGAGTTCGTCCAGGCTTGTCCCTTGCTACAAAAGGGATTGGGACATCTTGTTGCACCTTTGTTACTATTGTTACTTGCTACCTGTTACGAAATTATCTTATCACACAACCATCTGTTACCGATAATTTCAGTGCCTACAGAGAATACCTTGCTGAAAACCACTTGTCATTTCTTTTGCTCCTCGTTGGGTTCGACACTCTTACTTATTGAAAGGACTACGATAGACCCCCTACACTTGTGGGTCATCAAGACTCTTTTCTGGCGCCGTTGCCGGGGAGTGAAGCGCCTTTGGTGAGTGGAATTTGGTAAGGAAACATTTATATAGTGTGCTGAAATTTATTGTCACTTGTCACTATGGAAACTAATCCTTTGAGGAGCTTGTTCGGGGTATCTTCACCTTGACCGTAAGCACAAGGAGTTGCTCCTCAACCTACTGCACCTACTGAAAATATTTATTATCAAATTGCTTCGGGTATGCTAGAGAAACTGTTGGCTAATCCTTTTACAGGAGATGGAACATCACATCCCGACTTGCATCTAATCTATGTAGATTAAGTTTGTGGTTTATTTAACCTTGCAGGTTTGACCGAGGATGAGTTCAAGAAGAAAGTATTTCCCTTATCTTTGAGGGATAAAGCATTGACATGGTATAGGCAATGTGATGATACTGAATCATGGAACTACAACCGATTGAAATTGGAATCTCATCAAAAGTTTTATCCTATGCATTTGGTACATCGTGATCGGAATTATATCTATAATTTTTGGCCTCGTGATAGAGAAAGTATCGCTCAAGCTTGGGGGAGGCTTAAGTCAATGTTATATTCATGCCCCAACCATGAGCTCCCTAGATAAATTATTATTATGAACTTTTATGCTCGACTTCTCATGATAATCGCACCATGCTTGACACTTCTTGTACCGGTTCTTTTATGAAGAGAGATATTGACTTCAAATGGGATTTATTGGAAAGAATTAAACGCAACTCTGAAGATTGGGAGTTAGATGAAGGTAAGGATTCAGGTATGAATCTTAAGTTAGATTACGTTAAATCCTTCGCTGAAACAAATACTTTTCGTGATTTTAGCGCTAAACATGGACTTGACTCTAAGATAGCAGCTTCATTATGTGAATCATTTGCTGCTCATATTGATCTCCCTAAGGAGAAGTGGTTTAAATATCATCCTCCCATAGAAGTCAATGTAGTAAAACCCAATCCAGTTGAAGAGAAAGTCATTGCTTATAATGATCCTATTGTTCCTAGTGCTTACATTGAGAAACCACCTTTCCCTATTAGAATAAAGGATCATGCTAAAGCTTCAACTGTGATACGTAAGGGCTACATTAGAACACCTACACCCCCTGAGCAAATTAAAGTTGAACCTAGCATTGCTATTATTAAATATCTCTTGACCAATAATGTTGATGGGCATGTTATTCACTTCTGTGAAGATGCTGCTAGAATTGCTAAACCTCAAGCTCGAGACAAACATAAGCCTGTTGTTGGCATGCCTGTTGTTTCTGTTAAGATAGGAGATCATTGTTATCATGGTTTATGTGACGTGGTGCTAGTGTTAGTGCAATACCTCGATCTTTATATGATGAAATTAAAGATGAGATTGCACGTGTCGAGATGGAATTTATTGATGTTACTATCCAACTTGCCAATAGAGATACTATCTGGCATGTGGGAATTGTTAGAGATGTTGAAGTCTTGTGTGGTAAAACTAAGTATCCTACTAATTTTCTCGTTCTTGCTACCACGCAAAATAGCTTTTGTCCCATCATATTTGGTAGACCTTTCCTCAATATTGTTAATGCTCAAATTGATTGTGAGAAACAAACTGTTACTGTTGGCTTTAGAGGTGTGTCACATGAATTCAATTTTTCAAGTTTGGTAGACAACCTCATGAAAAAGAATTGTCTAGTAAGGATGAAATCATCGCTCTTGCTTCTATTGATGTGCCTCCTACTGATCCTTTGGAGCAATAATTGCTGGAACATGAAAATGATATGCATATGGATGAAAGGAATGAGATAGATAGAGTTATCTTTGAACAACATCCTATCCTTAAGAATAATTTGCATGTTGAATTACTTGGAGATCCACCTCCGCCAAAGGGTGATCCTATGTTTGAGCTTAAACAATTACCTGATACTCTTAAGTATGCTTATCTTGATGAAAAAGAGATATATCATGTTATTATTAGTGCTAACCTTTCAGAGCATGAAGAAAATAAATTATTGAAAATTCTGAGGAAGCACCGTGCTGCTATTGGATATACTCTTGATGATCTTAAGGGCATTAGTCCCACTCTATGCCAGCATAAAATTAAAACCGATGCTAATTCCAAACCAGTTGCCGATCATCAACGGAGATTAAATCCTAAGATGAAAGAGGTGGTAAGAAAAGAAATACTAAAGCTCCTGGAAGCAGGTATTATCTATCCTGTTCCTCATAGTGATTGGGTAAGTCCGCTGCATTGCGTCCCTAAGAAGGGAGGTATTACCGTTGTCCCTAATGATAAATATGAATTGATCCCACATATAATTGTTACTGGCTATAGGATAGTAATTGATTTTAGGAAATTAAATAAAGCCACTAAGAAAGATCATTACCCTTTGCCTTTTACTGACCAAATGCTAGAAAGATTGTCTAAACACATACACTTTTGCTTTCTAGATGGTTATTCTGGTTTCTCCCAAATACGAGTTGCACAATCTGATCAGGACAAAACCACTTTTACTTGCCCTTTCGGTACCTTTGCTTATAGACGTATGCCTTTTGGCTTATGTAATGCACCTGCTACCTTTCAAAGATGTATGATGGCTATATTCTCTGACTTTTGTGAAAAGATTGTTGAGGTTTTCATGGATGATTTCTCCGTCTACGGGTCTTCTTTTGATGATTGCTTGAGCAACCTTGATCGAGTTTTGTAGAGATGTAAAGATACCAAGCTTGTCTTGAATTGGGAGAAGTGCCACTTTATGGTTAATGAAGGCATCGTCTTAGGACATAAAATTTCTGAAAGAGGTATTGAAGTTGATAAGGCTAAAGTTGATGCGATCGAGAAAATGCCATTCCCTACAGACATTAAAGGTGTAAGAAGTTTCCTTGGTCATGCTGGTTTTTATAGAAGGTTCATTAAAGACTTCTCTAAGATTTCTAGGCCTCTCACCAATCTCTTGCAAAAAGATATTCCATTTGTTTTTGATGATGATTGTGAAGAAGCATTTGAAATACTTAAGAAGGCCTTGATAACCGCACCTATTGTTCAACCACCTGATTGGAACCTACCTTTTGAAATTATGTGTGATGCTAGTGATTATGTTGTTGGTGATGTTCTAGGACAAAGAGTTGATAAGAAATTAAATGTTATTCATTATGCCAGTAAACTCTAGACAGTGCCCAAATAAACTATGCTACTACTGAAAAAGAATTTTTAGCAGTCGTGTTTGCATGTGATAAGTTCAGATCTTATTATTGTTGATTCCAAGGTTAATATTCACAATTATCATGCTGCTATTTAATATCTCATGTAAAAGAAAGATGCTAAACCTAGACTTATTAGATGGGTTCTCTTGCTACAAGAATTTGATTTGCATGTTGTTGATAGGAAGGGTACTGAGAACCCCGTAGCAGATAACTTGTCTAGGTTAGAGAATGTTCTTGATGACCCACAACCTATTGATGATATCTTTCTTGATGAACAACTGAATGTCATCAATGCTTCACGTAGTACACCATGGTATGCTGATTATGATAATTATATTGTTGCTAAATATATACCACCTAGTTTCACATACCAGCAAAAGAAAAAGTTCTTTTATGATTTGAGACATTACTTTTGGGATGATCCTCACCTTTATAAAGAAGGAGTAGATAGTGTTATTAGACGTTGTGTACCTGAGCATGAACAGGGACAAATCCTACAGAAGTGTCACTCCGAGGCTTACGGAGGACACCATGCGGGAGATAGAACTACACACAAGGTATTGCAATCCGGTTTTTATTGGCCTACTCTCTTCAAGGATGCTCGTAAGTTTGTCTTGTCTTGTGATGAATGCCAAAGAATAGGTATATCAGTAAACGTCAGGAAATGCCTATGAATTATACACTTGTTATTGAACCATTTGATGTTTGGGGTTTTGATTATATGGGACCTTTTCCAAAGTCCAACGGATATACTCATATTCTAGTTGTTGTTGATTACATTACTAAGTGGGTAGAAGCTATCCCAACTAGTAGTGCTGATCATAACATCTCTATTAAGATGCTTAAAGAAGTTATTTTCCCTAGATTTGGAGTCCCTAGATATTTAATGACTGATGGTGGTTCACATTTTATTCATGGTGCTTTCCGTAAAACGCTTGCTAAGTATGATGTCAACCATAGAATTGCATCTCCTTATCATCCTCAGTCGAGTGGTCAAGTAGAGCTAAGTAATAGGGAAATTAAACTAATTCTGCAAAAGACTGTTAATAGGTCTAGAAAGAATTGGTCTAAGAAACTTGATGATGCATTGTGGGCTTATAGAACTGCTTATAAGAATCCCATGGGCATGTCTCCGTACAAAAAGGTTTACGGTAAAGCATGTCATTTACCTCTTGAGCTAGAGCATAAGGCTTATTGGGCAATCAAAGAGCTCAACTTTGATTTCAAACTTGCCGGTGAGAAGAGGTTATTTGATATTAGCTCACTTGATGAATGGAGAGCTCAGGCATATGAAAATGCCAAGTTGTTTAAATAAAAATTTAAGAGGTGGCATGATAAAAGGATACAAAAACGTGAGTTCAATGTAGGTGATTATGTCTTGCTATACAATTCTCGTTTAAGATTTTTTGCAGGCAAGCTTCTCTCTAAATGGGAAGGACCTTACATTGTTGAGGAAGTATATCGTTTCGGTGCCATAAAAATCAACAACGCGGAAGGTAATTTTCCGAGAGTTGTAAATGGGCAAAGAATCAAGCATTATATCTAAGGTACTCCCATAAATGTTGAAAGCAATATTATTAATACCATAACTCCAGAGGAGTACATAAGGGATATTTACCAGCTTGTTTCAGACTCCAAAAACGAAGAGGTATGTTATACGGTACGTAAACCGACTCCAAAACTTTCCAACATGCTTAGTGGTAATTAAAAAGAAAACCCAAAAAGATTTCTCATTCTTCTTTTGCTTGTTGGGAGCTTTCCCGTCTAAATAGTTTTCTTTTTCTTTGGGTCGAGGTAGAATACCATGATTAAAATGATTAGTGGCTCTCATATGCTTTATTGTTTATCCGTCAAAGAGCCATATTACTTTGTCTTCTCCTCTGAATTTGCTTGCAGATTCCAACTTAGTCCAATGCACGAACACTCTTATTATTATTCACATCATTCGGTCGTGCAAGTGAAAGGCAATAATGACGATATATGATGAAGTGACTGAGCCTGGAAAAGCTGGTATGAACTCGACATATTTTGTTTTTGCAAATATGACTAGCTCATCGTTCCTAATTCAGCATTGTTATGAGAGAAACATGTTCGCAATGAAAACTTAGAGGTCATAGTTTATGATGCCATGCTTAATTAGCTAGGAGCTTATAATGGTTTGTCTTGGATGCCAACATGAATTTCAAAATGATTATAATGTTGTATGATAGGATGGTATCCTCCTTTGAATGATTCAAGTGGCTTGACTTGGCACATGTTCACGCATGTAGTTGAAACAAAATCAACATAGCCTCTACGATATTCATGTTTATGGTGATTTATATCCTACTCATGCTTGCACTCAACATTGGTTAATTTCAATGCATATTGGTGACTGTTCTTGCTCTCTAGTTGGTCGCTTCCCAGTCTTTTGCTAGCCTTCACTTGTACTAAGCAGGAATATTGCTTGTACATCCACTTCCATAAACCCAAAGTTGTTCCATATGAGTCCACCATACCTACCAATATGCGGTATCTACCTGTCGTTCCAAGTAAATTTGCATGTGCCACTATCTAAATCTTCAAATAATAATCTGTTTTGTATGCCCGAACCGCTCATGTGGTTACAAGGGGCGGTCAGTATCTTCCATGCTAGGCATGTTATCCTCGATACGTGTTTATTCACTATCACTCATGAGAAAGGGGCCGGTAATCGGAATGTCCAGTTCCATGCTCAAATCAAATCGAAAATATAATGGCAAACAAAACTCCCCCTGGATTCTTGTTGGTATGGACGACAGTCGAGGATTCGGCTAGTCGTGGAGTGTGATTGATCGGTGGTGAGGGAGTCAAAACTTTACTATTCTGTTTGGGAACCGCCTATAATATGTGTAGCATGGAAGATGGTGAAAACTCTTGGTCATCGCATTGACAATGAAAGCATGCCACCCAAAATTATTTATCTCTGTTTTAAAAGCTTGAGCTCTGGCACCTTTGCAAATCAATGCTTCCCTCTGCGAAGGGCCTATCTATTTACATTACTGTTGAGTCATCCTCTTCTTATAA
This sequence comes from Hordeum vulgare subsp. vulgare, assembly GCF_904849725.1. Taxonomy (NCBI): domain Eukaryota; kingdom Viridiplantae; phylum Streptophyta; class Magnoliopsida; order Poales; family Poaceae; genus Hordeum; species Hordeum vulgare. The sequence goes on along the minus strand of NC_058518.1, from coordinate 463,926,743 downwards.
AAGGCACCAATTAGAGAGCACCTCCGTCATTTTATGATTTGCTATTAATTGATACTGAGTATGATTGTGACTGGATCTTCTTTGCCATGAATTACATTGTTCAGTCAGCCCTTGGTCTTTGAAGGTGCCCTGCATTTATGTTTTGCGGTCTCAGAAAGGGCTAGCGAGATACCATCTGTTCATATTGTATCTTGATTGTTTTGATTGAAGTGTTGATGTTTGAAACTTATTATTATTGCCCGCTAGTTGATTATGCCATTGATATGAGTACACCTTGAGACCTAAATGTTATTGCTTATGTGGTTAGCTTATGATCTTGCTGAAAATCTGAATATGAGTTAGACATAATTACAACAACAAGATCAAACAGAGTTTGTAAAAGTTTTTCTTTTGTCTCTTTCAGTTTTTCAACTGAATTGCTTGAGGACAAGCAAGGCTTTAAGCTTGGGGGAGTTGATACGTCTCCATCGTATCTACTTTTCCAAACTCTTTTGCCCTTGTTTTGGACTCTAATTTGCATGATTTGAATGGAACTAACCCGGACTGACGTTGTTTTCAGCAGAATTGCCATGGTGTTGTTTTTGTGCAGAAATAAAAGTTCTCAGAATGAACTGGAAACTTACGAGGATTTTTGGTGGAATATATAAAAAATACTGGCGCAATAATTAGCAGAAGACACGGAGCCATGAGCCCATAAACCTAGGAGGCGCCCCCCCTAGGGCGCGCCTGGCAGGCTTGTGGGGCCCACGTGGCTCCGCAGCCTCCAACTCCAACTCTATATAGTCTCTTTCGTCCCAGAAAAAATCAGGAGAGAGCTTTCGGGAAGAAACGCCGCCGCCACGAGGCGGGACTTGAGCAAAACCAATCTAGAGCTCCGGCAGGGGCCTCCTGTCGGGGAAACTTCCGCCCCGGAGGGGGAAATCATCGCCGTCGTCATCGCCAACACTCCTCTCATCGGAGGGGACTCATCTCCATCAACATCTTCATCAGCACCATCTCATCTCCAAACCCTAGTTCATCTCTTGTAACCAATCTCCGTCTCGCGACTCCGATTGGTACTTGTAAGGTTGCTAGTAGTGTTAATTACTCCTTGTAGTTGATGCTAGTTGGCTTACTCGGTGGAAGATCATATGTTCAGATCCCTAATTCTATTCAATACCTATCTCATCATGAACATAATTATGCTTTGTGAGTAGTTACGTTTGTTCCTAAGGACATGGGATAAGTCTTGCTATAAGTAGTCATGTGAATTTGGTATTCGTTCGATATTTTGATGTGTTGTATGTTATCTTTCTTCTAGTGGTGTTATGTGAACGTCGACTACATAACACTTCACCATTATTTGGGCCTAGAGGAAGGCATTGGGAAGTAATAAGTAGATGATGGGTTGCCAGAGTGACAGAAGCTTAAACCCTAGTTTATGCGTTGCTTCGTAAGTGCTGATTTGGATCCACTAGTTTAATGCTATGGTTAGACTTAGTATTAATTCTTCTTTCGTAGTTGCGGATGCTTGTGAGAGATGTTAATCATAAGTGGGATGTTTGTCCAAGTAAGGATAGCACCCAAGCACCGGTCCACCCACATATCAAAATATCAAAGTAGCGAACGCGAATCATATGAACATGATGAAAACTAGCTTGACAGAATTCCCATGTGTCCTCGGGAGCGCTTTACCTTATGTAAGAGTTAGTCCAGGCTTGTCCCTTGCTACAAAAGGGATTGGGCCATCTTGCTGCACCTTTGTTAGTATTGTTACTTGCTACCCGTTACGAAATTATCTTATCACACAACCATCTGTTACCGATAATTTCAGTGCCTGCAGAGAATACCTTGTTGAAAACCACTTGTCATTTCCTTATGTTCCTCATTGGGTTAGACACTCTTACTTATCTAAAGGACTATGATAGATCCCCTATACTTGTGGGTCATCATACTACCGCTCTAGGAGCGGTACTACCGCTGGCACCAGGAGCGGTACTACCGCTGGATACTGAAATTGCTCTAACTTTCGCATACGAACTCCGAATCGAGCAAACTCAAGCTTGTTGAATTCACAACGACAAGATCTATCGAACAAAGACATAAAATCTTAAGAACATGCATATAGAAAATGCCAATGATATAGATAAGTGAGACCTTTGTGAATTAAGAACCGATAAAAACTTCCAACATCAAAAACATCATAGAAGATGCATATGGACTCTGTTTTCGATGAACTCGAGCTTGTCATGAAGATGACCATAAGCTCTAAAACTCACAAAGAGAAACACCAAACAAGAACCAAGAAATATGATGCAAGGATGCAACTCGTTTGAGCTCTCAACGAACGATACGATCAAGCTACTCAATTGAGAGCCCCCCTTGACAGTATGACAATCTATCCTAAAATAGAAAACCTATAAGGGCAAACCTATACCTTGCACCTAGTCCTCTTGAGCTAGATGATGATGATCTTGGCTTCCTCAAGATGGACCACCTTTCTTGATTGCCTTGGTTTGAGGAAGACTAGTTGATTGCTCCCCATACTCACTATGGGTGAGCCACTCTTCAACACATCTTCACAAGTTCATTGCCACCACAATGAACGGCAAGCTTCAAGCATGATATCTTCGTGACGCTCCACTTGAACTTGCACACCGCAATCTTGATGACGATCACCACTTGATGTCATCCTTCATAGGTTGAATGAGATCTTCCTCTTGACGCAAACCCATGGAGACACACCTAACCCCACATAGAACTCTCACAAGGACCATGAGTTAGTACACAAAAGCGTTATGGACAATGATTACCATACCATGGGATCACTTGATCCCTCTCGGTACATCTTGTACACTTTGTGTGTTGATCATCTTGATTTACTCTATGCTTAGTATTGATCAACCTTGTGCCTTTATGACCAATCTTTGGATAATACTTTGAATACCACCTTGGTCATCATATAAACTCCTTGACACCAATAGATGGACTTCAAGAAGTGCCTATGGACAAATCCTTTGAATATAACTTAAGGCAACCAATAGTCCATAGGGATTTTCATCAATTACCAAAACCACATATGGAGAAATATGCTCTAACAACTGGTCACTGATAACCCACAAGTATAGGGGGTCGCAACAGTTTTCGAGGGTAGAGTATTCAACCCAAATTTATTGATTTGACTCAAGGGGAAGCCAAAGAATATTCTCAATTATTAGCAGTTGAGTTGTCAATTCAACCACACCTGAAATATTTAGTATCTGCAGCAAAGTATCAGTAGCAAGGTAGTGTGATAGCAACAGTAGCAACAGTAACCAGTAGCAGCAAAGTGACAGAAGTAGGAGCAGAGTAACATCAGTAGCGGCAAAGTAACAGTAGCAGCAGTGATAGCAGTAGCGGCAAAGTAACGTAGCAAGGACGAGTAGTAAAACACTCGTAGGCATTGGATCGGTGATGGATGATTATGCCGGATGATATTCATCATGCAACAGTTATAACACGAAGAGATATGTAACTAGCTCCAGTTCGTCAACGTAATGTAGGCATGTATTCCGTATGTAGTCATACATGCTTAGGGAAAAGAACTTGCATGACATCTATTGTCCATCCCTCCCGTGGCAGCGGGGTCCTAATGGAAACTATGGGATCTTAAGGTTCTTCTTTTAATAAAGAACCGGACCAACGCATTAACACTTGGTGAATACATGAACTCCTCATACTATGGTCATCTCCGGGAGTGGTTCCGGCTATTGCCACTCCGGGGTTGGCGGGTCATAACACATAGTAGGTGACTACAACTTGCAAGATAGGATCAAGAACACACATATATTGGCGACAACATAATAGGTTCAGATCTGAAATCATGGCACTCGGGCCCTAGTGACAAGCATTAAGCATGGCAAAGTAGTAGCAACATCAATCTCAAAACATAGTGGATACTAGGGATCAATCCCCGTCAAAACTAACTCGATTACATGATAGATCTCATCCAACCCATCACCGTCCAGCAAGCCTACGATGAGATTACTCACAAACGGTTAAGAGCATCATGGAATTGGCGATGAAGGAAGGTTGATGATGACGATGGCGACGATCTCCCCTCTCCGGAGCCCAGAACGAACTCCAGATCTGCCCTCCAGAGGAAGAACAAGTGGTGGCGGCGCCTCCGTATCGTAAAACGCGATGAACTCTTCTCCTTGATTTTTTTGTGGGCGAAACGGACTAAATAGAGCTGGATTTGGTGGCGGTGGAGTTTTGTGGGCCCCACAAGCCTGCCAGGCTCGGCCACGGGGGGGGGGTGATGGGCTTGTGGCCTCCACGCTCCACTTCCTCCGATGATTCTTGCGCCAGTATTTTTTATATATTCCACAAAAATACTCCGTAAATTTTCAGGTTATTCCGAGAACTTCTATTTCTGCGCAAAAACAACACCATGGCAATTCTGCTGAAAACAGCGTTAGTGTGGGTTAGTTCCATTCAAATCATGCAAATTAGAGTCCGAAACAAGGGCAAAAGAGTTTGGAAAAGTAGATACGATGGAGACGTATCAACTCCCCCAAGCTTAAAACCTTGCTTGTCCTCAAGCAATTCAGTTGACAAACTGAAAGAGACAAAAGAAAAACGTTTATGAACTCTGTTTGATCTTGTTGTTGCAACTATGTCTAACTCATGTCTAGAATTTCAGCAAGATCACAAGCTAACCACATAAGCAAATGACATCTAGGTCTCACGGTAAACTCGTATCAATGGCATAATCAACTAGCGAGCAAATAATAATAAGTCTCAAACGTGAACACTTCAATCGAAACAATCATGAAGCAGTACGAACAGATGGTATCTCGCTAGCTCTTTCTGAGACCGGAAAACATAAATGTAGACCACCTTCAAAGACCAAGGGCTAACTAAACATTGTAATTCATGGCAAAGAAGATCCAGTCACAGTCATACTCAATCACAGTTAAAAGCAAAGCATAAAAATGATAGAGGTGCTCTCTAATTGGTGCTTCTATAAGAAGAGGATGACTCAACAGGAACATAAATAGAGAGGCCCTTCGCAGAGGGAATCATTGATTTGCAGAGGTGCCAGAGCTCAACCTTTTAAAACAAAGACAAATAATTTTGGGTGGCATGCTTTCATTGTCAACGCAATGACTAAGAGTTTTCACCATCTTCCACGCTACACATGCTATAGGCGGTTCCCAAACAGAAAAGTAAAGTTTTGACTCCCCCACCACCGATCAATCACACTCCACGACTAGCCGAATACTCGGGTGCCGTCCATACCAACATCAATCCAGGGGGAGTTTTGTTTGCAATTATCTTTTCGATTTGAGCATGGAACTGGGCATTCCAATTACCGACCCCTTTCTCGTGAATGATAGTGAATAAACACATATCGAGGATAACACGCCTAGCATGGAAGATACTGATAGCCCCCTATCACCACATGAGCGGTTCGGGCATGCAAAACAGATTATTTCTTGAAGATTTAGAGAGTGGCACATGCAAATTTACTTGGAACGGCAGGTAGATACCGCATATAGGTAGGTATGGTGGACTCATATGGACAACTTTTGGGTTTATGGAAGTGGATGCACAAGCAGTATTCCCGCTTAGTACAAGTGAAGGCTAGCAAAAGACTGGGAAGCAACTAACTAGAGAGCGACAACAGTCATCAAAATGCATTGAGATTAACCAACATTGAGTGCAAGCATGAGTAGGACATAAATCACCATGAACATGAATATCATAGAGGCTATGTTGATTTTGCTTCAACTACATGCGTGAACATGCGCTAAGTCAAGCCACTTGAAACATTCAAAGGAGGATACCATCCTATCATACTACATCATAGTCATATCAAAATTCATGTTGGCATCCAAGACAAACCATTATAAGCTCCTAGATAATTAAGCATGGCATCAGAAACTATTATCTCTAAGTTCTCATTGCAAACATGTTTCTCTCACAACAAAGCTGAATCAGGAACGATGAGCTAGTCATATTTACAAAAACAAAATAGATCGAGTTCATACCAGCTTTTCCAGGCTCACTCACTTCATCATATATCGTCATTATTGCCTTTCACTTGCACGACCGAATGATGTGAACAATAATAAGAGTGCTCGTGCATTGGACTAAGTTGGAATCTGCAGGCAAACACAAAGGAGAAGACAAAGTAATATGGCTCTTTGACAGATAAACAGATATGCATGCGAGAGCCACTAAACATTGTAACCATGGTATTCTACCTTGACCCAAAGAAAAAGAAAACTATTTACATGAGAAAGCTCCCAACAAGCAAAATAAGAACAAGAAAATCTTTTTGGGTTTTCTCAAACTAGACAGACACACGAAAAGAAAACGAGGAAAAGAAAATAAACTAGCATGGATGATAAAGTGGCAAAGTGTGAACACCGACAAACAAAGTGAAAGCATAAGCAAGAATGTAAAGTCGGTGAGAAACACGTACTCCCCCAAGCTTAGGCTTTTGGCCTAAGTTGGTCTACTCCCAAGGAGGGAAATAACCAGCTCCGGTGTACTCCGGAGTGGACTGAGGATGCCACTGTTGTGTGAGCTCCTCTGGCTCCCACTAATAAACCGGCGTCTGGTACTCGACTGGTGGCTCGAGCATGGGCACCTGTGGTTGGGCTATGCCCCAATATGATAGATGTCCGAGGGCATAATAATGTACCTACCTGCATGAAGATTGAACAAAGAAGGAGCAGGCAAAGTAATAGTCTCACGAGTACCCTGACTAAATACCAGGTTATAAATCATCCTTCTATTTATATCTCTATCAAGAAAGTCATGGCGAACCATGCTATCATAATCTAGATATCTCTCGGGAAGAAGAATCTCTTCTTCCTCGTCCAGTCTAATAGGTATCTCAAAATGTCTAGCAAGACGAGTAGCATAGATACCTCTATAGACAACACCTTTAGAACGGTTCGTGTTCAACCGTTGAGCTACTATAGCGCCCAAGCTATAAGTTTTGTCATTATAAAGGGCTTCACGCAAGACCGCAAGATCTGGGAAGCTAAGGGACCCATCTTTCCCACGGCCAATCAAACATTTTCCCACGAATAGTGAGAAGTACCGAAGCACGGGAAAATGTATGCTAGCAGCTCTGGCGCAAGACACTCCTCTCTCCTCTCCTACATCAATAGTATCTATGAAAGCCTCCAGGTCCCGTGGACGAGGTTCATGAATATCCCCAACAAAAGGCAATTTGCAAACATTGCAAAAATCCTGGAGTGACATGCGCTGGGGGATATCATATAATTTGAACTCAACCATAGGAGGATTCTTCCTCGAATAGAAGTTAAAGCTTTGCACGAAGATATTAGTGAGGAGGAGGTATGCGGACACTTATCTTCAACGAAGGCGGTAAGGCCTGCGTTCTCCACCAAGTAATAAAAGTCCTCATAAAGTCCGGCGGCGCGTAAGAACACATCGCTTGGCCACTCGCACGCTCGAACTTCTACAACTCAGGGAACCGGATACTTGGGTTTCCTCTTCTCATTCCCATCATCCTTGGGATCACGGCTTGAAGAGCCTCTTAAGAACCTCCTCATCTTTTCCCTTTTCTATCTCTGGAAATTTCTGAAATTTTAGTGACTCTAAGGAAAAGTGAATAAGGCCCAACGAAACTCGTAGCAACTACTCCCACAAGTGCCTAGAAGCCATATTACGCATCAAAACTACTTGGGACCAACTAAAATTAGCATGCAAAGCTCAAGAACATGGTCACCAAGGCAGCAAAAATACGTGATGTATAAGGCACTAGAGCAAATACTAATTGGACCAATGGAGGAGTCACTTACCAAGGAGCAATTTCCCCAAAACAGTTTGGTGAATGGTGGTTTGCACAAGGAGATCGAAAATCCCAGCAAGAAGAGAAAGAACACGGGTTTGAGCTGTGAAACGATTTTTTCTGGAGGTAGGAGAAGCATATGGGAGCTAGAATGAGTGGAGGGGGTGCACGTGGCCCCACAAGCCTGGGTGGTGCGGCCAGGGGGGTGCCCGCGCCTCCAGGGCTTGTGGCCCACTGGTGCAGCCCCCAGACTAGCTCTTCGTCTCAGTATTTTTCAAAAAATCCACAAAAAATCATACTTGATTTTCAAGACGTTCGGAGAACTTTTATTTTTGGGGTACTTTTCCGCGGGACGCTAAAAGTAGAAAACAGGGAAAACTAAACTAAACCTATCATTTTTCTTCTAAGCAACCGAAGGTGAAAGCTTGGAGCAGAGGTTTGTGCCTCCTCGATTCATCCATCTCATGGTCATCAAAAGAAATCCGTCAATGAGGTTGATCAAGTTTCCTTGACAAACTTTTTCGAATCGCAAAAGAGAACGGAGAATTTTCGAATAGTCACTAGGTCACCTCAATGGGGATGTGCATATCCCCGACAATCAAATCATACTTCATCTTAAGAGGAGGTATAGGGCATTCAAAGCTCCCAATAAGAATCGATGAAGTTTTTTCGATAGCATTGATGCAATGTACTCGATATTGTTTCTTCGGAAAGTGCACCGTATGCTCATTACCATTGACATGGAAAGTGACATTGCCTTTGTTGCAATCTATAACAGCCCCTGCAGTGTTTAAAAAGGGTCTTCCAAGGATGACCGCCATGGCATCGTCCTCGGGAATATCCAGAATAACAAAGTTTGTTAAGATAGTGACGTTAGCAACCACAACAGGCACATCCTCGCAAATGCCGATAGGGAAAGCAGTTGATTTGTCGGCCATTTGTAGAGAGATTTCAATGGGTGTCACCTTATCCAGTTCAAGTCTACGATAAAGAGAGAGAGGCATAACACTAACACCGGCTCCAAGGTCGCATAAAGCAGTTCTAACGTAGTTTCCTTTAATGGAGCAAGGTATAGTGGGCACTCCGGGATCACCTAGTTTCTTAGGAGTTCCACCCTTGAAGGTATAGTTAGCAAGCATGGTTGAAATCTCAACCTCAGGTATCCTCCTCTTATTAGTCACAATATCCTTCATGTACTTAGCATACGGAGACATTTTGAGCATATCTGTCAAACGCATTTGCAGAAAGACAGGTCTAATCATTTCAACAAATCGCTCAAAATCCTCATCATCCTTTTTCTTGGATGGTTTTGGAGGAAAGGGCATAGGTTTATGAACCCATGGTTCCCTTTCAACAAATTGCAGCGAAGTCGTTCTTGTCATATCTCTTATTCTTAGGTTGTGGGTTATCAAGATCAACAAGTTCAATCTCCACATCCTTATCATTGCTAGGTTGAGCATCATCATGAGCATCACTATCGATATTATCATTAGGCCCATGTTCATCACCAGATTGTGTTTCAGCATTAGAAATAGAGACATCGTTTAGAATCTCAGGTGTAACAGCATCAGGGTTGCTAGCGTGCAGATTCCTATCATCTTTCTTCTTCTTCCTAGGATGACTAGGTGCATCAGTGCTAACTCCTTGAGAATCTTGTTCAATTCTCTTAGGATGACCCTCAGGATACAAAGGTTCCTCGGTCATTCTACCGCCTCTAGTGACAACTCTGACAGGATTGTCATTCAACTCATTGAGCAAGTCATTTTGAGCCTTAAGTACTTGTTCTACCTAAGTAGTAACCATAGAGGCATGTTTTCTCAAAAGCTTAAGATCATTGACATTTCTGTCCACACAAGCACTTAAATGACTAAGCATACGAGCATTCCGTTCCAATTGTCTGCTAACATAATCATTGAAACTTTGTTGTTGGCAACGAAGTTATCAAATTCATCCAGGCATAAGCTAGCAGGCTTATCAAAAGGAAAATCACTCTCATCGAATCTATGTAGAGAATTTACTTTTACTACCTGTATCGGGTTATCAAGACCATGGATCTCTTCGATAGGTGCTAGATTTTTGACATCTTCAGATTTAATGCCTTTCTCTTTCATAGATTTCTTAGCTTCTTACACATCTTCAGCACTAAGGAATAGAATACCTCTTTTCTTTGGAGTTGGCTTCGGTGGTGGTTCGGGAACAGTCCAAGCATTCTCATTGCACAAGATATTATTCAATAGGATCTCAGCTTGTTCTACAGTTCGTTCCCTAAAAACACAACCAGCACAACTATCTAGGTGGTCTCTAGAAGCATCGGTAAGTCCATTATCGAAGATATCAAGTATTTCATTCTTCTCAAGAGGGTGATCAGGCAAAGCATTCAGCAGCTGGACGAGCCTCCCCCAAGCTTGTGGGAGACTCTCTTCTTCAACTTGTGCAAAGTTGTATATTTCCTGCAAGGTAGCTTGATTCTTATGGGCAGGGAAATATTTTTCAGAGAAGTAGTAGACCATATCCTCGGGGCTACGCACACAACAAGGAGCAATAGAAGTGAACCAGGTCTTAGCATCATCCTTTAGGGAGAAAGGAAACAGCTTGAGGATATAGTAGTGACGGATCTTTTCCTCACTCGTGAATAGGGTGGCTATATCGTGCAGTTTGGTAAGATGGGCTACAACCATTTCAGACTCATAACCGTGAAAAGGATTAGATTCGACCAGAGTGATTAACTCAGGGTCAACAGAGAATTCATAATCCTTATCGGTCACAAAGATAGGCGAAGTAGCAAACTTCAAGTCGTATTTCATCCTAGCGTTCAAAGATTTTCCTTTCCACTTGAGCAGTAATTTCTCAACATCATAGCTATCCTTACAAGCAAGAAAGTCCTCAGCTATCTCTCCCTCCATAATATAACACTCACGCATATCAGGAAATTCATGTCTAGGAGAGCTAGTTCTAACAGGCAAAATAGCATGTTCTACTTTAATAGTATCAGCAGTTTCAGAAGTATCATCACATCTAGCAGCAACTCTAGCAATTTGTGCATCAAGGAATGCACCAAGTGGCAAAGCAGTATCAAGCATAACATCATCACAAGCATCATGGACAACAGAAGTAGCATCATCAAGAACATGCGACATATCAAGATTTCTAGCAGGAGGTGGTGTCGCAAACTTACTCATAACTGAAGGTGAATCAAGTGCAGAGCTAGATGGCAGTTCCTTACCTGTCCTCGTAGTTGAGGGCAAGACTTTAGTTCTTGGATCTATCGGATTCCTCACAGTGACCAGCAGACGTAAATCCCAAGTGACTCAGAGAATATAGCTGTGCTTCCCCGGCAACGGCGCCAGAAAATAGTCTTGATAACCCACAAGTATAAGGGATCGCAACCGTTTTTGAGGGTAGAGTATTCAACCCAAAATTATTGATTCGACTCAAGGGGAAGCCAAAGAATATTCTCAAGTATTAGCAGTTGAGTTGTCAATTCAACCACACCTGAAAGATTTAGTATATGCAGCAAAGTATCAGTAGCAAGGTAGTGTGATAGCAACAGTAGCAACAGTAACCAGTAGCAGCAAAGTGACAGCAGTAGCAGTAGAGTAACAACAGTAGCGGCAAAGTAACAGTAGCAGCAGTGACAACAATAGTGGCAAAGTAACATAGCAAGGACCAGTAGTAAAAGACTCGTAGGCATTGGATCGGTGATGGATGATTATGCCGGATGCTATTCATCATGCAACAGTTATAACATGGAGAGATATGTAACTAGCTCCAGTTCATCAATGTAATGTAGGCATGTATTCCGTATGTAGTCATACGTGCTTAGGGAAAAGAACTTGCATGACATCTATTGTCCATCCCTCCCGTGGCAGCGGGGTCCTAATGGAATCTATGGGATATTACCTTTTAATAAAGAACCGGACCAACGCATTAACACTTGGTGAATACATGAACTCCTCATACTATGGTCATCTCCGAGAGTGGTTCCGGCTATTGTCACTCCAGGGTTGCCGGGTCATAACATATAGTAGGTGACTACAACTTGCAAGATAGGATCAAGAACACACATATATTGGCGACAACATAATAGGTTCAGATCTGAAATCATGGCACTCGGGCCCTAGTGACAAGCATTAAGCATGGCAAAGTAGTAGCAACATCAATCTCATAACATAGTGGATACTAGGGATCAATCCCCGTCAAAACTAACTCGATTACATGATAGATCTCATCCAACCCATCACCGTCCAGCAAGCCTACGATGAGGTTACTCACGAACGGTGAAGAGCATCATGGAATTGGCGATGAAGGAAGGTTGATGATGACGATGGCGACGATCTCCCCTCTCCGGAGCCCAGAACGGACTCCAGATCAGCCCTCTAGAGGAAGAACAGGTGGTGGCGGCGCCTCCGTATCGTAAAACGCAATGAACTCTTCTCCTTGATTTTTTTTCCGGGCGAAACGGACTAAATAGAGCTGGATTTGGAGGCGGTGGAGTTTTGTGGGCCCCACAAGCCTGCCAGGCGCGGCCACCTTCCGGTAACCAAATGAAACCATCCTATATATCAATCTTATTTTCTGGACCATTCCGGAAACCCTCGTTACGTCCATGATCTCATCCGGGACTCCGAACAACATTCAATAACCACACATATAACTCAACTATATTAAAACATCATCGAACCTTAAGTGTGCACACCGTGCGGGTTCGAGAACTATGTAGACATGCCACGAGGTACTCCTCGGTCAATATCCAATAGCGGGACCTGGATGCCCATATTGGATCCTACATATTCTCCGAAGATCTTATCGGTTGAACCTCAGTGTCAAGGATTCATATAATCCTGTATGTCATTCCCTTTGTCCTTCGGTATGTTACTTGCCCGAGATTTGATCATCGGTATCCGCATACCTATTTCAATCTCGTTACCGGCAGGTCTCTTTACTCGTTCCGTAATACAAGATCCCGTGACTTACACTTAGTCGCATTGCTTGCAAGGCTTGTGTGTGATGTTGTATTACCGAGTGGGCCCCGAGATACCTCTCCGTCACACGGAGTGACAAATCCCAGTCTTGATCCATACTAACTCAACGGACACCTTCGGAGATACCTGTAGAGCACCTTTATAGTCACCCAGTTACGTTGTGACGTATGATGCACACAAGGTATTCCTCCGGTGCCAGTGAGTTATATGATCTCATGGTCATAGGAACAAATACTTGACACGCAAAAAACAATAGCAATAAAACGACACGATCAATATGCTACGTTCATAGTTTGGGTCTAGTCCATCACATGATTCTCCTAATGATGTGATCCAGTTATCAAGTGACAACACTTGCACATAGTCAGAAAACCTTGACTATCATTGATCAACTGGCTAGCCAACTAGAGGCTTGCTAGAGACATTGTTTTGTCTATGTATCCACACATGTATCTATGTTTTCATTCAATACAATTATAGCATGGATAATAAACGATTATCTTCAAACAGGAAATATAATATTAACTATTTATCATTGCCTCTAGGGCATATTTCCAACACTGTAGGTATGAAGAGCATATGCGATCTATATTATGAAAAGCTAAAAAATCTCACCGAGCAACGTGGGAATCTGATACCACTTGATAGAGTCAAAGGTGTCCCGCCTTTTTATGAGATGGTGGCTATCATTTTCGGTGTAGTAAACTTTGATGATCCGACTACGAACGTGCGAGGACGTCGCGCCTTAGTAATCGCTAAACCAACTCTGAGAGGTTATTGACCATGCCGGAGCATGATCAACTTGACCACAAAGGTCTATTTCCTATACACAAACAAAGAACAAGCAAAGAAACTGAAATTGCAATCTGAATATTGCTAATGTAAGAGGAAAGTTTTATTGATGAAAGTGTGGTTCTGTGACCTCTTGGTCTGATCGTAGGACACAAACGATGGACGCGGGGTTGCAGCTATGGAAACTTTTAATCTAAACAAAACCCAAGTCTAAACGACGCCCTAAGGGTTGTACATATGGGGAATAGAGGGGTATTTCGTGACCCCTTCGAGGAGGGGTCCAAAACCAACCATAACCCGGTTTGCCCACACATATGGACTCTAAAACAACCTATAATCTGGTATTTCAAAATTACATGGGCCTAGCCCAATAATAAGGTGACGCAACACCTATAATAGTCTATGAACGAAATTTATGAATTGGCATCTTGTATATTTCGTCCAAGCCTTCATGCTCTCATTATGGTGCCTTTAGAGTACGAAAATCACCATTGGAAACTCCATTTTTCTTTCCCCCGCGCGCACCTTCTTCTCCATGCTTGATCCCGCCCCAATGGCTATCCTTCTTGTCCATGCTAGGACCTTCATTCATAAGTAAAACAAGAGTATCAAATTTAGGCAATATCATATGTTCATGAACATTATAACGATTTCCAAGAAATGAAAGTACCTCATAATCTAGTTGGCGTGTGCGAGCTCTAGTAACTGGCCCAATAAGTTTAGCTGGTGAGGATGTGGAGTAAGACTACTAGGATGTAATCATCAAATTGAGCTAGGTACAAAATTGATGTTCATCGTCTTGAAGGTCACACATTCAGCCGAGACCCACACATTACACGTCGCTTTAAACAATGCAACATGGCTGAAGGGCTTTTGGGTATGAACCCTAAAATTGAAATCCATCTGTTTTCCTCAATCAGCTCTTCGATCTCGCCAGATAGATTAGGATCCTTCTCCTTCTCCCCGCAAAGGTTTAGTCGTTCAAATATGTCCTCAAGATTTGCTCCGCGAGAGCAGTTTCCATTGCCGCCCTCACTTCCGGATGTGTTGTCCATTGGCGGCCTCTCAGAACCTCCTTTAGCCTTGCACGATCGTTACTGGGTGGTTCATGTATACTGGATCATGCCGAGAATCATCCGAGGGTCCTTCAGCGTGAGAAGATGGGTACACTAAGGAGAAGATGCACTCTGACGGGGGCGCCACTGGAGGAAGGTGGGAATCCTAGGTCGCCCTAGGGGAAAATTTGAGGGGGTCTCTGATTTGTCACTCACACTTCATATTAGTTTACTCCACCTGCTCTAACCATATGATTCTTAGCATATCAATTGACTCCTCTCCGTGCGAAAACTATGCCATGTCCTAAACAATGTCACATAGAAAATTCTTATTTTTCTTTTGCTCGTTAGTGTTTAAATAAAATATTTTTATTCCATAATAAATGTTTCTTGATTATTTTTTATTTGTCGGTTTACTATTTTTGTTTTTTCGTGTTTTTACGTGAAGCACGGTTGTGATTTTTCACATGTAAGCACTAATGTGCTCACTCAAAAGTGGAGCACATGTATGCTTTAGCGTGAATCACAAGTTAGTCACTTACTTGGAAGCATGGGTTTGTCAAAAAGAACTTCACCAAAGGTTATCAACATGTTATCTGACTTCAAAGTCTTGAGGCGAGAAACAGAAGAGCGAAAGCGGTTCTTAATCCGGATGCACGATTCGAGATATAAAACGTTTTAAATAACAAATCTAGAAGAAAAAAAAATCACTGGTGCCTTTTTTTCAGAGTGAAAAGTCTCATCAAAACTCTCACTCTGTCGGCCCGACGGACGCTGGTCCAGTAACGCAGCCCAACTGTCCATTAACGGCTTCCCCGGGCCGGCCCAAAGGAAAGCACCCGAAAAGCTCAACACGGCAAGCGCATCTCTGCTGTCCTCTGACCACTCCTCTCCTCTCCGCGGACACGGCAAGCTTCCTTCCCAAAATCCCCAAATCGAAGCCGAGGAAACTCTCTCCCGCACGGCCGAACAACCCCCCATCCCCGCCGAGAGCCGCCGCCCGCCCGCTCTCCCCCTAGGTTTCGGTTCGCCCGCTAGCCGAGGCCGCGGGGCGGATTGGAATTGGATCGCCGGCGATGGACTGGAGCGCGGTGACGGCGGAGGACCTGGTGGCCGCGCTGCGGGAGGTGGACTGGTCCACGCCGCCGCGCCCCGTCCCGGAGTTCTTCTCCCGCTTCACCGTCCCCCGCTCCTACTCCAAGTGGACCAGCCGCCTCAAGTGCAACCTCTACTAGTACGATCCGCCTCCTCCCCCCTCTTAACTCGTTTTACCTTTTCCTGGCGGCGCATCCGCGATTTGTCTGCCAACTCGGCTGCCCGTGCAGAATTCGAGAGCGGATTTGCTAGGGATTTGTGCTCGCGCGGCGGGGTTTTGACTGGCTCCACGGGGATCTGTGGGTGTTTTCAGTTATTATTGGTGAATGAATAGGGGCATCGGGCGTTTCCCCGCAATGGAACAGAGTAGGGCATATGCGTGTGCGAGGCTTCAGACTCCTTCTGATAGCGGTAGGGCACCGTGTCGTAACTTGTAACCTTCGGTTAGTGTGTACATAAAGGTATCAGGATCTCCAGAATAGATTTAATGGGTGAATTCGACGAACATCAATGTGCATGCGAACTGCATATGGTGATGTTAGTCCCTAAAGAGTTTTGTTACGAGTAGCGGGTAGCTTGGATACCATGTAATTTCTCTACTTACGTTGAAGGCATCTTGTTGGATATTTCCTGCTGGAATCCATGGATCTGTGAGATTAGAGCAACTCAACAAGACTTCATTTTTTCACTTCAAACATGTTGAATTCAGATTCTAGATTAGAAAAAAGGATAATGATCGTGATAATGTTAACTAGTAGGCATGACGAAGTATTACTATTTCAGGAACTCTGTGTTGCTGAAGTTTGTATGGTTTCGTTTTATGTGCTGATGTTCTTTTTTCAACTTTTCTTTGATCTGCAGCTACAGGACAAACTACTTCATCTTGATCATGTTCATTCTTGGTATGCAAAGAAAGATTTGAATATTATTTATTTTCCTGCTTTTTGGTTGGTTTTGACATGCTGCCATTTGTATATGTATGCAGGGCTGGGCTTCCTTTGGAAGCCAGTTGCTATTCTTGCAGCCTTTATGACCGGATTCAGCATTGCATTTCTTAATGACAGGTATATGAGTACTTAACTAATAGTTTTTCCTTGCATTGTGATTGTAACTTGATTCTGTTGAGATCGTTTTTAGTTTGGTATGTTCAAATGTGCTCATTTACCATGACTAATGGAGATAATGCATCTGTAGTGGAATAGTCTTTGTAAATTACATTGTGTTATGGGCTTCAGTCACTTGGCAGATTAGTCATTATGTCATGACCACCAGATGCTTCCTTGTATTTTATGTATGTAGACTGCATAAACCTGTACAAGAAGTTTGTAGCCATCAGAATTTAGGTTATGTAGCCAAAGTGGCTATTTGTTCATTAATTATCATCACTACAAATATAAGGGGAATTGGAAAATAGCGTCATTATTATGTCGCTGGCTAGTGGGCCAATATTTCACTTGTCAACATATCCAAGACATGCCTATTTGCAGGTTGCAGGGTTATTAAGCTATTTTCCCCTTGCAGAGCTATGTGTCCCGTACAGGAAATATGAATCTGCAAGTTTGTGATAATCCTGTAGGTTATAATAAACTTAGCAGTTAGGTTTTCTTTTCTTTCGCAGATAAATCCATCAAGAGTACATTTTTATGTACATGCCGCTAACATTGCAACCTTAATAGCTTTGTTTATGTAGGACGTTGGAGCAATTTGTACGCTTGCTGCATGCTTGTTATTTTATGCTATCTTCACATAATCACATTGGAAGTTCTCATTGGAGTGAATACATTGTATGGGTGCTCCATTTAAGTCAACAAACCAGAGAGCACACCATTAGATTCGTAGACTTGGATAATTGACTAGTTGCCACATTCCAGGTTCCTAAGCTTTCTTTGCCTGAGTTTGAGTGAATTTCTTTGCAATAGACCTAAATGTCATTCCACCTTTTGAAACGTGAACTAACTTCAATATCCGTGTAAATTATACAGACATATAGCTTTACTGCATTTCTGTTTTAGTGTTCACAGTGTGGTGTCATTTGGCACAGTGGAAGCGTTAGGAATTCAGGGGCATGTTTTATGAAGTTATTTCCTTGTGTTCTAATACGTTATGTTCCTTCATACCATCATATGCACCTTATGTTCCTTCATACCATCATATGCTATTATCCTTGCCTGCCTGCCTGCCAAGCATCCTGGATTGCAATGTTACTTGCACTAGTTAGGGAACAACCAGCCCTAGTTATTCAAATAAGAGATATGATCCTCTTAGGAAAGTTAGAATTAGATCCTCAGGAGTCAAGATATTCATCCCTATATATAAAGAGAGGGTGTATACTCATCTATGATCAGCCAAAGAATTAATAAAGAAGTTCTTGTTCCTAATCTCTTGCTGCCTTGTCTACTCTCATCATGTCCCTCTTCTCTTTCGAGCATTGTCTCATCTACCTTATGATGTATGGCCATTAAATGCAGCAGCAGAGATAGGATAAAGATATGTCTGCAACTTGTACCATTGAATATTGGAGTGATGTATACAGTTGAAAAGCCACTTAAGCTCTTGTTGTATAGAATTGGATAGTTGTACTGTAATAATGCGTAGATGGCGGGAGTACTTTGACAACCTTTACAATGGAGAGGTTGATAGCTCTACCATTGAGCTAGACGACTCCTTTGATGATACCGGCATGTGCTTTGTGCGATGTATCCAGGAGTGTGAGGTTAAGGAGGCGTTAAAAAGGATGAAAGTAGGCAAAGCGATGGGTCCTGATGGTATCCCCATCGAGGTGTGGAGAGGCCTTGGAGACATAGCGATAGTATGGCTAACTAAGCTTTTCAACCTCATTTTTCGATCAAACAAGATGCCCGAAGAATGGAGGCGGAGTATTTTAGTACCAATCTTTAAGAACAAGGGGGATGTTCAAAGTTGTACTAATTACCGCGGAATCAAGCTGATGAGCCATACTATGAAGCTATGGGAGAGAGTCATTGAACACCGCTTAAGAAGGTTAACAAGCGTGACCAAAAACCAATTTGGTTTCATGCCTGGGAGGTCTACCATGGAAGCCATCTTCTTGGTACGACAGCTGATGGAGAGATACAGGGAGCAAAAGAAGGACCTTCATATGGTGTTCATTGATTTGGAGAAGGCCTATGATAAGATACCTCGGAATGTCATGTGGTGGGCCTTGGAGAAACACAAAGTCCCAATAAAGTACATTACCCTCATCAAGGATATGTATGATAATGTTGTGACAAGTGTTCGAACAAGTGATGGCGACACCGATGACTTTCCGATTAGAATAGGGCTGCACCAAGGGTCAGCTTTGAGCCCTTATCTTTTTGATTTGGTGATGGATGAGGTCACAAGGGATATACAAGGAGATATCCCATGGTGTATGCTCTTTGCGGATGATGTGGTGCTAGTCGATGATAGCCGAACGGGGGTTAATAGAAAGTTAGAGTTATGGAGGCGGACTCTAGAATCGAAAGGTTTTAGGCTTAGTAGAACTAAAACTGAATACATGAGGTGCAGTTTTAGTGCTACTAGGCACGAGGATGGAGAGGTTAGCCTTGGTGGGCAGGTGGTACCGGAGAGAGACACGTTTCGATCTTTGGGGTCCATGTTGCAGAAGGATGGCGATATCGATGAAGACGTGGGCCACCGAATCAAGGCTGGGTGGATGAAGTGGCGCCAAGCTTCTGGCGTACTCTGTGACAAGAGAGTGCCACAAAAGCTAAAAGGCAGGTTTTATAGGACAGCTATCCGACCTGCGATGTTGTATGGCGCGGAGTGTTGGCCAACCAAGAGACGACATATCCAACAGTTAGGTGTAGCAGAGATGCGCATGTTGAGATGGATACGTGGCCACACAAGGAAGGATCGGGTACGGAATGACTATATACGAGAGAGTCTTGGGTAGCACCGATTGAAGAGAAGCTGGTCCAGCATCGTCTCAGATGGTTTGGACATATTCAACGGAGGCCATCGGAAGCCCCGGTGCATAGCGGACGGATAAAGCGTGCTGAGAATGTTAAGAGGGGTCGTGGTAGACCAAACTTGACATGGGAGGAGTCCGTTAAGAGAGACCTGAAGGTTTGGAATATCGACAAAGACTTAGCCATGGACAGGGGTGCGTGGAAGTTAGCTATCCACGTTCCAGAGCCATGACTTGGTTTCGAGATCTTATGGGTTTCAACTCTAGCCTACCCCAACTTGTTTGGGACTGAAAGGCTTGGTTGTTGTTGTTGTTGTTGTACTGTAATAATGCATATAACTGTCGAAAGTATGAATAATTATAGCATTATTACTGCTGATAGATTATTAAATAAAATAGTTGTAGCCTTGTAGGGTTGCTTTTTTCCTTGTATCTATTCGTGGTTAGCAGTTCTTAAATTATAAGAAGTTCATCCATATACAAAATGACAATAATTAATTTACCAAGTGTTAGTATGATGATCAATTATCTAACTATCATGTGTGTGATGCAGCTTTGCTGTCACTTTCAATGAGAAAGTCACAAGAACTGTAAGACAGTTTTCACCACATTTAGCTGCAAAGATGAGACCACCGATAACGTAAGGAGCACTACTCTAGTTTATAGTATTTCTTTTATCATTGGGTTATAATTACAGTGTTGTTAATACTTCTTGCGAACACTGGCAGCCCTGTTATTCGTGGCCGACCAAGCTCGAAAAGATCAATTCATATTTGTGGTCGGCCTCGCTGGTTGTTTGTTCTTTTATTTTCGGCAGGTCAGCATAACTAACCTGTCGTATAATCCTATCCTATGCAACATACCACATTTCAAAAAACTTGAACTAACCATTTTTCATGTTTGCAGTTAGCTGCATGCTCTGGTTGACCTCATGCAGTCTCCTCACAGTTCTATGGGCACTTCTCATTGCTCTACTTAGTAAGGATGGTGTAGAGTTCTTTATTTTTGTTTGGAGATCTGTATTTATCTTGGAATGTCCTTATTAATTTGTCTTTCTATTGGCAGCAACGGTACTTCATGCCAGCTTCAGAACACCTAATTTGAAAGCACGTCTGAATACGTTCAGAGAGGAATTCCGAGCAGTTTGGCGGAATTATAGTGAGCTCTAGAGCTCCCTCGGTTGCAAGGTAGGTTCCTTCATGCCTGCTTAAGGCACACATGGACCTGTTTTATACCCAAAACCATTTGCATGCACCAGGTAACACCCATTTTCCTGTGTGTATCTTCAGGTGATAAGATGTGCTCAGTGCTGAAGCTTCCGTGCTGTCTGTGCATTGTGTCTGTGGGAGATGAACAAAGGTGATACGCAGTTGTGATTACTGGCTCATTTGGAGGTGGACCAGGGCTGACTCTGTAGGTGATGCGACGCCTTGGTCCACAGTCCTCTGAATCACAGTAGTTGTTCCTTTGGGCTTCTCCCTAACCAAAGCTTTGGAGGAAGAACAGCATGTAAAGGATGTAAACAAAGTATTCTGATCTAGACAAAAGCATATGTTGTTTGTTGATACGCCTGCTTCATGTTCTGTCTCAACCTCGAACCATTCTGGAAATATTCTCCAGAGTTTCGATTTGGCTTTCCTCGAGCGAATCTACGTATCGATAGAGCTGTCTTGATATTTTAGAATGTTCAGCAATTTGTTGGAAGCTTTTTTTAAGAGTACAATGTTTCCAGTTAACCTTCTTTATAGTGCCTCGTTCTTCTAAGATTGTGAAATGGCAATAAGAGGTTATATACGAATGACGCATTTTGGAGTTTGTTTCTTGGAAAATTTAAAATATATATTTTAAAGCTTGGAAAAAAAATCAGATTTTTTAACATGTATTGATGGATGTATTCTATATTGTATGAAGTTTCATGATTTCCTCAAAAAAAAAAGTTTCATGATGAAATACATAACATGTGAGCTGCACAAAAAAGACAAATCTAACATTTTGAAAACGGTCCGTGTAGCTCTAACGTTAATGTGTATCATCATCACACTTTATGCACGTGTAGTATACATCCATAGAGATATAAGAGTGTTTGATCACTACTTAGGGAGTACTCCCTCCGTCCCAAAATAAGTGTCACAACTTTTGTACTAAGTTAGTGCAAATTTAGTACTAAAGCAGGGACGGAGGGAGTATTAGATTATTGATTTTTTTTTATATAAAAAAGAGCTAGCTGAAGCTCCAATTCTTGTTTGAGTTGGTCCAATGTTAGAGATTGTATTCTTTAGAATATTAGCCTTCTTTCTGGCTATATACCATTTATGCTCTGAAATAGGTTTGTTTCTTTCTCTTCCCTTGCATCAGCAAATAACACAATGAAGAGAACCATCCCATTGTACCAAGTACTAACAAATCTGTACGTTAAAAAAAGGACTAACAAATCTGTACGTTAAAAAAAAAAGTACTAACAAATCTGAGTTGATCATATATTTCATTATAATCACATAAAAATAAATACAGAATGGACAATTACAGAATGGTAAAAAAATGGAAATATATACCAAGAAGAACATAATTCTGGAATAAGGCAATACAATCTCAGTTACTCCAATACGGCATTAGGAAAACAGCATATACGATTCTTGCTGGCAGAACAATCTGTCAAAAATGAGAAGTCCGATTATGTAGCAAAGCTTCTATCACCAGCATCTCCCAACCCTGGAACTATGTACCTGTGTGTACAAATCAATCGACGTTAGTCACTGCTCAGTTTGATCAACAGACCAAATGCATTATATTGAAGAACGGAGAGGTTATGCACACATGTTACAGTACAAGCATTGAACAGCTAGAAGTTTAAAACAGTACCCTCTCTCATCTACTTCAGAGTCGATCATCCCTGCATACACATGGAGCCTGGAGACCAAAAACAGAGTAAACAATAGGAGCCTGGAGACCAAAACAGAGTAAACAATAGGAGCCTGCTGTACACACATGAGGGTGGCTTATGATCTATTCTTACCCAGGGAACTTGTTGCTGAGCTTTTGTAGCGCAGGAGGTGCCGCAACAGCTGATACCTGCATCACAAGGACATATGTGTTAGGTCGATTTAACAAATAATTGGGAAATAAATACAGAAGAAGTTCATGTGTAACTCCAAAAACTTACAACTTTAATTTGTTTGCTTGTAACTCCACGGTCAACCAACAACTCAACGGCAGCAACGATTGTCCCACCTAAATGTATACAAGTTAAATGTATAATTTATGTGTTAGCATACCAGCCATTCTACTTGCATGGACCAATCTATAACTTGTATTTCTCTCTTTCATTACTGGAAAAGCATACTTCAACTCTCAAACAACACAACTAATTTAGTCATTAATAATTCTCTCACATAAACTGTTCAAGGACAGTGATTTCTATTCTTTCTTTATGTTACTTGACATGATAATTAACATGTATATGATGGACAAGTAGAAATACATTGAAATTGCATGGTATTCAAATGATCTAAAAAGTCTTAAATTGGTGATCTAAAAAGTCTTAAATTAGTTTACAGAGGTAGTGCTTCTCATTTATTAGCGACGAGGATCACATGTGAAGAGCGTTACACAGAAACTGTAATGTTTTAGGTAGAGCTGACTGTTACCGGTGGCCAGCATTGGATCAATAACTAGCACACGGGTCCCCTCTGGAATCTTTTCTGGCAAGCTGCATTAAATAAGAGAAAGAAAAAGAATCAAAGATTATGAAACAACCCGAATTCACATAGGTGTTTAAGTTATTCCCTTAGGATTGAAGAAATAAAAGAACTTAACAGGAAAATAGTAACTACTCCCTCCGTAAACTAATATAAGAGCGTTTGGATCACTACTTTAGTGATCCAAACACTCTTATATTAGTTTACAAAGGGAGTACCTGAAATGATAGTAAATAACTAGTAGGTATTACCAAGGTAACATTGCTTTCGCGACTTCATCACAAAACAAAATAACAATGGAACCTCTGTTTGTAATATTTGCATGCGATACTGTGCATTGTAATGCCTTGCATGGTTAAATCAGCATATTGCATATCCAGTTCCAGGACAAAATGCTGCCTTAAGTAGTTCAGCAAGGGCTCAAGAGTCTAGGGTAAAACATAATCACTTTGTGAACTTAAACATGCGTCTGCCTGATGCTTAATTAAAAAGTACTACGTAGATACTTGAGAGCTTGCAAGATGAAAAAGAATAGCACATACTTGTTGAGATATACTGAAGGTTGAAGTGTTTCTTCATCCCTACGCAGTCCTTCATATTCAACGAAACGGGCAGATAAGAATAATGGTGTTCAAGGTGCATGTAAGTTTGGCGTACTTGACAAAGAAAATTCTGAAGTATTGCATTCACGAAGTTTAGCTTTACTATAATTCCCACATGCTCTAAGGAAATATATTTCATATTTTAGAAAATAAAAATTCTGCATATTTCAAACTTTATGCTTCTGACCACAACCATGCACACATTACATTCAGAATATCCATCATTGGCACTTGGAGAAACGAAATAAATCAGTTTAGATTGCCGGAACAAAATAAAGCAGTTGGAGATTAGAAAGGTACTTTCGCTGATTTAAGCAGAATGTGAACATAAAGCTAATTGACTTTTCAAATTTCAGTAAAGAACAATGCCTGATTGCAACAATACTAGCCATTATGTAAGCAACTTACCGAGGTGATAAGTCTTGGTGGCTGGCAAAATTGATGAAGCATTTTCAGCTAGAGCAAGACCAGCTCTCAGAATTGGAACAACCTGTTAAACATGCTAATGGAAGGAGTAAATACCTCACAGGGACTACAAACCCAAATACAATATCTAGTGCTAGGAAATAGACTTACCATAACAGGCTCCCTTGGATCAATAAATTCAACACTTGAAACAGCCACGGGTGTTTGGATCTCTCCTGTGATTGTAGGCTGCAAGTGTTTTCGGGCAGTTTAGCACCACAGCATTCTGTCTAGAGCTAATTTAAGTGTTCAAAAATACATGCAAAACAGGTTGGATAAGAAGTGGGGATGGAAACATTATGAGTTAGGATCCATAAATTCAGGTATTACTGGCATTCGCCATTCAACCAGGTAACAACATTCAATGCCATTTCAAAACTGATGTCACTCTCACGGAATATTTTCCATTTTCGTGTTTTACAAATGTAAGATGATCAACGTATAATTCCCAGCAATGCAAGATCCCCACTCACCAGCCAATCCCTGGAGGCTTCATATATGAGCAGACGACCAAGCTCTGCCATAGCACTCCCTACAACAAGTCACAACAACCATCTCTCAGTTTAGAGCTGTGCAGCTTTAGCAAAACGCTTCTTGTATGGACGTCAATCAACAACAGACTGCCATCAGCCGGTTGGGTTCAATTGCAACACGCGGGTCATTTCAGAGGCACTCACTGAAGACGGCGCAGGGCGTCTGCTCGTTGCGCAGGACGGAGACCCAGTGCTTGATCAGCGGGTGCGGCGGGACGAACACCTGCGAGACAAACACACCACGCCGCTAAGCGCGCGCGCACGCACGTGCAAACGAATGAAAACCAAGCCAGGCGGAGGCATCGCCGTCGAGAGGGGCCAGATCCGCACCAGCATCTGGCCGCCGGAGCCAGGAGACCGCGCCCCGGTGGCGGCGTCGGGGCTCGCCGCCCTCGCCACCGCCAGAGACGGCCGGGGCCTGCGGGCGAGCAGCGGGGTCGGGACGGGGTGGCGCGCGGATTCGACGACCGCCCGGGCGGCGAGAGAGCAAGGAGAGGCCTGCGCGGGGCGTCGCGGCGCGCATGGGCGGCGATGGAGAGGCGCTCCCGCGGCCGCGGCCGTGGCCGTGGCAGGCGACGGCATCGCGAGGGCGGTGAGCGGATGGAAGCGGGCGAAAGCGAGCGCAGTGAAGGGTGCGACGGTGGGATACGGTGGGGTCGCGTTTCCTTTTGGCGCATCTCGAGCATCATTTTAAGTACGTGATCCCCTTGCTGTACTCCTTTTTCTGAATCTTCTGTAAAGAATTAATTGATGCATCCTTTATATACAATATTTTATGTATCTTAGAGCATCTACGGTTGGACCTCATAAACACCGACTGAAACGTTCGAGCAGGTCACCGGTTACTAACCAGTCAAAAAATGCGATTCAAATGAACGCCTCAAACGAGTCTCAAACGTTTGGCTTGACCAGCACCCCTCATATCCAGTCCAAATATGAGATGGATATTGGGGTGTTCAGGTGTGCCCGCCACATCGGACCTGACAATTCAACCATATCGTAAATTACACCAAATCTATCTCCTTGACCTACCAAATTCATTCGTTCTCTCCTCTTTTGTTCCTCCTTCGTACCGTCCGTTTTGCACAATATAATTGTCGAGAATGAAGGTGATGATGTTGCCCAAACCAATGATTTTAAAGATCAAGATGCAGCTCGACTTGTGAACTTTCTACAGATTCATTAGAATTTTCGAGATCATCATGTACACGCGTAACTACTCAATGATCTTGTCGACTATGTGTGTACCTACAATGAAAACCAAAAAATTGATAATTGAGTTGTACACTTTAAATAATTTTTACGCAAACACTATTTATTTCCGCTACCAAACATTTGTTCTTATGTGAGACATTGTTGTACATGATCAGTGTGCATGATGTCGCATGGATTTTTTATTTCAGATTTGAGATATGTGGATGCAGGGAGCAATATATGAGGGGCCATCCGGATGCGCACGTGGGTGTGCCCGTGCGCGTCCGCTTATATCAATTGGACCACCCCGACATCCTGCCTACGCCACTGAGGACAGAGAACCAGAGATAGCACATCTTCGTTTTCTTGGACACCCCAGCTCCAGGCCAGCAGGTGTCGCCATAAACTCGGTTTAGCGGTAGAGCACGAAAATCTCCTTGTATCCTCCTTGTTCTTTTTTATGGGTCCTCTTGCCCCTTTTATCTAGTGTTGAACTTTTTCATAGAGGTCCAACATTGGTTTAAAAAAATTCAACATAAAATTTGCATAGGGAATTGATATCACCCGAAGTATTTTCGAAATAACTTGGGTCAGTGCTCAAAAAGCCTTGCCCCCCTACATAGCAGCCGGCGATGCCACCACGGGGCAACTCGAGGTTTTGGTTCACGAGATAAAGTGTGCGCGACTGATAATAACACCCTGAATAGAATTGCGGGCAACAAGAACTATGTTTGGCATCAAATGTTTGCTCATGGTACAGCTGGTGGTGTCCTTGTGGACATGAACAGTGACATCTATGAGGTTATTGGCTTTGTTAATAGAGAATTTTGTGTGACACGGTTAGAAACGAAACTGAGAAATCTGTGTGGCAACTTAGCGGTTTATGGTACATCATATAATGAGCGCAAGGTAGAATTTATTGCGGAATTACATGAGGTGACGAATAGTGCCTCTTATCCCATTATCTTGGGTGATGATTTTAATCTCATTAGATCTGATGCTGATAAGAGTAGTGGTAATATAAATCACTCTGTTGCTTTTATTTTTAATGACTGGATCAATAAGTGGGGATTGATGGAAATCAGTATTGCTAATAGGAAATACACCTGGTGTAATAATCAGGCTAACCCCATTTATGCCACCATTGATAGAGTTCTTGTTTCCCCTTCTTGGGATGCCTTATTTCCACTATCGATGCTGAGAGCTCTCCCCAGAATTGGAAGTGATCATACTCCCCTTCTGCTTGATACGTTGGCCCGAAGAGCTACATCTCTCAAAATGTTTAGGTTTGAAAAATGGTGGTTAGAACAACCTGACTTTAAAAAAATAGTAGAGACTGTGTGGAGTACCCCAGTTTTGGGTAGAGGTGCTATTGATGTTTGGATTTCTAAATCTAAACGTCTTAGGAGGAAGATTAAAGGCTGGAGTGTGAATATTGAAGCTGCCATTAAGAAAAAGAAGAAGGAATTAGTTTGATATTTTAGATATTTTTGTGGAGACTCGCCGTATTACAGATGAGGATAAGATACGTATGAGAGACATCAAAACTGAATTAGAAAGTATTATGAGAAAGGAGGAGACTGCCTTGTGGAAGAGATCAAGAAATCGTAGAATTAAAGATGGTGATAGAAATAATGCTTATTTTCATACTTTAGCAAATCATAAACACCGCAAAAATCATTTATCTGAGCTAATTGGTGAACATGGACCTGTCTATACTACTGAGGAAATGCTGGGAGTGGCGAACTCCTTTTATAAAGGATTGTTCAGCCATGAAGAGAGACATAATATTCATCTTGGTCCTGCCTTTTGGGAGGAAGATGAATTGATAACAGAGACTGAAAATGAGAGTCTCCAAAAGAATTTCTCAGAGATGGAAATCAAAGAGGCCATTTTTGGTTCATATGCTAATGGTGCCCCTGGCCCTGATGGCCTATCTTTTCTTTTTATCAGACCTTTTGGGAGCTGATTAAAGCAGATTTCATGGCTATGGTGAGAGATTTTGAGGAAGGAAGACTGGATATACATAGACTCAACTTTGCTTTAATCATTTTAATACCAAAGGAGCGTGATGCCAAAACTATGAAGAAATTCAGACCTATCGGTGTGAGTAATTGTGTTGTTAATTTTTTTCCAAGGCACATACTAATAGATTGTCCCCTATTAGTAATATATTAATCTCCCCTAATCAAACTGCATTTATTAAAGGGAGATATATCCTTGAGAGTGTGGTGCCGGCTCATGAAGTGATTTATAAAGTGAAGAAATCTAACACCCTAGGGCTTGTGCTCAAACTAGACTATGAAAAAGCTTACGATCGGGTTAGCTAGGATTTCCTGTTTGAGATGCTTGAATCCCGGGGTTTTGGCCCCAAATGGATCGCCTAGATCAAAAGTCTATTGATTGAAGGTACTTTTAGTGTACGTATTAATGACCCTACTGGACCCTACTTTGTAGGTGGAAAAGGTCTCAAACAGGGAGACCCCATATCCCCACTGTGATTCAACTTAGTAGCTGATGTTTTTTTATAAAATGCTAACTAAAGCTTCCAGTCATGGATTAATTTCGGGGTTACTAACAAATGCTATACCGGGTGGGATTATCAGTCTCCAGTATGCGGATGATACTCTCCTATTTCTAGAGGATTCATATGGGAAGGCGAGGAACTTTAAATGGATCTTAACTTGCTTTGAAAGTCTCTCGGGTATGAAAATCAATTTTCATAAAAGGGACCTCATCACTATTAATATGGATGAAGAAAGAGCGAAGGTTTGTGCCCAGATTTTCTACTGTAATCTAGATTCTTTTTCAATTAAATAGTTGGGAGTGCCTCTGCACTATGACAAATTAAGAAGAGAAGATCTTCAACCATTAATTGACAGAATCATTAAAGGTATTTGTAACATCCCAATTTTCCTAATTGGGAATGTTTTACATTGTAGCTAAGCATCTATGCATATTGATTTAAATAAAGTTTGCATTTGAATTCTTTCGACTTTTGCTTTTGCATTTCTATTTTTTTTTCTTCACACGAGAAGTGCCGGAAAATAATCTCTTGCACGCAAGAGAGAGCGGAGGAAAATGACCCTCCAAAGTGTGAGGCATTTTTGAAATATTTTGAGCCAAGAAAGCCAAAGTTTTATCGTGAAAATAATTGCAAAAAGAAAATATAGCATAAGGGATTATTTTTTAAAAACATTTTTTTAAGTTTTTATTTTTGCCTTGGAAAAATGTTAATCGAGTAGAGGATATTTTTCTGATCATTTTGGTATATAATATCCTATATTAATTATTTTATTTGTTTCCTTTTTTTCGTTTTAGTTTCTGTTAAAAAAAAGACACGGGAGATATTCTGGGGTGAGATCCCCATCGCCAGGAAGCCAATCCCTGGCAAACCGCAGCGCCACCCCTTCCTTTTTTTTATTTTTCCCCTTTTCTTTTCTTTTCTTTCTTTTTTTCTTCTCTCTCTTTCCTTCCCTCTTCTTCTTCCTTCCTTCTTTCTTCTCCCGTGACTTTCCTTTCTCCAGCAAGCAGCGCACCTTCCATGGCTCGCCCGATTCCCTACCCTCCTCGGCCACCCCCTCCCCCTATAAAAACCGACGCCCCGAGCCGCCCTCGCCCCGTTCCACCCCCACGCCGCCCTGCCCGAGCCCCACGCCGCCCCCTCGACGTCGCCGGAGCTCCGCCCAGCTCGAGCCAGCAGAAGCTCCTGCTGCCTCCCCGTCGCCCCGGACGCCTCCCCTGCTGCCTCCCCGACGCCCCGGAGCCGACCGCCCCCTCCTCCGCCGCCCCACCCTGCCGGCGACCAACCCCCCTCACAGGAATAGCCACCGGAGCTGCCCAGCTCCTCCCAGCCACGGTGAGATCCTCCCCCTCCTCTAGTTTTTCTTTTTGTTGTTTTTCCACCGTAGGATCTTAGATCAATGGGTTAGATTAGATGTGCATACCCCTTCTGGTCTTACAAAAAAAACCGGATCGGTTTTTCTGTCACTTAAACTGAGCCGAGTAGTTTTCATTAGATTGCGGCCGTGTGTTAGTTTTCCCTCGCAGCAAACACCCACCAGCCAATCAGAAACTGCCACGTGTACCCCTGTCTGTTAGAATATGTTTTTTCTTTTTCCAAAACAAAGAAAGTTTCAAAATTGTTTTGATCATAGCTTTTGATCCCGAATTCCAATGGAGTTGAAACTTGTTCCAGTAGATCATAATTTTTCTGTAGTTTTTAAAAACATATAATTTGTCTATGTTTGAAATTTTCAAATTTGAATTAGATCAGATTTAGTTTAAACCTTGTTTTGCTTATTCCAGGAGTTTAAAAAATGATTTTGATTTGATTCGTTTTGCTACTGCTTCCTAGTGATTATATCTTACTGTGGTATAAGTTTCAAATTTTTTTAAATATTTTTACTTGGGGTTTTAACAGAAACAAGTTTCTGCCTTAGTGACGTGTAGTGAATTCTTTCACTTAGGCCATAGCTACTTACTACTTGTGATGTTATTTTTACTTGTTGATTGATTGTAGTGCTTATGGTGTGTATTTGTTTGTATCGGTAGATCACCCGGAGTGCGAAGCTTGTTACTTAGAAGCGCTCGATCAAGACAACTATCATCAAGGCAAGTCATTTTGATCATACTATCTCCTATGTTTTTCGATGCATGGTAGTTTCACCTTTCTTTGCCCAATTGCATGCTGCTTAGGTACTTGGAAATTTTAGTATAGGTTGTAGTATCATGTGGTAGGCACACAACAAACCCCGATACTTGGCCCGGGACGACAAATTACATATTGCTATGCTTGAGTAGACGGGATTTTGGTTGAGTGCATAACACGAGTGATGCGAGGTTGATTAAATAACCAAGACCGGTTAAGACAAGATTTTCAAGACCTCGTGATGCAATGCAACTCTGGGTGAAGGACGGTTGATCGGCTCCCTGGAGAAACCAGTGGATGACCCGGGATGCTGGAGACGGCCATGAAATCTTGCGGAAAGCTTCACCCAGGCTCGAAGAGACGGACGGAGGCTTCAAGACCCAAGGCTTACCTGCACAGCCACAAGTCATTATGGGCTCTGGCTTGGTTGGGCAACACGGCGACTCTGGATAGGCGGTGCTAGCAGATGTAGAAGAACGGTAGGAATGGATGGGCACCGACAGGGATTCAGAGGGACCCGTTGAAAGACCATGTTTTGATCATCCGGTCTTCAAACACCCTGAAGTGAGAGGACATACTCGGAGGCGATCAAATCTTGTGGGGAACGTGTGCAAAACTCTGCAGAGTGCCCAACCTAATCGATTAGCCGTGTCCACGGTCATGGACAACTTGAGCCGAAGGCATTGAAATTTCCCTGAACTCTCGACACAACTTAATAATGATGTGGGTATTAACAACAACTCGGGTACAAGAATTGGTTGGCGGAACCATCTCGTTAACAACAAACAATGTAGTAATATTTTGCTTCCAACCCCTCTTGTTGTAGGAGAAAATTGGCTTTATGCAAAACTTATAGCCCCACCTGCCAAATATGCATGTAGAGATAGTTGATTATTATTTTACCCCTCTCTTTGATGACTTGCCGGCATATTCCATATGCTGACCTACACGGCCGCAACGTATCATGTTGCAGAGTACTTTTCCGACCAAGAGTGAAGCTACGATCTACGCTCAATGACATGCCCTGGAGTCGGATGGACTCGTCTACCTGATGCTTCCGCTAGTCTTCGTTAGATATCTCATGAGATGGCCTTCAGCCACTTTATTGTAATCCATTATTGTAATAAAGTACTCGATATGAGATTTCGATTAATAAAGCTGTGTGATTGAACTCTTGATATATACATTGATGTACTGAGTGTGTACCAGCATGATCTTGGGATGGTACGGAAACACCAGAGGCTTGACTCGTTTTGAGTCGGGTCGCTACAGTATTTCTGGATGGTTGGGGAGATATCTGACTTATAAAGCCAAAATTATTCTGGTGTGTGCTTGTATTGTTAGTATTCCTGGTTACCTAATGGCACTGATGAAATTCCCAGAATGGGCTATTAATGCTATTAACTCCCAGATGGCACATTTTTTATGGGGTAATGTGGGTGATCAGCATAAGTATCATTTAGCCCAATGGGGATTGGTTTCCACAAATAAAGATTTTGGAGGGTTGGGGATACCCAATATAAGAGAATATAATATGGCTTTGTTAGCCTCCTAGGGGAAGAGATTCTTTAATAATAACAATAGTGATTGGAAGAAGTTATTAGCTTACAAATATAATGTTTATAGCCCAAATATATTTTGATTCAGACAACAGGGGGGCTCTCCCTTTTGGAAGAGTGTATCCTGGGCTTTACAGGCTACCAGAAATTTCTATCACTAGAAAATTGGTAATGGTGATAACATTAGGTTCTGGCATGATACTTGGGCTGGGGATTGTTCCCTCAAAGTCAGGTTTTGGGAGTTGTTTGAAATCTGCAATCAACAAGAGTGATATGTGTCCCGGGTTTGGGATGGGGCTACTCTTAGACTTTCTTTTAGAAGATGTGTGGATCATAGGGTAATGACAAGCTGGAATGATCTCATTGATCACATCAAAAGCTTCCCCTTGTCAAACACCCCTGATTTTCCAGTTTGGCTCTTAGAGCCTAATGGCATTTATTGAGTGAGATATTTCTACAAATGTATTAACTTCGGTGGAGTGATTTCTCCTTTTGGAGACACTTTATGTAAAACTTTATGTCCTCAAAATATTCATGTGTTCTTATAGCTATGTCTATACAACAAGATACTAACTAGGGACAATGTAGCTAAGAGGAAAACTTTGGATGATTTAACATGTTTGTTTTGCAATGAAGCTGAATTTGTGCAACATTTATTATTTGACTGTATTAATGCTGGTAGTATGTGGGAAATCATATCTGAGTTTTTTAATATCAGTAGAATACAATGCTATAGTGATGTATCTTCCTTGTGGAAAGTAAACAAAAAAAGACTTGTGCTTAATTTGATTACTGCTGCCTCCTTATGGAGTATTTGGACATTGAGGAATGAATTTTGCTTCAAGGGCACACTTGGAGAGGTTTGGGTGGCGGCCTTGTCAAACTAAGAGGGATTTTTCAACAATGGCTGGTACTTTGCGACGTTGCACAAACGGACATTCTGAAGAAATTTATTCTGCTGCTGGACAAGCATCGAGGGGAGCTCCTAAGGATTGCATGAACACAAGCTTCTGATTGATCTTCCCTATTGGCTTGTAATAATAAAAGTTAAATCTATTGTGGTTAGTCTTGCTCCAATAATGCTTAGTTAAACTTTCATGTAGTAAGTTTTAGGGGTATCAGACATGTGGTTATTCAGGACATTTCCTTTGTGTCATGCCTGATTGGGGGGAAGGTCCTTTTGATTTTCTTATCTGCTGGTAGTGCTTGAGCTGTAATGTGGATGTTGGCTGCTTCGTTTCAATAAAATGAGGTAGGGGGAGACCCCTTTCTTTCAAAAAAAAGTGTGCGCGACTCGTAGCCGGACAAGACCCACCAAGAGGCCTCTCTAGACTAGTTTTACATTAGCTAGATGACTTCTTACACAGAACTCCTGAGAAACATCGTGTTTACACATTCATGAGGTCTCAGGGTATGCATGTGCTAATCTATGATGGAGGAGTTGGGGCACCCCTGCAGGGTTAAATGTTTTACAAAGCCTTGTCCGCGGTTATAGACGACATGGAAATTTATAACGTCCGTTTGTAACTAATAACTAAAACTTGCCAACCATGTGCGTATTGTGATTGTCACTTCTTCTGGAAATGCAAGCAAAAAGTGGATATGATGGGGTTATGAATGACTCATAAGTAGGTGTCCAAGATCACTTATTGATCATCTAGCTGCGACCCCCTCATGTGTAGGATTTAATCTTCTTGCTCGAGTATTCGTAGCAATAGATGATTTGCAAATGATTAGTGCTTGTTGCAACATCATCATTGCAAGTGCATCTAGTGCCACCCTTTGTTGGTTTTGGAGTATTGAAGACAAACATGGTTGAGAGACTAATGCGTTTGTGAGTGTTCACATGATAACACAGATAGAAGTCCCTGGAGATTCAGTTTAACCATCGAAGATGAACCCCCAAAATGTCCGTAGACATTGATGATGGTCGAAGCCATTGGTGGTGCGTGAAGATAATCGCTTGAAGACAATGAAACTCGAAGACGAAGTATTTTGTTGTTTTGTTTCTTCTTCCCTGAATCATAGGAACCACCGTACTGTTAAGTGGGGTCGGTGTGATCAAGGTCAGGTGTTGACGTAATGCTCAACCCACATATACCTATGTCTTTGAGCGAAGACGTTGAGAGAAAATCTCTTCTAGAGATGGTTGAGTCAGCATTACTTGCAGCCCAAGTAATGTTGCAGTGTGTTTCTTTGAAATCCGACCGTTGGAACGCGTGTTGGTTGGCCATTGACCCAGGGTCATTTCAATCATATCAAGTAGGGTTGCTTGTTGGCTATAAATATCCCACCCCTCCACCATGAGTTGGTGGCTTCTCAGAGTTGATACGGCCGTTGTCGTTTTGGAGCAACCCACCTCGAAGAAATTGATAGGGAGAACTATGATGCGAGGATAAACCCAAACACCTAGAGTCGGAGTGTTTGAGCATTACCGAAGTCATTCTATTCTGAGAGAATTGAAGACTTGTTACACTTGAAGACTGTGATCTTCCAGACGGTGTGGTGGTGGTGAACTAATCCAGTAGGGCTTCGCCAAGCTATACCGGACTAGTCTAGACGAGGGAGACGATCTATGGAGGAGAGGACATCACGTGGTTTTCTGGTGTTGGCTGCCCTCAAAACCTTCACTACGTATAGGAGGAAGAGGGAGGTGGGCTGCCTTGCCCTCTCCTCCAAGGAGCAGAGGTTAGGCCGAATCCAAGGGGGAGGAGTCCTCCAATTAGGTTTGGTGGAGGACTCCGAACAACTTTTGGTTACTAAACACACATAACTCGGTAATACCAAAACGTCACCGAACCTTAAGTGTGCAGACCCTGTGGGTTCGAGAATTATGCAGACATAACCTGAGACACTCTCCGGTCAATAACCAATAGCGGGACCTGGATGCCCATATTGGCTCCTACATATTCAACGAAGATCTTTATCGGTTGAACCTCTATGTGAAGGATTAAGTTAATCCCGTATGTTGTTCCCTTTGTCCTTCGGTATGTTACTTGCCGGAGATTCGATCGTCGGTATCTCCATACCTAGTTCAATCTCTTTACCGGCAAGTCTCTTTACTCGTTCCGTAATACAAGATCTCGTGACTAACTCCTTAGTCACATTGCTTGCAAGGCTTATTGTGATGTTGTATTACCGAGTGGGCCCCGAGATACCTTTCCGTCACACGGAGTGACAAATCCAAGTCTCGATTCACGCCAACCCAACACACACCTTAGGACATATCTATAGAGCACCTTTATAGTCACCCAGTTACGTTGTGATGTTTGATACACATAAGGTATTCCTCCGGTGTCCGGGAGTTGGATGATCTCATGGTCATAGGAACAGATACATTGACATGCAGAAAATAGTAGCAATAAACTAACACGATCATATGCTATGTTCATAGTTTGAGTCTTGTCCATCACATCATTCTCTTAATGATGTGATCCAGTTATCAAGTGACAACACTTGTCTATGGCGTGGAAAACTTGACCATATTTGATCAACGAGCTAGTCAACTAGAGACTCACTAGGGACTGCGTGTTGTCTATGTATGCACACACGTATTTGAGTTTCCAATCAATAAAATTCTAGCATGGATAATAAACGATTATCATGAACAGGGAAATATAATAATAACCAATTTATTATTGCCTCTAGGGCATATTTCCAACATTAGTCATGAGATCTTGTACTACGGAACGAGTAAAGAGACTTGCTGGTAATGAGATTGAACTGTTGGAAATATACCCTAGAGGAAATAATAAATTGGTTATTATTATATTTATTTATTCATGATAATCATTTATTACCCATGCTAGAATTGTATTGATTGGAAACTCAAATACATGTGTGGATACATAGACAACATACTGTCCCTAGTGAGCCTCTAGTTGACTAGCTCGTTGATCAAAGATGGTCAAGGTTTCCTGACCATAGACAAGTTTTGTCACTTGATAACAGGATCACATCATTGGGAGAATGATGTGATGGACAAGACCCAAAACTATGAACGTAGCATATGGTCATGTCAGTTTATTGCTACCGTTTTCTGCATGTCAATGTATGTGTTCCTATGACCATGAGATCATGCAACTCCTGGATACCGGAGGAATACCTTGTGGGTTATCAAACTCGCAACGTAACCGAGTGACTATAAAGGTGCTCTACAGGTATCTCCAAAGGTGTCTATTGGGTTGGCATGGATCAAGACTGGGATTTGTAACTCCGTGTGACGGAGAGGTATCTCGGGGCCCACTCGGTAATACAACATCACAACAAGCTTTGCAAGCAATGTGACTAAGGAGTTAGTTACGGGATCTTGTATTACGGAACGAGTAAAGAGACCTGCCGGTAACGAGATTGAACTAGGTACGGAGATACCGACGATCGAATCTCGGGCAAGTAACATACCGAAGGACAAAGGGAACATCGTACGGGATTAACTGATCCTTGACATAGAGGTTCAACTGATAGAGATCTTCGTAGAATATGTAGGAGCCAATATGGACATCCAGGTCCCGCTATTGGTTATTGACCGGAGAATGTCACAGGTCATGTCTGCATAGTTCTCGAACCCGCAGGGTCTGCACACTTAAGGTTCGGTGACGTTTCAATATAGTTGAGTTATAGGTGTTGGTGACTGAAGGTTGTTCGGAGTACCGGGTGAGATCCCGGACGTCACGAGGAGCTCCGGAATGGTCGGAGGTAAAGATTGATATATAGGAAGTCCTCTTTTGGTCACTGAAAAGTTTCAGGCTCATCGGTAGTGTACCGGGAGTGCCGGGAGGGGTGTCACGCTCCAAGGGGGCTCATGGGCTGTGGGAAGAGATAAACCAGCCCCTAGTGGGCTGGAATAAGTTCCCACGAAGGCCCATAAGGTTTGAGAAGGAAAAAACACAAGGTGGAAAGAGTTTCCAAGTGGGAAGGAGGAATCCTACTCCAAATAGGATTGGAGGAGGACTCCTCCTCTCCTCTTTGCGCAAGGAAAAAAAGGCAGCCCTAGGGTGCAGCCCTCTCCCTCCTCTCTTCCTATATATACTAAGGGTTTTGAGAGTTTTAGACACAACAAAAAACAACCACGTGCTGCCCTCTCTCTAGATCTGTTTCTCCTCTAGTTTCAGCGGTGCTTAGGCGAAGCCCTGCTGGAATAGCACCACCACGATCACTACCACGCCACCGTGCTGGAGAAGTCATCTACCTCTCCGCCCCATCTTGCTGGATAAATAAGGTGGAAATCTTCATCGAGTTGTACGTGTGCGGAACGCGGAGGTGCCGTCTGTCCGGCACTTGATCGAGACGGGTCGTGGGACGGATCGTGAAGACGTACCACTACATCAACCGTGTTTATTAACGCTTTCGCTTAGCGATCTACAAGGGTAAGTGGATCCGATCTCCCTCTCGTAGATGATCATCACCATGACAGGTCTTCGTGTGCGTAGGATTTTTTTTGTTTCCCATGCTACATTCCCCAACAGTGGCATCATGAGCTAGGTTCATGCATAGATGATATCTCGAGTAGAACACAAAAGAGTTTGTGGGCGTTGATGTTTAATTTTCTGCCCTCCTTAGTCTTCTATTGATTCGGCGGTGTTGTTGCATTGAAGCGGCTCGCACCAAGCTTACTCGTACGCTTACGAGAGACCGGTTTCATCGACTAACATGCAACTTGTTGCATAAAGATGACTGACGGGTGTTTGTTTCTTCAACTTTAGTTGAATCGTATTTGACCGAGGCGGTCCTTGGAAAAGGTTAAATAGCGATTTGCATATCACCGTTGTGGCTTTGCGTAAGTAAGATGCGATCATACTAGATACCCATAACAACAACGTAAAATATGCAACAACAAATTAGAGGACATCTAACTTGTTTTTGCACGGTATGCATGTGATGTGATATGGCCAAAGACATGATATGATATATTGGATGTATGAGATGATCATGTTGTAATAGTTAAATATCGACTTGCACGTCGATGCTACCGCAACCGGCAGGAGCCATAGGGTTGTCTTTAAACTAATGTTTGCACTTGCAGATGCGTTTACTATATCGCTAGGTAGTAGCTTTAGTAGTAATAGCATAGATAGCACGACAACCTCGATGGCCGCACAATGATGGAGATCATGGTGTGGGCCGGTGACGATGAAGATCATGCCGGTGCTTTGGTGATGGAGATCAACAAGCACAAGATCATGGCCATATCATGTCACTTATGATTTGCATGTGATGTTAATCCTTTTATGCACCTTATTTTGCTTAGAACGACGGTAGCATTATAAGGTGATCCCTCACTAAAGTTTCAAGATAAAATTGTGTTCTCCTTGACTGTGCACCGTTGCGACAGTTCGTCGTTTCGAGAAACCACGTGATGATCGGGTGTGATAGACTCAACGTTCACATACAACGGGTGCAAAATAGTTGCACACACGGATCACTCGGGTTAAACTTGACGAGCCTAGCATGTATAGACATGGCCTCAGAACACAAGAGACCGAAAGATCGAGCATGAATCATATAGTTGGTATGATCAACATGGAGATGTTCACCATTGAAACTAATCTCAACTCACATGATGATCAGACTTGAGTTAGTGTATTTTGATCATGCGCCACTCGAATGACTAGAGGGATGTCTATTTTGAGTGGGAGTTACTAGTAGTATGATTAGCTAAACTCAATTATCATGAACATAGTCAAAAGGTCTTGGCAAATTATGTTGTAGCTTGCGTTGTAGCTCTACTGTTTTTTATATGATCCTAGAGAAAATTTAGTTGAATGATGATAGTAGCAATTATGCGGACTGGGTCCGTAAACTCAGGATTGTCCTCATTGCTGCACAGAAGGCTTATGTCCTTAATGCACCACTCAGTGTGCTGAACCTCGAGCATCGTGTGTCGATGTTGCGAGCATCTGACATACACGTTTTTGATGACTACGTGATAGTTCAGTGCGTAATACTTAACGGCTTAGAATTGAGGCGCCTAAGACGTTTTGAACGTCACAGAAGATATGGGATGTTCTGAGAGATGAAATTGGGATTTCATGCTCATGTCCTTGTTGAGAGGTATGAGACCTCCGACAAGATTCTTTGTCTACAAAGTAAGGGAGAAAAGCTCAATCGTTGAGCATGTGCTCAGATTGTCTGAGTGCTACAATCGCTTGAATCGAGTGGGAGTTAATCTTCGAGATGAGATAGTGATGGTTCTCCAAAGTCACTGCCACCAAGCTACTGGAGCTTCGTGATGAACTATAACATATCAAGGATAAATATGATGACCCTTAAGCTATTCACAACGTTTGACATCGCAAAAGTAGAAATCAAATAGGAGCATCAATTGTTGATGGTTAGTAAAACCACTAGTTTCAAGAAGGGCAAGGGCAAGAAGGGATACTTCATGAAACGACAAACCAGTTGCTGCGCTAGTGAAGAAACCCAAGGTTGAACCCAAACCCGAGACTAAGTGCTTCTGTTATGAGGGGAACAGTCACTGAGGTGAAACTACCCTAGATACTTGGTAGATGAGAAGGCTGGCAAAGTCAACAAAAGTATACTGGATATACCTGATATTGATGTGTACCTTACTAGTACTCCTAGTAGCACCAGGGTATTAGATACCGGTTCGGTTGCTAAGTGTTAGTAACTCAAAATTATAGCTACGGATTAAATGGATACTAGCAAGGGTGAGGTGATGATGTGTCTTGGAAGTAATTCTATGTTTGATGTGATCATACATCGTACGCTCACTCTACCATCGGGATTAGTGTTAAACCTAAATAATTGTTATTTTGTGTTTGCGTTGAGCATGAACATGATTAGGTCATGTTTATTGCAATACAATTATTCATTTAAAGAGAATAATAGTTATTCTATTTACTTGAATAAATACCTTCAATGGTTTACTGAATCTCGATCTTAGTGATACACATGTTCATAATATTGATGCCAAAAGATACAAAGTAGTAATGATAGTACCACTTACTTGTGGCACTGCCGCTTGAGTCATGTTGGTATACAATGCATGAAGAAGCTCCATGCTGATGGATCTTTGTACTCACTCATTTTTGAAATGTTTGAGACATGCAAACCATACCTATTGGTATAAACGCATGAAGAAACTCCATGCAGATGAATCGTTTGGACTCACTTTATTTTGAATCACTTGAGACATGCAAATCGTACCACATGGGCAAGATGACTAAAGGCCTCGTTTTCCAGTGAGATGGAACTAGAAAGTAACTTATTGGAAGTAATACATTTGGATGTATGCAACCCAATGAGTGCTGAGGCACGCAGTGGATATCGCTATGTTTTTACTTCACACATGATTTGAGTAGATACTAGTGTATTTGCTTGATGAAACACACGTCTGGATTATTGAAAGGTTCAAGTAGTTTTAGAGTGAAGTTGAAGATCGTCGTGAGAAGAGGGTAACATGTCTACGATATGATCAT
Organism: Hordeum vulgare subsp. vulgare; assembly: GCF_904849725.1. Classification (NCBI taxonomy): domain Eukaryota; kingdom Viridiplantae; phylum Streptophyta; class Magnoliopsida; order Poales; family Poaceae; genus Hordeum; species Hordeum vulgare. The sequence goes on along the minus strand of NC_058518.1, from coordinate 463,885,956 downwards.
GGAGATGAATATCTGAGTTGCGAGTTTGGTACAGAATTAAGACCAATGTGAAAATTGTTTCACATCTCATGCCACCTAGAACACCATAGTGTGATGTTGTGTCCGAACGTCATAGCTGCGCCCTATTTGATATGGTGCATACTATGATGTATCTTATCGAATTACCACTATCGTTTATGGGTTATGCATTAGAGACAACCGCATTCACTTTAAATAGGGCACCACGTATTTCCGTTGAGATGACACCGTATGAACTATGGTTTGGAGAAAGCTAAGCTATCATTTCTTAAAAGTTTGGGGCTGCGATGCTTATGTGGAAAAGTTTCAACATGATAAGTTCGAACCCAAAGCGGATAAATGCATCTTCATAGGACACCCAAAACAGTTGGGTATACCTCCTATCTCAGATCTGAAAGCAAAGTGTTTGTTTCTAGAAACGGGTCCTTTCTCGAGGAAAAGTTTCTCACGAAAGAATTGAGTGGGAGGATGGTGGAACTTGATGAGGTTATTGAACCGTCACTTCAACCAGTGTGTAGCAGGGCGCATGAAGTTGTTCCTGTGGCGCCTACGCCAATTGAAGTGGAAACTGATGATAGTGATCATTAAGCTTCGGATCAATTTACTACAAACCTCGTAGGTCGACAAGGTCGCGTACTGCTACAGATTGGTACGGTAACCCTGTCTTGGAGGTCATGTTGCTGGACAACAATGAACCTACGAGCTATGGAGAAGCGATGGTGGGCCCAGATTCCGACAAATGGTTGGAGGCCATGAAATCAGAGAGAGGATCCATGTATGAAAACAAACTGTAGACTTTGAAAGAACTACTTGATGGTCGTAAGACTGTTAAGTACAGACGGATCTTTAAAAGGAAGACATGCGATGACGGTGAAAAGTCACCATTAAGAAAATATCGACTTGTGCAAAGATGTTTCCGGCAAGTTCAAAGAGTTGACTATGATGAGACTTTCTCACTCGTAGTGATGCTAAAAGTCTGTTGGAATTATGTTAGCAGTTGCTGCATTATTTATGAAATATTGCACACAGGATGTCAAAACATTGTTTCCTCGACGGTTTCCATGAGAAAAGGTTGTATGTGGTACAACCAGAAGGATTTGTCGATCCTAAGGATGTTAACAAGTATGCAAGCTCCAGCGATGCTTCTATGGACTGGTGCAAGCATCTCGGAGTTGGAATATACACTTTGATGAGATGATCAAAGCTTTTGGGTTTATACAAGGTTTATGAGAAACTTGTATTTCCAAAGAAGTGAGTGGGAGCACTATAGAATTTCTGATAAGTATATGTGGTTGACATATTGTTGATCGAAAGTAATGTAGAATTTCTGGAAAGCATAAAGGGTTGTTTGAAAGGAGTTTTTCAAAGGAAAACCTGGATAGAGCTACTTGAACATTGTGCATCAAGATCTATGGCGATAGATCAAGACGCTTAATAAGAACTTTCAACGAAATGCATGCCCTGACAAGTTTTGAAGGAGTTCAAAATAGATCGACAAAGAAGGAGTTCTTGGATATGTTGTAAGGTGTGAATTTGAGTAAGACTCAAAGCTCGACCACGGCAGAAGAAATAGATAGGACGAAGGTCATCCCCTATGCATTAGTCATAGGCTCTATAGTATGCTATACCGTGTATCGTATCTGATGTGTGCCTTGCCATGAATCTGTCAAGGGGTACAGAAGTGATCCAAGAATGGATTACCGGACAGCAGTCAAAAGCTATCCTTAGTAACTAGTGGACTAAGGAATTTTTCTCAATTATGGAGGTGATTAAAGAGTTCGTCGTAAAGAGTTACGTCGATGCAAGATTTGACACTAATCCGAATAACTATGAGTAGTAAACCGGATTCGTATAGTGGAGCAGTCATTTGGAATAGTTCCAAATGGTGTGTTGTAGCAGCATCTATAGGATGACATAGAGATTTGTAAAGCACACACAAATCTGAAAGGTTCAGACCCATTGACTAAAAACCTCTCTCACAAGCAAGATATGATCAAACCCCATAACTGTATGAGTGTTAGGTTCATTACAGTCACATAGTGATTTGAACTAGATTATTGACTCTAGTGCAAGTGGGAGACTGTTGGAAATATGCCCTAGAGGCAATAATAAATTGGTCACTATTATATTTCTTTATTCATGATAATCGTTTATTATCCATGCTGGAATTGTATTGATTGGAAACTCAAATACATGTGTGGATACATAGACAACACACTGTCCCTAGTGAGCCTCTAGTTGACTAGCTCGTTGATCAAAGATGGTCAAGGTTTCCTGACCATAGACATGTGTTATCACTTGATAACGGTATCACATCATTGGGAGAATGATGTGATGGACAAGACCCAAAACTATGAATGTAGCATACGATCGTGTAAGTTTATTGCTACTGTTTTCTGCATGTCAATGTATATGTTCCTATGACCATGAGATCATGCAATTCCCAGATACCGGAGGAATACCTTGTGGGTTATCAAACGTTGCAACGTAACTGGGTGACTATAAAGGTGCTCTACAGGTATCTCCAAAGGTGTCTATTAGGTTGGCATGGATCAAGACTGGGATTTGTCACTTCGTGTGACGGAGAGGTATCTCGGGGCCCACTCGGTAATAAAACATCACAACAAGCCTCGCAAGCAATGTGACTAAGTTGTTAGTTATGGGATCTTGTATTACGAAACGAGTAAAGAGACTTGCCGGTAACGAGATTGAACTAGGTATGGAGTGATACGTCTCCATCGTATCTATTTTTCCAAACTCTTTTGCCCTTGTTTTGGACTCTAATTTGCATGATTTGAATGGAACTAACCCGGACTAACGTTGTTTTCAGCAGAATTGCCATGGTGTTGTTTTTGCACAAAAATAAAAGTTCTTGGAATGATCTGAAATTTTACGGAGAATTTTTGTGGCATATATAAAAAATACTGGCGCAAGAATCAGCGGAGGAAGTGGAGCGCGGAGCCTACAAGCCAACCAGGCGCGGGCCCCCCTGGTCGTGCGTGGCAGGCTTGTGGGGCCCACAAAACTCCACCCCCTCCAAATCCAGCTCTACTTAGTCCGTTTCGCCTGGAAAAAAATCAAGGAGAAGTGATGGGGTCATAGTCCTAGGGTAGGGTCATAGGCCTGCCTTGTAGGTCCAACCCAAGGACTACCCCTCATAAGGGATAAGACCCTTAGTCAGTTCCGACTGAACTAAGGAGTTCTCTCCATCTAGTCGGTAACAGATCCTCGACCGTCCAGTCGGCGATTAGCATTCGGAGTTTATCAAACTAACCGACTGGATTCCACTCTGTGCATCGTAACCCCCCTGGAGGGAGACGGTCATACGTTTCCATGTGCCTTTATTAGCATTTAAGACGTACGTTACCTGTAACGTAGGCATTTATTCGCCACTACTCCACCCCTGTGCACCGAACCGTTGTGGAGGGCAGCGCACTCTATATAAGCCACCCTCCCCCAGTGGTGCATGGGTTAGCAATTCACTTTATTCGATATTCCACTCGACAACAAGCTCCCTGAACACTGAGACGTAGGGCTATTACCTCCACCGTAGAGGGGCATGAACTCATACAACCTCGCCGTAGCTAAGGCTCTGCCCATCCCTTTCGTACCCTACACATCTACTGTCAGGCTTATACCCACGACAGTTGGCGCCCACCATGGGGCAGGCGTCTAAGCGACTTCCGGCGAGTTTGCGACTACATCACTTCGTCATGTCGTCCGATGGAGATTCGAGCATGGGTCACGAGATCCTCTTCGGCGCTCTCTCCTTCATCGTCGATGATTCGGCATGGCTTCGGGACGCCCCTCTCGACGTCGAGGCGCTTCCCCGCCGCGGGGCTACGCACTTCCGTGCCGGCGCCCGCGGCATTCTTCTTCTCCAGCAGTCGGCTCCGGTGTCGACCCACACCGCCATCACGCGCCGCAACAAGCGGTCCCGCTGTCCGCGGCTCCAGCGTTGGGTGCAACACGCCCAGGCGCGCCAGAACGCGTCTTCACAAGTGGCGGTTCTAGAGTCAGTTGTGGTTGCCCCGCCGTCCCAGCGCTCGGGCTCGGTTCCGACTGAGTTTCCTTCCGAGTACGCGGGGCGCGGGCGTGCAGCAGAAGTACAGATGGACAACTCCCACGAAGATCCCCGTCAAGCCGGCCGGAACGAGCACAAGATCGGAAAAATGTCCGGTGCGCGTCGTCCGCCTTGCCGTTCTGCCAGTCGGCACACTTGGCGAAGCAACGTGGAGTTGTTCCGCACACCCCTCCTCAACTTGGCTACAGCTGCCAAGATAGCCGATTCCCTTCAGCCGACTGATTCAGAGGCTGGCAGGAGGATCGAGCAAATCCGCGCCCTGTTGCACACGGCGCAGCAGCAAAATTCGGCGGTCTCCCAGTCGTACAACAGGATCTACAATAGTTCTGTTCATGCGAATACGCATCGGTCAGTTCATAGCCCTGGTTCTCATCAGCGACACAGAGGAGGCAGTCATTCCATAAATCCCGAAGATCGTCGCCGTTCACGCACCCCTCCGCGGGGTGGGCCCTACGGGCCCCGACACCATGATGATCGGCGTTCAGTCGGCGGCACTTACGACCCAAGGCCCGACGCGAGAGGGCATATCGCCCAGCGGAGGGTCGATAGGGGCCGAGCCCACCGTGATGGTTACGATATTGACTGTCCGAGTGTAAGCAAGACCATTGTTTCTGGTCCCGAGTGTTTCAGTCGAGCCATCCGTTCGGCTGACATCCCTCCCAACTTCCGATTGGCGACGGGAATTAGCAAGTTTACAGGAGAGTCCAAGCCAGAAACGTGGCTCGATGATTACCGAGTAGCAGTCCAGATCGGAGGAGGAGACGACCATGTCGCCATGAAGCACCTCCCTCTGATGCTCGACGGCTCGGCGCGAGCGTGGCTGAACCAGTTGGCCCCCTCAAGCATCTACAGCTGGGCAGATCTGGCCCGAGTGTTCATGAGGACCTTCGAAGGGACGTGCAAGCGCCCTGCTGGCCTCGTGGAGCTCCAGCACTGCATCCAGAAGCAGAATGAGGCCCTGCGAGATTTCATTCAGCGTTGGACAACTCTCTACCACACGGTGGAGAACGTGACGGAGCATCAAGCAGTCTGCGCCTTCAAGGCAGGCGTGCGGTACAGGGATCTGTACCTGAAGTTCGGCCGAACAGGCGACATCTCCATGAGCAAGATGATGGAGATAGCAACACGGTATGCAAATGACGAAGAAGAGGACCGCATCCGAAGCGGCAAGCACAAAACAGTCGCCGATGGAGATGGGAATAACACTCGGAAGCAGAAGCAGAAAGCTCCGTCCGCTCCGCGGGCAGAAGCTGCAGCCGTAACCAATGCCAAGTTCAAGGGCAAAGGGAAGGCTCAGTTCACCCCCAAGAAGAAGCAGTTCAATAACCCCATCCTGGACCAGCCATGTCCGGTTCATACGAAGATGGATGAAGAGGGCAACCCCATATATGCGAAGCATACCACTCGACAGTGTCTCCTGTTGATCCAGGGGTTCAGCGAAGGGCAACCGAGTGAGAAGGACAATGAACAGGATGAGGAGGATAAGGAGGATCCGTTCCCCCAAGTCCATGCAACACTGATGATTTTCGCTGACGTTGAGAGCAAGAGTCGACTGAAGCTGGTGAACAGGGAGGTGAACATGGCCACCCCTACCAACCCCAAGTTCCTCAAATGGTCTCAGACTGCGATCACCTTTGACCAGTCGGACCATCCGGCACACGTACCCACCCCAGGAAGACAGGCTCTGGTCGTCGACCCGGTGGTGGAGGGAGTCCGACTGCGCAAAGTCCTCATGGACGGCGGCAGTGGCTTGAACATCATGTACGCCGACACTCTCAAGGGGATGGGCATTCCGATGTCCAAACTCAGCGAGAGCAACATGCAGTTCCATGGAGTCGTCCCTGGACGAAAGGCCAAGTCACTCGGCCAGATCGCGTTGGACGTCGTTTTCGGCTCCGACAAGAACTTCCACAAGGAAAAGCTGACGTTCGAAGTGGTGGACTTCCAGAGCGCTTACCACGCAATTCTGGGCCGCCCAGCGTATGCGCGTTTCATGGCCCGTCCGTGTTACGTATACTTGAAGCTGAAGATGCCAGGCCCGAAAGGTGTGATCACCATCACGGGCAATCGACAGCGGGCAGAAGAGTGTCTGCAGCAGGGATCAAGAATCGCCGACCAGCAGATGGCCGTCCTCGAGCTTGACGAGTACAAGAAAACAGTCGACCCCGCTGACTTGATGCGTTCGAAGAAGCCAGCTTCGGAGTCTGCATTCCACTCGGCGGGAGAGACAAAGAAGGTCAGCATCCACCCGACGGACGCCACTGCTGCCCCGACGAACATCTCCACCACCCTCGATCCTAAATAGGAAGCCGAGCTCACCCAATCCTCCTGAGAACTGGGACATCTTCGCATGGAAACCCTCTGACATGCCAGATGTACCCAGGAAGTTGGCTGAGCACCGACTGCATGTGGATCCCACCGCTCGGCCTGTCCGAGAACGCCTGCGTCGGTCCGCCGCGCATAAGAGGAAGGCAATCGGAGAAGAGGTGGCCAAGCTGTTGGCAGCCAACTTCATTCGCGAGGTTCACCACTCCGAGTGGCTCGCCAATGTTGTCATGGTGCCCAAGAAGGACAAGTCGCTCCGAATGTGCATCGACTTCAAGCACCTCAATAAGGTCTGCCTGAAAGACCATTTTCCGCTCCCCCGCATCGATCAAATCGTCGATTCGACTGCGGGTTGCGAGCGTTTGTCATTTCTTGATGCCTACTCGGGCTATCATCAGGTCCGTCTGTATGGCCCCGATGAATTAAAATCAGCCTTCATCACCCCATTCGGGTGCTTCTGCTACATCACTATGCCATTCGGTTTGAAGAATGCAGGAGCTACCTTTATGCGCATGATCCAAAAATGTCTCCTCGACCAGATCGGTCGGAATGTGGAGGCGTATATGGATGATATCGTAGTCAAGTCACGCAAAGGTTCCGACCTGCTGACTGACTTGGCAGAAACATTCGCCAACCTTCGTAGGTACGATATCAAGCTCAACCCCGCCGAATGTTCATTCGGCGTTCCCAGCGGAAAGTTACTCGGTTTCTTCGTTTCCGAACGAGGGATCGATGTCAACCCCGAGAAGATCGGGACCATCGTCCGAATGGAGAGGCCGGTCAGAATACACGATGTTCAACGGCTCACAGGTTGCCTGGTGGCTTTGAGCAGGTTCATCAGTCGACTCGGCGAGAAAGCACTTCCTCTGTACCGACTCATGAAGAAATCAGATACTTTCGAGTGGATAGACGAAGCCCAAGTCGCATTCAACGACCTCAAAGTCCTACTTTCCACCCAGCCGGTTCTTACTGCTCCGCTCAGTAAAGAGCCCCTTCTTCTGTATATCGCGGCTACAAACCAAGTCGTCAGTACTGTTCTTACAGTCGAATGAGAAGAAGAAGGCAAAGCATACAAAGTTCAGCGGCCATTGTATTACATCTCCGAAGTCCTGACTCCTTCCAAGCAGAGGTATCCCCACTATCAAAAACTCATCTATGGGATTTACATGACTGCGAAGAAGGTAGCCCATTATTTCCAAGACCACTCGGTATCTGTTGTTTCCGATGCCCCGCTGTCAGAAATCCTCCACAATCGGGACGCATTAGGCCGAGTGGCGAAGTGGGCAATGGAGATGTTGTACTGCGATATCAAGTTCGAGGCCAAGAAAGCTATAAAGTCTCAAGCCCTGGCCGACTTCATAGCAGAATGGGTAGAGCAACAGCAACCGACCCACATCTACTCGGCTCATTGGACAATGTTCTTTGATGGGTCCAAGATGTTGAATGGCTCCGGCGCTGGCGTTGTGATCGTATCGCCAAAGGGCGACAAACTCAAATATGTGCTGCAGATACACTTTGATTCCTCCAACAATGAGACGGAGTATGAAGCTCTCCTTTATGGACTGCGTATGGCCATCGCACTCGGCGTCCGTCGCCTGATGGTCTATGGCGATTCAGATTTGGTGGTTAATCAAGTGATGAAAGAGTGGGACGTCAGGAACCCCACCATGACCACATACTGCAACGCAGTGAGGAAGCTCGAGAAGAAGTTTGAAGGTGGATACACACATTTGTTGGTGGCAGTCGACAAGTTCACAAAATGGATTGAAGCCAAGCCCATCAAGAAGCTCGATGCCCTAACAGCCATCAAGTTTGTCAGGGACATCATCTCCAGATTCGGTGTACCTCACAGCATAATCACGGACAATGGGACAAACTTTGACTCGGACAGATTCAAAGGTTTCTGTGCAAGCCAAGGTATTCGAGTGGATTTTGCTTCCGTGGCGCATCCTCAATCCAATGGACAAGCAGAGCGGGCGAATGGACTTATTCTGCAAGGTTTGAAGCCCCGACTCCTGCGAGAAGTGGGACATGCCGCTGGCGCATGGGTCACCAAACTACCTTCAGTGCTTTGGGGTCTCCGCACAACCCCGAACAGATCTACAGGGCGATCACCGTTCTTCCTCGTTTACGGAGCAGAAGCAGTCCTTCCGAGTGACTTGCTTCACAATGCTCCACGAGTCGAACTCTTCTCCGAAGCTGAAGCAGAACAAGCAAGGTAAGATGGAGTGGACCTTCTAGAGGAGGAGCGCGAGATGGCACTGACTCGCTCAACCATTTATCAACAAGATCTGCGGCGCTTTCAGGCACGCCACGTCAGGAGTCGCACGTTCCAAGCAGGCGACCTGGTGCTCCGAGTGGATCAGCAAAGACCTCACAAGTTGGCTCCTGCCTGGGAAGGACCCTTCATCATCTCCAAGGTGCTGAACAACAGAGCATACAGACTCTACAACATCGACAGGGAGACAGACGAGCCGCGAGCATGGAACGGAGATCTCCTGAAGCGCTTCTACACGTGACCGTCGACTGAAGCGATGTAAAGAACAAGTATTGATGAAATAATATAAAGCAGATTGAGCTTTTGCAGATTCAGAATTCTTCCGCGGTCACAGACTCCGGTCTCAAAAAAAAAACTTAGCTGCGATCCAGAATCGCCTAAGTACTAACTTCCTCCGAGTGTGCACTAAACGTCGCACTCGGGGACTTAGCTGCGATCCAGAATCGCCTAAGTACTAACTTTCTCCGAGTGTGCACTAAACGTCACACTCGGGGACTTAGCTGCGATCCAGAATCGCCTAAGTACTAACTTCCTCCGAGTGTGCACTAAACGTCGCACTCGGGGACTTAGCTGCGATCCAGAATCGCCTAAGTACTAACCTTCTCCGAGTGTGCACTAAACGTCACACTCGGAGACTTAGCTGCGATCCAGAATCGCGTAAGTACTAACTTCCTCCGAATGTGCACTAAACGTTGCAATCAGGGACTTAGGTGCGATCCAGAATCGCCTAAGTACTGACTTTCTCCTAGTGTGCACTAAACGTCACACTCGAGGACTTAGCTGCGATCCAGAATCGCCTAAGTACTAACTTCCTCCGAATGTGCACTAAACGTATCACTCGGGGACTTAGCTGCGATCCAGAATCGCCTAAGTACTAACTTTCTCCGAGTGTGCACTAAACGTCACACTCGGGGACTTAGCTGCGATCCAGAATCGCCTAAGTACTAACTTTCTTCGAGTGTGCACTAAACGCCGCACTCGGGGACTTAGCTGCGATCCAGAATCGCCTAAGTACTAACTTTCTCCGAGTGTGCACTAAACGTCACACTCGGAGACTTAGCTGCGATCCATAATCGCCTAAGTACTAACTTCCTCCGAGTGTGCACTAAACGTCGCACTCGGGGACTTAGCTGCGATCCATAATCGCCTAAGTACTAACTTTCTCCGAGTGTGCACTAAACGTCGCACTCGGGGACTTAGCTGCGATCCAACATCGCCTAAGTACTAACTTTCTCCGAATGTGCACTAAACGTCGCACTCGGGGACTTAGCTGCGATCAAGAATCGCCTAAGTAATAACTTTCTCCGAGCATGTCCGTCGCACTCGGGGACTTAGCTACGATCAAGAATCGCCTAAGTACTCTATTACCTTCGAGTGTATCCTATAGATCCACTCGGAGACTCAGCAGACCCTCATTGAGGCTCATGTGGATGTCAAGACAACTGACAATTACATGAGTAGCAGACCCTCATTGAGGCTCATGTGGATGTCAAGACAACTGACAATTACATGAGTAACAACTCGCTCCGAGTGCAGCATATCTGTCGCACTCGAAGACTTAGCCGCGATCAAGAATCACCTAAGTACTCTATTACCTTCGAGTGTATCCTATAGATCCACTCAGGGACTCAGCAAACCCTCATTGAGGCTCATGTGGATGTCAAGACAACTTACAATTACATGAGTAGCAGACCCTCATTGAGGCTCATGTGGATGTCAAGACAACTGACATAGGTAACAACTCGCTCCGAGTGCGGCATATCTGTCGCACTCGAAGACTTAGCCGCGATCATGAATCGCCTAAGTACTCTATTACCCTCGAGTGTATCCTACAGATCCACTCGGTGCCTTGGCAGACCCTCAGAGAGATTCACACAGATGTCAAGGAAACTGCCAATTACATGCTCCACATGTTTGCCATTGGCTTCACCAAGAAACGCCAAACAAAACTCGAGCCAAAATTGCAACAGAAGAGCAAACGATTTGATTCAAATTCGAAGTTCACCTAAAGATGGTTCACTCGATACGGATCAAGCTTACCCGCACCGAACCAAGAATGTGACGGCCAACAGAAGTGGCCAAGGTTTCTTACAACCAACACTCGGTATACCGAGGTAAAAGTTTTCTTACGCATCGTCCGGATTGGCGCCAGGACTGGAGGGCTCCACGAATGTGTCCAAGTCGACCCCGTCGGCGATGCGGGTGGCACTCTCAAGGAAGGTTTCCATGAAGTCTTCGAATCGAAGTTTCTTCGTGTTGGTGACCTTCAACGCTTTCAGCTTCTCCTCGCGCACCTCCTTGCAATTCACTCGGACCAGGGACAGAGCAACGTCTGCACCACAGCGAGCTGCAGACTTCTTCCATGACTGCACCCGGTTTGGGACCTCCTCCAGTCGAGTCATCAAGTTTTCCATCTCATGCCGCGACTCATCTTTCGGCCAAAGCTCCTTGTCGATTCGGCCGACGACTTCTCTCAGTCGACCGATGAAAGGACCAACTTTGCCCACGCGAATGTGCGCTGCGAGCAGATCTCGATTGGCGTCCTCGCCAAGTGGAATGTTCTCGCGAATCGACTGCTCCACGTCAGCCGCTTCAGCTTCAGCGTCCATGCAAAAATCTGCAAACACAGGACAAGCAAACAATAAGCGCCGAGTGTAGCGCACGTACCACAAGCACTCGGAAAAACAGGACTTACCACCCAGACGCGTCATCATTTGCCGAGCCGAGTCACCGACGTATTTCTCCTGCGCTATACACCGCTTGTTCACCACATTCATTTGCCCCATCAGATCAGACCTTTGCGCCTTCATCTTCTCAACTTCAGCAGTCAGTGCCTTGTTCGCTTCACGAGCCTGCTCCAACGACTTCTCTCGTTCCACCAGAACCTCCTTCATACCAGCCATTGCAATCAGTGCCGCATCCAGCTCACCGGCAAACTGAACCTTTTCCGCCCTAAGAGTCTCGTATGCTGTCCCCATCTCACAAGTTTTTTGCCAGCCAGCACCAAGAGACGATCAGACAAATCCAACACTAAAAAGTCTAAGTTCTTCAAACCCCTGCCGACGCAAGTAGTCGACAGCGGTCTCGGGGACTACACTCAGTGGGTTCACTGAGAGTGACCCCACTGGCATGAAACTCAAACAGGTCTGCCCTATTGAGATACATGACAACACCTACGCCTACAAGGCTAATACTACCCGACCTGAGTAAAATTACTCTCGGAGACTCTTACAGTAGGTACACCCCGAGTGCCCCAACTGTTAGCAGTCGACCATATTATTTACGGATGTGACCAAGTCAAAGACAATATGCATAAAGACAACTGCCGGTGCAAGCACTCGACAGAAGTCTCGGGGACTACACCCACTGGGTTCACTCAGAGTGAACCCATTGCAAACATCATACGGTATCCGAGCACACCATCAGCTCCGCGTGCACCATGGCCCCCTTGGCCGCTCCCACCTGATCCTCCGGGAGGCGCTGGACATTGAACTCGACATTTCACGAGCCTGGCATCGTTGGAAGCTCCTTGGGCATCCCAAGGCCCGCTCCAGTCGGTTCAGCAGCCACCAGCGCCTCCTCAGTCGGTGGCATCGCCTCAGTCGGCGGCGCATCCGCGGCGAGAGCAGTAACTGGCGGGACAACCTCAAGGACATGCTCTGCAGCTTGCTCAGGTCTCCCCTGGTCACCCTCATCCACATAAATCACCCCTGCCAGACCGAACGGCGCGAGATCTCAGAAAAAGAAAGGGGCAAGACCGAAGACAGAATTCACGATGCGATAACATAAAACTTTCAAAATCGCTACAACGCACCTGGCTGGGACGAGACGACGTTGTCCGCGTCCATGGGATCATCCTCCTGGCGCGCCGGAGAGGTGGCAGAGGTGGCAACCCTGTCGAGTGAAATTCATTCGACCATCAAACAGGAGTTCAATCGAATATTAGAAGAAGAACAATGCACTTACGTTGAGGTGACGGGAACAGTGACCCTCATCCGCGGCAAAGCCTTCCGAGGTTTAGATCCGCTCGGTTTAGCCACCTTGGAAGGCTGACCCGCAGGCTTAGCAGCAACGTCCCTGGTCCTCTTCGTGCTCCGAACACTCGGGACCACGAGAGCAGTGGGCGGAGCACTCGAGGATGCTGGAGGGGCCGAGAGAACTGCAGGTTCATGTCGGCGCTTGGTTCGGTGCTCCGGCAGCAGGGGCGGCGAGTCCTGCTCTTCGTCTTCCTCCTCCTCGTCACTAGACTCTTCCTCCGTTTCCCCGCTGTCGGAGACATACTCGACGCTCTCCACGCTGCCCTCCTGGCTGCCCTCCTCCTCCTCCTCGGCCGGGTTCCCGTTCGAGACAGGAGAAAACCAGTTGGTCCACTTCTGCATAGAATACAGTCGGCGACATCAGACGCCAGACAGAGATTCAAGAAAGCAATAAAACTAAGACAGATACGTGCACTCGACAAATGGTACTCACCTGGTTCGGAGGAGGATTGTCCGCGCAGAAAGCCCTCACTCGCCGAGACCCTCTGGGGTTCTCACAGGCGCCTGTGATCTGGAGCACCCACGACGCCACCTTCTCCTCGGTCACGCCCAAGACGTTGGTCCGAGTGGAGTCTTCGGGCCCCGTGTAGTGCCACATGGCGTGGTCGCGAGCCTGCAGTGGTTGTATGCGCCGACCGAGGAAAATCTCCAGCAAATCTATGCCGGTGACTCCCCTTCTGATGACATCTACGAGTGTGTCGACCAGAGGCTGGATGTCGACCTTCTCCGCCTTCGTGAGCGCAAGCTGCTTAGGCGGAGCGGGTCGATCTAAGCTAAAGGGAGGCAGCCCTGTCGTGGCATTCGGGAAGGCAACGTCCTGGCAGTAGAACCACGTCGACTGCCAGTTCCTAACCGACTCCATCAGCTGAAGGGCAGGATAACTACTCCTACTCTTCTTCTGGAAACCTAAGCCTCCGCAGAGTTGGAGAAGGTGTGTCTTATCATCCGACTGGTGAAGTCGTTTGATAGTTTGGGATCTAGCTGAGAAAATATGTTTGAACATCCCCCAATGGGGAGGACAGCCGATGAAGCACTCGCACAGGACTATGAAGGCAGAGAGATGAGCTATAGCATTCGGGGGAAAGTGGTGAAGCTGCGCCCCGAAGTGGTTCATAATGCCTTTGAAGAAAGGATGCGGGGGCAGAGAGAAACCTCGATATACGTGGCTGAGCAGCAGGACGCGCTCCCCCTCCTGGGGCGCCGACTCGATCTCATTCTCCGCCGGCAGCCTCCACGACTTGTGCACGATCATCCCATGCTCCACCAGCTGCAGCAGATCCCCCTCCGTCACCGTGGAGGGGAGGAAGTCCCCCTGGATCCACCCTGCCGGCAACGCTCGCTGCCGCCGCTGAGCAGGAGCCGCCGCCTTCCCCTTCTTCTTCTTCGCCTCTAGCTTGCTGGTCTGTCCCTTGGTCATGGCGGAAGCTGCGGGTCCGCGAAGGAGAAGGAAAAGGAGGAAGCTTGGGTGCGCAGAGGAAGGCGAGAGGAGCGGAGCAAGCAAAGGCAAGAGATCCGGCGAGCGTAACGAGAAAACCCTCGTCGTTGGGGTTTAAGTAAGGTTCCGACTGTGTCACTGGTAGGTGGCCCCGAAACCTTATCCCCCGACCAACCGCGGCGATATCAGTGGAGAAGATGAAGGCGCAAGAATCGAGGCGTCAGGCGCTACTCGAGCGCGATGGCTTCATCCCCGCTCAGCGTGCGGTAACCGAAATTTGAGGATCCCGGAAAATCCGCCGCTGTCAGTTGACTGGTCGCGTCAAGAGATACCCTGGAAGCACTCTGTTTCCGACGGTTTATTCCACAAAGAATTCCACTCAGATCATTGGTCAGAAAAGATAAAATGGATCGAGGCAAGCAACGCCAAAGTCACATCCGTTCCAGTCGGATCCAAACTTCAAGCATCGCTTCGCCGTTCCAACCCCAATCCATTCGGGGACTAATGATGGGGTCGTAGTCCTAGGGTAGGGTCATAGGCCTGCCTTGTAGGTCCAACCCAAGGACTACCCCTCATAAGGGATAAGACCCTTAGTCAGTTCCGACTGAACTAAGGAGTTCTCTCCATCCAGTCGGTAACAGATCCTCGACCGTCCAGTTAGAGATTAGCATTCGGAGTTTATCAAACTAACCGACTGGATTCCACTCTATGCATCGTAACCCCCCTGGAGGGAAACGGTCATACGTTTCCATGTGCCTTTATTAGCATTTAAGACGTACGTTACCTGTAACGTAGGCATTTATTCGCCACTACTCCACCCCTGTGCACCGAACCGTTGTGGAGGGCAGCGCACTCTATATAAGCCACCCTCCCCCATTGGTGCGGGGGTTAGCAATTCACTGTATTCGATATTCCACTCGACAACAAGCTCCCTGAGCACTGAGACGTAGGGCTATTACCTCCACCGTAGAGGGGCCTGAACTCATACAACCTCGCCATAGCTAAGGCTCTGCCCATCCCTTTCGTATCCTACACATCTACTGTCAGGCTTATACCCACGACAAGAAGAGTTCATCGCGTTTTACGATACGGAGGCGCCGCCACTTCCCGTTCTTCATCTCGGGGGCAGATCTGGAGTCCGTTCTGGGCTCCGGAGAGGGGAAATCGTCGCCATCGTCATCATCAACCTTCCTTCATCGCCAATTCCATGATGCTCTTCACCGTTCATGAGTAATCTCATCGTAGGCTTGTTGGACGGTGATGGGTTGGATGAGATCTATCATGTAATCGAGTTAGTTTTGACGGGGATTGATCCCTAGTATCCATTATGTTCTAAGATTGATGTTGCTACTACTTTGCCATGCTTAATGCTTGTCACTAGGACCCGAGTGCCATGATTTCAGATCTGAACCTATTATGTTCTTGCCAATATATGTGTGTTCTTGATCCTATCTTGCAAGTTGTAGTCACCTACTATGTGTTATGACCCGGCAACCCCGGAGTGACAATAGCCGGAACCACTCCCGGATATGACCATAGTATGAGGAGTTCATGTATTCACCAAGTGTTAATGCGTTGGTCCGGTTCTTTATTAAAAGGAGAACCTAAATATCCCGTAGTTTCCATTAGGACCCCGCTGCCACGGGAGGGATGGACAATAGATGTCATGCAAGTTCTTTTCCCTAAGCACGTGTGACTACATATGTAATACATGCCTACATTACATTGACGAACTGGAGCTAGTTACATATCTCTCCGTGTTATAACTGTTGCATGATGAATATCATCTGACATAATCATCCATCATCGATCCAATGCCTACGAGTCTTTTCCTACTGGTCCTTGCTACGTTACTTTGCTGCTACTACTGTTACTCTGCTACTGCTGTCACTTTGCTGCTACTGGTTACCATTGCTACTGCTGCTATCATACTACCTTGCTACTGATACTTTGCTGCAGATACTAAACCTTTCAGGTGTGGTTGAATTGACAACTCAACTGCTAATACTTGAGAATATTCTTTGGCTTCCCCTTGAGTCGAATCAATAAATTTGGGTTGAATACTCTACCCTCGAAAACTGTTGCGATCCCCTATACTTGTGGGTTATCAAGACCTTTCTCTCGCACCGTTGCCGGGGAAGCACAACTATATTCTGTGAGTCCTTTGGGATTTACGTCTGCTGGTCACTATGAGGAATCCGAAAGATCTAAGAACTAAAGTCTTGCCCTCAACTACGAGGACAGGTAAGGAGCTGTCATCTAGCTATGCACTTGATTCACCTTCAGTTATGAGTAAGTTTATGACACCACCTCCTGCTAGAAATCTTGATATGTCGCCTGTGCTTGATGATGCTACTTCTGCTGCCCATGATGCTTATGATGATGCTATGCTTGATACTGCTTTGCCTGATGATGCTATGCTTGATACTGCTTTGCCACTAGGTGCCCTTGATACACAAATTGCTAGAGTTGCTCCTAGATGTGATGATACTTCTGAAACTGCTGATACTATTGAAGTAGAACCTGCTATTTTGCCTGCTAGAACTAGCTCTCCTAGATATGAATTGCCTGATATGCATGAGTGTTATGTTATGGAGGGAGAGATAGCTGAGGACTTTCTTGCGTCTAAGGATAGCTATGATGTTGAGAATTTACTGCGCAAGTGGAAAGAAAAATCTCTGAACGCTAGGATGAAATACGACCCGAAGTTTGCTACTTCGCCTATCTTTGTGACCGATAAGGATTATGAATTCTCTGTCGACCCTGAGTTAATCACTGTGGTCGAATCTGATCCTTTTCACGGTTATGAGTCTGAAACGGTTGTAGCTCATCTTACCAAACTGCACGATATAGCCACCCTATTCACGAGTGAGGAAAAGATCCGCCACTACTATATCCTCAAGCTATTTCCTTTCTCGCTAAAGGATGATGCTAAGACCTGCTTCACTTCTCTTGCTCCTGGTTGTGTTCGTAGCCCCCAGGATATGGTCTACTACTTCTCTGAAAAATATTTCCCTGCCCATAAGAAGCAAGCTGCCTTGCAGGAAATATACAACTTTGCTCAAGCTGAAGAAGAGAGTCTCCCACAAGCTTGGGGGGGGGGCTCGTCCAGCTAGTGAATGTTTTGCCTGATCACCCTCTTGAGAAGAATGAAATACTTGATATCTTCTATAATGGACTTACCGATGCTTCTAGAGACGACCTAGATAGTTGTGCTGGTTATGTTTTTAGGGAACGAACTGTAGAACAAGT
Organism: Hordeum vulgare subsp. vulgare; assembly: GCF_904849725.1. Taxonomy (NCBI): domain Eukaryota; kingdom Viridiplantae; phylum Streptophyta; class Magnoliopsida; order Poales; family Poaceae; genus Hordeum; species Hordeum vulgare. The sequence goes on along the minus strand of NC_058518.1, from coordinate 463,868,527 downwards.
TGAGATCCTATTGAATAATATCTTGTGCAATGAGAATGCTTGGACTATTTCGAACCACCTCCGAAGCCATCTCTGAAGAAAAGAGGTATTCTATTCCTCAGTCCTGAAGATATGCAAGAAGCTAAGAAATCTATGAAAGAGAAAGGCATTAAATCTGAAGATGTCAAAAATCTACCACCTATTGAAGAGATCCATGGTCTTGATAACCCGATACAGGTAGTAGAAGTAAATTCTCTGCGTAGATTCGATGAGAGTGATATTCCTTTTGATAAACCTGCTAGCTTATGCTTGGATGAATTTGATAACTTTGTTGCCAAACAACAAAGTTTCAATGATTATGTTAGCGGACAATTGGAACAAAATGCTCGTATGCTTAGTCATTTAAGCGCTTGTGTGGACGAAAATGTCAATGATCTTAAGCTCTTGAGTAAACATGCCTCTATGGTTACTACTCAAGTAGACCAAGTACTTAAGGCTCAGAATGACTTGCTCAATGAGTTGAATGACAATTTTGTTAGTGTCGTCACTAGAGGCGGTAGAATGACTCAGGAACCTTTGTATCCTGAGGGTCATCTTAAGAGAATTGAACAAGATTCTCAAGGAGTTAACACTGATGCACCTAGTCATCCTAGAAAGAAAAAGAAAGATGATAGGAACTTGCACGCTAGCAACCCTCATGCTGTTACACCTGAGAGTCCAAACGATTTCTCTGTCTCTGATGCTGAAACACAATCTGGTGATGAGCATGAGCCTAATGATAATATCAATAGTGATGTTCATGATGATGCTCAACCTAGCAATGATAAGGATGTGGAGATTGAACCTATTGATCTTGATAACCCACAACCAAAGAAAAGAAGATACGATAAGAATGACTTCGCTACTAGGAAGTATGGTAAAGAAAGGGAACCATGGGTTCAAAAACCCATGCCCTTTCCTCCCAAACCATCCAAGAAAAAGGATGATGAGGATTTTGAGCGATTTGTTCAAATGATTAGACCTGTCTTCCTGCAAATGCGTTTGACAGATATGCTCAAAATGTCTCCGTATGCTAAGTACATGAAAGATATTGTGACTAATAAGAGGAGGATACCTGAGGTTGAGATTTCCACCATGCTTGCTAATTACACCTTCAAGGGTGGAACTCCTAAGAAACTAGGTGATCCCGGAGTGCCCACTATACCTTGCTCCATTAAAGGCAACTACGTTAGAACTGCTTTATGCGACCTTGGAGCCGGTGTTAGTGTTATGCCTCTCTCTCTTTATCGTAGACTGGAGCTGGATAAGTTAACACCCACTGAAATCTCTCTGCAAATGGCCGACAAATCAATTGCTTTCCCTATCGGCATTTGCGAGGATGTGCCTGTTGTGGTTGCTAACGTCACTATCTTAACAGACATTGTTATTCTGGATATTTCCGAGGACGATGCTAGGGGGTCATCCTCGGAAGACCCTTTTTAAACACTGCAGGAGCTGTTATAGATTTCAACAAAGGCAATGTCACTTTCCATGTCAATGGTAATGAGCATACGGTGCACTTTCCGAAGAAACAATATCGAGTACATTGCATCAATGCTATCGAAAAAACTTCATCGATTCTCATTGGGAGCTTTGAATGCCCTATTCTTCCTGTAAAGATGAAGTATGATTTGATTGTTGGGGAGATTCACATCCCCATTGAGGTAACCTAGTGACTATTTGAAAATTCTCCGTCCTCTTTTGCGATTCAAAAAAGTTTGTCAAGGAGACTTGAGCAACCTCATTGACGGATGAATCTAGGAGTCACAAACCTCTGTTCCAAGCTTTCACCTTCGGTTGCTTAGAAGAAAAATGATAGATTTAGTTTAGTTTTCCCTGTTTTCTGTTTTTGCTTCCCGTAGAAAAGTACCCCGAAAATAAAAGTTCTCCGAATGCCGTGAAAATAAAGTATGATTTTTTCTGGAATTTTTGAAAAATACTCAGACGAAGAGCTAGTCTGGGGGCTGCACCAGTGGGCCACAAGCCCTGGAGGTGCGGGCACCCCCTGGTCGCACCTACCAGGCTTGTGGGGCCCACGTGCACCCCCTCCACTCATTCTAGCTCCCATATGCTTCTCCTACCTCCAGAAAAAATTGTTTCGCAGCTCAAACCCCGTGTTCTTGCTCTTCTGCTGGGATTTTCGATGTGCTTGTGCAAAGCACCATTCACCAAACTGTTTTGGGGAAATTACTCCTTGGTAAGTCACTCCTCCATTGGTCCAATTAGTTTTTGCTCTAGTGCCTTATACTTCGCGTATTTTTGCTGCCTTGGTGACCCTATTCTTGAGCTTTGCATGCTAATTTTAGCTGGTCCCAAGTAGTTTTGATGCGTAATATGGCCTCTAGGCACTTGAGGGAGTAGTTGCTACAAGTTTAGTTGAGCCTTGTTCACTTTTCCTTTGGGTCACTGGAAATTTCAAAAAAGGAAGATGTTCAGGAGAAACTATCATGGTGGTTCCTCAAGCAAGAGAGGTCCCCGTCTTGCGATTCGGGAACCCGATCCTTACCAACCGAGGAACGCACAGGTACAACCATGTGAATGGCCTTCTGATGAATTCATGATTGAGGCAGGTTTCAAAGACGAGTTTGATACACTTGTTCACAATGTCGGACTCGAAGAATTCATCTCCGATAAAGGTGAACAGTATGTTGCTCTCACTGCCTCTTTTGTTCGTAGATTCAAATTTTCAGTTGGCCGTGATACATCTGTACTGTTTGATCTCTATGACAAATCGTATACAATGGGTTTAGAGGATTTCAATAGAATTTGCAAGATACCTATTTGGGGTAGTCTCAATGATCCTACTAAATCTTCGGTTAGAGATTTTTTCTATGGTATAACTGTTGGAGAAACTAGAGATATTACACAGGCTACCATAGGGAGCGTTCATTTCCCTGCCTTGCATTATTTTGCCCTCTTCATAGGCAGATGCATTAATGGCAAGATTGAGCATTGTCACCTCTGCGCACCCGACCTTAGTATTCTTAAGAGCGAAGTAACGGGTGATAGAAGTTTCAACATGGGAGCTATAATAGCAAGGAGGCTGAATAATAATGGTAATGAAGGGGATTTCTTTGGTCGGATCTATGCCACTCGCATAGCAAATTCTCTTGGAGTACCCATCCGCGAAGGAGATTCTCCGCTCCATACAGCTTTCCTTGACCGCGTCGCTTTGACACGCTACCAGTTCCTTGAGAGGGATGACGAATCCCTCCTATATCGTTTAATATTTAACCGGCAGCGTGTTTTCCATATTACCCTTCGTGCTCGTGTTCTCTTTGAATTTCAGGTAAAACGGAGATATTACATAACCAGAGGAGAGGCAGAGGAGTACGAGAGGGAGGCAAAGGTTGCTCGTCTCCGTGAGGCAGCTATTCAGGCAGTGGCTGCAGCGCTCCCGTATAACCCCCATTATGATTTTGGGTATCGCGCGGACCATCCTTGGGAGTAGACCAACTTATGCCAAAAGCCTAAGCTTGGGGGAGTACGTGTTTCTCACCGACTTTACATTCTTGCTTATGCTTTCACTTTGTTCGTCGGTGTTCACACTTTGCCACTGTATCATCCATGCTAGTTTATTTTCTTTTTCTCGTTTTCTTTTCGCGTGTTTGTCTAGTTTGAGAAAACCCAAAAAGATTTTCTTGTTCCTCTTTTGCTTGTTGGGAGCTTTCCCGTGTAAATAGTTTTCTTTTTCTTTGGGTCAAGGTAGAAGACCATGGCTACAATGTTTAGTGGCTCTCGCATGCATATATGTTTATCTGTCAAAGAGACATATTACTTTGTCTTCTCCTTTGTGTTTGCCTGCAGATTCCAGCTTTAGTCCAATGCACGAGCACTCTTATTTTTGTTCACATCATTCGGTCGTGCAAGTGAAAAGCAATAATGATGATATATGATGAAGTGAATGAGCCTGGAAAAGCTGGTATGAACTCGATCTATTTTGTTTTTGTAAATATGACTAGCTCATCGTTCCTAGTTCAACTTTGTTGTGAGAGAAACATGTTTGCAATGACAACTTAGAGATCATAGTTTCTGATGCCATGCTTAATTAGCTAGGAGCTTATAATGGTTTGTCTTGGATGCCAACATGAATTTTGAGATGACTATGATGTAGTATGATAGGATGGTATCCTCCTTTGAATGTTTCAAGTGGCTTGACTTGGCGCATGTTCACGCATGTAGTTGAAACAAAATCAACATAGCCTCTATGATATAAATGTTCATGGTGATTTATGTCCTACTTATGCTTGCACTCAATGTTTGTTAATCTCAATGCATTTTGATGACTGTTGTTGCTCTCTAGTTGGTCGCTTCCCAGTATTTTGCTAGCCTTCACTTGTACTAAGCGGGAATACTGCTTGTGCATCCACATCCATAAACCCAAAGTTGTTCCATATGAGTCCACCATACCTACCTATATGCGGTATCTACCTGCCGTTCCAAGTAAATTTGCATGTGCCACTCTCTAAATCTTCAAGAAATAATCTGTTTTGCATGCCCGAACCGCTCATGTGGTGACAGAGGGCTATCAATATCTTCCATGCTAGGCGTGTTGTCCTTGATATGTGTTTATTCACTATCATTCATGAGAAAGGGGCCGATAATTGGAATGCCCAGTTCCATGCTCAAATCGAAAGATAATTACAAACAAAACTCCCCCTGGATTGATGTTGGTATGGACGGCACCCGAGGATTCGGCAAGTCGTGGAGTGTGATTGATCGGTGGTGGGGGAGTCAAAACTTTACTTTTCTGTTTGCGAACCGCCTATAGCATGTGTAGCCTGGAAGATGGTGAGAACTCCTAGTCATTGTGTTGACAATGAAAGCATGCCACCCAAAATTATTATCTCTGTTTTTAACAGCTTGAGCTCTGGCACCTCTGCAAATCAATGCTTCCCTCTGCGAATGGCCTGTCTATTTATGTTCCTGTTGAGTCATCCACTTCTTATGAAAGCACCAATTAGAGAGCACCTCTGTCATTTTTATGCTTTGCTTTTAACTGTGATTGAGTATGACTATGACTGGATCTTCTTTGCCATGAATTACAATGTTTAGTCATCCCTTGGTCTTTGAAGGTGCTCTGCATTTATGTTTTGCGGTCTCAGAAAGAGCTAGCGAGATACCATCTGTTTGTACTGCTTCATGATTGTTTTGATTGAAGTGTTGATGTTTGAGACTTATTATTATTTGCTCGCTAATTGATTATGCCATTGATATGAGTTTGCCGTGAGACCTAGATGTCATTTGCTTATGTGGTTTGCTTGTGATCTTGCTGAAATTCTGGTTATGAGTTAGAGATAGTTGCAACAACAAGATCAAACAGAGTTCGTAAAAGTTTTTCTTTTGTCTCTTTCAGTTTGTCAACTGAATTGCTTGAGGACAAGCAAGTTTTAAGCTTGGGGGAGTTGATACGTCTCCATCGTATCTACTTTTCCAAACTCTTTTGCCCTTGTTTTGGACTCTAATTTGCATGATTTCAATGGAACTAACCCGGACTAACGCTGTTTTCAGCAGAATTGCCATGGTGTTGTTTTTGCGCAGAAATAAAAGTTCTCGAAATGACCTGAAAATTTACAGAGAATTCTTGTGGAATATATAAAAAATACTGGCGCAAGAATTAGCGGAGGAAGTGGAGCGTGGAGCCCACAAGCCCACCAGGCGCGGCCGCCCTGGTCGCGCCTGGTAGGCTTGTGGGGCCCACAAAACTCCACCGCCTCCAAATCCAGCTCTATTTAGTCCGTTTCGCCCGGAAAAAAAATCAAGGAGAAGAGCTCATCGCGTTTTACAATACAGAGGCGCCGCCACCTCCTGTTCTTCATGTGGAGGGCAGATCTGGAGTCCGTTCTGGGCTCCGGGGAGGGGAAATCGTCGCCTTCGTCATCATCAACCTTCCTTCATCGCCAATTCCATGATTCTCTTCACCGTTCGTGAGTAATATCATCGTAGGCTTGCTGGACGGTGATGGGTTGGATGAGATCTATCATGTAATCGAGTTAGTTTTTACGGGGATTGATCCCTAGTATCCACTATGTTCTAAGATTGATGTTGCTACTACTTTGCCATGCTTAATGCTTGTCACTAGGGCCCGAGTGCCGTGATTTCAGATCTGAACCTATTATGTTCTTGCCAATATATGTGTGTTCTTGATCCTATCTTGCAAGTTGTAGTCACCTACTATGTGTTATGACCCGGCAACCCCGAAGTGACAATAGCCGGAACCACTCCCGGAGATGACCATAGTATGAGGAGTTCATGTATTCACCAAGTGTTAATGCGTTGGTCCGGTTCTTTATTAAAAGGAGAACCTTAATATCCCGTAGTTTCCATTAGGACCCCGCTGCCACGGGAGGGATGGACAATAGATGTCATGCAAGTTCTTTTCCCTAAGCACGTATGACTACATACGGAATACATGCCTACATTACATTGACGAACTGGAGCTAGTTACATATCTCTCTGTGTTATAACTGTTGCATGATGAATAGCATCCGGCATAATCATCCATCACCGATCCAATGCCTACGAGTCTTTTCCTACTGGTCCTTGCTACGTTACTCTGCTGCTACTACTATTGCTGCTGCTACTGTTACTCTGCTATTGTTGTCACTTTGCTGCTACTGGTTACCGTTGCTACTGCTACTATCATACTACCTTGCTACTTATACTTTGGTGCAGATACTAAATCTTTCAGGTGTGGTTGAATTGACAACTCAACTGCTAATACTTGATAATATTCTTTGGCTTCCCCTTGAGTCGAATCAATAAATTTGGGTTGAATACTCTTCCCTCGAAAACTGTTGCGATCCCCTATACTTGGGGGTTATCATGGAGACACCGACGATCGAATCTCGGACAAGTAACATACCGAAGGACAAAGGGAACAACATACATGATTAAGTGAATCCTTGACATAAAGGTTCAACCGATAGAGATCTTCATAGAATATTGATGACCCACAAGTATAGGGGATTAATCGTAGTCCTTTCGATAAGTAAGAGTGTCGAACCCAACGAGGAGTAGAAGGCTCTGATAAACGGTTTTCAGCAAGGTAATAACTGCAAGCACTGAAAGTAGCGGTAACAAGTGATGGTGTAGTGAGGTGAAACGTAGCAACCGAAAAGTAACGAGTGGTAGCAATGGTGCAGCAAGTGGCCCAATCCCTTTTGTAGCAAGGGACAAGCCTGAACAAAGTCTTATAGGAGGAAAAACGCTCCCGAGGACACACGGGAATTTCTGTCATGCTAGTTTCATCATGTTCATATGATTCACGTTCGTTACTTTGATAGTTTGATATGTGGGTGGACCGGCGCTTGGGTACTGCCCTTACTTGGACAAGCATCCCACTTATGATTAACCCCTCTCGCAAGCATCCGCAACTACGAAAGAAGAATTAAGACAACGTCTAACCATAGCATTAAACTAGTGGATCCAAATCAGCCCCTTACGAAGCAACGCATAGACTCGGGTTTAAGCTTCTGTCACTCTAGCAACCCATCATCTACTTACTACTCCCCAATGCCTTCCTCTAGGCCCAAGTATGGTGAAGTGTTATGTAGTCTATGTTCACATAACACCACTAGAGGAAAAACAACATACAACATATCAAAATACCAAACGGATATCAAATTCACATGACTATTATGAGCATGACTTATCCCATCTCCTCAGGAACAAAAGTAACTACTCACAAAGCATAATCATAATCATGATCAGAGGTGTAATGAATAGCATCAAGGATCTGAACATAAACTCTTCCACCAAGTAATCCAACTAGAATCAACTACAAAGAGTAATCAACACTACTAGTAACCTTACAAGTACCAATCGGAGTCGTGAGACGGAGATTGGTTACAAGAGATGAACTAGGGATTGGAGAGGAGATGGTGCTGATGAATATGTTGATGAAGATGCCTCCCCTACGGCGAGAGGAGTGTTGGTGATGACGATGGCGATGATTTCCCCCTCCGGGAGGGAAGTTTCCCCGGCAGGATCGTCCTGCCGGAGCTCTAGATTGGATATGCTCAAGTTCCGCCTCGTGGCGGCGGCGAAACTACGAAAAAGCTCCCGATTGATTTTTTCTGGAACGAAACCCTTCATATAGCAAAAGAGGGGGGCCAGTGGGCCGTCAGGGAGCCCACAAGCTTGCCATCCGCCACTGGGGGGTGGCGGTGGCAGGGCTTTTGGCGCCTTGGTAGCCCCCCTTTGGTACTTCTTTAGCCCAGTATTTTTTTATATAATCCCAAAAAATTCCACGTAACTTTTCAGGGCATTTGGAGATGTGCACAATAGTGGACTAAGATTTGCTCCTCTTCCAGTCCAGAATTCCAGCTGCCTGAATTCTCCCTCTTCAAATAAACCTTGCAAAATAAGAGAGAAAAGACATAAATATGGTACCACAAAGTAATATAACAGCCCATAAAGCAATAAAATCAACATGAAAGCATGATGCAAAATGGACGTATCAACTCCCCCAAGCTTAGACCTCGCTTGTCCTCAAGCGAAAACCAAGTTCCATAAACATGTCCACATGTTTAGGGACGAAGGTGTCGATAAAACAAAATACGGACATGAGGGCATCATGATCACACATAGAACAACAATACATCATAAAGATTCTTATGGGAAAGTAACAGTTCCTTCACAAAGAAAAGCATGAAGCAGAAACCTTACCGAGAAGTAACCAACAACAGTCCAAAGTCATTGAAGCAATTGCAATTTATCACAACATCAGAAAGAGTCAAATAAGAGCTTGTAAGGCAAATCCACATACTAAATCATCTCTTTTGTTTTCCACAATTGTTACAACTCACGTAGTACTCATGGTGTCAAAGTTTCAGCTAGACACAGAGGAAGATAGGGGCTTATAGTTTTGCCTCCCAACTATTTACCTCAAGGGTAAAGTCAACAATAATAAAGCATAATTACTCAACTCCAAGTTGATATATGAATATAGATCTTTCCCAAGCATGTGACGGTAGCCAAGACATAGGCAAAAATGGGGAATTGGTGAAGATCACCATGACTCTTACAAGGGCAAAAAGTAAAGGTACAAGATAGGCCCTTCACAGAGGGAAGCAGAGGTTGTCATGCGCTTTTGAGGTTTGAATGCGTGTCCTCTTAGTGCGGAGGAACGTCACTTTATATTGCCTCCTGTGACAAAGAACTTTATTATGCAGTCTGTCGCTTTTATGTCTTCCTCATCACAGGTTCGTACAAAGCTTATTTTCCACACACTAATAGATCATACATATTAGAGAGCAATATTTATTGCTTGCACTGATAACAACTTACTTGAAGGATCTTATTCAATCCATAGGTAGGTATGGTGGACTCTCATGGCAAAACTGGGTTAAAGGTTTATGGATGCACAAGTAGTATCTCTACTTGGTGCGGGAGTTTTGGCTAATATGAGATGGAAGCAATCATCACATGCTAAGGTATCTCTAATCATATAACATTGTTTGGAACCAAGCAAACACAATTCATTATGTTGTCTTCCTTGTCCAACATCTACTCCTAAGCATGTAATAGTTTGGTGAGTGCTCACAATTGTAAAAAGTGTCTAAGATGATATATTTATATGTGAACCTCTCTTTCCTTATTACTTCTTATTAATTGCAACAATTACTGAGGTCTATGTTGATTTATTCTCAACAAGTTTCAATCATCATACATTTCATATGTGAAGTTATCACTTTCCATAAGATCGTCTCATGATCTTTCATGCTATCGTTCTTTTCATACTTTTGATCATGGTGCAAAGCAAGGCCCTTGACTAAGATACTCTTTAATATATAGCTCGTAATCTCGAATACATCGGGGGAGAGACAAAAGCAAAAGACTCAAACTAAACACTAAAGACTTATTCCTCTAAGAGAAGAAATAAAAAACTGAAAAGGAAAGAACTAAAACAAAGGTAAAAGCAAAAGATATAAAGGTGATACCATACCAGGGCAACTCCCCCAAGCTTGGCAGAAGCCAAGGGGATTGCCCATACCAATGCTTAGTTGTCTTCCTTTGGTGGTGATGGTGGTGGAGTTGTTGCCTTTGATTCCAAGAGAGCTATCAATCTTTGATTTATACCTTTGAGATTTGTGACATGGTTTTCCAGCAAAACAACTTCACGAGAAAGGGAAATATTGCGAGCACGAGTTGTTTCACAAAACCTCAAGAGTTCAATCAAGGATGGAGACAACACGTGGAGGAAGGGTTGGAGAAAATCTACTCCTTCAACATCTTCAATGTTGAACATAGGTTGAACTTCCTCCCTAGCTTGGGTTTTCTCCTTAGCCTGGTCCCTGGCTTCCGTGACTTCTACTCTTTTCAGATCAGCATCTACTTCTTCATGAACTTGGTGAAGATCATTCTCCCCAAAGATTCCTGAGACATCTTTGCTCTAAATCTGCGGCAGACAACAAGCTCGAAACGAAAACAGAGGAAGACTGCGCGATACGGAGATCAAAACCTTCGGGCGAATATATATTGATTTTTTCTGGGCCAGAAGGAGTGCTCCGCAAGAAAACGGAGTCCGGGAGGCACATGAGGTGCCCACAAGCCCTCCCTCTGCCACCAGGGGCTAGGTGGCGATAGCCAAGCTTGTGTCCGCCTCGTGCGCTCTCCGGACTGCTTTTTATTTTTCTAATTTTTCAAAAATTCCAAAACGGAGAAAAATTCCTATTGGAAAAGCATCGGAGTCCAATTTCTTACCGAAACAGATACCTCTTCGTTTTCAGGGTCTGAAACAGGTTGATAAACATCCCTTATGTACTCCTGTGGAGTTATGACATTGATGATATTGGTCTCAACATTTATGGGAGTACCAGAGATGTAATGCTTGATTCTTTGCCCATTTACCACTCTAGGAAAATTTCCTTCTATGTTATTGATTTTGATGGCACCGGAACGATACACTTCCTCGATAACGTAACGACCTTCCCATTTAGAGAGAAGCTTGCCTGCGAAGAATCTCAAACGAGAATTGTATAGCAGGACATAACCACCTACATTGAACTCTCGTTTCTGTATTCGTTTGTCGTGCCATCTCTTAACCTTTTCCTTGAACAACTTGGCATTCTCATATGCCTGGACCCTCCATTCATCTAACAAGCTGATATCAAACAACCGCTTCTCATCGGCAAGTTTGAAATCAAAGTTGAGCTCTTTGATTGCCCAATAAGCTTTGTGTTCCAGCTCAAGAGGTAAATGACAGGCTTTACCGTAAACCATTTTACACGGCGACATGCCCATGGGATTCTTATAAGCAGTCCTATAAGCCCATAGTGCATCGTCAAGTTTGCTAGACCAATTCTTTCGAGATCTATTGACGGTCTTTTGTAGGATCAATTTGATCTCCCTATTACTCAACTCCACTTGACCACTAGACTGAGGATGATAAGGAAATGCAACTCTATGGTTGACATCATACTTAGCGAGCATCTTGCGGAAAACACCATGAATGAAGTGTGAACCGCCATCAGTCATCAAATATCTAGGGACTCCAAATCTTGGGAAAATGACTTCTTTAAGCATCTTAATAGAGGTGTGGTGATCAACATTTTTAGTGGGGATAGCTTCTACCCACTTAGTGACGTAATCCACATCAACTAAGATGTGAGTGTACCCATTGGAACTCGGGAAGGGTCCCATATAATCAAAGTCCCAGACATCAAATGGTTCAATCACAAGTGAATAGTTCATAGGCATTTCCTTACGCTTACTAATGTTCCCTATTCTTTGGCATTCCTCACAAGACAAGACAAACTTGCGGGCATCCTTGAAGAGAGTGGGCCAATAGAAACTTGATTGCAACACCTTATGAGCAGTTCTATCTCCAGCGTGGTGTCCTCCGTAGGCTTCGGAATGACACTTCTGCACGATCTGTCCCTGTTAATGTTCAGGTACACAACATCTAATAACACCATCTACTCCTTCCTTACAAAGGTGAGGATCATCCCAAAAGTAGTGTCTCAAATCAAAGAAGAATTTCTTCTTTTGCTGATAGGTGAAACTGGGTGGTATGTATTTGACTACGATATAATTTGCGTAATCGGCAAACCACGGTGCACTATGTGAAGTGCGGATGACATTTAATTGCTCATCAGGAAAGCTGTCATCAATAGGCCGTGGGTCATCAAGGACATTCTCTAGCCTAGACAAGTTATCTTCCAGAGGGTTATCAACACCCTTTCGGTCAATGACATGCAAATCAAATTCCTGTAGCAAGAGAACCCATCTGATCAGCCTAGGCTTAGCGTCCTTCTTCTCCATAAGGTACTTAATAGCAGCATGATCAGAGTGAATAGTGACTTTGGAGTCAACTATATAAGATCTGAACTTTTCACATGCAAACACGACTGCTAAAAATTCATTTTCTGTAGTGGCATAGTTTCTTTGGTCACTGTCTAGAGTTTTACTAGCGTAGTGAATGACATTCAACTTCTTGTAAACTCTGTGTCCTAGAACAGCACCAACGGCATAATCACTAGCGTCGCACATGATTTCAAAGGGCAAGTTCCAGTTAGGTGGTTGAACAATAGGTGCAGTTATCAAAGCCTTCTTAAGTATTTTGAAAGCTTCCTCACAATCCTCATCAAAAACAAAAGGAACATCCTTATGCAAGAAGTTGGTAAGAGGCCTAGAAATCTTAGAGAAGTCTTTAATGAACCTTCTACAGAAACTAGCATGACCTAGAAAACTTCGTATACCTCTGATATCTGTGGGGCAAGGCATTTTCTCAATTGCATCAACCTTAGCCTTATCAACTTCAATGCCTCTTTCAGAAATTTTGTGTCCTAAGACGATACCTTCGTTAACCATAAAGTGACACTTCTCCCAATTCAAGACGAGGTTGGTATCTTTGCATCTCTGTATGACTCGATTAAGGTTGCTGAGGCAATCATCAAAGGAAGACCCGTAAACGGAGAAGTCATCCATGAAAACCTCGACAATCTTTTCACAAAAATCAGAGAATATAGCCATCATACATCTTTGAAAGGTGGCAGGTGCATTGCATAAGCCAAAAGGCATACATCTATAGGCAAAGGTACCGAAGGGGAAGGTGAAAGTGGTTTTCTCTTGATCAGATTGTGCAACAGGTATTTGTGAGAAACCTGAATAACCGTCTAGAAAGCAGAAGTGTGTGTGTTTTGATAACCTTTCTAGCATTTGGTCGATAAACGGCAAAGGATAATGATCTTTCCTGGTTGCCTTGTTCAGTTTCCGGAAGTCTATCACCATCCTATAGCCAGTAATAATCCTTTGTGGGATTAGTTCATCCTTATCATTAGGAACGACGGTGATACCTCCCTTCTTAGGTACGCAATGTACTAGACTTACCCAATCACTATGAGCAACAGGATAAATGATTCCTGCTTCCAGAAGCTTTAATATTTCTTTTCTAACGACCACTTTCATCTTAGGATTTAATCTCCTTTGATGATCAGCAACTGGTTTAGAATCAGGATCGGTTTTAATCTTGTGCTGACATAGAGTGGGACTAATACCCTTAAGATCATCAAGAGTATATCCAATAGTAGCACGGTGCTTCCTCAGAGTTTTTAGTAACTTCTTCTCTTCATGCTCTGAGAGGAGAGCACTAATAATAACGGGATATATATCCTTCTCATCAAGATAGGCATACTTAAGAGTATCAGGCAACTGTTTAAGCTCGAACACAGGATCACCCTTTGGTGGGGGAGGATCCCCAAGAAGTTCAAGAGGCAGATTATTCTTGAGAATAGGATATTGTTCTAAGACAATTTTATCTATCTCATCTCTCTCCTCCATATGCATATCATTTTCATGCTCAAGCAGATATTGCTCTAAAGGATCCGTAGGAGGTACGACAATAGAGGCAAGAGCAACGATTTCATCCCTACCAGACGACTCTTTTTCATGGGGTTTTCTTCCAAACTTGGAGAAGTTAAATTCATGAGACACACCCTCGAAACTAACTATGACAGTCTGCTTAATGCAATCAATGTGAGCATTGACAGTGTTGGGAAATGGTCTACCAAATATGATGGGACAAAAGTTATCGTGTGCAGTACCAAGGATGAGGAAATCAGTAGGATACTTCGTCTTACCACACAAGACTCCTACGTCTCTCACAATTCCCAGAGGGCAGATAGTGTCTCTATTAGCTAGCGTAATGGTGACATCAATGGGTTCTAGCTCAGCAGGTGCAATCTCATCTTTGATTTCATCATATAGAGAACGGGGTATTGCACTAACACTAGCTCCCATATCACATAAACCATGGAAACAGTGATCTCCTATCTTGACAGAAACAACGGGCAGGCCAACTACAGGTCCGTATTTGTCTTTCGCGTGAGGTTTAGCAATTCTAGTGGAGTCCTCACAGAATTTGATAACATGCACGTCTATGTTTTCGGCTAAGAGATCTTTGATAATAGAAACACTAGGTTCAACTCTAATCTCCTCAGGGGGTGCAAGTGGTCTAATGTAACCCCTATGTATCACAGTTGGAGCTTTAGAATAATCCTTTATCCTAGCAGGGTATGGTGGTTTCTCAGTGTAGGCACAAGTAACAACAGGATCACTAAAAGCAATGACTTTCTCCTCAACTAGATTGGTTTTGACTATGTTGCTTTCTATAGGAGGATGATACTTAAACCACTTCTCTTTGGGAAGATCAACATGAGCAGCAAAAGATTCACATAGAGAAGCTACTATCTCAGAGTCAAGTCCACACTTAGCGCTAAAATCTCTAGAAGTGTTTGTCTCAACAAAATATTTAACGCAATCAAACTGGAAATTCATACCTGACTCCTTACCTTCCTCCAGCTCCCAATCTTCAGAGTTACGTTTGATTCTCTCCAATAAATTCCACTTGTGGTCAATATTCTTCTTCATAAAAGAACCGGTACAAGAAGTGTCAAGCATGGTACGATCTTCAAGAGAAAGCCGAGCATAAAAGTTTTGAGTGATAATTTCTCTCGAGAGCTCATGATTGGGGCATGAATATAGCATTGATTTAAGCCTCCCCCAAGCTTGAGCTATGCTTTCTGATACGTCTCAAACGTATCTATAATTTTTGATGGTTTCACGTTGTTATCTTGTCTTCTTTGGTTGTTTTATGTACCTTTTATATCTTATTTGGGACTAACTTATTAATTCAGTGCCAAGTGTCAGTTCCTGTTTTTTCCGTGTTTTTGACTCTTTTCAGATCTGTTTTGGAACAGAGTCCAAACGAAAGAAAAACCCCGAAATGATTTTTTCCCGAACGGAAGAAGGCCAGGGGGCCTTTGGGCCAGGCCAGGTGGGCTCCAAGGAGCCCACAAGCCCCCACTCCGCCACCAAAGGGAGGCGGCGGTGGGCAGGCTTGTGGCCTCCCTGGCCGCCCCCTGACCTAGGTCTTTGGCCTATGAATTCCCAAATATTCCGCAAAAAATCAGGGGAGCCTTGAAAATACTTTTCCGCCACCGCAAGCTTCCGTTTCCGCGAGATCTCATGTGGAGGCCCTTCCCGGCGCCCTGCCGGAGGGGACTTTGGAGTTGGAGGGCTTCTTCATCATCATCATCGCCCCTCCAATGACTCGTGAGTAGTTCACTTTAGACCTACGGGTCCGTAGTTAGTAGCTAGATGGCTTCTTCTCTCTCTTGGATCTTCAATACAAAGTTCTCCATGATCTTCATGGAGATCTATCCGATGTAATCTTCTTTGGCGGTGTGTTTGTCGAGATCCGATGAATTGTGGATTTGTGATCAGATTATCTATGATATACATTTGAGTCTTTGCTGATTTCTTATATGCATGATTTGATATCCTTATAAGTCTCTCCGAGTCTTGGGTTTTGTTCGGCCAACTAGATCTTTGATTCTTGCAATGGGAGAAGTGCTTGGTTTTGGGTTCTACCATGTGGTGACCTTTCCCAGTGACAGTAGGGGCAGCAAGGCAGACATCAAGTAGTTGCCATCAAGGGTAAAAAGATGGGGTTTTTATCATTGGTTTGAGATTATCCCTCTACATCATATCATCTTGCTTAAGGCGTTACTCTGTTCTTATGGACTTAATACACTAGATGCATGCTGGATAGCGGTCGACGTGTGGAGTAATAGTAGTAGATGCAGAAAGTATCGGTCTACTTGTTTTGGACGTGATGCTTATAGAAATAATCATTGCATAGATATCGTCACGACTTTGCGCGGTTCTATCAATTGCTCGACAGTAATTTGTTCACCCACCGTCTACTTGCTTTCATGAGAGAAGCCACTAGTAAACACTACGGCCCCCGGGTCTATTCACATCCATCGTTTACATCCCCGCTTTTACTTTGCTTTGTTACTTTGTTGCTTTCAGTTCTCACTTGGAAAACAATCTATAAGGGATTGACAACCCCTTCATAGCGTTGGGAGCAAGCTTTTGTGTTTGTGCAGGATCTTGTGATACTCCTCCACCTGATTGATACCTTGGTTCTCAAACTGAGGGAAATACTTACCACCGCTGTGCTACATCACCCTTTCCGCTTCGAGGGAACACCAACGCAAGGCTCCAAGGCCACGGGGGAAATCCTTTGCATACTTGCCTAGGAAGTCCCTTAAGGCGTAGCCACAGCTGAAGGGTTCCTAGTGCCGTCGACACGACTATTTCTGGCGTCGTTGCAAGGGAAGCACAGTTGACATGATAAGTATTTCTGGCGCCGTTGCCGGGGAGGAGAAATCAAGATCTATCCAAGTAGGTCTCACAAAATCTTCTCTTGCATTTACTTTTGTTGCCAGTTGCCTCTCGTATTCCTCTCCCCCACTTCACATTTGCCGTTTTCATTCGCCTTTCGCCTTCGCCGTTTTCTTTTGCCTTTGCCGGTTTTCTTGCTTGCTTGTGTGCTTGTTTGGTTGTTGAAGTCATCATGTCTGAAAACACCAAACTTTGCTACTTCTCAAGCACTAATAATAATGATTTTATTAGTACTCCGATTGCTCCCGCCACTAGTGCGGAATCGTATGAAATCCACGCAGCTTTGCTGAATCTTCTTATGAAAGAGCAATTCTCTGGCCTTCCTAGTGAAGATGTCGCATCCCATCTCGATACCTTCATTGAGCTTTGTGATATGCAAAAGAAAAGAGATGTGGATAATGACGTGATTAAGTTGAAACTTTTTCCTTTCTCGTTGCGAGATCGCGCAAAAACTTGGTTTTCTTCTTTGCCTAAAAATAATATCGATTCTTGGGATAAGTGCAAAGATGCTTACATATCCAAGTATTTTCCGCCGACTAAGATCATCTCCTTACGCAACGATATCATGAATTTCAAGCAACTTGATCATGAACACGTTGTACAATCTTGGGAGAGGATGAAGCTTATGATTAGAAATTGTCCCGCTCATGGCTTGAGTTTGTGGATGATTATACAAATCTTTTACGCTGGCTTGAATTTCGCTTCTCGCAATATCTTGGACTCCGCCTCAGGTGGAACGTTCATGGAAATCACGTTAGGAGACGCTACAAAACTCCTAGACAATATCATGACCAACTACTCTGAGTGGCACACTGAAAGGTCGCCTGCTAGCAAAAAGGTGCATGCTATAGAAGAGATTAACTCGCTTAGTGCTAAGATGGACGAGTTGATGAATTTGGTTGCTAGTAGAAACGCTACTGTAGATCCTAAGGACATGCCACTATCTTCTTTGATTGAGAGTAGCAACGCTAGTTTGGACGTGAATTTTTTTGGTAGGAACAATTTTGGCAACAACAATGCTTTTAGAGGAACTATGTTCCTAGGCCTTTTCCTAGTAACTCCTCTAACAATTATGGGAATTCCTACGGCAACACTTATGGAAATCACAACAAATTACCCTCTGTTCTAGAGAGTAATATCAAAGAGTTCATCAACTCTCAAAAGATTTTCAATGCGTCCATAGAGGAAAAACTACTCAAAATAGACGATTTGGCTAAGATCGTTGATAGGATGTCTTGTGATATTGATGCTTTGAAAGTTAGATGCGCTCCTCCCAAGGTCAACTTGGATGAAACTTTGAAATCTATGCGTATCTCCATGAATGAGAGCAAAGAAAGAACCGCCCAAATTCGCGCTAGACATGAATGGTTTAAAAGGGTGTGTTCTAGTGATGCAAATCACGAAGATCTTAAAATGCTTGGTGTGTCTCTTCTTGAATCTTTGTTTTCGCATGTCAAACCTACTTATGAAGGGGCTGGATATGAATCCACTTTGGTTGAAAAACGCCCCAATGATTCGGAGTCCACCTATCTTGGTGATAAAGGTGTGGAGAGTGGAGCAGAAGAAGTCAAAATTTTGGGTAGTAATGAAACTCCCACTTTGGATTTCAAGGAATTCAATTATGATAATTGCTCCTTGTTTGAATGCATTTCTTTGATGCAATCCATTGCAAACTCTCCACATGCTTATAGCCAAAGCAAAGCCTTTACCACACATATCGTAGATGCTATGATGAAATCTCTTGAAGAGAAGCTCGAACTAGAAGTCTCTATACCTAGCAAACTTCATGATGAGTGGGAACCTACTATCAAAATCAAGATCAAAAACTATGAGTGCAATGTTTTGTGTGATTTGGGTGCTAGTGTTTCCGCGATTCCAAAGTCTTTATGTGACATTCTTGGTTTTCATGAGATTGAAGAGTGTTCTCTTAATTTGCATCTTGCGGATTCTACTGTCAAGGAACCCATGGGGAGGATCGATGATGTTCTTATTGTTGCAAATAAGAACTATGTACCCGTGGATTTTATTGTACTTGACATAGATTGCAATCCTTCATGTCCCATTATTCTTGGTAGACCTTTCCTAAGGACTATTGGTGCTATCATCGATATGAAGGAAGGGAATATTAGATTTCAATTTACTTTAAAGAAGGGCATGGAGCACTTTCCTAGAAAGAAAATAAGATTGCCTTATAAATCTATGATGAGGGCTACCTATGGTTTGAGCACCAAAGATGACTATACGTGATTTCATCACCTTTCGCCTAGCTAAGGGCGTTAAACAAAAGCGCTTGTTGGGAGGCAACCCAACGAATCTATCCTTTTTCTTTCTGTTTTGTGTTTTCCACACTTTCATAATTCTGTTATGATTGTGTTTTTGTGTTTCTTTTTTGCGTTTGTGCCAAGCAAAACCATTATGATTAGTCTTGGGGATGATCGTTTCTTCATGCTGGAAAAGACAGAAACTTTCTGCTCATAAAAAGAATTTTCATGTTTTTTCTGTAAGAGCTTTTGAGTTTATTATTTTTGCTGCTGATTTCTACGCAAATTATTCAGACTTTCGTAATTTTTCAGAATTTGTGAAGTACCATAGGTATACTAAATATACAGATTACTACAGACTGGTCTGCTGTTAACAGATTCTGTTTTTGTTGTGTTGGTTGCTTATTTTGATGAAACTATGGATAGTATCGGGGGGTATTAGCCCTGGAAGATTGAAAGTACAGTAACCCAACATCAGCACAAGTACAATTTAAGTTTGCTACAGTACCTAAGGAAGTGGTGGTTTGCTTTCTTGTACTAATGTTATCACGAGTTTCTGTTTAAGTTTCGTGTTGTGAAGTTTTCAAGTTTTGGATGAAGTTCTTATGGACAAAGAGATAAAGAGTGGCAAGAGCTCAAGATTGGGGATGCCCAAGGTACCCCCAAGATATTCAAGGATGCCGTAAAATCCTAAGCTTGGGGATGCCCCGGGAAGGCATCCCCTCTCTCGTCTTCAGTCCATCGGTAACGTTACTTGGGGCTATATTTTTATTCACCACATGTTATGTGCTTTTGCTTGGAGCGTCTTGTATCGTAGGAGTCTTTTATTTTTGTTGTGTCACAATCATCCTTGCTGCACACCTAGAGAGAGACATGCACACACCGTGATTTTGTCGAGCTTCACTTATATCTTTTGGTAGACAATTCAGCTCACATGTGCTTCACTTATATCTTTTGAGCTAGTTGATTTTGCTCTATGTGCTTCACTTATATATTTTAGAGCACAGCGATGCGTGGCTTGGTAGTTGATCTATGCTTTGAAAGTAGTATCAAAAGGGGTAGTTATCCAAAGGGATACGAAAATTTCCACCTTCATGTGCATTGAATAGTTACAGAAGTTTGATTCATCTCAATTAGTTTTGAGTTGTGGTTATGGTAATATTGAAGTCATGCTAGTAAGGTGTTGTGGATCTAGAAATACTTGTGTTTAAGTTAGTGATTCCCGTAGCATGCACGTATGGTAAACCGCTATGTGATGAAATCTGAGCATGATTAGTATATTGATTGTCATCCTTTGCGTCGCGGTCGGGATCGCGCGATGGTTTATACCTACCAACCCTTCCCCTAGGAGTATGCGTTGAATGTTTTGTTTCGATTACTAATAAAACTTTTGCAACAAGTATATGAGTTCTTCATGACTAATGTCAAGTCCATGGTTTATATGCACTTTCACCTACCACCATCAATATCTTCTTAGTGCTGTGCAACTTTCGCCGGTGCACAAAACCCACCATTAGCCTCCCTCAAAACAGCCACCATACCTACCTATTATGGCTTTTTAAAAGTCATTCCGAGATATATTGCCATGCAACTACCACCATGACATGTGCCACCCCGTCTATTTTGCCTTTGCATGATCGTAAGATAGTTAGCATGATGTTTCCATTGATGTCTATGCCATGCTAGATCATTGCCACGGTACACTACCGAAGGCATTCCATATAGAGTCATCGTTACTCAAAGTTTTGAGTTGAAAGTGTGATGATCATCATTAATGGAGCATTGTCGCATGTGAGGAAATAAAAGAGGCCAAAGAATCCCACCAAATAAAAATATAAAAAAAGAGGCCAAAGATCCCACCAAAAAAAATAAAAAAATGAGAGAAAAAGAGAGAAGGGACAATGCTACCACTTTTTCCACACTTGTGCATATTAAGCACCATGATCTTCATGATTGAGAGTCTCTCGTTTTGTCACCACCATATAGCTAGTGGGAAATTTTCATTATATAACTTGGCTTGTATATTCCAATGACAGGCTTCCTCAAAATTGCCTTAGGTCTTCGTGAGCAAGCAAGTTGGATGCACACCCACTAGTTTTCTTTAAGAGCTTTCACATACTCATAGCTCTAGTGCATCAATTGTATGGCAATCCCTACTCATTCACATTGATATCTATTGATGAGCATCTCCACAGCTCATTGATATGCCTAGTTAATGTGACTATCTTCTCCTTTTTGTCTTGCAACCTCCACCACATTCCACACCATCTATAGTGCTATAACCATGGCTCACGCTCATGTATTGCGTGAGAGTTGAAAAGGTTTGAGAAAGTGAAGGTGTGAAACAATTACTTGGCCAATACCGGGGTTGTGCATGATTTAAATTCGTTGTGCAATGATGATAGAGCATAGCCAGACTATATGCTTTTGTAGGGATAACTTTCTTTTGGCCTTGTTATTTTGAAAGTTCATGATTACCTTGCTAGTTTGCTTGAATTATTATTGTTTCCACGTCAATAGCAAACTATTGTTTTGAATCTAATGGATCTGAACATTCACGTCACATAAGAGGAATTACAAAGGACACATATGCTAGGTAGCATGAAAGCATCAAAAATTCATTCTTATCACTTCCCTACTCGAGGACGAGCAGGAGTTAAGCTTGGGGATGCTTGATACGTCTCAAACGTATCTATAATTTTTGATGGTTTCACGCTGTTATCTTGTCTTCTTTGGTTGTTTTATGTACCTTTTATATCTTTTCTGGGACTAACTTATTAATTCAGTGCCAAGTGCCAGTTCCTATTTTTTCCTTGTTTTTGACTCTTTTAAGATCTGATTTTGGAACGGAGTCCAAATGGAAGAAAACCCCGAAATGATTTTTTCCCGAACGGAAGAAGACCATGGGGCCTCTGGGTCAGGCCAGGTGGGCTCCAGGAGCCCACAAGCCCCCACTCCGGCACCAGGGGAGGCGGCGGTGGTTAGGCTTGTGGCCTCCCTGGCCGCCCCCTGACCTAGGTCTTTGGCCTATAAATTCCCAAATATTCCGCAAAAAATCAGGGGAGCCTCGAAAATACTTTTCCGCCGCCGCAAGCTTCCGTTTCCGCGAGATCTCATCTGGAGGCCCTTCCCGGCGCCCTGCCGGAGGGGACTTTGGAGTTGGAGGGCTTCTTCATCATCATCATCGCCCCTCCAATGACTCGTGAGTAGTTCACTTCAGACCTACAGGTCCGTAGTTAGTAGCTAGATGGCTTCTTCTCTCTCTTGGATCTTCAATACAAAGTTCTCCATGATCTTCATGGAGATCTATCCGATGTAATCTTCTTTGGCGGTGTGTTTGTCGAGATCCGATGAATTGTGGATTTGTGATCAGATTATCTATGATATATATTTGAGTCTTTGTTGATTTCTTATATGCATGATTTGATATCCTTGTAAGTCACTCCGAGTCTTGGGTTTTGTTTGGCCAACTAGATATTTGATTCTTGCAATGGGAGAAGTGCTTGGTTTTGGGTTCTACCATGTGGTGACCTTTCCCAGTGACAGTAGGGGCAGCAAGGCACACATCAAGTAGTTTCCATCAAGGGTAAAAATATGGGGGTTTTATCATTCGTTTGAGATTATCCCTCTACATCATGTCATCTTGCTTAAGGCGTTACTCTATTCTTATGGACTTAATACGCTAGATGCATTCTGGATAGCAGTCAACGTGTGGAGTAATAGTAGTAGATGCAGAAAGTATCGGTCTACTTGTTTTGGACATGATGCCTATAGAAATAATCATTGGATAGATATCGTCACGACTTTGTGTGGTTCTATCAATTGCTCGACAGTAATTTGTTCACCCACCGTCTACTTGCTTTCATGAGAGAAGCCACTAGTAAACACTACGGCCCCCGGGTCTATTCACATCCATCGTTTACATCTCCACTTTTACTTTGCTTTGTTACTTTTTTGCTTTCAGTTCTCACTTGGCAAACAATCTATAAGGGATTGACAACCCCTTCATAGCGTTGGTTGCAAGCTTTTGTGTTTGTGCAGGATCTTGTGATACTCCTCCACCAGATTGATACCTTGGTTCTCAAACTGAGGGAAATACTTACCACCGCTGTGCTACATCACCCTTTCCGCTTCGAGGGAACACCAACGCATGGCTCCAAGGCCACGGGGGAAATCCTTTGCATACTTGCCTAGGAAGTCCGTTAAGGCGTAGCCGCAGCTGAAGGATTCCTGGTGCCGTCGACACGACTATTTCTGGCGCCGTTGCAAGGGAAGCAGAGCTGACATCACTTTCCCTGTCACGAGGCCAAAAGTTATAAATAAAGTTCCGATCATGATGTACTAAATGCATAGGATAAAACTTTTGATGAAATTCCAATTTCAACTGATTGTAGTCCCATGATCTAGTATCATCACATAGCCTATACCATGTCAACGCCTTATCCTTCAAAGATAAAGGAAAGACTTTCTTCTTTACCTCATCCTCGGGCAAACCTGCAAGCTTAAATAAACCACAAACTTCATCTACATAGATCAGATGCAAGTCTGGATGTGAAGATCCATCTCCTGTGAAAGGATTAGCCAGCAGTTTCTCAAGCATACCCGAAGGAATTTCATATAAGATATTTTCAGTAGGTACCTCAAGTTGAGGAACAACTCCTCGTGCTTCCGTTCGTGGTGAAGATACCCCGAACAAACTCCTCAAAGGAACAGTTTCCATAGTGACAAGTGACAATAAATTTCAGCACAGTATATAGATGTTTCCTTAACAATTTCCACTTACCAAAGGCGCTTCACTCCCCGGCAACGGCGCAAGAAAAGAGTCTTGATGACCCACAAGTATAGGGGATCAATCATAGTCCTTTCTATAAGTAAGAGTGAAGAACCCAACGAGGAGCAGAAGGCTCTGATAAACGGTTTTCAGCAAGGTAATAACTGCAAGCACTCAAAGTAGCCGTAACAAGTATGGTGTAGTGAGCTGAAACGTAGCAAGCGAAAAGTAACAAGTAGTAGCAATGGTGCAGCAAGTGGCCCAATCCCTTTTGTAGCAAGGGACAAGCCTGAACAAAGTCTTATAGGAGGAAAAACGCTCCCGAGGACACACGGGAATTTTTGTCACGCTAGTTTCATCATGTTCATATGATTCACGTTCGTTACTTTGATAGTTTGATATGTGGGTGGACCGGCGCTTGGGTACTGCCCTTACTTGGACAAGCATCCCACTTATAATTAACCCCTCTCGGAAGCATCCGCAACTACGAAAGAAGAATTAAGACAACATCTAACCATAGCATTAAACTAGTGGATCGAAATCAGCCCCTTACGAAGCAACGCATAGACTGGGGTTTAAGCTTCTGTCACTCCAGCAACCCATCATCTACTTACTACTCCCCAATGCCTTCCTCTAGTCCCAAGTATGGTGGAGTGTTATGTAGTCGACGTTGACATAACACCACTAGAGGAAAAACAACATACATCATATCAAAATACCGAACGAATATCAAATTCACATGACTATTATCAGCATGACTTATCCCATGTCCTCAGGAACAAAAGTAACTACTCACAAAGCATAATCATAATCATGATCAGAGGTGTAATGAATAGCATCAAGGATCTGAACATAAACTCTTCCACCAAGTAATCCAACTAGCATCAACTACAAAGAGTAATCAACACTACTAGTAACCTTACAAGTACCAATCGGAGTCGTGAGACGGAGATTGGTTACAAGAGATGAACTAGGGATTGGAGAGGAGATGGTGCTGATGAAGATGTTGATGAAGATGCCTCCCCTCCTGCGAGAGGAGTATTGGTGATGACGATTTCCCCCTCCGGGAGGGAAGTTTCCCCGGCAGGATCGTCATGTCGGAGCTCTAGATTGGATCTGCTCAAGTTCCGCCTCGTGGCGGCGGCGAAACCACGAAAAAGCTCCTGATTGATTTTTTCTGGAACGAAACCCTTCATATAGCAAAAGAGGGGGGCCAGTGGGCCGTCAGGGAGCCCACAAGCTTGCCATCCGCCACTAGGGGGGTGGCGGTGGCAGGGCTTGTGGCGCCCTGGTAGCCCCCCTCTGGTACTTCTTTAGCCCAGTATTTTTTATATAATCCCAAAAAATTCCACGTAACTTTTCAGGGCATTTGGAGATGTGCGGAATAGTGGACTAAGATTTGCTCCTTTTCCAGTCCAGAATTCCAGCTGCCTGAATTCTCCCTCTTCAAATAAACCTTGCAAAATAAGAGAGAAAAAGCATAAATATGGTACCACAAAGTAATATAACATCCCATAAAGCAATAAAAATCAACATGAAAGCATGATGCAAAATGGACGTATCAAATATGTAGGAGCCAATATGGACATCCAGGTCCCGCTATTGGTTATTGACCGGAGAATGTCTCACGTCATGTCTGTATAGTTCTCGAACCCGCAGGGTCTGCACACTTAAGGTTCGGTGACATTTCGGTATAGTTGAGTTATAGGTGTTGGTGACCGAAGGTTGTTCGGAGTCCCGGATGATATCCCGGACATCACAAGGAGCTCCGGAATGGTCTAGAGGTAAAGATTGATATATAGGAAGTCCTGTTTTGGTCATGGAAAAGTTTCGGGCTCATCAGTAGTGTACCGGGAGTGCCGGGAGGGGTGCCGGGGACCATCGCGGGGGTGTCACGCCCCAAGGGGCCTCATGGGCTGTGGGAAGAGATAACCAGCCCCTAGTGGGCTGGAATATATTCCCACTAAGGCCCATAAGGTTTGAGAAGGACACAAGGTGGAAAGAGTTTCCAAGTGGGAAGGAGGGATCCTACTCCAAATAGGATTGGAGAAGGACTCCTCCTCTCCTCCTTGCGCAAGGCAAAAAAAGGCAGCCCTAGGGCGCAACCCTCTCCCTTCTCTCCTCCTATATATACTAAGGGTTTTGAGGGTTTTAGACACAACAGAAAACAACCACGTGATGCCCTCTCTCTCTAGATCCGTTTCTCCTCTAGTTTCAGCGGTGCTTAGGCGAAGCCGTGCTGGAATAGCACCACCACCATCACCACCACGACGCCGTGCTAGAGAACCATCTACCTCTCCGCCCCCTCTTGCTGGATCAAGAAGGTGGAGATCGTCATCGAGCTGTACGTGTGTGGAACGCGGAGGTGCAGTCCGTTCAGCACTTGATCGGGACGGATCGTGGGACGGATCGTGAGACGGTTCGGGGGACGGATCGTGGGACGGATCGTGAGACGGTTCGTGGGACGGATCGTGGGACGGATCGTGAGACGGTTCGTGGGACGGATCGTGGGACGGATCGTGAAGACGTACCACTACATCAACCGCGTTTATTAACGCTTCCGCTTAGCGATCTACAATTGTATGTGGATCCGATCTCCCTCTCGTAGATGATCATCACCATGATAGGTCTTCGTGTGCGTAGGTTTTATTTTGTTTCCCATGCTAAGTTCCCCAACATAGGTATGGAGATACCGACGATCGAATCTTGGCAAGTAACATACCGATAGACAAAGGGAACAACATACGGGATTAACTGAATCCTTGACATAGAGGTTCAACCAATAAAGATCTTCGTAGAATATGTAGGAGCCAATATGGGCATCAAGGTCCCGCTATTGGTTATTGACTGGAGAGTGTCTTAGTCATGTCTACATAGCTCTCAAACCCGCAGGGTCTGCACACTTAAGGTTCGGTGACGTTTCGGTATTATTGAGTTATGTATGTTGGTGACCGAAAGTTTTTCGGAGTCCCGAATGAGATCCACGACATGACGAGGAGCTCCGGAATAGTGCGGAGGTAAAGATCGATATATAGGAAAGTGGTATTTGGGTTCCGAAAAAGTTTCTGGCATTTCTGGGAGTGTATCGGGAGTGACGAATGGGTTCCGGGGGTCCACCGGGAGGGGCCACCCACCCCGAGGAGTCACATGGGCCTAGGAGGTGGCGCACCAGCGGCTGGTGGGCTTGGGTGGCCAGCCCCAAAAGGCCCATGCGCCAAGGGCCAAAGAGGAGGTGGAGGAGGAGTCCTCCCAAGGGAGTCCACCTCCCTTGTGGGAGGAGGACTCCCCCCCTTGGTTCGGCCGAACCTCTCCTCTTTGGAGGAGGGGCCAAGGCAGCCCACCTACCTATTCCTCCTACATATAGTGGAGGTTTTGATGGCAACACACACCTGAAAAGCTGTTGGAATTATGCCCTAGAGGCAATAATAAATATAGTTATTATTATAATTCCTGTATCAAGATAATCGTTTATTATCCATGCTATAATTGTATTGAATGAAGACTTATATATATGTGTGGATACATAGGCAAAACACTATCCCTAGCAAGCCTCTAGTTGGCTAGCCAGTTGATCAAAGATAGTCAGGGTCTTCTGATTATATACAAGGTGTTGTTGCTTGATAACTGGATCACGTCATTAGAAGAATCACGTGATGGACTAGACCCAAACTAATAGACGTAGCATGTTGATCGTGTCATTTTGTTGCTACTGTTTTCTGCGTGTCAAGTATTTGTTCCTATGACCATGAGATCATATAACTCACTGACACTGGAGGAATGCTTTATGTGTATCAAACGTCGCAACGTAACTGGGTGACTATAAAGATGCTCTACAGGTATCTCCGAAGGTGTTCGTTGAGTTAGTATGGATCGAGACTGGGATTTGTCACTCCGTGTGACGGAGAGGTATCTCGGGGCCCACTCGGTAATACAACATCACACACAAGCCTTGCAAGCAATGTGACTTAGTGTAAGTTGCGGGATCTTGTATTACGGAACGAGTAAAGAGACTTGCCGGTAAACGAGATTGAAATAGGTATGCGGATACTGACGATCGAATCTCGGGCAAGTAACATACCGAAGGACAAAGGGAATGACATACGGGATTATATGAATCCTTGGCACTGAGGTTCAAACGATAAGATCTTCGTAGAATATGTGGGATCCAATATGGGCATCCAGGTCCCGCTATTGGATATTGACCGAGGAGTCACTCGGGTCATGTCTACATAGTTCTCGAACCCGCAGGGTCTGCACACTTAAGGTTCGACGTTGTTTTATGCGTATTTGAGTTACATGGTTGGTTACCGAATGTTGTTCGGAGTCCCGAATGAGATCACGGACGTCACGAGAGTTTCTGGAATGGTCCAGAAATGAAGATTGATATATAGGATGACCCCATTTGATTACCGGAAGGTTTTCGGAGTTACCGGGAATGTACCGGGAATGACGAATGGGTTCCGGGTGTTCACCGGGGGGGGGGCAACCCACCCCGGGGAAGCCCATAGGCCTTGGGGGTGGCGCACCAGCCCTTGGTGGCTGGTGGGATAGCCCAAGAGGGCCCTATGCGCCAAGGATAGAAAATCAAAGAGAAAGAAAAAAAAGGAGGTGGGAAAGGAGAGAAGGACTCCACTTTCCAATCCTAGTTGGACTAGGATTGGAGGAGGACTCCTCCTTCCCTTGGTGCGCAGCCCTTGGGGCTCCTTGAGCCTCAAGGCAAGCCTCCCCTCCCTCCTCCTATATATATGGAGCAATTAGGGCTGATTTGAAACAACTTTTCAAAGGCAGCCCGACCACATATCTCCACGGTTTTACCTCTAGATCGCGTTTCTATGGAGCTCGGGCGGAGCCCTGCCGAGATCAGATCACCGCCAACCTCCGGAGCACCGTCACGCTGCCGGAGAGCTCATCTACCTCTTCGTCTCTCTTGCTGGATCAAGAAGGCCGAGATCATCGTCGAGCTGTACGTGTGCTGAACGCGGAGGTGCCGTCCGTTCGGCACTATATCGTGGGACGGATCGCGGGACGGTTCGTGGGACGGTTCGCGGGGCGGATCGAGGGACGTGAGGACGTTCCACTACATCAACCGCGTTCACTAACGCTTCTGCTGTGCGATCTACAAGGGTACGTAGATCGGAAATCCCCTCTCGTAGATGAACATCACCATGATAGGTCTTCGTGCGCGTAGGAAATTTTTTGTTTCCCATGCGACGTTCTCCAACAAAAGCCACATGCTGCCCTCTCCTCCATAGATCATCTTCTTCGTCTAGATTAGTTCGGTAGAGCTCGGCGAAGCCGTGCCAGATTAGTTCACCACCACCGCCACCACGCCGTGGTGTTGCCAGAGAACTCATCTACCTCTTCGCCCCTCTTGCTGGATCAAGAAGGTGGAGATCCTCATCAAGTTGTACATGTGCTGAACGCAAAGGTGTCGTCCGTTCGACACTAGATCGTGATTGGATCGTGGGACGGCTTGCGATTTGGATCGCGAAGACGTTCGGCTACATCAACTGCGTTTCTTGACGCTTCCCGCTTAGCGATCTATAAGGGTATGTGGATCCGATCTCTCCTCTCGTAGATGGTCATCACCATGGATAGATCTTATGTCTGCATAGGGATTTTTTTGTTTCCCATGCAACATTCCCCAACAAATAGGTACAATTACAAATTTTAGTTGTTACTTAGCAATTTTAGGCAATAATGTGGAATATGAACGTTAGCCTAACAATTGCACCCTTGATAAGGTGACATGTATGATATACAAGTTTAGCAACTAAATAGATAAGTGAAATAGGTAAGGAGACAAGTAACCACAGGTAAAGAGCTAGGGTTAGGAATAACCGCAACTCCGAGAGACGAGGATGTATCCCGGTGTTCACTTACTTGGAGGGAAGCTACATCACCGTTTAGAGAGGTGGATGTTACCACAGAGGCACACCAATGCCACGAAGGCTCACCATATTGTCTCCTTGAGACAACAACATGAAGGAATTTCTCAACCACTAGTGGTAGGCCTTGAGGTGGCCTCCAAACCCTTACAAAATTTTCGAGGGAAATCATAATGGTTTGATTCCTCTCCGAAGATCTCCTACCGCCTAGGAGTCTCTGACCTCAAAGAGTAACAAGATCAAGGGAACCACTCAAGACTTGCTCAAATCATGAATTGCTTTAGTTGAGAGGAGGGGAGAGGGACGATCTATCTTTTGATTGGAACAACACACAAGAATCCTCACAAATTCTCTTGGGATCTGGGATTTGGTGAGGAGGGGAGAGAGTGAGAGAGAAAAGTGTTCTGGAATCTTTCTAGTGTGTTGGACAACCCTCACTCGAGCTGGGAAGAGGGTATATATAGTAGTAGTAGAAAATGGCCGTTGGGAGTCGCTTACTCTGCGCACTTGTTGGACGTCCGACATGCTCCGGTCGTCCGGACCAAAAGGAAGGGTTAGACGACTAGCCACTGGAGAGAGCGGGCCAGCGCAGTAGAGGAAGGTTGAAGCATAGTGTACGAACGACCGAAGGGCGTCGGCTGTCCGCCGCACGGTCGTCCGGAAGGGCCGGACGTCCGACAATTTGGTTGTGTTGGGGTGGCATCGGATTTCTGGACACACACAAACGTCCGAAGGCCGGTCGATCGGAAGGACCAGAAATTCGAGGATTCTTTGCTGATGAGGTAGCTCCCGACCACCGGGGGCGTCATACATCCGAGAGCCGTGAAGCGTCGAACATATAGTCGGAAGTCCGAGCCAGCAGATGCCAAAACAATTTAGTCAGGACATGAACTCAACCATGGGGTTTTTCTTAGATTTTTGAGCAAGTCTATCGCGAGAACCAGTGATCCCCTCTTAATAGTGCGGGATCCCTATACTCAAGAGTAAACGAGAAGAGATAGAGCTTTTGTCTTGTTTCTCCATACTTGAGTATCGTGAAAACGTTAGTTATGATCCACATAAATAATCTTTTGGAAACTAAACCTGAAACACACTTGACAAAGGTGATTAGTTCCCTATGTGTATATTGTCAACAACATCAAAATATGATTAAGGGCATGATTGCACTTTCAATATGGCATTTGCATGGCGTATGATTTACCTTGTATCTTGTCTCTCATTTGTTGTTGTCTTTATTGTGATGTCCATCTTGTTACCAACATATGACACTTGCGTGGATACTATTAGTCATATGTTGGTGTGACTCGGAATGCACTTCTATGTTCAGAGAGGATTGCAAATTAAGTCCTCTTGGAGCTAGGACCGCATCACGACATTACAACCCTTTATCGAAAAAAGATATGAGCTAAACACACCCATGAAATTTTACTCATATGTACTTGTTTCTAGAAGTCTCATTTTGTTTTTGAGTTCACAAGAACCATATTTTTTTCTTTAAAAAAAGAGCAACTTGTGTATGTACTTTTAATGGGAGCCGTTTAATGATGGATTGGTTTGGGAAGAGGATTTGTGGCTTTCGGGTGCCACACACACACCTATATGAATATAGAATTAAAACGTATTGCCTTTTTTTAAAAAAAACTACAATTTTAGGATATGAAATTTGGGTGCTCATTGTACACCTATGTTTCATTTTCATGAAAATGAGTGCCTGCGGTAATGTCAATAATAAAAAAAATCATATGTATAAAAGAACCACTAACTCTTTTGTGTTCTACTTGAGATATCATCTACTCATGAACCTATCTAATGATGCCATTGTTGGGGAACGTTGCATGTAAAACAAAAAATTTCCTACGCAAACGCAATACCTATTAATGGTGATGATCATCTACGAGAGGGAGAGTGAATCTTCATACCCTTGTAGATCACTAAGCGGAAGCGTATATAACGCGGTTGATGTAGTGGAACAACTTCGCGATACAAATCGTAGCCCGTCCTGCGATCTCATCATGATCCATCCCGCGACCCCATCACGATCCATCTCGATCTAGTGCTGAATGGACGGCACCTCCACGTTCGGCACACATACAACTCGATGACGATCACCGCCTTCTTGATCCAGCAAGAGGGGCGGAGAGGTAGATGAGTTCTCCAGCATGACGGCGTGGTGGTGGTGGTGAACTAATCCAGCAGGGCTTCGCCAAGCTATACCGGACTAGTATAGACGAGGGAGACGATCTATGAAGGAGAGGGCATCACGTGGTTTTCTGGTGTTGGCTGTCCTCAAAACCTCCACTATATATAGGAGGAAGAGGGAGGTGGGATGCCTTGCCCTCTCCTCCAAGGAGGAGAGGTTCGGCCGAATCCAAGGGGGAGGAGTCCTCCTCCAATTAGGTTTGGTGGAGGAGGACTCCTCTTCCTTGTGAGATTCCCCTTCCTTCTTTCTTCTCTTTTCCTTTTCTTTTACACTTGGCTGAAATAGGCTTATTGGGCTGGCCGCACCATCCCATTAAGGGCTGGTGCACCATCTTTAGGACTATTAGGTCCTCTCCCGGGTGGGTGGCCCCTCCCGGTAAAACCCTGAAACCCATTCGTCACTCCCGGTACTTTACCGATAATGCCCGAAAACTTTCCGGAAGCCAAATGCAACTTTCCTATATATCAATCTTTACCTCTAGACCATTCCGAAGCTCCTCATGACGTCAAGGATCTCATCCGAGACTCCCAACAACTTTCGGTTACCAAACACACATAACTCAATAATACCGAAACATCACCGAACATTAAGTGTGCAGACCCTGCGGGTTCAAGAACTATGCAAACACGACCTGAGACACACTTCGGTCAATAACCAATAGCGGGACCTGGATGCCCATATTGGCTCCTACATATTCTACGAAGATCTTTATCAGTTGAACCTCTATGTCAAGGATTTAGTAAATCCCGTATGCTATTCCATTTGTCCTTCAATATTACTTGCCCGAGATTCGGTCGTCGGTATCTCCATACCTAGTTTAATCTCGCTACCGACAAGTCTCTTTACTCGTTCCTTAATACAAGATCCCGTGACTAATGAAACACGTTTAACAATGGATTGGTTTGGGAAGAGGATTTGTGGCTTGTGGGTGCCACACACACCCCTACATGAATATAACATAAAAACGTATTAGTTTTTTATTTTAAAAAAACTAAAATTTTAGGATATGAAATTTGGGTGCCCGTTGTACACCCGTGTTTCATTTTCATGAAAATGAGTGCTCGTGGTAATATCAATAATAAAACAAAAGATTCATATGTATAAAAGAATTGGATGCAACATATATCGGACCATAATACCTGCGCCGTAGGTACCACGGGCACCCATTTCATGTGAAAATGAACACAGATATACAACGGACACCCGGATTTGATATCTCGAAATTTCTTTTTGTAAATTTCATGATTGTTTATAAAATAATCATAGAATGTATAAAATGAGATTTCATTTTGTAAATTTCATGACACCCGGTTCTCCGATGCATTCCCCGTTGGTTGGGCCGATTGTTCCCTAGCGGGCTTGGCTTGTCACGAGTGACCGCGGCAACCAGGCACACCACACGCCAGCCTCGCGACCTCCTTCGTTCGGAAGCAAAGCCGAGGAGGACCCCCGTGCGACGACGACTTCCCCACGGCAGAGTTTTCCCCTTTCCCCCATCCCACCCTCCCTCGCCAAAATCCTCGATCCAAATCCTGACCCCGGCGACGCGGCGGCGGCCATGCGCAGCTGCTGACGGGCGACGACGCCAGCGACCACGCGCGAGCGGCCATGGACGAGGGCTACGCCAACCTCCCCACCAGCCACCTCCTCGGCTCCGTCCCCGTACCGATCACGCCCTCCCCCCCTCCCCCCCTAATCGTTTCCGTACCTCGTTTCGCTAGGGTTGGCGGTGTTGTTGGGCTGGGGTGATTGATTCGGTTACATCTGTAGGCTGTGGCTGTGACCCCCGAGGAGAGGAAGGCCGGCGTCCCCGCCGAAGGTACGTGCGCGCGCGTGCGTGCGTGTCAGATTAGTGCTGCTGCTGCTGCTGGATTGAGGTTACATTAATTGCCATTAATTACATTTCAGTTGGAAATGCAACTGCCACCTCGCGCTTGCAGCAGTTTCCGCCTGCTCCTCCTGCTGCCAGTGGAGGAGGGTACCAGCCTCCGGGGAGTCCTCTAGGTAACAAACAAATTGGCCTGTTAATTATCAGCGTGTTCCACAGTAATACTTTGTTTGCAATGTTCGAATAAATCCATCTCTGCATACACAATGTATCAGGTTAATGTGTGCGGATATATCTGGGTGTAGTGGGATACTGGGGTGGGATGTGGATATATTACTTGCTTATGTGATTGTATTTACATGCCAAGGGCCCAAGTGTAAGGTTTATGGATTTCAGTTCGAAAAGGGTCTGGAGCATTTAGGAAGAAATGTTTTGATGCGCATAGCTGAGTACTAGTAGCTGTCAAGTTTCTTGTGTGAGAAATCTTGACCAAAGTGCATGGCCTCCCCATGGTTTCCACCCCCATGTGGTATTAGAGTATATCCTGGTAATACTTCGCTAAAGTTGCGCATGCAAAATACTAACGTAGAGCTGCCAGCAACTTTTGTTTGCATGAGTCCTAGAGACTGCGTACTATAGCTGTTGGATGGAGCAGATGATGATAATATCTTGCATTTCATTAATGCTACCGCCTATGACACACCATTTTAGATCTTGAGAAAAATAATGTGATTATGATCTTCTAGCAGCCTCCAGTCGAAAGCAAGCACTGTCATGCATTTGTTCTTTGTTTGTTACTTTGACCTTTATCCCAGACATTAGACAATGCAGAAATGACTGGATTTTTCTCAATGTTTCATTGTAAATTGCATAATGATGATGTTTCTTTGCATCCGTTCTTCCATGTTGAAGTCTGTTTTTGATATTTTGCAGATGGAGATGTAGAAACACAGACAAACTGGAAAGGATACTTCAATGTTGCCTCTTATGCTCCATATTTCAATGTTGACACTGATGTCGTGGTCGACAGGCTCATCAGTTCAGTTTATCCAATGGATGGATTTTTCAGGAAGATAGATGCTAATCCTGACATGTAAGTATCTTGCCAATCTGCCATCTGCTTCCATGTTTGAGAAAGATTGAGTGTTAAGTATCACGTAGTTTATAGTAAATGATTTGAGGCAATGGTCAAGTATATAGCTCATCACAAGGGCAATGCACAAGAGATGGCTACACTATTACTCCCTCCGTCCCATAATACAAGATCGTTTTACAAGCTGTTTTAGCTTGCAAAACGATCTTATATTAGGGATGGAGAGAGTAGTTAACATGTCAAGTGACAATCATAAGTTTTAGCACATGCACATGCTGCAGTAATAATGAGACTACTGTTGAGAATTGTGTGATGAAGCAATACTAGCATTAGCATAGTAGCATCAGATCGACATTTTAATTGGGTAAATGCGATAATTTACTAGAAATTCTAGAGAAATACCAAATATGGTGTAGCAGTACTCAGGTATATGTTGTAACTTGTACTCCCTCCGTTCGTAAATATAAGACCTTTTAGAGATTTCAATATGGACTACATACGTAGCAAAATGAGTGAATGTACACTCTAAAATACGTCTATATACATCGGTACGTAGTTCATATTGGAATCTCTAAAAGGTCTTATATTTAGAAACGGAGGGAGTAATTTGCATAGTAGTTGGGGTTTGTTATGCTAGCAACATAATTTTTGAGGAAACATCACAAGTCATAATTTAAGGAACTTCTCACCCACTTAGCACTTGAGTTTCTTATTGCATTGTTACAACTAAACTTTATCTCCGAGCCTACTTTTCGATCTGTGATAAATCATTTTTTTTGTAGGTATGGACCCTTGTGGATCACCACTACACTGATATTCATGCTGGCTGCGTTCGGAAACTTTGCCACTTATCTGATGCAAAGGAAAAGTGATCTGAATATATGGAACTTTGATGTTAGCTATTTCAGTTTGGCAGCATCAGTCATGTATGGTTATGCTATCGTGGTACCTGCTGCATTCTTTTTCCTGTTTCAGTACTTTGGATCACGCCCAAGCCTTATCCGATTTTGGTGTATGTGGGGCTATTCTCTGTTTATCTTCGTACCAGCATCTGTAAGTGTTATGATTCTATCCCACTATACGTTTAAATTCTTATGTTTTCACTAGCAAGAACATGTAGCACATTGCATTTGTATGGTTGTACCTTTTCTTTTACTTATGTGGGAATTTTCACACCTTGATGCAACTATATATAATGTAAATAACATCTAGTCGGAGAATTGATTATCAAAGTAATAATGCACGACGTTGTTATGGTTGTCGACTTTTTGGCACGCGCTCTGTTCTTTCATGCAAAGGGTGACTTGTTGTCTGCTCTGCTATTTTTCTTTGCCTCAGATATTGCTACTTATTCCTGTGGAATTCCTTCGCTGGGTCATCATAGCTGGTGCTGGTGGTGCATCATCTTGGTTCATCGCTTTAAACTTGAAGGAATGCACTGAAGGAGCTGATATGATGGCTTTGATCGCAAGTGCATCAGTGCTGCAGTTTGCTCTGGCACTGTTCATCAAAGTTTTCTTTTTTGCTTGAGATCTATTTGGTGTTGCTCAGGTCGGCTACTCTTGTTGATCCCCAATTCCCCTTCCATAATATTCCATTACACCCTTCTGAACTACTCCATGCTTTAATGTTACTGGATACTCTATAATAACATCTTAGTTCATTATTTAAGTGGGACAAGCTGTTTAACACACTTTATTTTCCTTTTAGCAGGTGAGCTGGATGTTTTCTTTGTCCCCGTCGTTCTGTTCTGCCATTCATCTTTCCGAGGACCAGGCAGCGGACTAGTTTTACTCTACATACATATTGACCCTAGATTGGTAGACCTTGGGAGTGTCTCTTTCTTTTATGATTTTTGACTCATGTAGCTAAGGAAAATTTACCGTGTGCGTTCCAGTGCGAAGTTACTAAGTTTGCAATCTAAACTTTGCAATTGGTGAACTTTCTACCACCGAGCTGTACAAGAACGGTGGTTAGTAAGAATGGGAAGCTCTTTTTTGGTTTGAACAATCCATTGCTGCGAATGCATGGCTTTCTCATGTTTCTATCCAGCATAGCTAATTGATTCGAAGTATGTTGTTTGTGTCCGTGTACTGACCATAGGTTCGAACCACTGGGTTGTCTTCATGAACGAATTCAATATCCCATGGGCCAAGCTCAAAAGGTAGAACCGGTGTGGTTAGTCATATGATTCTGGAATCTGGACTGAGATGTTCTTTGGTTCAAATTATTGGGCTGTTTGGTTCCCAAACGAAGCTTGTCACACCTAAGCTTGCCAGAAAGTTCATGTGAAAAAAAAAAAGCTTGCCAGAAGTTTAACGATAAAAACATTTTAGCCATATCTTTGTGGCAAGGCACTTAGCCACATAGTGGCAGCAAACTTAACTTCAAACCCAACAAGCAGCCAGTTCTGGTATACATTTTTCATCAGGATTTGTGCTTGACTAATTTAGCACCAGTTGAAGGGTGAAAGATTATAGGAAGAAACTGCAGCGGTCAGTTCTTCACATAACCAAATCATCCCACTGGGGCTGAAATGAAGTTCTGTAGCAGCATTTGTCTCCTTGGGTAAACATGACACATAACAATTACTCCCTCCATTCTTAAATACAAGTCTATATACATTCGTATGTAGATTTTGGTGGAATTTTTAAAAAGATTTGTATTCAAAAATCAGAGGGAGTAGTACAATGCTACTGAGAAAGGCGCCATTTGGATCACAGGGTTCTCGTAGGATTCATGGTCCATACTCCATAGGTGAATATACTAACATTTTCCAAACTCTGCCCAAAATTGAAAGAAAGGAACTTGAATTTCCATTCTACTCAACCTTTTACCAGACCTTTGAGTTTCCTCAACCAGGACAAATACTCATAGCACTCTTTGTTTATCATATACGCGTGTAAGAAGTCGGTAAAATTCGTCGAGATGCCCCTGCTTCCCAAATAGAGATGCAAAGCCTTCTGAAGCTCCTCAGACATGTCACTGCAAACAATGTGAACCCATGATAAGCAAATCTAGAACAGCCATGAAGGACCATCATACAATCAAGTACTTCCTCCGTTCAAAAATTCTCGTCTTAGATTTATCTAGATATGAATGTATCTAGTCATATTTTAGTATTTAGGTACATTCATTGATAGACAAACCTAAGACAAGAGTGGGAGGGAGTAGTATCAACAAAAACAAGTTCATTACACTGACCTGAAAGCAGTTCCACCACTTAACGAACCAGCAGATTCATCGCTGGATCCAAACTCCAAACTCTCGACGACGAACTCCTCAGGGTAGGAGCAACAGCTGATCTCCAAGCATGAGTCCGCCGCTCCTTTGCGAATCCTCACGGTGAGCGGGATACAGTACCGGTTTGGGACGCCGCCGCCGCCGGCGTGGCTCTGCTTCCCGCCATCTCCGGCTTGGTCCTCCTCCTCCTGCTCGCCGTCTTCGACGGGGCTGGGCAGGAGCGCCTCCACTTCGATCCGCTCCTCCTGATGCGTCCTCGTGAGCGTTATCCTCTTGGTGCCCTCCTTGTCCTTGATCTCGAAGGGGAAGCCTTCCCCTAATTCCTTCGCCTGGGCAGAAGCATAATCCATTATTCCCAAATCATCTGTGGTGGAGGGAAGAGAAATGGCGAGCTTTGCGCGGGAGGCGTGGCTATTACCCAGTTAATGTTCCTGCAGTCGAGCTGGGCGCAGGAGATCTCGTAGGTTATGACCCGGAGGAGCTGGGCCTCGGCGACGGCGCTCGGCTGCGGGGCGGAGAGGGATGAGAGAGGAGCGACGGGCGCCGCGCCATGGTGGGGAGAACCTACGCGCCCGCTGCGTGGGCTGCCCAGGGCGGCAAGAAGGGCGCGCGCGGCCGCCGCCGCCATGGGAGCGCGGCGTAGGGCGGAGGAGATGGCCATTGCTGCAAGGTTCTAGCGGGCAGTGCTGCTAGCGGGGGTTCGGGTTTCTTTTCTTTTCTACCCTTGGCCTACAGGGGTGACGCCTCTCACACGATGGATCACTTTGGAGTACATCCTTGGAATATTGGAGGTTGGTCCTTTATCTTGTATTTTTTTTATGAATGTCAAGATTGGGATTTTTTTTTCCAGGTAAAACTTTCGATCAATTTATCATCTATCATGGTAGTACACGAAACATACTGATACCGTTGACTATGAGCACTCGAACCAGCCCAAGAGATGCGTCGTCATTGTCCCTCCCACATCGAAGTCACTTGGTTATATAACAAAAGATACAATGTGTAAATGGAATGTTCCGTGTAGCGGAAATGACTTCAGACAACATAAGATTTTTTTTTTAAAACAAAGCAAAAAACTTGCCATTTTCATTGATTAAGGAAGAAGGTTTTAGACAAATAGCCGCAAATCGAGGAAGAGAATAACTACTCTCGCAGCATTGCAATACTCAAGTGGGTGGCACCTGCCATAGCCAAAAGATGGGCCTCCTCTTTGATCTTTGCGACGACCATCATGTTCTAGTGACAGTGTTGCGAAAGACCCTTGCATTGTGTTCTTTTCAAATTTTCCAAAGACAGAAGCATGAACAAGGAGGCCATAGCCTTTCTCTGGTTTCCGTGCTCCATCACATTTTTAATCCACCATTTTCGAATCGAAGCTTCCAATTTCCAGCTCCCCACCACATCACCATGTATGCCAATCCATGAAGCAACCTCAACCCACACACGCAGGGAGAACCTACACTAGAAGAGAAGGTATGTCACGGTTTCCTGGACTTGCTTGCAAAGCGGAAAAAGGTTGCAGTTCGGCGAGCCACGACGAAGCAATTGGTCGGCCGTCCATACTCCGTTTTGAATTATCAACAAAAGACTTGCATTTCCAAGGGGCCCATACCTTCCAAACAGCAGCAGGCTGCCTATATGGCGCATTTTGCGGGAGACAACATAAGAATTATGTCATAGGTTACGTATTCTTATGAGTTATGACTAACCACCAACATTTCATGAACATGTCAATTTTTCTCATCTGAAAGAAAGTTGTGGCTCAAGTGTTACCTCCTTCTCACTGCAGTACGACTGGAGCACAATGGATATGAAGATATCCATCCAGTATTATAAATACATCAAATTCTTAGACTTGGACGAGATAGTATAAGATTCATGTTTCAAGCTTAAGATTACGATAAACTTCAGTAGTATTTTCGCAGAGCTTTGAAACCAGTGGCGGAGCTTCAGCGGGAAAAGACGAGGGCCAGAGACAATGCAAAAGTAGAATTTAGTGAGAATAGGAGCAAAAATGCCGAAAATTAAATGAACGTAGGCTAATTTTGGAGGAATCACAGAGATAACCTTATAAGTAATTATGTTGCTTGTTGGACGTCGGGATATGTGGTAAAATACTCCGCTCCAGCTTATAGCACATATTGTAGCATGTCGGCACTTCAAGTGCGAGTAAGATTTGAATTTAACAACGGGACGTACGTACTTCTGAAAGTGGAGTTCTTGCTTACTATGCGAGGTGTCTAACGATTAATATTATCTACTTACGACATTTTCACATCCCGACCTTAGCTCAGTTGGTAGAGCGGAGGACTGTAGTTGTTGCAGATTAATCCTTAGGTCACTGGTTCGAATCCGGTAGGTCGGATTTTTTTTCTTTTACAATTTGTTTAATTTATACTCCTAGTAAAAAACCAAACAAAGAAGTCCGAGCTACACATTCTTTCTTTTTGAAACGGAGGCAAAAAGATTTAGGAAAGAATTTGTTACAAGTGATAGACTTACACAACATGAAAGATTATTTTTTATTTCACAATTTGTTTATTTTAGTAAACCACAAAACTAAGAAGTCCGAGCTAGAGATTCTTTCTTTTTGAAACGGAGGCAAAAAGATTTAGGGAAGAATTTGTTACAAGCGATCGACTTACACAACATGAAAAGATTATTTTTTATTTCACAATTTGTTTATTTTAGTAAACCATAAAACTAAGAAGTCCGAGCTACAGATTCTTTCTTTTTGAAACGGAGGCAAAAAGATTTAGGGAGGAATTTGTTACAAACGATCGACTTACACAACATGAAAAGATTTTTCTCATAAAATAATTGAACCTGATTTTTTTGCTCAGACAATGACCCAAGGTTTGCCTCATTAATGATGAAATTGAGTAATATTGGCAGAGGAGCCCTCATGTGGCGGAATACATGTACTCCCTCCATCTCAGTTTATAAATCCGGTACGTGTACATAACTCGTTAATTTGATCAATTTAATGATAAACATATATTACAAAAAATATATCATTAAAAATGTTAGATGTTCTATTTTTTAATGATATAATTTTTATATTAAACAATAAATTTTATATAAGTTAAATTAACGACCTAGGTACACGTACGTGCCTTCTAAACTGTGACGGAGGTGATACATATTTTTCATTTCAAATGGTCCATATGACAAGCATGTTGAGAGATCCCGTATCAAATGGATGTGCCAACACATGTTCTATCTGCCCACCATTCCTTGGCGAAACCTTTCAAATGCCATGATGAATTGTCCATGTGCTCGAGGCAGAAAAGGGTGGCGGTGTCATAGGTGGCCACATCTTCCCCCGCCGACTCCGTGGACATCCAAAAGTCGATGGGGAGGAGCAGCTGCTCGCGGCTGTTCTGTGCCGCTCGCTGATGACGACAGAGACATGCGCTCACTGACTACGTTGCAAGAATGCCAATGCGTTCCGGCACAAAATCAAGCAATCGAAGCGTGAATCGGCCGCGACGACAAATAAAGCCACCCTACTGGTGAAGCAGCAGCCACACGCCTCCGGAGGATGGTCTGCTTTGTTTTCTCCTCGTTCGACGACTTCGACGTCCTCGACGGATCCGACGACGCCCCTACCATTGTCAATGCCTACACGGAGGGCTACAACCGCTGCGGGGAATTCCGATGCCCTCGCCATCTCCATTTGCCTATTTAGCTATTTTAGTTTAAATCTCTACCGTTAGCCAGGGATGAACTATGTATTTTGGTCTGATTAACTATGATGTTTATGTACCTATGGAATTTCGTTGATCTACAACCATTTGGTCTGTTTGGTATGATCATCTACATACTTTCTTTCACATTGCATGAATAGCATGGATTTAGGGAACCATATATGAAGTATACGAAAGTGGACACATCCATTTGAGGATGGACCAATCACTATCGACGGATACATCTGGATGTGTCCGCGACATATATTCGGCCAGATTAGCTACATCCAGCTATAGATGCTCTTATGCTCCTTACACCGTCACTCGCCATCAAGTCTCCAAAAAAGGCAACAAAGTGGAGGGAAGATGGCAACCGTCAAGAAGGGGACGTGACCAAGGACCAGAGAAACCAAAAAAACAACGCGGGTGCGGATATGCAACAAGGCGGAGAAAGGCCAAAAGCAGTAATAGACTCTTCTTTTTCTAGTCTTACCGACCCAAAATTATTTTCCTCGCGATTAGTGCGATGATAGTACGTGTGTCGTCTTCTTTCAGGCACATAGGAAAGAAGTTGAAACATTTCTCCTACTATTGAAAAGCGAATCCAAACAGATGCAAATGGTTTCTCCTCATCCCTGAGTGGATCAATTTTAACTAGTTTATAAGAGGTCACTCTTTTTCAAGCATAAAAACCACTTTAATTCCTATCTGTCTGCCTCCTAGTTCCAGGTCTTTGGGCCACCTACCGCTATCCCACGCCGCCACTTGGTGTGCACCATGAAGTGGGACAATAAACTGTAACCCCGACTCTTGGATCCTATACTAAAGAGGAACTATCAGTTTTTTGGGAGCGTGACTGCCGACTTCTTTCCCAAGCAATGTCTTTGGTGACATAGCTACGACGTGACTGCATCTTTTTGTCCCGAATGAACTGCCATAATACGTGAAAAATTTAAGCTTCATGGCCCGTCAATACTTCGCCAAGGAATAGATCTACTTGGTTCCCCTTCTTTTGTGGTGCACTCACCTTGTATCTATCTCCCCACACAAGGAATGATGCGGTGGGAAGAAATTTGCCCTATCCTATGTTCACTAAATCAGTGTGGCAAGGTCATTGCTAAAAAATGATGGGTGCGTGGAGAATGCTATGGATTTTAGCTCTATTTTCCTCTCGCCACTTATTTTTCTTCTTCTTATATTCTATCCTTGTTTCCTTTGTTCTACCAACCACAGTGATTGAAATCCAATTTTTTGGGACAGTAGCCACACATACAAGAACAAGCAATGAAGACGGTTTTCTATGAAACTTTGCAAAAAGGACCCTTGATTTTTTTTACAAATTAGTCCCAGAAGGACCCTAGAAACTGGAACACCAACATTCTCCTCCGGAAACAGACGCCGCTATAGAGCCGCCAAAGAAACAAAGAGGAAATAGTCGCACCCAAGGCCGTGGAAGCACCATCACACCAAGTGGACCCGGGTGCGGGCATTTCCGAAGTGCAGGAGGAGTTGTGTTTCGGCGATGATGTTTGGCTGTGGGACTGAGAGGGAGGAAAGGGGAAGGACAGTGCCCCGCTTTGCAGGGAGGAGTGATGCATCCTCTGGGTGGGATGCCTACGGCGATGAGAAAGCCGCTCGTGGCTTGCCTCCCTAGGGGCGTGGCGTAGGGCGGAGACGATGGCCATTGTTGCAAGGTTATGTGTTTCGGTTTTCCTTTTCACCCCTTGGTCTCGACATGCCTCTCCTCGCGGTGCCTATCACTTTGAAGTACACCGTTGTAATTTTGAAGGTTGGTCTACAATCAACATTTAAAAAAAAGGTGTTTAGTAAAATAATCAATTTGTTCTTGAGTATTGCTGCTTTTTTCCATAGCAGAGTGCCTAGTTAAGCATCGACCCTCTATAAATAAGCATCACTACTTAAGCGAAAATGGGTTAATTTTTAAGCGCCTTGCATTGTACATGTCCTTATGGTATGTATTTTTTCCATATCAATGCAAGATGGAAACGATTTTCTTTTTTCTTTAGAAATGATGGCAATACTCTTAAGGTTAAGAACTACAATATGATACATAACTTTCACACTTTGAAGATAATATTTTCGTATGGGGGGACACGGCAATCAAAACGCAGAATCACATAAGAAACTATATCGTTCACAAAACAACAACATAAGAAACTATATGATCAAGCAATTATTTCAAGTCTTTCATAAAAAAAACCATTTTCCGGACTCTCCATCGATTGATGCACACATCCATAAAAAAGCATTCATTGTCAACAGTTTTAAAGAAATATCTGTATACAACCAATAACGAGAAGTAAGAGATTTTCTAGCATGATATAATTCTATGCCTTCATCAGAACTTCATACGCTTCAGATTTCACCATCCCAAAAATCATCCACGGTTTTGTAAATACCTTGTGGGTGAACTACAAATTCAGCTCTTAGAGTCTTATTCTGCATACAAAGGACCAAAGGAATATCAATAGCCAATATCAGAGGGTAATATATGGGTTGTCATGCATTAAGTTTCTAAAAAATAATTATAAAAAACATTAATGTTTTTAAGAAAAAATACAGAAGGACAAAACATTGCATATTACCATCAAAAGATATGCAGGGACATGTACATGGAGAAAAAGAGAGGTGTTTAGTCATGCCTGTGGGATTTCAGAGAACTTTGACATCAAATCTTCAGGAATAGACCAATCAAATATGTTAAAGTTCTCCCTTATCCTTGTTTCATTGATGCTTTTTGGAAGTACACTCTGGCCCATTTGAAGACCCCAGCGTAGAGCAACCTGTGCAGGAGTTTTCTGCAATTTCTCGGCAATATAGATGAAAATAGGGTTGATAAGAAAGCTTGGACCCGTGAACGCAGGTGATCCAGGTCTACCTAAGGGTGAATATGCCTGCAAAAATGGAACTGAAAATTTATGAACAACCGAAGTAACCTAACCAAGGGAGAAGTGCTTTTCAAGAAACTAGGGCA
This sequence comes from Hordeum vulgare subsp. vulgare, assembly GCF_904849725.1. Taxonomy (NCBI): domain Eukaryota; kingdom Viridiplantae; phylum Streptophyta; class Magnoliopsida; order Poales; family Poaceae; genus Hordeum; species Hordeum vulgare. The sequence continues at coordinate 463,823,846 of NC_058518.1, read as the reverse complement.
TCATCTTATTAAAAAAACAAATAAGAGGTAAAATTGCTTGTACATTAGTGATGTTTGAAACTTACAGAAAGGTGAACACCGTTTGACTGGCAAAGTTCGCGGAGTTTCATTTGCTGCCAACCTGGATGAGACTCAACCTGGTTGACCGCCGGAGTTACTCTAGCAATGGCAAGCAAATCCTCCATCCTCTTACAAGAGAAGTTGCTCACACCGATTGCACGTGCCTTGCCGGAGACATATAACTTCTCCATCGCTTCCCATGTAGCAGGGATATTGAGAGGAATATAGTTTTCGGCGGTTCGAATAGCTCCTTTCTTAGTACGTACTGGCGCGTGAATCTGCAGAATATAGTACATTATCAATAAACCAACTCAGATGCATTCATACAGCTAAAACAATGTTTACCTCACAATGAGCCTGGGGAACGCACTTCATTCAATAAAATAGTTACTTCATCAATAAATAAATGTAACATTATTAGGTTGCCTTTGATCACTCTAGAATAAATATAACAGCCTTCATGTGATCCTTCACACCAAAGAAGTAACTCAGAGATGGCTCATATTTGTACTCTAGTATTGGGTGTTGGATAGACGATCACTACTAAATGGATACTGCGACAGTCAAGTATAGAAATTTACAAGGAACAGGTCTAAGTACTCCTGTTGTAAATCTTCAAGAGTAGTGTCAATGCCCTCTGTCACGTCTTCTGGGGCGTGATTACCAGACCTGCAAAATCCAAAATATCTTTCTGACAACACAGCCTTGCAAATTATATGAGATGTTCCTCTGCAAATGATGCAACTAAGGTAAAAAAGGAATGAGGCCTAACCACAACTTAGAAGAGATAAATAAATCTTCACGCTTAACCACGCAATCCTCAAATAGTTTCTTCAGAGCCAGACCAATCTATGAAAGGGTATATATTCAATTCGGCTGGTGATATAACAAAACTCACAAGGTTACGGCTGGACAGTTTTGTGTAGCAGAAACGACTTCAGATAATGATGTCATGAGTCTCATACTCTCATGACTAACCACCAACATTTCATGAACCTATCATTTTCCTGATATGATAGAAAGGTATGGCTCAAGTATTACCTCCTTCTCGTTGCGGTACGCCGGAGCACAATCAATATGCCGATATCCAGCCTGTATTGTAAATGCAATAAATTCTTAGACTTGGATGAGATAGCACAGTCTCATATTTCAACCTTAAGACTTCGGTACTTCCAAAACTAAGTGAATCTAGGCTGGATTGATGGAATTTCAGAATCGCAGACATACAACCTTCTAACTGAATTATGTTTGCTTGTTTTATACTTCCTCCGTACCTAAATATAAGTCTTTTAAGATATTTCACTAGATGTCTACATACAGAGCAAAATGAATGAATCTATACTTCAAAATATGTCTATATACATCCGTATGTAGTTCATTAGTTGAACCTCTAAAAAGACTTATATTTAGGAACTGAGGGAGTATATATGTGCCAAAATACTCTGCTCCAGCTTAAATCGCACACATCGTACCTTCTGAAAGCTTCAAGTGGGAGTAAAAATTTTACTTGTCAGATCCCCGACCTTAGCTCAGTTGGTAGAGCGGAGGACTGTAGTCGTTGCAGATTAATCCTTAGGTCACTGGTTCGAATCCGGTAGGTCGGATTTTTTTTTGCAAGTGTTTTACAGTTTCTTTTTTTTTGCGAGAAACTGTTTACAGTTCAACTGATGCCCGAGTACCAACATATGAATTGAACAAATCCAACATCCACAACCGATTCGATGTAGGTTCTCAGCCAATAAACAGAGCAAATCTCTGCATATTCCCTCAGAAAATACATACCTTGACAGCAGCGTAGACGGCCTCCCCAACGGCGCCGGGTTCTGTTTTCGCTGTGCCCAGGCCAACCGATGGCATTCTTGCGCCGGTGTTGAGGACAAAGGATCCGGCCATCTCCGGTTATCTGGTCGCCAAAGCCTGCGAGCGATCAAAGAAAGAACAAGAGGTAAGGACGCCGCTCCGTCCATTCATTTGACACTTGAGGATCCTTCAGAGTTCAAGCTGAGAAGAATACGCTCCTGCACAGTGAAATTAATCCCGACGGGAAAGCAGAGGAATGATGGGTTACTTGCAATCGGGTTGGGACAGAAGCTGATCGATCCTTACGCTCTTTGTGCCGTCGCCCGTCGAGAGTCTTCGGGGAAGGCGAAGCGGAGGGAAGCTGACGGCCGCCTGGAGAGGAGAGACGCGGCCAAGGGATGAAGACCGGAGAAGCAATGCGGGCATGCGACAAGGCGGAGAACGACGACAAGCGGCCAGTAGAGTTCTTTTTGCCGGACTTGCCGGCCTGGTTTTTCTTTTTAATATTTCCCGTCCGGAGTTTTATTAGTGCGAACCGGTACCGTCGGATGGGGGATCAGCGGTCCCACATGAGAAAAAAATAGCTTTTCTTTTGTGGGTGCACTTTTAAGTTGCATGGACTGAGCACACACCGAGTTTATTTACTTCTTCCATTGTGTAGCTAGAGGAGCGAAAACTTAGTCATCCCCCCTCTCATACGCGCACTTGTCGTCGAGTACATGTGTGTGTCTCCCGTTGTCTCCCTTTATTGTAAGGGTGTTCATTATTTTGGTAATCGGAGTGAAAGATATCTAATCTCTAATATGAGGTTGTAAGATTTACTTTGGTATAGGGATGATATAAGGGGTCTGGTTAGGTCACCTTTTTTCTTCTCCCTCCTGTTCGGTCACCGAGTGGAAGTTTCCGTGGACGTTTGAGTAGGATTCGAGGGGACCGGCTATAGGTGCTCTAAGATTATTGTGTTTCATAGTATGATATGTGTTAGCTGATTATATAAAAAGATGTGTGTTAGCTTAGTCGGCATTGTTCTTGGTTAGCTCAGTGAGTAGCATCTTATTTTGTTTTCTCGAAAGCCCGTGGCAACGCACGGGCGTTCTACTAGTACATAGGAGGGTCTGAGTCTAGCGATTTCTACGGTGCAATACTGTCAAATAGCAGAGGTCGAGTTATGCCAAAACTCAACTAAAAGTGGAAGAAAAATTATGCTGAAACTAATGCATTACTCATGCGGTTTCGTCATATAGTGCATTGTTCTTTCAAATGTCAAACTTTACAAACTTTGACCAAAGTTATAGAGAAAATTATTTATATCTACAATACCAAACTTCTGTAATATGGAACGTAATTTATCTCGAGCAGACGTTATGTGAGTCGTTCGCGGCTCGACTCATCGTCCATCTTCATTACGTTTTCCTTCCTTTGAAGTTCTACAACGACATGGAATTAAGGGTCGCCCGCCCGCCCTGGTGAGGTACATGCGATTTCCCTTGCATTTTGTGGTTGATTCATACGAGGCGAGCTATTTTTTTGTGTGTGTGTGTGGGGGGGGAGGGTATGAGGGTTTAGGGGAGTGAGAAGGATAGAATGGGTTTGGAGCCATTCGAATGGAAGATGGGTGTGAGGCATAGAGTTAGGAAAGAAGCATGAACGTCTGATTATAGGATGAGACATGAGCAAGGGAAGAAACTTTAGAACCAGTCAGTTCGCTGACTTCTACCTCTTTTTTCATGGCAAGTTAAGGTATCACTTTTGTCATGGCAAGTTAAGGTATCACACGATGGCACTTTTTGTTTGCAAGTCATATAAACAACATTAAGTGCATGTCTAGTTTCTTCCACGAAAACATATGGTTATTTGTTCATATGGTTGGTGGCAACTTAATGGGCAACATTATGTTTACTAGTCCCTCCGATCCATATTACTTGTTCTAGATTTGTCTAGAACTATAGATACACACACATTTTAGTGTTAGATACATCCGTATCTAGTCAATTCTAAGACACGTAATATGGATGAAAGGGAGTATTAGGTTTCATGGTGAAAGATGGTAAGTACATGAAAATCATATGTCAATCATTTAGATGGGGTCTGGCAACTTTTTTCAGATGAGATATGACAAATTTAGGTGTAAAATGCATGGGAATGAGTTGCACTTTGTGTTCTTTGTGTCTTGGCAATCAGATTTGTTTCTTTATTGTCTATTCTAAGAGTATATTTTAGATACATTCCCATAGTTAATTGCCTGTTCCCAGGATGGCAAGCGTTGTTTTCAGAATATTCCGGTTTAGCCGACATCTCCTAGTTTTTTCCCATGGGAATCTGTATCACCCGAAAATTCATAGTTTTATCCATTTTATTGACAAGTGAAATATATTAATATCGTGTAGATAACAATTACACCCAACCTCTATAACAACACAATGTCGTGAAGACGTTACGTATGCACACAACCAAAAGGCAATAACGAGAAGGAAAAAAAGAAAGAAAGATCCCACTACAATGGTCAATTCCTTATAGTTTTGGCCATACCACGCCTTTTTTTTGTCGGATTTTTTAAGATGGCAACTCCTTAGGTTCGCCAATGGCGAATCCACATTATATATGTTGGCAATCTTTGAACTACCAAATCTCTCTGCTTTTAGTTATCGTGACGTCCCTTATTTGATCGTACGCTAATCATACACACAAATGCGTACGACCAAGCTTAAGGACTCATGAGAAGATATCACAACACAACTCTAGACATAAATAAAAAAACATACAAGCTACATATTACAAGCCAGGGACCCCGAGGGCTAGAATACAGAAGCTCGAGAAACACACGAGTTAGCGGAAGCAATAATATCTGAGTACAGACATAAAACGAGGTAATGCCTTAGAGAGGGCTAGCACAAAGATACAACGACCGAACGAGGCGAGGCCTCCTGCCTGGGAACCTCCTGAACTACTCATGGTCGTCAGCAACCTTCATGTAGCAGTCGGCACCGTCGGGTAGCAGACGTCGTCGACGGGATACGTCATCTCCTGGGCTCCATCATCTGGTCGCAACAATCGTATCAAGGGAAAAAGGGGAGCAAAGCAACAATGAGTATTTACCAAATGTACTCGCAAGATTGGCATCAGAACTATGATAAATATGCACCAGTATCAAAGAAAGGGTGTTAGACGTGGACTGACTGCTGTAATGCGAGAATAGAGAGAAGGGGCTAGTCCTATCAAAGATTAGCATCTTCAGGGTCTTGCAGCAATAGACGAGAGTAGAGCAAGTAACACAAATATATAGTCATATTGCTGCAACAATTAATTAAGGTCACGCCCACATATTCTTCCTCGACTCCATGTGAGAAATCATTCTCGGAGCAAACATTCCAGTTAAGTAACAATTGAAGTTGTATAAGACGAGGATACAATTCCAAGTCGTCCTGTAACCATGAACACGACTATTTGAATATTTATTTTTCATCCCTGCAGGAGTGCACCACAGTCCCCAACACGCTCGATCACGCTCTGACCGAACACACTTTCCTGGGTCATGCCCGGCCTTGGAAAATCGACACGTCGCAACCCTACCTAGGCTCAATAGAGAGGCCAGCGCGCCGGTCTAAATCCTAAGCATGCAAGGGTCATGGGCCCATCACCCTTTGCACTCCTGCACGATGCGAGGGCGGCCGATGTCAGTCCCGACACCTCTTATACAAGATGATGCTTATGCAGACCACTCGTGCGCGCGCCGCTCCATTGCTGACGTCTGAAGAGCTTCAGCTGATACCACGATGTCGAGTACCCATAACTTCTCCCACGTGAAGGTTAGTGCGAAAAGGTCTCCCGACCAACTCAGATCAAATACCCAAATCCCATTAGCATTTTAATTAACACTGCGGTGATGATCAGCAATCCACGATATGTGGTCCCGTCGCCCCGTCTCGAGGATGTGTGACAAGGGCCAAGAATGCCCGGCCATGCCTCGTCACAACCACGTGGGAATCCACCCGCAACACAACTTTCATGTACTGAGTAGCAAGGTCAATTAACTGTGCGGCTGTAACATCAGAGGGATCCGAGGTATCATCCTCGATGGATTCCGAACAATGGAATCGTCAAGGTGGCCAGGGAGGAATCACCCTCGATGGACCACTCCTGATGGGTTGTACGACAGAGTCGTCATCGAGGTGGTGAAGGAGGAATCACCCTCCGAGAGACACCGTCGGTTAACTACACTACAGAGCTAACATCAGGAGTACATATCGAGGTGTCACCCTCGGTACTCGATAGTGGCTCTACAGCGTCGTACAATTAAGCGGGTCTGAGTGATATGACGGGTCTTGGCTCGTCGATGAGTAGAATCAAGACTTGGTGATAAAGCGGGGCAACTGGACTAAGGGGTAAATGGGATCACTGCTCCACCTATATTAAATAGTTTAAAGTGCCCTAGAGTAAAGTAGTCGTTCATCAAAAACAGACTATGCATGAGAATATGAGATATCTACAACAATAGCAAAATCTAATGCAAGCATGAGGGAGAAAGAATAGGCGATATAGGGATGATCAAGGAGGGTTTGCTTGCCTTGTTGCTCTGCGACAAAGCACTGGTCGTCAGGAGGGTAGTCGCACCCGGCAACAGCGTCAGTGTCAACGTCTACCGGATAGAAGAGGGGGAAGAAACAATAAATATAAAGCAGGCAAATGCATTACGATGCATGCCATGACAAAATGCAGTGCTAGGGATGAGCTAACGCAATACTACACGTTACTGGCGGAGCAGGAAAAAAATATCTGATGATATTTTCCGGGTCTCTTGCTACTACCGGACAGGCGAAAACGATGGAAAAGTTTCATGTTCGCTATGCTAGGGACGCGTGACACACGAACGAAAAGCGTATCAAGGTTATTTAATGTTTTAGTTAACTTTAAAGAGATTAATTAATAGGTGGGGTCCACATGTCATAGAGTGGTTAGTGTAATTAATTAGCAGACTTAATTAAATTGTTTTTAATTAGTTCTAATTACCTTGGGCCCACATGTCATACTCTAATAAGTTAATATAGCACATAATTAATCTAATTACTTCAATTAAATTAATTAATTGACTAATTAGGTACTTAATTAATATTTTATTTTTATTTTATTTTTTAAACAATATTTTGTGTGTGTGCTAACATGGGCTGGGCCCTACATGTCATGCGGCCGGGGGGGGGGGGGGTAGTGGGGGATCAACCCCACTAACCAGGTCGATTTAGAGAGAGAGAGGAGGGGGGCGAGGCCCCTTTGGCCACCGGCGGTGTTGGAGCATATATCTGTTGGAATTATGCCCTAGAGGCAATAATAAATATAGTTATTATTATAATTCCTGTATCAAGATAATCGTTTATTATCCATGCTATAGTTGTATTGAATGAAGACTCATTTACATGTGTGGATACATAGACAAAACACCGTCCCTAGCAAGCCTCTAGTTGGCTAGCCAATTGATCAAAGATAGTTAGTGTCTTCTGATTATGAACAAGGTGTTGTTGATTGATAACTGGATCACGTCATTAGGAGAATCACGTGATGGACTAGACCCAAACTAATAGACGTAGCATGTTGATCGTGTCATTTTGTTGCTACTGTTTTCTGCGTGTCAAGTATTTATTCCTATGACCATGAGATCATATAACTCACTGACACCGGAGGAATGCTTTGTGTGTATCAAACGTCGCAACGTAACTGGGTGACTATAAAGATGCTCTACAGGTATCTCCGAAGGTGTTAGTTGAGTTAGTATGGATCAAGACTGGGATTTGTCACTCCGTGTGAACGGAGAGGTATCTCGGGGCCCACTCGGTAATACAACATCACACACAAGCCTTGCAAGCAATGTAACTTAGTGTAAGTTGCGGGATCTTGTATTACGGAACGAGTAAAGAGACTTGCCAGTAAACGAGATTGAAATAGGTATACGGATACTGACGATCGAATCTCGGGCAAGTAACATACCGAAGGACAAAGGGAATGACATACGGGATTATATGAATCCTTGGCACTGAGGTTCAAACGATAAGATCTTCGTAGAATATGTAGGATCCAATATGGGCATCCAGGTCCCGCTATTGGATATTGACCGAGGAGTCTCTCGGGTCATGTCTACATAGTTCTCGAACCCGCAGGGTCTGCACACTTAAGGTTCGACGTTGTTTTATGCGTATTAGAGTTATATGGTTGGTTACCGAATGTTGTTCGGAGTCCCGGATGAGATCACGGACGTCACGAGGGTTTCCGGAATGGTCCGGAAACGAAGATTGATATATAGGATGACCTCATTTGATTACCGGAAGGTTTTCAGAGTTACCGGGAATGTACCGGGAATGACGAATGGGTTCCGGGAGTTCACCGGGGGGGGGGGGGGGAAACCCACCCCGGAGAAGCCCATAGGCCTTGAGGGTGGCACACCAGCCCTTAGTGGGCTGGTGGGACAGCCCAAAAGGCTCTATGCGCCAAGGAGAAGAAAATCAAGAGAGAAAGAAAAAAAAAAAGGAGGAGGTGGGAAGGAAGGGGGACTCCCTCCCACCAAACCTAGTCCAACTCGGTTTGGGGGGGGGAGAGTCCTCCCCCTTGGACTCGGCCGACCCCCTTGGGGCTCCTTGAGCCCCAAGGCAAGGTCCCCTCCCTCCCACCTATATATACGGAGGTTTTAGGGCTGATTTGAGACGACTTTTCCACGGCAGCCCGACCACATACCTCCACAGTTTTTCCTCTAGATCGCGTTTCTGCGGAGCTCGGGCGGAGCCCTGCTGAGACAAGGTCATCACCAACCTCCGGAGCGCCGTCACGCTGCCGGAGAACTCTTCTACCTCTCCGTCTCTCTTGCTGGATCAAGAAGGCCGAGATCATCCTTGAGCTGTACGTGTGCTGAACGCGGAGGTGCCGTCCGTTCGGTACTAGATCGTGGGACTGATCGCGGGATTGTTCGCGGGGCGGATCGAGGGACGTGAGGACGTTCCACTACATCAACCGCGTTATCTAACGCTTCTGCTGTACGGTCTACAAGGGTACGTAGATCACTCATCCCCTCTCGTAGATGGACATCACCATGATAGGTCTTCGTGCGCGTAGGAAATTTTTTGTTTCCCATGCGACGTTCCCCAACAGTGGTATCAGAGCTAAGTTCATGCGTAGATGTCTTCTCGAGTAGAACACAATAGTTTTTGTGGGCGGTGATGTGCGCTTTGCTGCCCTCCTTAGTCTTTTCTTGATTCCGCGGTATTGTTGGATTAAAGCGGCTTGGACCGACATTACTCGTACGCTTACGAGAGACTGGTTTCATCGTTACGAGTAACCCCCTTTGCTCAAAGATGACTGGCAAGTGTCGGTTTCTCCAACTTTAGTTGAATCGGATTTGACCGAGGAGGTCCTTGGATGAGGTTAAATAGCAACTCATATATCTCCGTTGTGGTGTTTGCGTAAGTAAGATGCGATCCTACTAGATACCCTTGGTCACCACGTAAAACATGCAACAACAAAATTAGAGGACGTCTAACTTGTTTTTGCAGGGTATGCTTGTAATGTGATATGGCCAACGATGTGATGTGATATATTGGATGTATGAGATGATCATGTTGTAATAGAAATATCGACTTGCACGTCGATGGTACGGCAACCGACAGGAGCCATAGGGTTGTCTTTATAGTAACGTTTGAGCCTGCGGATGCGTTTACTATTTTGCTAGGATGTAGCTTTAGTAGTAATAGCATGAGTAGCACGACAACCCCGATGGCAACACGTTGATGGATGATCATGGTGTGGCGCCGGTGAAAAGAAGATCGTGCCAGGTGCTTTGGTGATGGAGATCAAGAAGCACGTGATGATGGCCATATCATGTCACTTATGAATTGCATGTGATGTTAATTCTTTTATGCACCTTATTTTGCTTAGAACGACGGTAGCATTATGAGGTGATCTCTCACTAAAATTTCAAGACGGAATTGTGTTCTCCCCGACTGTGCACCGTTGCTACAGTTCGTCGTTTCGAGACACCACGTGATGATCGGGTGTGATAGACTCAACGTTCACATACAACGGGTGCAAAACAGTTGCGCACGCGGAACACTCGGGTTAAGCTTGACGAGCCTAGCATGTGCAGACATGGCCTCGGAACACATGAGACCGAAAGGTCGGTCATGAATCATATAGATGATATGATTAGCATAGGGATGCTTACCACTGAAACTATACTCAACTCACGTGATGATCGGACTTGAGCTAGTGTAAGTGGATCATGAACCACTCAAATGACTAGAGAGATGTACTTTTTGAGTGGGAGTTTAGCGTATAATTTGATTAAGTTAAACTCTAATTATCTTGAACATAGTCTAAGTCCACTTTGAATATATTTGTGTTGTAGATCATGGCTCACGCGACAGTCATCCTGAATTTTAATACGTTCCTAGAGAAAGCTAAGTTGAAAGATGATGGAAGCAACTTTGTAGACTGGGCTCGTAATCTTAAGCTAATCTTACAAGCTGGGAAGAAGGATTATGTCCTTAATGCTGCGTTAGGAGATGAACCACCCGCTACGGCTGATCAGGATGTTAAGAACGCTTGGTTAGCACGTAAGGAGGACTACTCAATAGTTCAATGTGCAGTCTTGTATGGCTTAGAACCGGGACTTCAACGTCGCTTTGAGCGTCATGGAGCATTTGAGATGTTCCAGGAGTTGGAGTTTATCTTTCAGAAGAACGCCCGGATCGAGAGGTATGAGACCTCCGATAAATTCTATGCTTGCAAGATGGAGGAAAACTCATCTGTAAGTGAACATGTGCTCAAAATGTCTGGGTACTCAAACCGTCTAGCTCAGCTGGGGATTGAACTCCCGCAAGAAGCTATCACTGACAGAATCCTTCAATCACTGCCGCCAAGCTATAAAGGCTTTGTGTTGAACTACAACATGCAAGGGATGAACAAGTCTCCCGGCGAGTTGTTTGCGATGCTGAAAGTCGCAGAGTCTGAACTCCGTAAAGAGCATCAAGTGTTGATGGTGAATAAGACCACTAGTTTCAAGAGAAACGGCAAAGGCAAGAAGGGCAATTCGAAGAAGAGCGGCAAGCCTGTTGCCAATCCGACGAAGAAACCCAAAGCTGGACCGAAGCCGGAAAAGGAGTGTTACTATTGCAAGGGTATGGGTCACTGGAAGCGCAATTGCCCCAAGTATCTGGCAGATAAGAAGGCGGGCAAAGAAAAATCAAGTATATTTGATATACATGTTATTGATGTGTACTTAACCGGCTCTCGTAGTAGTGCCTGGGTATTCGATACCGGTTCTGTTGCTCATATTTGCAACTCGAAACAGGAACTGCGGAATAGGCGAAGGCTGGCGAAAGATGAAGTGACGATGCGCATAGGAAATGGTTCCAAGGTTGATGCAATCGCCGTCGGCATAGTGTCACTTCAGTTACCGTCAGGATTAATGATGAACTTGAATCATTGTTATTTGGTGCCTGCGTTGAGCATGAACATTATATCTGGATCTTGTTTATTGCGAGACGGTTACTCTTTTAAGTCAGAGATTAATGGTTGTTCTATTTCTATGAGTAACATCTTTTATGGTCATGCACCGAATGTGAGAGGATTATTCATATTGAATCTTGATAGCGATACGCATATACATAACATTGAGACCAAAAGAGTTAGAGTTAACAATGATAGCGTCATATTTTTGTGGCACTGCCGCTTAGGTCATATTGGTGTAAAGTGCATGAAGAAACTCCATGCTGATGGACTTTTGGAGTCACTTGACTTTGATTCACTTGACACGTGCGAACCATGCCTCATGGGCAAGATGACTAAGACTCCGTTCTCAGGAACAATGGAGCGTGCAAGTGACTTGTTGGAAATCATACATACCGATGTGTGTGGTCCGATGAGCGTGGAGGCACGCGGCGGATATCGTTATTTTCTCACCTTCACTGACGATTTAAGTAGATATGGTTATGTCTACTTGATGAAGCACAAGTCTGAAACATTTGAAAAGTTCAAGCAATTTCAGAGTGAAGTGGAAAATCATCGTAACAAGAAGATCAAGTTCCTGCGGTCTGATCGTGGGGGTGAATATCTGAGTTTCGAGTTTGGTGCTCACTTAAGACAATGTGGAATTGTTTCACAGTTAACACCGCCTGGAACACCACAGCGTAATGGTGTGTCCGAACGTCGTAATCGTACTCTATTAGAGATGGTGCGATCTATGATGTCTCTTACTGATTTGCCGTTATCATTTTGGGGCTATGCATTAGAAACAGCTGCATTCACTTTAAATAGGGCACCATCAAAATCCGTTGAGACGACACCATACGAACTGTGGTATGGCAAAAGGCCAAAATTGTCGTTTCTTAAAGTTTGGGGATGTGATGCTTATGTCAAAAAGCTTCAGCCTGAAAAGCTGGAACCCAAAGCGGAAAAGTGCGTCTTCATAGGTTACCCAAAAGAGATAGTTGGGTACACCTTCTATCTCAAATCCGAGGGCAAAGTGTTTGTTGCTAAAAACGGAGCTTTTCTCGAGAAGGAGTTTCTCTCGAGAGAATTGAGTGGGAGGAAGATAGAACTTGACGAGGTTGTCGAACCTCTCATCCCTCTGGATGGTGGCGCAGGGCAGGGGGAAACCTCTGTCATTGCGACGCCAGTTGAGGAGGAAGTTAATGATGATGATCATGAAACTCCAGTTCAAGTTTCTGTTGAACCACTCAGGTCGACGAGATCACGTGCTGCTCCAGAGTGGTACGGTAATCCCGTCTTGTCAATCATGTTGTTAGACAACAATGAACCTGCAAATTATGAAGAAGCAATGGTGGGGCCAGATTCCAACAAATGGCTAGAAGCCATGAAATCCGAGATAGGATCCATGTATGAGAACAAAGTCTGGACTTTGGAGATACTACCTGAGGGCCGCAAGGCTATTTAGAACAAATGGATCTTTAAGAAGAAGACGGACGCTGACGGCAATGTGACCGTTTATAAAGCTCGACTTGTGGCAAAGGGTTTTTCACAAGTTCTAGGAGTTGACTACAATGAGACTTTCTCACCTGTAGCGATCCTTAAGTGCGTCAGAATCATGTTAGCAATAGCTGCATTTTTCGATTATGAAATCTGGCAGATGGATGTCAAAACGACGTTCCTTAACGGTTTCCTTAAGGAAGAGTTTTATATGATACAACCCGAAGGTTTTGTCGATCCTAAGAATGCTAACAAGGTGTGCAAGCTCCAGCGATCCATTTATGGACTGGTGCAAGCATCTCGGAGTTGGAACAAACGCTTTGATGAGGTGATCAAAGCATTTGGGTTTATACAAGTGGTTGGAGAATCTTGTATTTACAAGAAAGTGAGTGGGAGCTCTGTGGCATTTCTAATATTATATGTGGATGACATATTACTGATTGGAAACAACGTAGAGTTTTTGGAGAGCATAAAAGGTTACTTGAATAAAAGTTTCTCTATGAAGGACCTAGGAGAAGCTGCTTACATTCTAGGCATTAAGATCTATAGGGATAGATCAAAACGCCTGATAGGAATTTCACAAAGCACATACCTTGATAAAGTTTTGAAGAGGTTCAAAATGGAACAGTCCAAGAAAGGGTTCTTGCCAGTTCTACAAGGTACGAGATTGAGTAAGACTCAGTGCCCAGCAACTGATGAAGATAGAGAGCATATGCGCTCCGTCCCCTATGCTTCAGCCATAGGTTCTATCATGTATGCGATGTTGTGCACTAGACCGGATGTTAGCCTGGCCATAAGTATGGCAGGTAGGTTCCAGAGTAATCCAGGAGTGGATCAGTGGACAGTGGTCAAGAATATCCTGAAGTACCTGAAAAGGACTAAGGAGATGTTTCTCGTATATGGAGGTGACGAAGAGCTCGCCGTAAAAGGTTACGTCGATGCAAGTTTTGACACAGATCCGGACGACTCTAAGTCGCAAACCGGATACGTATTTATTCTTAATGGGGGTGCAGTAAGCTGGTGCAGTTCCAAGCAAAGCGTCGTAGCAGATTCTACATGTGAAGCGGAGTACATGGCTGCCTCGAAGGCGGCTAAGGAGGGTGTCTGGATGAAGCAGTTCATGACGGATCTTGGAGTGGTGCCAAGCGCACTGAATCCAATAACCTTGTTCTGTGACAACACTGGTGCCATTGCCTTAGCAAAGGAACCACGGTTTCACAAGAAGACGAGACACATCAAACGACGCTTCAACCTCATCCGCGACTACGTCGAGGGAGAGGACGTGAATATATGCAAAGTGCACACGGATCTGAATGTAGCGGACCCGCTGACTAAACCTCTTCCACGGCCAAAGCATGATCAACACCAGAACTGTATGGGTGTTAGATTTATTACAATGTAATTCACATAGTGATGTGAGGGCTAGATTATTGACTCTAGTGCAAGTGGGAGACTGTTGGAATTATGCCCTAGAGGCAATAATAAATATAGTTATTATTATAATTCCTGTATCAAGATAATCGTTTATTATCCATGCTATAATTGTATTGAATGAAGACTCATTTACATTTGTGGATACATAGACAAAACACCGTCCCTAGCAAGCCTCTAGTTGGCTAGCCAGTTGATCAAAGATAGTTAGTGTCTTCTGATTATGAACAAGGTGTTGTTGATTGATAACTGGATCACGTCATTAGGAGAATCACGTGATGGACTAGACCCAAACTAATAGACGTAGCATGTTGATCGTGTCATTTTGTTGCTACTGTTTTCTGCGTGTCAAGTATTTATTCCTATGACCATGAGATCATATAACTCACTGACACCGGAGGAATGCTTTGTGTGTATCAAACGTCGCAACGTAACTGGGTGACTATAAAGATGCTCTACAGGTATCTCCGAAGGTGTTAGTTGAGTTAGTATGGATCAAGACTGGGATTTGTCACTCCGTGTGAACGGAGAGGTATCTCGGGGCCCACTCGGTAATACAACATCACACACAAGCCTTGCAAGCAATGTAACTTAGTGTAAGTTGCGGGATCTTGTATTACAGAACGAGTAAAGAGACTTGCCAGTAAACGAGATTGAAATAGGTATACGGATACTGACGATCGAATCTCGGGCAAGTAACATACCGAAGGACAAAGGGAATGACATACGGGATTATATGAATCCTTGGCACTGAGGTTCAAACGATAAGATCTTCGTAGAATATGTAGGATCCAATATGGGCATCCAGGTCCCGCTATTGGATATTGACCGAGGAGTCTCTCGGGTCATGTCTACATAGTTCTCGAACCCGCAGGGTCTGCACACTTAAGGTTCGACGTTGTTTTATGCGTATTAGAGTTATATGGTTGGTTACCGAATGTTGTTCGGAGTCCCGGATGAGATCACGGACGTCACGAGGGTTTCCGGAATGGTCCGGAAACGAAGATTGATATATATGATGACCTCATTTGATTACCGGAAGGTTTTCAGAGTTACCGGGAATGTACCGGGAATGACGAATGGGTTCCGGGAGTTCACCGGGGGGGGGGGGGGGGGCAACCCACCCCGGAGAAGCCCATAGGCCTTGAGGGTGGCACACCAGCCCTTAGTGGGCTGGTGGGACAGCCCAAAAGGCTCTATGCGCCAAGGAGAAGAAAATCAAGAGAGAGAAAAAAAAGGAGGAGGTGGGAAGGAAGGGGGACTCCCTCCCACCAAACCTAGTCCAACTCGGTTTGGGGGGGGGGGGAGAGTCCTCCCCCTTGGACTCGGCCGACCCCCTTGGGGCTCCTTGAGCCCCAAGGCAAGGTCCCCTCCCTCCCACCTATATATACGGAGGTTTTAGGGCTGATTTGAGACGATTTTTCCACGGCAGCCCGACCACATACCTCCACAGTTTTTCCTCTAGATCGCGTTTCTGCGGAGCTCGGGTAGAGCCCTGCTGAGACAAGGTCATCACCAACCTCCGGAGCGCTGTCATGCTGCCGGAGAACTCTTCTACCTCTCCGTCTCCTTGCTGGATCAAGAAGGCCGAGATCATTGTCGAGCTGTACGTGTGCTGAACGCGGAGGTGCCGTCCGTTCGGTACTAGATCGTGGGACTGATCGCGGGATTGTTCGCGGGGAGGATCGAGGGACGTGAGGACGTTCCACTACATCAACCGCGTTATCTAACGCTTCTGCTGTACGGTCTACAAGGGTACGTAGATCACTCATCCCCTCTCGTAGATGGACATCACCATGATAGGTCTTCGTGCGCGTAGGAAATTTTTTGTTTCCCATGCGACGTTCCCCAACAATATCTCCATATGTGGTTTTGGTACTTGATGACAATTCCTATGGACTAATGGTTGCCTTAAGTTACATTTATAGGATTTGTCCATGGCACTTCTTGAAGTCCATGTGTTGGGTTCAAGGAGTTTATATGATGACCAAGATGGTATTCAAGGTATTATCCAAAGAATGGTCATAGAGACACAAGGTTGATCAAGATCTCAGACAAAGAGTAAACCAAGATGATCAACACACAAAGCGTACAAGATGTACCGAGAGGGATCAAGTGATCCCATGGTATGGATTTGTCCATAGGCACTTCTTGAAGTCCATCTGTTGGGTTCAAGGAGTTTATATGATGACCAAGATGGTATTCAAGGTATTATCCAAAGAATGGTCATAGAGACACATGGTTGATCAAGATCTCAGACAAAGAGTAAATCAAGATGATCAACACACAAAGCGTACAAGATGTACCGAGAGGGATCAAGTGATCCCATGGTATGGTAAGCATTGTCCATTACGTGTTTGTGTACTAACCCATGGTCTTCGTGAGAGTTCTATGTGGGGGTTAGGTGTGTTTCCATGGGCTTGCGTCAAAGGTAAGATCTCATACAACCCATGGAGTATGACGTCAAGTTGTGATCATCATCAATGGTTGATCAAGATCTCAGACAAAGAGTAAATCAAGATGATCAACACACAAAGCGTACAAGATGTACCGAGAGGGATCAAGTGATCCCATGGTATGGTAAGCATTGTCCATTACGTGTTTGTGTACTAACCCATGGTCTTCGTGAGAGTTCTATGTGGGGGTTAGGTGTGTTTCCATGGGCTTGCGTCAAAGGGAAGATCTCATACAACCCATGGAGTATGACATCAAGTTGTGATCGTCATCAAGATTGCGGTGTGCAAGTTCAAGTGGATCAGCACGAAGATAGCATGCTTGAAGCTTGCCGTCCATTATGGTGGCAATGGACTTGTGAAGATATGCTGAAGAGTGGCTCACCCATAGTGAGTATGGGGGAGCAATCAACTAGTCTTCATCAAGCCAACACAATCAAGAAAGGTGGTCCATCTTGAGGAAGCCAAGATCATCATCATCTAGCTCAAGAGGATGAGGTGCAAGGTATAGGTTTGCCCTTGATAGGTTTTCTGGTTAGGATAGATTGTTGTTCTATCAAGGGGGGCTCTCAAGTGAGTAGCTTGATCGTATCGTTCGTTGAGAGCTCAAACCATTTGCACCCTTGCATCATACTTCTTGGTTCTTATTTGGTGTTTCTCTTTGTGAGTTTTAGAGCTTATGGTCATCTTCATGACAAGCTCGAGTTCATCGAAAACGGAGTCCATATGCAACTACTATGATGTTTTCGATGTTGGAGTTTTTGCCGGTTCTTCATTCAAAGGTATAGGTTTGCCCTTGATAGGTTTTCTGTTTAGGATAGATTGTTGTACTATCAAGGGGGCTCTCAAGTGAGTAGCTTGATCGTATCATTCGTTGAGAGCTCAAACCATTTGCATCCTTGCATCATACTTCTTGGTTCTTGTTTGGTGTTTCTCTTTGTGAGTTTTAGAGCTTATGGTCATCTTCGTGACAAGCTCGAGTTCGTCGAAAATGGAGTCCATATGCATCTACTATGATGTTTTCGATGTTGGAGTTTTTGCCGGTTCTTCATTCATAGAGGACTCACATCTCTATATCTTTGGCATATTCATAACCGCATGGTCTTAAGCTCGAGTTCTATCGCTGTTTGGATAGCCCTTGTCGTCCTGAATCCAACAAGCTTGGGTTTGCTCGATTCGGAGCTCGTATGCGAAAGTTATGGCTGTTTCAGTGGCGAGCGGTAGTACCGCTGGACCTAGCGGTAGTACCGCTGGCCCAAGCGGTAGTACCGCCCTTGGTCAGCAGTAGTACCACTCCAGGAGCTTAGTACCGCCTGCCTAGCGGTTGTTCGTGGACGGACCTTTTTGCGAAGACTTTCGTGGCGGTGGTAGTGCCATTGCACTACCAGGGGCCCAACGGTAGTACCGCTGGGGCCAGCGGTAGTACCGCTGGAGTACCAGCGGTAGTATCGCTGCAGCCAGCGGTAGTACCGCTAGCTGGCGGTAGTACCGCTGGAGTGCCAGCGGTAGTACCGCCGGAGTGCCAGCGGTAGTACCGCTGCAGCCAGCGGTAGTACCGCTGGAGCTCGGGCAGAAAGTGGGGGTAACGGTCTGATTCCTTCCCCCACTATATAAAGGGGGTCTTCTTCCCCCTTGGTCTTATCCATCTGTTGAGCTCTTGTTCTATCTCCATTGTTGGCATTCTTGGAGCTTGATTACTCTCTATCCCTCCAATGATTCTTGCTTGTTCTTGAGGGAAAAGAGAGAGGAGATCTAGATCCACATCTCCACCAATCACTTTCTCCTCTATGTGAGGGGAACCCCTTGGATCTTGATCTTGGAGTTCTTTGTGAGCTCCTTGTTCTTCCTCTCATATTTCTCCATAGCTTTTGTTGTTGTGGAGGGATTTGAGTGTGAGGGACTTGACCACTTCGTGTGTTCTTGCCATTGCATTAGTTGCATCGGTTTGAGTTCTCCACGGTGATACGTGGAAGTGAGAAGTTGAGAAGCTTACTACCTTTGGTACTTAGTACCCTTGATATTGTTCTTCGTGGATGCTTTGGCGTCCTAGAAGCTTGGTGGTGTCTCGGAGCTCAATCAGTGTGGTGTGAAGCTCCGGGAAGCGTCGGGGTCTCCAATTAGGTTGTGGAGATTGCCCCCGAGCAATTTGTACGGGTACCGGTAACCGCCCCCAAGGGTTGCCACGTGTAAGGGTTCGGTGACCGCCCCCAAGGGTTGCCATTTGTACGGGTTCGGTGACCGCCCTCAAGGGTCCCTTAGTGGAATCACGGCATCTTGCATTGTGCGAGGGCGTGAGGAGATTACGGTGGCCTTAGTGGCATCTTGGGGAGCATTGTGCCTCCACACCGCTCTAACGGAGATTAGCATCCGCAAGGGTGTGAACTTTGGGATACATCATCGTCTCCCCGTGACTCGGTTATCTCTTACCCGAACCCTTTACTTATGCACGTTACTTTGTGATAGACATATTGTTTATTGTAATATATCTTGTTATCACTTAGTTGTTTATCTTGCTTAGCATAAGTTGTTGGTGCACATAGGTGAGCCTAGTTGTTTGTAGGTTTTGTGCTTGACATATTAAACGTTAGTTTTATTCCGCATTTGTTCAAGCCTAAACCTTAACTATTTTAAAGCGCCTATTCACCCCCCCTCTAGGCGACATCCACGTCCTTTTCAGGCGGTAACGATGGCCGGCGACGGCGAGTGGCGGCGCGAGCGGCTAGGAGGGAAACATGGCCGGCGTGTGTGGGGCATGGCCGAGGCCCGGACCAATGATGCCGGCGGCAGGGCCGTGCAACCACAGTGGTGTGCGGGGCCGGAACAGATAGCGGCGCGAGCGGAGCGTGGCGATGCGGCGAGGGAGCGGGGGTAGGCACGGGTAGCAGCGAGCACGCAAGGGCGACCGCGGGCACGGATAGCACGGCCGGCGACGAGACCCTACGACGGGGGCATGCGGGGAGGAATGGCGCAGCGCGATGGGGGCCATCGAAGTGGTAGCCGGGGAGGGGCAGGTCGCCGGAGCGAGGGGGGCCGCCAGACTGACGGGAGAAGGAGGAGAGGGGGCTCACAGTCCGATGTAGGGGGGTGGCAGCGGGCGCGAGGGTGACGGGGTCGGGGAGGAGGCGAGGAAGTGGGCCGGCGAGGCGGCGCCGGTGGAACACCGGCACGAGGCGTCGACCACGTCGAGTGGGAGTGGGCGTCGGGCGATGCCCCCGATCCACATCCAACTTAGGGGGGATAGTGGAGCGAGTGGGGAGAGGGGTGGAGGTGTGAGTGAGGGGGTGGGGCTGGTTATTGCCCTGGGTGGGCCGGTGGAAAGTGGTTGGGTGTAGGTGGGCTGGTGGCCCGGTTGGGGCCGGCCGAGTGGGAGGGGGGTCTTTTCCTTTTTTTATTTTAGTTTTAGTTTTTTGCTATAGGTCCAGTTTTAAAATAATTCTCATCCCATTTGACTTAAGAAAAATATGTGACCTGGCAATAAGTCATATTATAATTTTTAGACAAAGTCACAAAATTCTTGGTAGCCATTTGAAAATGTTTGAAAAATACATAAGCCCAAAGGGGCATTGAATATTTTATTTGGCCACTAATTAAAATAGTTTTGAGGCACCAAAACACTTGCAAAAATGTGGTTTGCAATTTTAGAAATATCAAAAGAATATTTGAAAACTATTCATGATTTTTATTCATAGGTTTGCAAAACTTTTAATTCCACTTTTCAACTGATTTTGAATTGCATATGAATTTGAAGTAGAGTTTGATTCCAAAAGTGATCATAATTGGATTAGCAAAATGGACTAGCCTAATCCATGAATTATTGTATCTTGATTAGAAGGATTATTGTAGCATGATTCGGGGATGTCACAATTATACATATATATGCGCCTATATGTATGTGGGTTAAGTACACTATATGAAACCATACATGTGGTGGTTTTGGATTAATTGTGAGATTATGGTAGCTTCTGTCTGATTTTTGGATGACTAAGGCCGTGTTTGAAATCACTCTGATTATGATAATCTAGTGTTTATAATCTATACTATCTTCAAATAGGTTAGATTATGTTGTAGATTATAAAAACTGGATGAACATATTATTAAAAACTCACAATCTACTGTAACCCATATAAAATCAGATTATAGATTGCTAATGACCCATTATCTTTGTAAAATTAGAGGTAATTACTAATTTCTGGCACCGTCATCCTCTTCCTTTTTTCTCCTCAACTCGCGCACAAGATAGATAGGTCATTATGCAATGTAAAAACCTGGATTACTAGCCTCCAAACATGCCAACCAACTTATTACTTTTATAAACTGATTATATAATCTATCTTTATAATCTAGATTATCATAATCTATTGTGGTTTCAAACGGGCCTAAGTTATTTTGTCTTTCTAGTGATGACTGAACCGAAGAAGCACCTATAAGAATCTGTCTTTGGTATTTTTCAAGTTTCTTCGATGGCAATTTTCTCAAAAAAAAATTAAGAGACCCCACTATCTGGTAGTTTTTGTTCCTATGGCATGGCATTTTTTTGACAAACATGGCATGTCAGCTTTTAATTTCGATGATGCCAACATTTCTTTTGGAAAAGCAGGTTAAAACCCCCGACCTCTGCATTACAACCATCTTTATTAATTATTTAACAAAGATCTGACAAAAATATACATCAAGTTATCGAATCCATCACTCTCACCTACAAACTCGATAATACAGAGTGCTCTCACACCCGATATCTAAAAGCAATGTTGTATCGATCCATCCGCATAATGTATCAGAACCTACAACTCGTGCGACAAACCTAAAGCGTACACTACATGCGCACGTTTTAGAAGCCGTCACCATCATCGAACCGCTGACCCATCTTCAGGAAAGAGATTCCCATCATTGTTGTCGGTCTGGCCGGCCATCGACGCCACCACGTCGCCCAATGACACCACATCCCTGCACGCAAACTGCTGAGCACGTCACAGTACACTGCAGCACCATGCCGCCAAGTATCACCAACCAACACATCTTGAAGTCTTTGAAAAAACTGTCGTGCGTAGCACCTACCAAACAAGCATGACACATCGTAATACCTATCGGCCAGTCATGACTTGACATCTCCATTTAAGCTCTGTGCTATACGAAGCCACTCCACCTTCTGTCTCTGTCTTCCAGCGTTGCTCCACAAATGATGCTCCCAATAGAGAAACCACACTGCGATGTCGTCATCGTTCGATCTGGAAGACTAGATCCTAGGGTTTCTCCCAGAGTAGCACTAGTGGGTCGACAATAGTTACACGGTGATGCCTTCAACAAGGTAACGCCGCAAAATGCCGCAATCGCCGGTCGTCAGCTCGGTTTTCACCGGCAACTATGTCTCTACCACTCGCAACCGAGACTAGATGACGGATCTCGAGATCCAACCAAGCAGCCTGTGGACGACCACCTCCGGCGGAGGAGATGAACACCACCGCCAAGCCTAGAGCCACCGCCCCGTCACCCGTGTGATGCAGATCAAGACCAGGAGTGCCACTATGATGTGAAGCCAAACCGAAGGTTGTGAGGTTGCAACATGGCCGTCACCGCCACCTGCGGCTATAGACCCGCCGTCACACTCCAGCCGTCGTTATCCGCCACCATCATCGAGGAGATCAAGATTGGAACCGCCACACGATCTTGAGCAGCAGACGTGTGAGCAGAAGGCCACCACCGATGAGCTGCTCGGGTTTTGCCCTGGCATCGTCGCTGGCGGCGGCGAAGAGGAGAGTGGTCTTGGGAGGGGGGGGGGGGGAGAGGGAAGCGGGGATGCCCTGGTGAGGCACGACGACACCGCACGAGAGCGGGGGTAGGGTTGGGAGAGATGGCGACGGAGGAAGGATTCGTCCTTTAACACCAAAAAGATGGAAGCTTGTTCTGAAATGGACATACGCGCTATACAATAAATTACCATGTGCCTTTTTTAATCCTTTAAATACCTTGACATATATCAACAAGATTGGGGTTAACTCATGTTATACCTTAGCGGTTAATTCTAATACACTCCCATGGTTAATTGCATGTTCAAAGGATGATGAGTTTTGCTTTCAGAGTGTTCCCGTGTTTGTCGAGTTTAGACGGAAACTCCTATGACAGCATGCATCGTCAAGATGGAGAGGCCGGGGGTCATTCTCCTTTTCCAAAAAAAGACAGAAATTTCTAGCTAGGTTTTTCCTATGGCAATTTGTTTCAGAAGATAACTTGTAGTTTTGTCCATTCCCATGCATCTTTGTTTTGGAGTTCTCTTTTCGTGTTTTTCGGGTTTTGGGACGGCAACTCCTCAAGAATTTTAGTGGCATGTTATCATGCCGCCACCGGTAGCCTTTGCAGTCGGCCACTCGTAGCCATATCTTTAGTAGTGGGAAGACACATGATATAGCCAAAATGCTTTCAGTTTCTTCTCTCACACAAACATTTAATGCCAGCAGTTCAACTGAAACATCTATATGCAAATATAAAATTAGATGTCGACTGCAGTTTTATGCTGAAACACAATGGCTTTAGTGCGCCTCAGATTTCACCATCCCAAAAGTCCTCCACGGTTTTGTAAATACCTTTCGGGTGAACTACAAATTCAGCTCTTAGCACCTTAACCTGCATTTAGCAAGCCAAAACAATATCAGATAAGAAATATGTGAATGTAAATATGTCATGTACAATATTTTCCCCATGGAACAATGTGCAAACTATTATACATCATAATTAAGATGAAAATAGACGGGGTTATCTTTAAAGTGGATTTCAAGAAGGCGTATGATAAGGTAAAACGACCAATCTTACAACAAGCCTTGCGTATGAAGGGTTTCGACGAAATTTTGAGGAAACATGTTGATTCCTTTGTACAGAAAGGCAACATTGGAGTTAAACACATCTAGTTGATGGTGGAGTGTCCATTCTACAATACGCCGATGACACTATTCTATTCATGGAGCACGATTTTGAGAAAGCTAGAAACATAAGTTGGTGTTATGCCTATTTGAACAGTTGCCGGGGTTGAAGATAAACTTTAACAAAAGCGAGTTGTTCTGCTTCGGAAAAGCCAGGGACGAGCAAGATGCTTATAAACAACTGTTTGGCTGTGAATTGGGTACTTTACCGTTTAGTTATCTGGGTGTACCGATTCATCACCGTAGGATCACTAATAAGGAATGGAAGTGTATCGAGGATATATTCGAGAAAAAGCTTAGCTGCTGGAAGAGCAAGCTCATGACTTATGGAGGCCGGCTAATTCTGATTAACTCGGTTCTTACGAGTTTGCCGATGTTCCTCTTGTCCTTCTTTGAGGTGCCTGTCGGGGTACGGAAGAGGTTGGACTTTTATTGATCTCGTTTCTTTTGGCAAAGCGATGACACTAAGAGAAGGTATCGCCTCACTAGATGGGACATTATTTGTGGACCGAAAGACCAGGGAGGCCTTGGGATTGAGAATTTAGAGGTTAAGAATAGATGGCTGCTCAGTAAGTGGCTGTTCAGATTATCAGTTGAAGAAGAAGGCATGTGGGTACAAATTTTGCGTAATAAGTACCTACATAATAAAACCTTAGCTTAGGTTTCCGCCAGACCCAATGATTCACCTTTTTGGAAGGGCCTTATGAGGGCGAAGGCAACTTTCTTCCAAAGAGCGAAGTTCATTATTGGAAACGGAGAATCAACGAGATTCTGGGAGGATACCTGGTTAGGGGAGACGCCACTTGCTAAGCAGTATCTATCTCTCTACAATATTGTACAACGTAGAGACGTTTTTGTTGCTACGATATTGCAGACTGTTCCTTTAAATATACAATTCCGGAGAGCTCTAGTTGGAGATAGATGGGCATCCTGGTTACATCTGGTCAGAAGGTTGATGGATGTACAACTTATTGATGAGGCAGATAAACTCCAATGAAAATTATGTTCGAATGGCATCTTTTTGGTCAAGTCTATGTATCTTGATCTCATAGACTCTGGCCCAATCCCAAAGTCAATGCATATTTGGAAGGTCAAGGTCCCATTACGGATCAATGTCTTTATGTGGTTTGTTCACAAGGAGGTGATCGTAACAAAGGATAACTTGGCTAAACGTAATTGGGAGGGTAGTAAGAGATGTAATTTTTATGATCAAAATGAAACTATCAAACACCTCTTTCTTTATTGTCCGATGGCCAGGATTTTATGGCGCTCACTTCAAATAGCCTTCAGTATAAACCCTCCTCGTAGTATACAAACGTTATTTGGGACGTGGTTACATGGGGTGCAAAGATAATATAGTGAAACATAGTCGTATAGGAGTATGTGCAATGCTTTGGGCTATTTGGAACTGCTTTCTGATTTGTTTTTTAACAGACATACAAATACAATTTTTTTGCAGGTTATCTACAGAGCCGCAACATGGATCCGTATGTGATCGTTACTAACTCCTGCGGAAGCCAGAGAGTCTATGGTTACTGGGTCTGTCCGATGAGAAATGATAGCTCAGGATATCTATAACCGGTTTGGATGGCGGTCCAGTAATATGATAGGTGTGTAGTCATCTAGGCCTATTTAAGCCGGTTGCGGCACTTTTTTAATCACTTTTTTTGAGACATTTTTATTGCTTCGTGTGAGCTTGTAAGACACTTCACAACTATTTGTTTGGCTTTTAATAAAAGGCTGCATGCATCAACTGATGCAGAGGCCGGGGATATGCCTTCTTTTCTAAAAAAACAGAACAAAATAACAAGGATGGAACTGAGACGTGCCTGCTGAATTGCAGAGAAATTAGCCATCAAATCTTCAGGGATAGACCAGTCAAATATGCTCAGGTTCTCCTTTATTCTTATTTCATTGGTGCTTTTTGGAAGTACACTCTGTCCCATTTGAAGACCCCAGCGTAGTGCAACCTGAGCAGGAGTTTTGTTTAACTTCTCCGCAACAGAGATGACAATGGGATTGCTAAGAAAGCTTGGAATCATGGACTGAGGTGATCCATGTTTTCCTAAGGGTGAATATGCCTGCAAAAGCAGAAGTAACAAAATGTGAACAACAAACAAGAGTAGTGATTTTCAAGAAAGTGCCAACGCTACTGAAAAGAGAGGGGAAATCGTCGCTATACTGGCGACATTTTAAACTTACAGAAAGATGAACACCCTTTGATTGGCAAAGTTCCCGTAGTTTCATTTGCTGCCAGCCTGGATGGCACTCAACCTGGTTGACTGCTGGAGGTACATTTGCAACGGCAAGCAAATCCTCCATTCTCTTACAAGAAAAGTTACTCACACCGATCGCACGGGCCTTGCCAGAGGCATATAACTTCTCCATTGCTCCCCAAGTAGCAGGAATGTCAACAGGAAGAAAGTTTTCGGGGGTTGGCATGGCACCTTTCTTAGAACGAAGTGGAGCATGGATCTGCAAAATATAGGACGTCATCAACAAAATAACTTGGGTACATATGAGGTACACACATTTAAAGTCAATTTCTCCCGCGGTGAGCTTGAGAACACACTTCATTGTTCAGTGAAAGCTACATTTTATCCTTTTGTTTATCACTACAAAAATACAAAAAATATCATGCTGAATATGTTGCCAAGGCGGAATAATAAGCATAAATCATCTACTTCTAGTATTCCGTGAGCGACGGGCATTCCAATATACCATTAAATTAGATGTGACCATTATATAACTTAAAGTGAATTCCATTTTTTTGCCCTGTAGTTGTACATTTGTGACACATATTACTCCACTTAGTGGAATTTCCATCGAAATATCAGATTTTGGAGACTATTAGCATGGTTTTTCTCCAGTTTTGCATTTTCCTTATTTATGTTAGATAGGATGGGCATGTTGTGTCAATGATTTGTAAAAAAATCTGTAAAGATCGAAGGGCATCATTGACGATCATGTCTAGACTTTTCTTGTCCATTTGTTTCACTCCTTGTACCGTCCACATATATTTGGACCCCAGGCGTCATCTTACACTTGCATGATGGACACGCATCAGAAAACAGGGATTCAAAGCTTTCAAAAGGGGTATTCTAGATGAATTTCCACTCGGCGAGGTAATTAATATCACAAATGTACAACTACATGGTAAAAAATAGAATTCACTCTTTAATTTAATTAATTTATAAATTCAAAAAATGTTCATGCTAAAAATGTTGCTCAGATGGAACAATAAAGCATAACTCGCCTACTTCTACTACTCCATGAGCGACGGTCAATTCAATGTAATATTAAATACTTCCTCCGTTCTAAAATAAATGACTTAAAAAAACTCTACTTTGTACTAAAGTTAGCACAAAACTGAATCATTTTTGAGTCACTTATTTTAGGACGGAGGAAGTAGATGGACAATTATTCATATAAAAAATTGATGGACAATGCATAGTAATTTACAAGGAAAAGGTCTAAGTAGTCCAGCTGCAAATCTTCAAGAGTGGTGTCAATTCCCTCCGATACATCTTCTGGGGCTTGATTACCAGACCTGCAGAATTTAAATATTTTTCAAAAATGCAACTCTGCAAATTACATATGCTACTTCTTTACACATGATGCGGCTAAGGTTTGAATGAGGCCTAACCACAACTTAGAAGTGATAAACAGATCTTCACGCTTAACAACGCCTTCGTCAAATAATTTCTTGAGAGCGAGACCAATCTATAGAAGGCAAGAAGGCATGTATTTCAATCCAGTTAGCTTATTTACAAAACATAACATATCTTCTGATAAAAATTTCAAGTAGGGATGACAGTCTTTTGCAATACTACATGAGTTCAGGCAACATATGCATGAACGAATGATAATTTCGCAGCTTGGCCTTTTGTTTAAACAGACCACATATGTAGATATATTTCCATCAATGTTGCAAGTTCATAATAGCTTCCCACATGTGCAGGTGAGAATGTTTTCAGAGAGTTTGATATTTCATTTTGGTTTGGTAATTATTCATAAGTTTTCAACAGGGAGAAGAACCATGTTACTGTCTTAGAGGGGGCATGATTTGGAGGATAAGAGTCATGCCCCTCGCGTATCGCCCTCGCGTCGCCTCCCCTGAGCGACGCTAGGGGCCCTGAACCCTAGCGCCGCAGGCCGCCCGTCGCGCCTCCTCCTGCCGCCGCTGCCGCCGGCGTGGGCCGCGGTGGCGGAGGGCCCGGTGCTGAAGGCACCAAGGCGGGTGGTTGCTGCGGGATCCCATCTGAGGCGGCAGGGGCACCTCACGTGGGAGTCCGAGGGCGGCGACCCTATGCTTCGCGGCGGTGGCCGAAGCTCCACGTCCGACGGAGTGGTGGCCCTGAAGGACGGTGGTGGTGGCAGTGCCCCTTTCGGCGGGGTTGGCTGATCTGTGTGGAGATGGTGGCGGCGGTGGCTGCGGATCCAACGCCCCGATCGGATCCACCGTGGGGTGGCCTTGTGCCGACCGACGGCGCGTGGAGGGACCGGTGAGGGGATGAAGGATCTCTGCGGGAGTACCGACGACGGCGTACGTCTTCATGGTGAGGCTCCGCACGGTTTCAGCCAACAGCGAGATCGGGACGACGTGGCTTCCAGTGAAAATCGTGCCTGACTGCGGTCTTGGCGGACGATGGTGGCGTCTCGGACGTCATTCCCTTCTCGAGGCATCGTCGTTGCAGGTGACGTCAACATGATCGGGATGTTTCGGGGGAAACCCTAGATCTGGGTCTACCGGATCGGACGATGATGACGCTTTCGATGATGTTCTCCCTCCTGGGAGCATCGTTTTGGAGCAAGTGCTGGCTGGAGGGGACAAGAGGAAGAGCGGTGTTACATTCACCGCAAGGCCGATGGCGGATCCCGACGGCATGGTGCTGCGGAGTTTCGCCGACGGCCGCGTGTGGATGAATACGTGCAGGATGGTGGAGCTGTCTGACACCGTGGTGGCGTCAATGGCAGGCCTGTCAAGGTCGCTGCATTAGTACCAGATCTGGAGATGGGTTGGTGGGAGACGACGGCGACGGCCTATGCGCCGGACCGGTTGGACCCAGCCCCAGTATGTGGCTGGGCTGGGGCATCCGGCTTTTGATGTTAGGGTTTGGTGCGATGTCTGTTTGGTATTAGGCTCGGACATTCAGCACACCTACATCATGGGGATAGGAGTAGAGGCACGTGTTGTTAAGATAGTGACTTTAGACTTACTGATGTATTGCTTTGTAAGGTTTTTGAGAATAATTAATAAAATGGTTGCATGTGTCCTCCAGATGTAGAGGCCGGAGATATATCCTTTTTTTTTAAAATGTTACCGTCTTAGAGACAAAATACATTAATGCAGATAGTGCGCCTCATCGAAAATTGGTTAGGGCAAAAGAACTATAAACATTTCCGCACAAGCAAAAAATTACTCCATCCGTCCCAAAATAAGTGTCTCAAGCTTAATACAACTTTATAAAGTTATTACAAACTTAAGTCAGTTATTTTGGGACGGAGAGAGTATTACAGTAAAAATTTAGCATCACATATGTTTTCACTTTTCAGTGAGTACTGGCAGTTAATTTAAACCTGAAAAAAAACTACACAAGACATATCGAAGGGACATCCATCCAATCGATCTAATGGAATACTAATCCACAGGTAATTACTGATTACCTCCTTCTCGTTGCGGTATGCTGGAGCACAATCGATATGCCGATATCCAGCCTATATTGCGAAACACCAAAATTTCAGTACTTGGTAAAACAGGACTACTCCCTTCTATCCATATTACTAAATTATACTACTAACACTAAATCAGCAACAGTTAATATGGATCGGAGAGAGTAGTTACATTTTGGTATCTCAAAATAAATTCTCAATTTACAGAGCAAGCTTTACATATTCTGATTAAAAGAGACCTTGACGGCGGCGTAGACGGCCTCCCGTACGACGCCGGGTTCTGCCTTCCCTGTCGCCGTGCCGAGGCCAACCGACGGGATCCTGGCGCCGGTGTTGAGCACAAAGGATTCAGCCATCTGAGACTGAGAGTACCAACCTACGAGGGCTCGAGGATCGAAGCAGGCAAAGATAATCGTAAGAAGAAGAAAATCGCACCGAGACAGTGTGAGATGGGTCTCATCCTGGGGTATCGAACCTTGCACCGTTGGACGGCTGGCCGGAGGAGGCGAGGTAGAGGCGGGCGGAGTGGCGCCAGAGACAGAGAGAGCAGGTGGCGACCGGCGACGCGACCAAGGCGGCGAGGGACGGAGGGAGGCGGAGAGTGCGGAGACTTCGTGCGCAAAGTGGACCGTGGAGTGGAGTAATTAACTAGCGGGAAATTGCCTGGACAAAAGAAAGGTGGCGTCGCAGGCCTGGGGATGCCGCCATGGCCGTTGTTTGTCCGGTGCGCGAGCCCCCCGCTGTCGTCGTCAGGAACGTACGTCTGCTCCGGACAGCCACGCTCGAGCGGCAGCGCGTTGGTCGTCAGGAACGTACGTCTGCTCCGGACAACTTATTTCAAATTCGTGAACATTTTTATTGAAATCATGACTGTTTTTCAAATTCGTGAATGCTGTATACAGCTTCGCGAACATTTCTGAAAATTTTGGACATATTTTATGAAGCTCATGAATATTTTTTCGAATCGGCAAACATTTTTGAATACATGGCCTTTTCTAAAATTTGGGAACTATTTCCGAAATTCGCGAATATGTTTTCCTGCTGCGAACATGGTTTAGAAAATCATGAACATTTTTCTAATTCAAGAACATTTTTCAACCTCGCGAAAATTTTCAGAACAAGCAAACATTTTTTGTTTTCACGAATTTTTTTCTTTATTAAAATGTGAACATGTTTTTAATGTGCTAACTTTCTTACAATATCTTGAACATTTTTTGAATTTCTGAACATTTGTTTAAACTCATGAACATTGTTTTGAAACTCGTGAATAATTTGTAATAAATATATTTTTTTCTAAACGACAATTTGTTTTGCATCCATGAAGATTTTATGATTTCTTTAACATTTTTACTCAAAAATCATATAAACTTTGGAACCTTTTTTTGTCCCTAATTATTTGGAAGAACAATTAAACCAAAAGCGAAAATAAAAAGTAAGAAAAAAATTGAGCGCGTCCAGCCCCACAAACGGGCCGGCCCAAAGTTGTGGAGTGAAGGGGAAACCACAACTTTGTCTTCTTTTCTGTTTTTTTCTCTTCACTTTATCTTGTTTTGCTTTTCTTTATTTTTTTTATACTTACAAATATTCTAAATAAACATTACCAAAAATAATATACATATAAAATTTGAAAATAATTAATCTAGCATTTTTAAAATGTTAAATGTGTTTAAAGAAATGTTTTTCATGTATACAAAAAATTACAATGTCTATGGAAAAAGTTAATCATGTATTTAAAAGATGTTAATCAAGCATTTGAAAAATATAATAATATATTTCCAAATTATTAAATGTGCACACTTTTTTTCTGATGTATATGTAAAATGTACAGTTGTGCATGAAAAATGTAGACATGTGTTGAAGAAAAAAAGGAAAACGGAGACAGAATATCTGTGAAAACTGAAGAAAGAAAAATAACTCTTTAGTAACGAAGAAAAATCGAAAGACAACCATGAAATCCATGAGTAACAGAAGGTAAACAAAAAAAACTAAAGAAAAACGAAGGAAACGAAGAAAAAATATATGTCAGCAAATAGAATCAAAATGAAAGTAATCTAAAACAGAGATAGGAACTACAGAAAAAACAAAGAAAAAAAGAAAGAACAAAAAAAAACAGTAAAAATTGGAATAAAACATATAAAGAATACCCTAAGGAAAACGCATAGAACATAGCTACAATAAGGACGAGCGAACTGGCCAACCCAGTATAGTACAACGTACAAAAGAGCTACATGCGAGACGGAAGCAATTGTCACTATAAGCGAGATATAACTCTTATGAAAAATCCTAGCGGAAGCCGCTCTAATATGAGCATAGTGCGTGAAGCTCTTTGGTGAGTTGTCGATGAAGAGGGTTACTTTGAAGTTGTCTAAGTATGCTACATAGTGATAAATCATCTACTTGCGCTACATATGATATGCTGCCTTTGTTTAATTAGTTGATTGAGTAGTTTAAATTCGTGTTTGAAATGTGCTTTTTTTTTTAGCGAGTTAAGTTGTAAGAATTTAACTAGAAACCACTTTTTTATTAGCTCAACAAATTTAAGGAGTTAAGGCTTGAGGAGGCTTTTGTGGGGCTAAATTTTAAGGGTTCGGCTAGAGATGTTCTTTAGGGTTTCAACGGTGCCTTGCAAGATACAAGGCTTGGATGTACACGTGGTTTGGTATTTCGAGGCATATACTAGGAGATAAAACATATAATATCATCAAAATGCTTTATGAATTTGAAAATGTTTTTATTAGTAGGATCTTTTATATTCACCTTGATCCATATTATTTGTCTTAATTTTATCTAGATACGGATGTATCTAACACTAAAACGTGTCTTGACAAATCTAAGACAGGTAACATGGATCGAAGGGACTACCTATTTTCGTCAAAAGCTATCACGTAGTAATTGACCTAGTTACCACTTCATTGATAATAAAATTACAACATCGCAATGTACTTAGTTTGTTTATAAAATATTAGTTGGCATATGTCTTGGTAGTAGATGTGTTTGGAGGTTAGGCACTGATCCCACTCTAGTCGAATGCCTTCGTAGTATATTCTCCCTGTATAAATACCTCACCACATTTTCTTCAGTTCCATGTGATTAAAACATGCTGACATACCTTGTAAATATCTTCAGTCCCCTAATCACTTGTCATGAGGAGTAGAGCGTTATATACATCTCATATAAAGGAACGGTGGGAGTATCAGCTAGTACCAAAGACAAACTAGTTGCAACAACACAACTCAAACTCTAGTGTGACGATTAGCCATATATTCATGAAATTCCGTATGTGCCTGAAATATATATTTACATTTAAAGCCAACATGGGAATTCCGTATTGTATCAAACACTAGTTAGAGTCCCAAAGCTACAAATGGATTGGTTCATCTCTAGGACATAAGTTACAAACTATAAACCGATAGACCAAGAAAGAACTTGCGTTGTGAGTTTGTGACCATTTGGTTGGTTCAGATTGTAGAGGCCGGGTGTGAACCCGTTATGCGTGTATCCTCTTAATGGATGGTACGAGTCAACAAAAATGCACCGAGAATTCTGTTGGTTCAGATTCCTGAAAGCATAGTTGCTCCAGAACATTGCCTCCACAGAGATAGCAAGGAGCACACTAGCACTATGCTCATACTCACGCGACATTCATGGTGGAGGATACATAAGGGTGGGCTTCACTTTCACCTCCGACACCATCATCTTCAGATTTCCAGAAATCGTTGCTGCAATTCAAACGTTCAATTAGTGAAACAACGCGAGCGACTTGTAACAAACGACAAAACTGACTGCAACCCAAGCAATGAGTTACCTATTTGCATTGCCACAATGCTCTTCTAAGATGTTCCTTACTTTTTTCTCACTCTCGGCAGACGGTGCCAGAACAACACACTGATGGATGTAGAAGCAGCAACGACACATTTGTTGGAAGATAAACAAAATTTTTAAGACTGACTATGATAGAACGATGGAGGAAATTAGTAGTTACCAGGATTGATGGTGACGGACCATATCTAAGAATGCTCTCTGCAAAGACATATACAGCACATAAGTGCATCCAAGAAATGAATACCTGTACCATTGTCAATAAAAGAAGTTACAACTGAGAAGCAGTGCATGAATATAGGTGTTCACGAGAAGCCCATACAACCAAGTGACAACTGAGAACTGGGGCTATCAGATTAGTAAGTCAGAATCATCCTGATTTGGATATGTCATGATCATCATGTTCGTCGGACAGTCAGACTACCATTAAAGGAGATGAAATAGACAACAAAAATTCAGAACCATACTATGGAGGTTTTTAGTTCAACCAAAGAAGAGTTAACAAAATTTGTGGAATACAAGATAATAAACATAAAATAGAACTTGAATAGGGTGGAAATAAGAGGTGTAGATTGTATTTCATAGTTGATCAGTTCTAATGCAAAACGAAGAACATATATGAAACAAAATGCGAACATCCGAATGGCTTGCTTGTCTCCGGCAAATGTGGTACGGGGTCACCTAATGGCTTCATTTTTGAAACTAGAATGCTACAATCCTAAGGAAAACTGAAGAAAAACAAGACGCCTGATGCCAAAAACAGAGTCACTGGAGACCTAACCTGCTTTGATTTTCAAGAAACAGATGCCATTTCTGACAGGGGCATGTAAACATAAGCTGCAAAAGACATGTACCTCACTGTAGCGGGCATATAACAATTGCATAAGAGAAGTTCTCATAGCTTCCTCGTCTTGCAGCAGCTGTTCCAGGTCGTCCTGGTTACTTTCTTGTGCTTCAGGACTATATACAAAATCACGAATCTGGAATCCAATATGAAATACAGTAGAAGTTAACGGGTGACAAAATAAGGAAACAGAATGACATGGACAACAAACAAATCAACTAGTGTTATACCGGAGGCTCCTGGGATCGAAGTTACCTCGAGAAACTACAGTATGGGTAAACAGGGTGCCAAAGAGGGCCGGGCAACAAACTTACCAGGAAACCTTTGTCACTAGCATGTGCTTTAAAGTTGCCAACGACCTTAGCAAATAATGTTACGGTGTAGAGAGCATATTCATTATCCTCATAAAGCCTTTTAGATGACCTTGGTACCTATAATTAAACAACTAGCTCAACTGAATATAATCGCAAATAGGACAACTTTTAGGGCAAGAAAGATAAGCTCGTCACAAGGACAAATTAAAACAGCATTCGGGTGAAAGGGTTGCAAGTCAAATATATTTGGAATTTGAAATATATTTGTGGTTGTGAGTTCATGATCACCAGATCGGGAAAAGAAACACGTAGAACAGGTAGTTACCGAGTGAATCAATCAATGTGTGAAAATAGTTGAAATGACGGTTTGTCACCAATATTATCACTACTGAAGTGCATCCCGGAATTTCAAACTTACCACAAAGGTGTCAAGTGACTCATAGCATGACAACCAGTCCTTCTGGGAGCATTTTGGAACAATAGCAAGAAGTGTTGCTAGATGTTCCGAAGTGACTATATCCTCTGGTTTTACCAGGTTCGACAGATCACGCACGACTAAACTGTCACACAAGAAAGGCAGACCAATTAGAGTAGGAAAAAACAATGGATGGAAGGAGAAACTTGTCTTCTTATTTTAGAAGGGGATTTGAGGTCAAGCAACATTCTAGGGACTAGTGACATGGAGTCGCCAACATATTTTTTTTATTTCGATAAAGGGTGCTTTTATTAACTCATAATGTAGCATCAAGCAATCGCCAAGATAATTTACCTTACACTTTGCTTTCTGTAGATTGTTCTAAGGTGGTTCTTGACAGAATTATACTTTGCTGCTTGAACCTGCAAAAGGTCATCTTGAGCTTCTTTAAATTCAAAGTTCAGCCCAAAAACTTCAGTGGACAATTTTTGTTTGAAAGATCCTCAGTGGGCAATTTTCATCTGTTAAGATCCAATAACTCACACTACTAGAATTTTCCACTATGTGGCCGTCGGCATAGGGCCTTCTACCGTCGGCATAGGTATATGCCTACGGCTGCCGTCGGCATATCCCCGTCGGCGTAGAATACATCGGCGTAGATGCGCCGGCCGTCGGCATAGAAAATCCATCGGCATAGAAAAGTCGTCGGCACAGGTATCTATGCCTACGGTTTCCGTACAGCCGTCGGCGTAGTTTGGCCCTCAGTGTATTTTTCCACGAGACGGTCTCCAACGGCGCCGTTACTGCAGCGGTCGTTCCGCGGAGTGACACGTGGCGCATCTATGCCTACGGCTAGGCCATCGGCATAGATGGTAAATCTATGTGGTACATCTATGCCGACAGCCTGGCCGTCGGCATAGACGAGCCACGTGGCAGCATCAAGATTGAGCCCCAAACCACGACTACTCGGCAATCGGCACATATAAGGGCTTGGTGTAGCTGAAGAATAAAACACTATTCAAAATACAGTACCCACAATGCCAATGCCCAATAGCCAATGAATGACCACGCATGACAGTGTTAACAAGAAGTAGTCAGTTATCACCTTGAGCTCATCCTCGATCTTGGTGATCCGCGAGAGGATGCTGGCGATGATATCCTTGAGTGGCGACCTTGTTGGGTACTTGCCCTCATCCCACACAAACCTGCACGAAAATCCAAGGCAAAGCTTCCGTTAAGCTAAGCAGACGCGGCCGTGAAAACCAACAGCTGAATGCACAGACCTGGAGAGGTAGGAGTCGACT
The DNA here is from genome assembly GCF_904849725.1 of Hordeum vulgare subsp. vulgare. Lineage (NCBI taxonomy): Eukaryota > Viridiplantae > Streptophyta > Magnoliopsida > Poales > Poaceae > Hordeum > Hordeum vulgare. Next base: position 463,787,860 of record NC_058518.1, on the reverse strand, counting down.
GGGACGCCGTCGACGTTGATCAGGCCGCCGCTCTCGCCGGCGCCTCCCAGGTCCTCGATCTGCCTCCGGATCCTGTGCGAGGCCCCCTCGATGAAGAGGTTCGACTGCGCGCGCGGGAGCAACACAACAGACAGACAGACAACGATCGCATCATCGCATCAGAATTCAGAAACACCCTAACAGCAGCTAGCGCTAGCGAGCGAGCAAGGCATAGGTTTTATAGGGCAGGAGGGGGGCGCACCCTGATGAGGTCGTCGCTGAGGGCGAGGAGGGAGTCGAGCGTGCCGGATTTGAGGGCGGGGACGGTGAACTGCAGGAGGGGAGGCGGAGGAGGGAGTGATCAAGGCAAGCTCGGGGAGATTGGAGCAGCTAGCAGAAGAGATAACCGATCGAGGAGGAGGAGGAGGAGGAGGAAACGCTTGCTATATATGTACGCTTACGCGGTAGAGAGGGGTGTCGACGGAGTGGTGGGATACGGAGTCCTGGAGGCTGCGCCAGAGAGAGTTTCCGGCGGCGTCGTCGCCGGCGGGTTGCACGGGGAGGGCGGCGATCAAGTATTTCGTCGGCATGGTCCACCCGAGGTTGTGGTTTCAACTTTCAACTTCACGTCGTTTCGGTTTGATCTCCGATATGGATGGACCGACGGGTCGGTCGTTTTGTAATCCGTCCGGTCCTCTGCCAGGCGTGGTTGCAAGCAGGAGCAGTGTCTTGCAGAACAATTTATAGTCCCTCAAGATTATAAGCAGGCGTCCGAACATGATACGTCGGACATGCACACACGTGGCAAATGACGGATCATATCATCGGCCCACGTGTCTAAGCACCTCCCGAGTCCATGTCCCAATGAGCTCCCGTGGGGTAAAGCTGGCCATAGTGGGAGTAACTTAGGTACTATCATGTACTTGGAACTAGCAAACATGCTGATGTGATAGACCATTAAAGAAGAGAGAGGAGGTTAGAGTAACATAGGTAGATACTGTAACATGTTAAATGCTATGCTATTATGTGTCATGTATGTTAATAAATAAGGTCATCTATGCGGAAATTGCTTTTGGCTCCCGAGCTCTATGGAGCCCTTTAAATTTGAAACTCAAATTTCATGAAAATTCATATTTTTACATTTCAAAAAATTCTGAAAAAAATACAGGAATAAGTGAAGGCGTAACATACATGTGTGTAAATTTTCAGAAAAAAATACATCGAAATGAGGGCTGTGAAAAAAAGACAAATCTGAGGCTTTTTTACACATGACACTATTCATCATTTCAGGTCATGAATTTGTCTTTTTTGTGCAGATCGTATTTGAAGGTATTTCATCCTAAATTTTTGCACACATACGCATAACATCCTTCTTTACTTCCATATTTTTTTTTCAGATTTTTTTGAAACCGAAAAGTTTGAATTTTAAATTATTCAAAAATTTCGGCCTCCATGGAGGCCGAGCTCCAAACGTCCGCACTCGTCATCTATGATACTAGTTTATAATACTATGCACTATGAAGATAGTATCATATGCATCATACTACTATATGATACTCCCCACTATGACCAGCCTAAGATTGAAATTCGAAAACCCTATTTGAGGCCTTTTCCAATGTAAAGATGTTTACATTATAAAGTTTAACACCTAAAGCCTTCAATGCATTAGTGTTTAATTTGTTGTTGCTAAGAGCATGGCTAATAAGAAAGCACGCGAACGACTCTATACCGGTGTCATATCACCTGCAGCTTTTGTAAAAGCTCGCTCGTATAATGGTTTAGCTATAGATTGGCTGCTAAATTAACTGCAACATTAAATGCGTGCATGTAAAGGAGAGAGAAATACACATGATTGGAGGGGAAGAAGGAAGCACACTGTCGTGGTATTTCCGAGATAGATGACAGGGGTGGCTTAGTTCGTGGTTTGAGGCCGATGGACGCCGATGCCGTCTCGGAACGGGTGTATACGCAACACACATGACATCGATCTGCCCAGGTTCAGGGCCCTCTGACTAGGTAAAACCCCTAGTCCTACCTGTGTGACTATATGAGAATCACAGTACAAATGGTGCTCCTTGAGCTGTTCGTGAGGAGGGAGACGGAGCTCTTGCTGCCGGTCTCGCTGCCTCAGTGGTGTTCTACACGAGGGGTGGGATGGGTCGAATATCTGCCAGCCCCTCTCTTGGGGGGTTGGGGTTTGGCTTTATAGTCCAGCCGGAAGTCTAGACTATAATTTCAGGATTCCATGTATCCATTGATTGTTAATGCTTTGTTGCGGTGCTCTTTGACATGAGCACCTTAATCTCCATAAGTTTCTTTTGGCCCCGTTAGTAGCAGGATGGTAGGACAAAAGATGATGTGCAAGTTCTTATTGCAAGCACGCACGACTACCTTGGGATACATGCCTAATGTTTGATATTTGCCTAGATGATTATTACTTTTCTGTGTGCCTTGCCCCAAGTTAAATACATGATATCTCTCATCCATGCAGCGCCCAGCCATCCATCTCCCTAGCCTACAGTGTTTTAATCCTGCTGGTTACAAGTTGCTTTGCTTTTGCTGTTTTACTTTCGTTGCTTTCCATCATTATTTCTGTTGCCACATCACTTCCATATCACCGTTGCTACTAATATTTCGTTTTCAAGCAAGTATCTTTTAGGTGCGGTTGAATTGACAACTCAATTGTTAAAGCTTATAAATATTCTTTGGCTTCCCTTGTGTCGAATCAATAAATTGGGTTATCTTACCCGCGAAGACTGTTGTGATCCCCTACACTTGTGGGTTATCAGATGGCAAGACCCAAACCTTAAGCATATATCGAGTTTACTGCTATTTCTTTCTGCATGTCAATGTATTTGTTCCTATGACCATGAGATCATGGAACTTACTGGCACCGGAGGAATGCCTTGTCTGTATCAAACGATGCAACGTAACTAGGTGATTATAAAGATGCTATATAGGTATGTCCAAGGGTGTTTGTGGAGTTGGCTTGGATCAAGACCGAGATTTGTCACTCCGTATGACGGAGAGGTTTCTCTGGGGCCACTCAATAATACAACATCACACTAAGCTAGCAAGCAATGTGGCTAAGGAGTTAGTCATGGGATCTTGTATTAGGAACGAGTAAAGAGACTTGCCGGTAACGAGATTGAACTAGGTATGGAGATATCGATGATCGAATCTCGGGCAAGTAACATACCGATGGACAAAGGAACGACGTACGAGATTAGTTGAATCCTTGATATCGTTGGTTCAACCAATATAGATCTTCGCAGATGGTTATTGACTGTAGAGGTGTCTCGGTCATGTCTGCATAGTTCTCGAACCCGCAGGGTCTGCACACTTAAAGTTCGGTGATAGTATAGATATAGTCGAGTTATTGTGTTGGTAACCGAAGGTTGTTCGGAGTCCTGAATGAGATCCCGGACATGACAAGGTGCTTCATAATGGTCCGGATATGAATATTGATACATGAAAAGTTGGTATTCGGGTTCCGAAAGAGTTCCGGAAGGTTACCGGTTTTGTGACGGAATTCCCGGTAAAGTTCCGGGGGTCTACCGGAAGGATCCACCTGTCCCGAAGGGCCCCATGTGCTGTTAGAGGTGGCACACCAGCCCCTGGTGAGTTGGCCGCACCTCCCACATAAAGGCCCATGCGACCATGGTGGTAGGCTAGCCCAGAGTAGGTCGGTGCCCCACCTGGCTTGGCGGCCAAGCCACCTGATGTGGTCGTCACCCCTCCCTAGGTGAAACCCTAAGGGCCGACCGCCTGCACCCTACCCCCTATATATATATATGAGAGGGAGAGGGAGGGCAGCCACACCTGAAATAGGCACGACATATATGAGAGGGAGAGGGAGGACTGCCTGCACCCTCTCTTTCTCTCTCATATGTTTTTTTGTTTCTCTTACAATGTTCCCAAACAAAAGGAGGTTTGCGGCCTTGGCATTCATAACCTCAAAGCATTGAATGACACCGTAGTGGTTATGGACGGCAAAGATGACTGATGCCCTCGCATGGAACCCGCTGCAAGTGGAACTCTTGGATGATGCCAGGGTGATCTTCCTCGCTTCGTCCACAATCCACATTGGCAATGGCGCCATCACTTTGTTCTGGCACGATCATTGGATCGAGGGCTACCATTAGGCTGGTCGTAATGAGTATCATAGCTAGTATCATGCATGCCAACTAGACAACTTTGATGATGTGGCATAGAATTAAATAAAGAAAGAGAGAGTTGAGTATCATATCATGATACCGTATCATATTAAATGTTGTACTACTTTGTGTCTTGCATGTCAATAAATTGCCTATTTTATGATACTAACATATGATACTATGCATTACGGGTGTAGTATCATAGACTAGTATCATATACATGATACTAGTATATGATACTCACCATTACAACCAGCCTAACCCCCGAATCACGTCGGACCTGGCAGCCTTGGTCAAGCCAAGTGCCATGTCCACCCGTATAGTTCCTGCCGCACAATGTTGGCAAAACTATTCAAAACACTTGCTATGAGTGGCAGAATGAGGGGAATGGTAGTTTTAAGTGAATGGTCCTCACATAGTCCATGGCCAGGGGTGGCTTCGAGGGTCTGGATATCGGCTTGTGGCACTGACTCTCAACTCTTGTAACTGTGACTGCTTTCTATCTTAATATATCGGCACACAGATCTCGTTGGTATTTTCCAAAAAAAAGGCACACTTTATAGCTGCATTAGGCACCCGAAAGTTAAGACCAGACTTCTTTGAGAGACAGTAAGCACATTATATATATAGAATGTATTTTTCCTATATATATATATATACACACACACACTCTCTCTCTCTCTCTAGACAACAACAAAAATAACGCACTGCGAAATATAGCGAGGCCCATCACCAAATGCTACACAAGTCATAGCGCGCTAATATCATGTTATATTTTAAAATAGCGTTTGCAAAAAGAAAATGTCAACTGTATATCAAGAAATAAAGTATTTCGGCAACTAAATCTTTCCAATGAGTAACACATGCACAATGGCTAAATCCGAGGCAAAAGAAAAAGAATGCTTGTTTATCCTATCATGACACAATAGATAACACAAGCTTCAATTTACATATAATTACAAAGAGAATAAAGCATCAAATTGTTAGTTGTTACTTGTGGCACAGTAGGTGACACAAGCTTCAGTTCACTACAAAGCATAACTACAGGGGTACATAGTATAAACACAAGCTTCAGTTCGTTATCGAGTATAACACAAACTATACTTTACAAAAAGAAGGAAGAATCAAAATATATGTACTCCTGCATGTTTTCAATCTGTATACAATTACAAATTCAGAACAAACTTGTGACCTGACAACTCAGTACACGGAAATGTACATAGTTACTTAGTCAAATCATAAACTAGCCATGAAAACTAGGGTTCGGTCTCAGAAAGATAGTTACTTAGTCAAATCATAAGGGATGAGAACTAGGATTGGGCCTGAGAAGGAGAGTGAGAAGGGCGTGATCGAGGGGTGGTTTTGGACTTTCGGGCCTGCTGAGTTGTGATTTTCTTAATTTTGCATCATGTGCATGCTATAACATTAAGTGTTACAATGTCATAGTAAGACGTAGCGCACTAAGCCATAGCGGCCAAAATTGCTAAAACATAACGTCTTCTTTTCTAATACGCTATAACCCTATTATAACGATGAAATAGCGTGCTATTTTCTTCGTTGACTTCAGATGAACTTAAGAGCAAGTTTTTCTGGATTTTTCTCTGATCACACGTCACACATTACACTAGTAGAAAACAGGGCTATCGTTCGGCCCTGGCCAGCCCATTAGTCCCGGTTCTTCAAGAACCGGGACCAATGGGGGGGGGGTATTAGACCCGGTTCGTGAGTCCAGGGGGCCGGTCGGGACCTTGTGGGCATTGGTCCCGGTTCGTGTAGAACCATTTATCCCGGTTCGAGCCACGAACCGGGACCAATGGTCCTCGTTGCTGGCCCACAACCATTGGTCCCGGTTCGTGGCATGAACCGGGACAGAAGGGGTGGCTTTAGTCCCGGTTCATGCCACGAATCGGGACAAACAACTTGCCTATATATACCCACCGCCGCGGCAGAGCACTCCACAGTGCTCTGTTTTTTCAATCATGCGAGGAGAGGGCATTTGGGTGCTCTAGTTCACCTCATATGCACATGACACTACATGAATCAGCTTCTTTGCCGTCTGCCATAGCGGACGGCAAAGAGATCTCCACCGACGGCAAAGGTCTTTGCCGTCAGCCTCCGGTCGGCAAAGATTCTGCGTCAGCCTACGACGGCATTATAACTTCTTTGCCGCCAGCCTCCCCGAAGCGGATGGCAAAGAGCTTTGCCATCAACTTTTCACAAGAACAGACGGCAAAGAGATCGAGATGGCAGCCGACAGGTGTTGCCTCCGTTAGGGGCTAACGGAGGCTTTGCTGTCTGCCTCCGGTCTTCTTTGCCGTCTGCCTAGCCCTCTTCTTTGCCGTCTGCCTGGCCTCCTCTTTGCCATCTGCCTACCGTGGAGAGCCTTTGCGGTCTGCCGAGAGCTCTTTGCCGTGTGCTGGCTGATGGCAAAGGGCTTTGCCATCTGCTGGCAGATGACAAAGAGCCTGCATTGCTCATTTTTTTTGTCTATCTTCTATTATTTCCCTGCATTTTCATATCACATTTTCAACAACATATAGTTTCAGACATCTTCAACACATATATTTCATAGCATATATATTTTCAACATCATCACGAAATATTTAACAAGCTAGAGAACACATAGGCTAGCACAATACATAGTTTCACATAGTTCATCTATATATATACATACATAAGTTTTACATTGTTCGTCAACACAAATGAAAAAAAACTAAACACTAACAGTCCATCGATGCCAGCTTCCATGAAATGAATAAAATCTGCAAAAATGGGAGTAATTAAGGAAGTTAGAAGAAGAAGAAGAAAGAAAAGACTAACTATTATCACTATTCGATTTAGAACTTTCAGTAAAAAATACTAACATTTTTTGCATCCAATTTAGTATACCAAGAGCGGGAGCACTAACCAGGGGAATAAATTTAATTTGGGAGTGGATTTTAGTAGCTGAAGGTTAGCAGTTATGTTAACCACTTAGACCACTAACTAAATTAGGGACTAACACAAGAGCATTACTTCCAGGAGTAGAATCCTAACTACAAGAGCATCAAACAGGAACAGGTCTATAGGAACCACACCATGTCCAGGAAGGAAACAAAACATGGTACAAGGACATTATAAACAGAAGTGTAGCTTCAAGTACGTTTGGGCTGTTTTTTTGGCCCATAAATCTTATTAAATAGACCAACCAATCATGTCTTAATACCAAAAAATAAACACAAGTGTTGCAGCAAGTAGTCCAGAAGGATTATTTAGTTTAATATGATTTTAATAGCTGAAACTTAGAAGTTTAGTTAACCACTTAGAGCACTAACTGAATTAGGAATCATAGCAATAACATATCATCAATTGAGGAGTAGAATTCTAATTAACCACAAGATCATCTAACAGCAACAAAGAAGTCTATATATAGCTACCCCCAGATCATTTACTTTACAAGCAAGCACCACATAATAAACCATAACGGAGCAGGGAGAGGAGCTCAACATTCGGGTTTTGTAGCCGATGACTTTCATCCACCATTGTCACATGGCATACGAGTATACCTCAGGAAGCGCCCATTCCATCGCAAACTCTACTGCATCAAAGCAATAGTCAGTTAGTCACTCCGACAGGCGTGAGTAACAAGCCAATTGATAGTCTGATTCATTCATATAAAATTCACTCAGCAAAATAAATCTCAAACCAGACAAAATTACGCTGATAAAACATTAGTAATTTCGGTTCAGAGATAGCCTAAGTCACCTTTTACCCAGCGCAACCTTGTATATGCTAAAAATAGCTTGTTTGGCATGTGTTGGTTTTCACTTTCAGTTTTGGAAATATTTCAGCAACAACCAAAATCACCAAAAGAAAATTTCTGTGATTTTGATTTTAATTTCCACCATAGAGCCAAACCATTCACTTGTGAAATTACTGAAATATTCTGAACGGAAGGGAAATATTTCAGTGTCTACTAAAAATGTTAGTATTTTTTACGCATAAAACAACGTCGAACCTTAAGTGTGCAGACCCTGCGGGTTCGAGAACTATGTAGACATGACCCGAGAGACTCCTCGGTCAATATCCAATAGCGGGACCTGGATGCCCATATTGGATCCTACATATTCTACGAAGATCATATCGTTTGAACCTCAGTGCCAAGGATTCATATAATCCCGTATGTCATTCCCTTTGTCCTTCGGTATGTTACTTGCCCGAGATTCGATCGTCAGTATCTGCATACCTATTTCAATCTCGTTTACCGGCAAGTCTCTTTACTCGTTCCGTAATACAAGATCCCGCAACTTACACTAAGTCACATTGCTTGCAAGGCTTGTGTGTGATGCTGTATTACCGAGTCGGCCCCGAGATACCTCTCCGTCACACGGAGTGACAAATCCCAGTCTCGATCCATACTAACTCAACAAACACCTTCGGAGATACATGTAGTGCATCTTTATAGTCACCCAGTTACGTTGTGACGTTTGATACACACAAAGCATTCCTCCGGTGTTAGTGAGTTATATGATCTCATGGTCATAGGAACAAATACTTGACACGCAGAAAACAGTAGCAACAAAATGACACGATCAACATGCTACGTCTATTAGTTTGGGTCTAGTCCATCACATGATTCTCCTAATGATGTGATCCCGTTATCAAGTGACAACACTTGCCTATGGTCAGGAAGCCTTGACCATCTTTGATCAACGAGCTAGTCAACTAGAGGCTTACTAGGGACAGTGTTTTGTCTATGTATCCACATATGCACTGTGTTTCCAATCAATACAATTATAGCATGGATAATAAACGATTATCATGAACTAAGAAATATAATAATAACTAATTTATTATTGCCTCTAGGGCATATTTCCAACAGTCTCCCACTTGCACTAGAGTCAATAATCTAGTTCACATCACCATGTTATTGCAACGAATCCAACACCCATATAGTTCTGGGGTCTGATCACGTCTTGCTCGTGAGAGAGGTTTTAGTCAATGGTTCTGAAACTTTCAGATCCATGCGTTCTTTACAAATCTTTATGTCATCTTATAGATGCTGCTACTACATGCTATTCGGAAATGCTCCAAATATCTACTCTACTATACGAATCCGTTTCACTACTCATAGTTATTCGGGTTAGTGTCAAAGCTTGCATCGACGTAACCCTTTACGATGAACTCTTTAACCACCTCCATAATCGAGAAAAATTCCTTAGTCTATTTAGTTACTAAGGATAACTTTGACCGCTGATCAGTGATTCAATCCTGGATCACTCTTTGTACCTCTTAACAGACTTGCTGCAAGGCACACATCACGTGCGGTACTCAGCATGGCATACTTTAGAGTCTACGGATAAGGCATAGAAGATGACCTTTGTCTATTCTCTTTATTCTGCCGAGGTGGGGTTTTGAGTCTTACTCAAATTCACACCTTACAACACAACCAAGAACTCCTTCTTTGCTGATCTATTTTGAACTCCTTCAAAAACTTGTCAAGGCATGCATCTTGTTGAAACTTCCATTAAGCGCTTTCGATCTATCTCCATAGATCTTTGATGCTCAACGTTCAAGTAGCTCAATCCAGGTATTCCTTTGAAAACTCCTTTCAAACAACCTTGCATGCTTTACAGAAATTCTACATTACTTCTGATCCACAATATGTCAACCACATATACTTATCAGAAATTCTATAGTGCTCCCACTCACTTCTTTGGAAATACAAGTTTCTCATAAACCTTGTACAAACCCAAAATCCTTTATCATCTCATCAAAGTGTATATTCCAACTCCGAGATGCTTGCACCAGTCCATTTAAGGATCGCTGGAGCTTGCATACTTGCTAGTATCTTTAGGATCGACAAAACCTCATGGTTGTATCTCATACAATGTTTGCTCAAGGAAACCGTCGAGGAAACAATGTTTTGACATCCTACATGTAATATTTCATAAATAATGCAGCAACTACTAACATAATTCTAACAGACTTTTAGCATCGCTACGAGTGAGAAAGTCTCATCATAGTCAACTGTTTGATCTTGTCGGAAACATCTTTGCGACAAGTCGAGCTTTTCTTAATAGTGACTTATCACTATCATCGTCTGTCTTCCTTTTAAAGATCCATCTTTACTCAATAGTCCTATGACCATCAAGTAGTTCTTCCAAAGTCTACACTTTGTTTTCATACATGGATCCTCTCTCGGATTTCATGGCTTCCAGCCATTTGTCGGAATCTGGGCCCACCATTGCTTTCTCCATAACTCGTAGGTTCACTGTTGCTTCAACAACATGACCTCCAAGACAGGGTTACCGTACCACTCTGTAGTAGTACACGACCTTGTCAACCTACGAGGCTTGTAGTAACTTGATTCGATGCTCGATGATCACCATCATCAGCTTTCACTTCAATTGGTGTAGGCGCCACAGGAACAACTTCCTGCGCCCTGCTGCACACTGGTCGAAGTGATGGTTCAATAACCTCATCAAGTTCTACCACCCTCCCACTCAATTCTTTCGAGAGAAACCTTTCCTCGAGAAAGGATCCGTTTCTAGAAACAAACACTTTGCCTTCGGATCTGAGATAGGAGATGTACCCAACTGTTTTGGATATCCTATGAAGATGCATTTATCCGCTTTGGGTTCGAGCTTATCAGAATGAAACTTTTTCACATAAGTGTCGAAACCCCAAACTTTCAAGAAACGACAGTTGAGATTTCTCTAAACCTCAGTCTATACCGTGTCATCTCAACGGAAATACGTGGTGCCCCATTTAAAGTGAATGCGGTAGTCTCTAATGCTTAACCCATAAACGATAGTGGTAATTCAATAAGAGACATCATAGCATGCACCATACCAAATAGTGTGTGGCTATGACGTTCAGACACATCAGCACACTATGATGTTCTAGGTGGCATGAACCGCGAAACAATTTCCGCATTGTCTTAACCGCGTACCAAAACTCGTTACTCAGATATTCATTTCTATGATCATATCGTAGACAGTTTATCCTCTTGTTACGACGAACTTCACTCCGAAACAGAATTGAACTTTTCAATATTTCAGACTTGTGATTCATTAAGCAAATACTCTAGTATCTACTCAAATCGTCATTGAAGTAAGAACATAATGATATCCACTGCGTGCCTCAGCACCCATTGGACTGCATACATCAAAATGTATCACTTCCAACAAGTTACTATCTTATTTCATCTCAATGAAAAACAAGGCCTTGCTCATGTGGTATGATTTGCATGTCACTAGTGATTCAAAATCAAGTGAGTATAAAGATCCATCAGCATGGAGCCTCTTCATGCAATTTATACCAACATGACTCAAGCGGCAGTGCCACAAGTAAGTGGTACTATCATCATTACTTCGTATCTTTTGGCACCAATATCATGAACATGTGTAACACTACGATCGAGATTCAATAAACCATTGAAGGTGATTATTCAAGAAAATAGAGTAACCATTATTCTCTTTAAATGAATAATCGTATTGTAATAAACACGATCCAATCATGTTCATGCTTAACGCAAGCACCAAATAACAATTATTTAGGTTTAAGACCAATCCCGATGGTAGAGGGAGCGTGCGACGTTTGATCATATCAACCTTGGAAACACTTCCAACACGTATCGTCACCTCGCCTTTAGCTAGTCTCCGTTTATGCCGTAGCTTTCATTTCGTGTTACTAATCACTTAGCAACCGAACCGGTATCCAATACCCTCATGCTACTAGGAGTACTATTAAAGTACACATCAACATCATGTATATCAAATATACTTCTTTCGACTTTTGCCAGCCTTCTTATCTACCAAGTATCTAGAGTTCCTCCGCCTCAGTGACTGTTCCCCTCATTACAGAAGCACTTAGTCTCGGGTTTGGGTTCAATCTTGGGTCTCTTCATTAGTGCAGCAATTGTTTGCCGTTTCACGAAGTATCCCTTCTAGCCCTTGCCTTTCTTGAAACTTAGTGGTTTTACAAACCATCAACTATTGATGCTCCTTCTTGATTTCTACTTTCGCAGTGTCAAACATCGCGAATCGCTCAAGGATCATTGTATCTATCCTTGATATGTTATAGTTCATCACGAAGCTCTCATAGCTTGGTGGCAGTGACTTTGGAGAACCATCACTATCTCATCTGGAAGATTAACTCCCACTTGATTCAAGTGATTGTCGTACTCAGACAATCTGAGCACACGCTCAACGATTCAGCTTTTCTCCTTTACTTTGTGGACAAAGAATCTTGTCGGAGGTCTCGTACCTCTCAACAAGGGCACGAGCATGAAATCACAATTTCATCTCTTTAGAACATCACTTATGTTCCGTGACGTTTCAAAACGTCTTCGGTGCCTTGCTTCTAAGCCATTAAGTATTTTGCACTGAACTATCGTGTAGTCATCAGAAACGTGTATGTCGGATGTTCACAGCATCCACAGACGACGCTCGAGGTGCAGCACACCGAGTGGTGCATTAAGGACATAAGCCTTCTGCGCAACAATGAGGACAATCCTCTTCAAAGTTTGCTACTATCAACTTTCAACTAAATTTTCTCTAGGAACATATAAAAACAGTAGAGCTATAGCGCAAGCTACATCGTAATTCGCAAAGACCATTAGACTATGTTCATGACAATTAGTTCAATTAATCATATTACTTAAGAAGTCCCACTCAAAAAGTACATCTCTCTAGTCATTTGAGTGGTACATGATCCAAATCCACTATCTCAAGTCCGATCATCACGTGAGTCGAGAATAGTTTCAGTGGTAAGCATCTCTATGCTAATCATATCAACTATACGATTCATGCTCGACCTTTCGGTCTCATGTGTTCCGAGGCCATGTCTGCACATGCCAGGCTCATCAAGCTTAACCCGAGTGTTCTGCGTGTGCAACTGTTTTGCACCCGTTGTATGTGAACGTTGAGTCTATCACACCCGATCATCACGTGGTGTCTCGAAACGAAGAACTGTCGCAATGGTGCACAGTCGGGGAGAACACAATTTCGTCTTGAAATTTTAGTGAGAGATCACCTCATAATGCTACCGTCGTTCTAAGCAAGATAAGGTGCAAAAATGATTAAAGTCACATGCAATTCATAAGTGACATGATATGGCCATCATCACGTGCTCCTTGATCTCCATCACCAAGCACCGGCACGATCTTCTTGTCACCGGCGCCACACCATGATCTCCATCAACGTGTCGCCATCGGGGTTGTCGTGCTACTCATGCTATTACTACTAAAGCTACATCCTAGCAAAATTGTAAACGCATCTGCAAGCACAAACGTTAGTATAAAGACAACCCTATGGCTCCTGCCGGTTGCCGTACCATCGACGTGCAAGTCGATATTAACTATTACAACATGATCATCTCATACATCCAATATATCACATCACATCATTGGCCATATCACATCACAAGCATACCCTGCAAAAACAAGTTAGACGTCCTCTAATTTTGTTGTTGCATGTTTTACGTGGTGACCATGGGTATCTAGTAGGATCGCATCTTACTTACGTAAACACCACAACGGAGATATATGAATTGCTATTTAACCTCATCCAAGGACCTCCTCGGTCAATTTTGATTCAACTAAAGTTGGAGAAACTGACACCCGCCAGTCATCTTTGAGCAACGGAGTTACTCGTAGCGATGAAACCAGTCTCTCGTAAGCGTACGAGTAATGTCGGTCCGAGCCGCTTCGATCCAACAATACCTCGGAATCAAGAAAATACTAAGGAGGGCAGCAAAACGCACATCACTGCCCACAAAAACTTTTGTGTTCTACTCGAGAAGACATCTACGCATGAACCTAGCTCATGATGCCACTCTTGGGGAACGTCGCATGGGAAACAAAAATTTTCCTACGCGCACGAAGACCTATCATGGTGATGTCCATCTACGAGAGGGGATGTTCGATCTACGTACCCTTGTAGACCGCACAGCAGAAGCGTTAGTGAACGCGGTTGATGTAGTGCAACGTCCTCACGTCCCTCGATCCGCCCCGCGAACCGTCCCGCGATCAGTCCCACGATCTAGTGCCGAACGGACGGCAGCTCCGCGTTCAGCACACGTACAGCTCGACGATGATCTCGGCCTTCTTGATCCAGCAAGAGAGACGGAGATGTAGATGAGTTCTCCGGCAGCGTGACTGCGCTCCTTAGGTTGGTGGTGATCTTATCTCAGCAGGGCTCTGCCTGAGCTCCACAGAAACGCGATCTAGAGGTAAAACCGTGGAGATATGTGGTCGGGCTGCCGTGGCAAAGTTGTCTCAAATCAGCCCTAAAACCTCCGTATATATAGGGGGAAGAGGGGGAGCCTTGCCTTGGGGTCCAAGGACCCCCAAGGACTTCGGCCGAGCCAAGGGGGGAAGGCCTCCCCTTCCAAACCGAATCCAACTTGGTTTGGAAAGTGGAGTCCTTCTTCCCTTTCTCACCTCCTCCATTTTTATTTTCTTTTCTCTTTGATTTTCTTCCTATGGCGCATAGGGCCTTCTTGGGCTGTCCCACCAGCCCACTAAGGGCTGGTGTGCCACCCCCAAGGCCTATGGGCTTCCCCGGGGTGGGTTGCCCCCCCCCCCCCCCGGTGAACACCCGGAACCCATTCGTCATTCCCGGTACATTCCCGGTAACTCCGAAAACCTTCCGGTAATCAAATGAGGTCATCCTATATATCAATCTTCATTTCCGGACCATTCCGGAAACCCTCATGACGTCCGTGATCTCATCCGGGACTCCGAACAACATTCGGTAACCAACCATATAACTCAAATACGCATAAAACAACGTCGAACCTTAAGTGTGCAGACCCTGCGGGTTCGAGAACTATGTAGACATGACCCGAGAGACTCCTCGGTCAATATCCAATAGCGGGACCTGGATGCCCATATTGGATCCTACATATTCTACGAAGATCTTATCGTTTGAACCTCAGTGCCAAGGATTCATATAATCCCGTATGTCATTCCCTTTGTCCTTCGGTATGTTACTTGTCCGAGATTCGATCGTCAGTATCCGCATACCTATTTCAATCTCGTTTACCGGCATGTCCCTTTACTCGTTCCGTAATACAAGATCCCGCAACTTACACTAAGTCACATTGCTTGCAAGGCTTGTGTGTGATGTTGTATTACCGAGTGGGCCCCGAGATACCTCTCCGTCACACGGAGTGACAAATCCCAGTCTCGATCCATACTAACTCAACGAACACCTTCGGAGATACCTGTAGAGCATCTTTATAGTCACCCAGTTACGTTGTGACGTTTGATACACACAAAGCATTCCTCCGGTGTTAGTGAGTTATATGATCTCATGGTCATAGGAACAAATACTTGTCACGCAGAAAACAGTAGCAACAAAATGACACGATCAACATGCTACGTCTATTAGTTTGGGTCTAGTCCATCACATGATTCTCCTAATGATGTGATCCCGTTATCAAGTGACAACAATTGCCTATGGTCAGGAAACCTTGACCATCTTTAATCAACGAGCTAGTCAACTAGAGGCTTACTAGGGACAGTGTTTTGTCTATGTATCCACACATGCACTGTGTTTCCAATCAATACAATTATAGCATGGATAATAAACGATTATCATGAACTAAGAAATATAATAATAACTAATTTATTATTGCCTCTAGGGCATATTTCCAACAATATCTGAATTGACGAAGATGTTCAGCTGCCAAGTCAGAAAGATAGCACACTTACAACATTGAACACGACAGGAGCCCCAAGGCGTGCACACCAAAAAAACGCAATCAGCATATGCTTATTTATTTTTATCAAGGCATCCGGTAAATCCAGAAACAGAAACTGAGTCCTCACCGATCTCAAGATCGTGCCAAGGATGCGCGTACACTGCCCTCCTCGACAGCGACGACATGATTCTCTCGTTGAGCTTCGATGCCGGCCGGCTCGTCGGCTGCTGCGCGGCGGCGGCGGCACTCGTCGATTCCTCTTGGCTCATCTTGCTGCCTGCCTACCAAGATGAACCCACTTATCAGACCTCGGAAGAAGAGCCAATCCCCTTACAGGATGATGAAACAACACACATGTCAGAAACATAACATCACATAGTAGTTAAACATAGAGTATAATTGTTTCAGGTCACAAACATCACCAAAAGGGTCACACTAATAGTTCAACATAGAGAAGTACCAGTTGCATTTCTCACATAGTTCTCACAAGCAAATGGACTAAACTTGTTTAAGAGGGCTAGCATCAGTAGTTTTGCTTGTTGTAGATGCACTTGGAAGTGAAGAAGCACTTGCAATGGCTGGTGCCCTCAACCTTGTCATTGGGCTTGAAGTTGCAATAGTAGGTTGAGTACCTTGCTTAGTTGGTGTCTTAGGAGAAGAAGTTGCTGCAATGCTTGCTTCAGCCTTTGATTTTTTCCTACAATTCAATACAACATTGTTTGCAATTAATGTGAAGTTTTAGATGATGACCCACTAAGTTCATTTTGGGACCATACTACTGTGAAGTTTGTGAGAAAAAATTGTTTAGGTCAAGTTAAACTAAGCAAGTAACAAAAAAGTGCATAAATAAATCCTATAAAAATTGGCTAGCTTAGTTTTATAAGCATTTATAGTTTTAGACAAAGTATTTAAGTAGAAAAAACTAAAAATGATCTATGGGATAAAACCAAGGAAGTGATGAGCAACTACAAACTTAGGGCTTGTTGTTAAAAAAGAAAGACTTCCAGGATTGGCTGCTGCATAGTAATGGGAGTACTACAAATAACTGAGCAAGTGTTGTCCATCAGATCTTTCGAAAAAAATTTAAAGTCTATCAACATAGACAGTAGCACTTGGGATGTATTAGAGAAGCTTACAAAATATATCTCAGCTGCTCCATGAACCATACCCAATTGGCTGCTGCATAGTAATGGTTTGTATTTCTAAGAAAAAAGTGAAGTTTGATCCCAGATGACATGAGCTGATGATTATAACGTATGACATGCTACTGAAGCAAAAAATCAACTCCTGACTTATTACTACTAAGAAAATAGTTCTTGCAAAGCCTCTACTTTAACCATGTATAAATCTGCATAGGCATATACTGTTATGTCATTGCCTCCTAAGTACTCCCTCCGTCCCGAAATACTTGTCCTAGGAATGGATATAATGAATGTTGAACCTGTAACTCCTCGCCTGGTTCAGTAGCCAGCTTAGTTTTCCTTCAGTTAGCAGAATAAACGACCAAGTCGCGTGTGCATATACACAATGAGGTCGATCCTAGTTTTCAGTTAGTAGTTAGCTACGTGAACGGAGGGAGCATATAGTGATAGCCAATTTAAATTCAGCATACAAAGTTTAATAGACGCTCGACTGGAATATGCCTTGGTCACCAAATATTAAAACACATTTAGCACATGAACATGAACTGGGCTGCATAGCGCTACATCACTAACTGGAATCGCTTTTCTCTGGTGACTCTAAGACCAAGATGATCACACGGAACAAACAACCATCACAGGAACCACATAGACCACCTAGAGGACATTGGAATGGCCAGAGCAAAATGGTGCCTGCACCAACCATATTCTGCAATTAATCATGGGACTTAACCCAGAGGGAAGGGTACGTGCTCACCTGCCTAAGAAGAAGGACCAAAGCCTGGGGCGGGGTAGGGCAGGGGCTTGGGTCCGTGGGCGTGCGCCGAGACGGCTCCGGTGGAGCTCGAGGGAGAGGAGGGGGTGGTGGAGATGGCGACGGTGGACAGGAGGGGGCGTCCGTGGACGGCGGGGTCGAGCGGCGTGCGGCGCCGATGCTGCTGTCGTGTGGCAGTCGTGACGGCCCCGTCGAGGTCGCCCATCTCCCACGAATCCAGCAGTCACGACGGTCCTCCTCCATGCCTATCTGCTGTCACGTGGCCTGATCTGCTCTTCTCGCGGGTAGCTGGCTGGCTAGACGGCAGCAGCGAGGCGGGGGGCGGGCGTGGCCATGGGTGGTCGGGGACGAGCTCGTCGATAGGAATGGGATCTAGGGAGGAGCGCGATGGCGGAGCAAGCCGCACGGACGGGAGGGAGAGGCAGATGGATATGGATCTGGGAGAGAGGGCAGATGGGAGGGGGGAGATGGGGCGTTAAAAGGCCATCCCCTTTGCCGTCCGCGTGGGGATCAAGCTTAAGGCAAAGGGGTCGAGGCAGACGGCAAAGGGGCCCTATGCTGACGGTAAAGAAACCCTTAACGGTAACGGGAACGACTTGAGCTGCGGTGACCCTTTAACGTCTGCCAAATCATTCTTTGCCATCAGTCGTGTCTTTGCCGTCTGTCTATTTCATCTTTACCGTCCGCCAGCAGATGGCAAAGAAAGCACTGATGGCAATGAGCATCTTTGCCATCAGCCATTCCTTTGTCGTCTGTTTGCTCGCAGCTGACGGCAAAGAGTCTCTTTGCCATCAGCCAGCGGACGGCAAAGATCAGGCAGACGGTAAATAACTGAATTCTAGTAGTGTGAGGTGTTCGATGAAATTCCCGAGCCACACTAGTTAAGCTTTCTCCTCTCGAAGCTCGACCTAGGAGCTCCATTTTTTTCGAGATTTGTCTAGATTTAGGGGTTCGTCACGCCCCGTCCCCGTTTTCACCGCCGTTGATCGCCCGCGCCGATCTCGTCGCCGGCACCACCGTGGTGAGCCTCTTGTTCTTATCTTCTTTATGATACTTGTCTGATTTTCTTACTTTAGATAGATATTTGTCTGATTTTCTTACTTTAGATAGATATTTGTCTGATTTTCTTAATTTTGGCACACATAATTATATGTAATGCACGCAGATGAACCGGCAATGGATGTATGGTGACAGACCCACCTCCGAGTACATTAAGGGCGTGCATATTTTTCTCGAAGTGGCTGAGGCAAAGAAGAAGAATTGTTTTATGTGTTGTCCATGCAGTAAATGTGGGAATACGAAGTCTTACTCTGACCGGAAAATCTTTCACACCCACCTGCTTTACAAGGGTTTCATGCCATACGATAATGTTTGGATGAGGCACGGAGAAATAGGGGTTATGATGGAAGACGGCGAAGAAGAAGAGGACGATGACAACTATGTGCCCCCTGAATAAGGTGATGCTGCAACGGGGGGAGCTGCTGAAGATCAAGAGGAACCAGACGATGTGCCCGATGATGCTGCAACGGGGGAAGCTGCTGAAGATCAAGAGAAACCAGACGATGTGCCCGATGATGATCTCCGTCGGGTCATTGTCGATGCAAGGACGCAATGCGAAAGTCAAAAGGAGAAGCTGAAGTTCGATCGCATGTTAGAGGATAACAAAAAAAGGTGTACCCCAATTGTGAAGATGGCAACACAAAGCTGGGTACCGTACTGGAATTGCTGTAGTGGAAGGCAGAGAATGTTGTGCTTGACAAAGGATTTGAGAAGCTACTGAAAATATTGAAGAAGAAGCTTCCAAAGGATAATGAATTGCCCGACAGTACGTACGCAGCAAAGAAGGTTGTATGCCCTATAGGATTGGAGGTGTAGAAGATACATGCATGCCCTAATGACTGCATCCTCTACCGCGGTGCGTACAAGGATTTGAACGCATGCCCGGTATGCGGTGCATTGTGGTATAAGATCAGACGAGATGACCATGGTGATTTGACGGTGAGCCCCGCTGGAAGAGAGTTCCTGCAAAGGTGCTGTGGTATGCTCCTGTAATACCACGGTTGAAACGACTGTTCAGAAGCAAAGAGCATGCCAAGTTGATGCGATGGTACGGTGAGGACCGTAAGAAAGACGGGAAGTTGAGAGCACCCACTCACGGGTCGCAGTGGAGAAAAATCGAGAGAGAGTACTGGGCTGAGTTTGCACGTGACCCAAGGAACGTATGGTTTGGTTTAAGCGCGGATGGCAATAATACTTTCGGGGAGCAGAGCAGCAATCACAGCACCTGGCCCGTGACTCTATGTATATATAACCTTCCTCCTTGGATGTGCATGAAGCGGAAGTTCATTATGATGCCAGTTCTTATCCAAGGCCCTAAGCAACCTGGCAACGACATTGATGTGTACCTAAGGCCATTAGTTGAAGAACTTTTACAGTTGTGGAATGGAAACGGTGTACGTGCGTGGGATGAGCACAAACATGAGGAATTTAACCTGCATGCGTTGCTGTTTGTAACCATCAACGATTGGCCCGCTCTCAGTAACCTTTCAGGACAGACAAACAAGGGATACCATGCATGCACGCACTGTTTAGCTGACACCGAAAGTATATACCTGGGAAGCTGCAGGAAGAATGCGTACCTGGGCCATCGTCGATTTCTTCCGACCAACCATCAATGTCGAAAGAAAGGCAAGCATTTCAAAGGCGAGGCAGATCACCGGAAGAAGCCCGCCATGCGTATCAGTGATCACGTACTTGCTATGGTCAATGATTTACACGTAATCTTTGGAAAGGGTCCCGGCGGACTAGCTGTTCCGAGTGACGCTGGGGGACACGCACCCATGTGGAAGAAGAAATCTATATTTTGGGACCTACCCTACTGGAAATACCTAGAGGTCCGATCTTCGATAGACGTGATGCATGTGACGAAGAACCTTTGCGTCAACCTGCTAGGCTTCTTGGGCGTGTATGGGGAGACAAAAGATACAGCTGAGGCACGGGAGGACCTGCAACGTTTGCACGAAAAAGACGGCATGCCTCCAAAGAAGTATGAAGGTCCTGCCAGCTACGCTCTTACCAAAGAAGAGAAGGAAATCTTCTTTGAATGCCTGCTTAGTATGAAGGTCCCGACTGGCTTCTCGTCGAATATAAAGGGAATAATAAATATGGCAGAGAAAAAGTTTCAGAACCTAAAGTCTCATGACTGCCACGTGATTATGTCGCAACTGCTCCCGGTTGCATTGAGGGGGCTTCTACCAGAAAACGTCCGATTAGCCATTGTGAAGCTATGTGCATTCCACAATGCAATCTCTCACAAGGTGATCGATCCAGAAATCATACCAAGGCTAAGGAGTGATGTGGTGCAATGTCTTGTCAGTTTCGAGCTGGTGTTCCCACCATCCTTCTTCAATATCATGACGCACGTCCTAGTTCATCTAGTTGACGAGATTGTCATTTTGGGCCTCGTATTTCTACACAATATGTAACCCTTTGTGAGGTTCATGGGAGTCCTAAAGAAATATGTCCGTAACCGCGCTAGGCCAGAAGGAAGCATCTCCATGGGCCATCAAACAGAGGATGTCATTGGGTTTTGTGTTGACTTCATTCCTGACCTTAAGAAGATAGGTCTCCCTAAATCGCGGTATGAGGGGAGACTGACTGGAAAAGGCATGCTTGGAGGGGAGACAATAATATGCCGGGACGAATATTCTTGGTCTCAAGCACACTGCACAGTTCTACAGAACTCTACCTTGGTGACCCCTTATGTCGATGAACACAAGAACAGTCTGCGCTCCAAACACCCGGAGCAGTGTGATGACTGGATTACATGTGAACACATGAGGACTTTCAGCAGTTGGTTGGAAACACGTCTCAGATATGAAAACACTGTTTGTGATGAGCTGTACTCGTTGTCCAGGGGACCATCTTCGACCGTTACGATTTGGAAAGGATACGAGATAAATGGGAATACATTTTACACGATCGCCCAAGATCAAAAGAGCACCAACCAAAACAGCGGTGTCCGCTTTGATGCAGCCACCGAGAGGGGAAAGGACACATATTATGGTTACATAGTGGACATATGGGAACTTGACTACGGAGTAGATTTTAAGGTCCCTTTGTTTAAGTGCAAATGGGTCAATTTGTCAGGAGGCGGGGTACAGGTAGACCCACAGTAGAGAATGACAACAGTGGATCTGAACAATCTTGGGTACACTGACGAACCGTTCATCCTAACCAATGATGTGGCATAGGTTATCTATGTGAAGGACATGTCTACCAAACCGAGAAAAAGAAAAAATAAGGAAGCGAATACATCATACGATGAGCCAAAGCGCCACATAGTTCTTTCAGGAAAAAAGGGACATCGTGGGAGTGGAGGGCAAGACAGACATGTCTGAAGATTATGAAAAGTTTCATGAAAATCCTCCCTTCAAAGTCAAGGCTGACCCAAGCATCCTGATAAATGATGAAGATTATCCATGGTTACGGCGCAATAAGGAAAGGACACAAGCGAAGAAAAAGTGAAGACTTTCTCCACAACTATTATGATGATACCATGCCAACTTTCAACCTTTTTGTAGTTCATTTGAAATGCATGTTGTAACAGACAAGTTTCCGTATGAAATCCTGATACTTCGAAAGAGATTGCCCGTTTTGTACACGAAGTGCATCCAGTTTTTGCCGTAACCCTCTCAACTTTCTTGCATATGCTATGTGGATGAAATGATGATACCATGCCAAAATAAAAGAGAGGTGCAATGCTAACCTGCACGTTGCTTAGCTTCAGGCCAACGTGCAGGTGAGCACTGCGCTTCTCCCTTCATCGTCTCTACACTCAGGGCTTATAAACCGCTGCGAGTGCCTCTCGCTTGGCGAGGTGGGACTAAAAAACAACTGCAGAAAGAATCAACTAAAAAACTCTTTTACCGGTTCATGCCACGAACCGGTACTAAAAGGTGCTCGTGGGGCCCAGCCTTAAAACATGTACCAAATAAAATGCCTTTGTAACAGCCTTAGAACTGGTACTAAAGGAATCAACTAAAAAGCTTTTATAAACCTCTAGTATTATTGAAACTAAAATTATATAGAATTTTGTTACGAACTTTAATAGCAAAAATAATTATCATAAAAGAAAATAAATAAGTAATAGAATTTTGTTCAAAACATTAAAAGCAAAAAAAGAATTATCATAAAAGAAAATAAATAAGTAATTAGAATTTCGTTACAAACTTTAATAGCAAAAAGAATTATCGTAAAAGAAAATAAATAAGTAATAAGAAACAAAAAAGAAAGCAAAAAACAAGATTTTTTTTTTTAAAAAAGTGCCACCTACAAGGCCACCACGGCCTGCATACGACTAGAAACCCATTACTAGGGCCAGGATGCAGGCCCGCAGTAGGCCCAATAGGCCCACAAGCACAGAGAGTGATTTTAGGCCCTAAGCCTGCAGTAGAGAGGAGCTCGAAGTGGTTGGTTCGGCAGGGCTTATAAACCACTCCGAGCCCCTCTCGGCTAGCAAGGTGGGACTAAACATAGCACCGCACCGCGCCAGCACACGCCCTTTGGTCCCGGTTGGTGCCACCAATGTTTCCCGCCCTTTGGGCTGGTGAAAAGAGGCCTTTGGTCCCGGTTGGTGCCACCAACCGGGACTAAAGGAGTGCATTGGTCCCGGTTGGTGCCATGAACCGGGACCAATGCTCTGCCTATATAAGCAGCACTCGCGAAAATTTCGTTCAGTTCGTTCTTCCCCGCCGGTCGACGCCGCCAGGCTGCCCGTCCGTATCCGCCTCGCCATCACTGTCGTCGCCCCGCGCCGCCCCGACGCCGTCGCCGCCCCGCGCCCCGAGCCCCGCGACGCCGCCAGCCCCTGCCCGTCGCCGCCCCGCCCCGGCCCGCGCCGCACCTCACCGTCGACCATCGCCGCGCCGCACCTCGTCGTCGCCGTCGCTGTCCCCGACACCGTCGACGTGAGCAAAATTTTTGCTAATTTAATTTGCTGTTAGTAGTAGTTAATTTAGATGTGTAGTATAATTTAGATGTGTAGTTAATTGAGTTAGATTTTGTTAGATTTTTTAGATTTTTTTGTTAGATTTTTTTGTAGTTCATAATTTTTTTTGTTAGATGTGTAGTTCATAGATTTTTCTGTTAGATTTTTTTTCATATTGTGTAATTAATTTGTTCATATTGTGTTAGATTTTTTTTTCTGTTAAAGATTTTTTTTTGATGATATTATTGTTGAATATGCATGTTTGTATGTTCATATATATGCAAAGATCGAATATGTCGAATTTTTATGTTTTTTTCTGTTCATAAAATTTTTATGATTTTTTTCTGTTGTAATTTTGTTCATAGAATTTTAATGATTTTTTTATTCATAGTATTTTCTTTGTCAATTTATGTATATGTTCATATTGTGTATGTATAGAAAAATTGTGCATGATCAAAGTCATTTATGAATATGTTCATATTTAGAATAGAGGAAAAAGGAAAAAAAAAGAGAAAGTGTTTAATATAATTAGTTAGAAAAATAATAGAACTATAGTTAAACTAGTTTATTTTTAGTAAGTACTACTTTATTTTATTTATAGTAAGTGCTTCATATATAGTTGAACTAGCTAGTTGATTTAATAAACTACTTTATTTTACTATATATAGAAGTAGTTTGTTTTTAGTAAGTACTACTTTATTTATTCATAGTAAGTGCTTAGTAGTTGAACTAGTTGATTTAATTAATAAAACTACTTTATTTAACTATATATAGAAGTAGTTCCTGCATCGACGTCGACGATGCCTATCCCGCATCCTCATCGTCGTCGACTCGGCGGTGGAGGCCTGCTTGATCAGGGCCATGTTCGGGACTGGGCTCCGTCGGGTTGGTATTGGGAGGTGCTACCTTCCGGGGGACGTAAGTTGGTAAGGAGGCAGCCCGTTGTTGACCCGATCCTTGTTTGGTGGCGGTCGCGTGGGCCAGTGACGGTGCCGAGGCTTCCGGACACCGCGGAGGTGGTACGTCACCGTGTCAGCGAGGAGGACGAGCACGTCCGTCGCTACATGGTTGCATTGGAGGGCAGGTTCGACAATACCTGGCAGGTTCTTGAGGGATCTCACTGGAGCTATGATTCGGTGATGGTTCCTTATCTTTGGGTGTCCACCGCCCGCGACGATACCCGTCGGACGCTACGGTTCTAGCTGTATTAGCGATGGTATATGTATGATAGTATTCGAGGAGTATTAATGGTAATATTCGACGATGTACAGACACAACAGATGATGTAGTTTTGGTTATAATTGAATGTATGCTAATTTGAATACTACTTTATTTTACGATTTGGTTTTGCTTATTGAATGCTCATATTGAAAAAGTACTCCTACTTTGAATGCTAAAATTGAAGAGCACTCTATGCAGAAATCTAGGAGCCCCCTCCATCATCCACGTCATCGTGGGGGTAGCTTCTCCTTCATTCCCGTGTGCTAGACAATTTGGTGTAATAATGCACTCGGAAATGAAAGGAGGAGCTACGTACCATCGCCGATAGTCAACCCATGATTAATAATAATGATCTAATTTAGGTTTTTTAGTACATATATTTAATTGTACAAGTTTAATATTTGAATTATGAACATAGGCCGGAAATGTCGTACTCGGATGACGAAAACCGCCCGGAGGAGTGCGACTGGTGCCACGACGACCGAGGTATGTGTGACAGGTTCATTGAGCTGGACGAAGATCGGCGCTTCAGCATTAAGCTTGAGGAGACCTTCGATGTTCATACGGTACGCAATGACGACAATAGTTTTTTTCGTAATTAAGCACAACTCAACTATTTTAACGTGTATTTTTCATCTTTTCCAATTCGACTAGCTTATCCCATGCTATGCAAGACGCTATGTCTTGGAGAGGATGGGTTTTGAAGACCATGAAAGTATGGAAACCAAAAACAATTCTCCTAAGGACCCATCATGGTGTGGATTTTAAAGTAAAGCTGTACAATGCTGAGAGTGTAACCCATTTTGGTTGCAAAAATTGGGAAGCACTTTGCAAGATGTATGGTTTTGATGAGGGTATGCTTGTCACCATGGATCTTGGTGATCCTACAATCGAGCAAGACAATATGGACATTTGGGTCCTTGTGGATCACCTCCAATTCTTCCCCCATGTGAGCTTAACATAGTTATTAAGTAATTTATATTGTTTATTTTAAAATAGTTGACAGCTTATTTCCATTGACAACTTATTTTCATTCTTCAAAGAATGTGCGGAAGATGGTAGACAAAACCCACTACACCGATGGCTCCGAATTAACTTATAAGGAGAAAAATCATCTGATCGCATTTTGTACGGATCTTGAGAATTACAATGTCTACAATCGAACTCCTCAACATTATGGTCAATACGTGCCACTAGTGCACGTGTTGAACTACGGTAACTACCATGGTAAGATTTTTTACCATTACGACATCCGTGCATCTTTTTGCATATTTCTAAAACTAGTATACTTCATTGCTAACTACGAAGTTATTACTATGTTTTTCAACAGATAATCCCGAATGATTGTGTGCCTCATCTGATGTATACGCACGGTCGCCTTGATGTTTTCAACATACAACCAGGTCGTCCTACGAATCTCAACTGTCCATACCGGATTTCTAAAAGAAGTGGAGACATGACAATCAAAGAATGAAAAAAAATGTATGGACATTCGTAAGGAGCTTCTTGGAAGCAAAAGGAAGCGAAGCGCAAGAATTGGAGACAGGATGATCTCCATTCTTCATAATGGAGAGTCAGGGTCTATATTGTTTTATGCTATTTTATCTTAAGTGTGTTTAGGTCTACCTGATACTGATGATGTGCTAAGAACAATTATGTAGGGTTGGGTTCGATGACTATGAGTATGATGATCGTATGACTTGTTATTAATAACGAGTAGAAGTTGTATGATGATGCATGATTAGTAGGACTTGTTATTATATATGATGATGTATGATGCGAGCATGAAGAGTTATTATATATCAGCGGGTGAAATGAACATAGCAGTAGCGTCGGTAAACCAAGCACGAAGATAAGAGAGGACACTTCTCTCTATTAGCTAGCTAATAACAACCTAAATTAACCCCTAAAACCCCTAAACCAGCCACTTTCAAAAAAAACCTCAACTGCAGCCAGCTTCTAACGCATGGATGTCTTTTGGTCCCGGTTTATGTCACCAACCGGGACCAAAGGCCCCCTGCCTGGGCTGCCCGCAGCGGCCACGTGGATGCCCATCTGTCCCGGTTCGTGTAAGAACCGGGACTAAAGGGGGGAGGCATTAGTAACGACCTATTAGTCCCGGTTCAAGAACTGGGACTAAAGGCCCTTACGAACCGGGACAAATGCCCTGTTTTCTACTAGTGTTACTACATCATCAGGTGTTCAACAAAGAAAGGAAAAATATATCCAACATGATAATCAACCTTATTTCATATGCAGTGTCTAGCTCTCATCCTGTTTGTGCACTCTGGAGAGGTTCACATGCTTTTTAGATTTCGCCATCCCAAAAGTCCTGCAATGTTTTGTAACCGCTCAGAGGGTGAACTGCAAATTCCGCTTTCACCAGCCTCACCTGCATTTTTCCAAATCAAACCAAATGTCAAATGCCACAAATGGGATGGTGAAACCTAGAGTGAAAACATGGAGGAGTCAATGACATGCAACATCGGAAGAACCATGTGTTGAGAGCCGAGACATGCCTGTTTGATCTCGGAGAATTTCGCCATCAGCTCTCCAGGAATGGACCAATCAAATATGTCAAGGTTCTCCTTGATTCTTCCTTCGTTGGCGCTTCTTGGAAGTACACTCTGACCCATCTGACCCATCTGAAGCCCCCAGCGTAAGGCAACCTGCGCAGGCGTTTTCCGGACCCTCTCGGCAACGGACACGACAATATGGTTGCCAAGGATACTAGCCTCGCCTAAAGGTGAATGTGCCTGTAACAACACAAGAGTCAGTTTGTGACAAGAAGCATATGACAGCAGTGCATTGCTGCTTATTAGCAAGCTAAGGTAGTTGTTTACTGAAGCTGAAAGAATGATAGTTGAAAACTAGTATAATGACATATATCAAGCTTACCGAAAGATGAACACCCCTCAACTGGCATAGTTCACGGAGCTTGTCTTGCTGCTAAATCAGATGGCACTCAACCTGGTTGACTGCTGGAGGCACGCGTGCAACTGCAAGCAAGTCCCCCATCTTCTTGCAAGAAAAGTTACTCACACCGATTGCTCGAGCTTTGCCGGAGTCGTATAGCTTCTCCATCGCTCCCATGTAGCAGGGATGTCAGTTGGGTTCAAATTTTCAGGGTTGTGCGTGGTTCCTTTCTTGATACGGATTGGACCATGGATCTGTAAAGTAAGGTCATTTCAACAGCTATATCAGGCGATAGGTGTAGTATACTTAATGCAGTTAGAGCATCTCCAGGTGGCCCCCAGCGCACCCGGTGAATGCCTTTTTAGCGTTGCGCCGACACTTTTTTCGTCCTCGAGCGATCGAGTTTCCAGCCGCGGCCCAGGTTTTGGCCTCCAGACGCCAACTTTTTAAAATTTGTCTTTCCCGCTGCCAAAAAACGCCACAAGTTCGGCGATCATCATGCCACAAGTCGACGATCACCATGACATAGTTCGGCGAGATCAAACACACCCAATAGTTCGGCGATCAAAAGGAAGGGATAGTAGGCTGGGCGTCGTCGTTGGTGTTGTCGTCGTGGTCACCGTTGTGGTTGCCGACGGCGCAGGCATCTGGTTTAAGATGAGGCTGTGTTGCACGAGGTACCAGGCCTTCACCTGCTCGTCTATCGTCGACGTGTCTGCCCTCATCAAGAACTTCAGATCGGTGTTCCTCTTATTCATGGTGACGTTGGTCCTAAGAAGGTCGAGCTTGACGTCCTGCTTCATCATCAACGACGACCACCGCACGTCAGATTTCTCCTCCCTCCAGGCAACGCTGCTCTTGGCGTTGGCGATGCATTTCTCAATCGAAGCTTGCAGTCGTTCGACAGTGGGCACCGCGTCCCTCACCGCCCTGGCTTTTTTGGTGACATCTAGGTGCCCTTCAGCTGCCGCAGCCGGGGCAGGCACGTCCAGATTGTAGGTCTCCTTGGCCTTGTCGAGAGCGAGCCGAACTTCCCTCTACTTCTCGCACGACTCGATCCTGGAGAACATGTGAAGGAACCTGAACTCTTGGTCCTCGTTGTCGGCGCGATACATGGTGAACATCCGAACCATCTGCACAATCATGGACAAAACATGTCGGAAAATTACACGACGACGCGACAAACTGGGGCTGACGAACTATGTGCATACCTAACCCTCGACATTGGCGCCGATTTACGGGCGAGCAACGAACTCCTTGACGATCCCATGCCACTTGTTGCACGCCGTCTGGATCGTCGACCAATGGTTCGATATGGCCTTCTCGTCGTGGTCTATGTGGATGTTGACGAAGTCAGGCTCGACCAGCTTACGTGTCAGTGTTCTGATTCACGCCGGTGATCGGGTTGATGATGACGGTCTTCCACGCTTCGGCAAGGCACTCGTCTTCCATGGACGTCCACTTGACACGTGGTTTGGCTGGCTTGGCGTTCGACGCCTTCTTTCTCTTCCCCCCCCCCCTTCTTCTTCAGCACTGGTTAAGGTTCCACCTCCACCACCTCTTCCTCCCCATCCTCTTCCTCGACGTCGTCGAGCTCGTCGTGAATGTCGCCGGTGATGTCCATTGTTTCATCCTGCACACCAAACCTTGAGTAGGACGCGGCGGCGATAGAGCTGCTCATGATGATCTCGTCCATGTCAGCGTCGGTGTGGTTAAACTGCAACACCGAAGTGGGCGCGAATGGAAGGACACCACGGCGCAGAGACGTCGCAGGCGAGGCTGCTGACGAGTACGCCAACGGCGAGGAGCTGTAGTGGGTGTTGAGGCTGGCGTTGAACGCGGGGGAGGGAGTACGTGGGTCGTGGCTAATGTCGGCGGGGGAGGAACGATGCGGCGCGTCATGCAGGAAGGTGGTGTTGGGATTCGAACCGCCATGTGCGTCGCCGTCGGAGTAGCCACGCGAGGGTACGTCCCCCCACGGCGGCATCAGCGACGAGAGGTTGACCGACGATGCAACGCCCTGTCGGCCCCTCCATGCGGCATGCGATTACGGGCGGGCGGATTCATCATCCCCGCGCGGGACGCCTCTTCCTGATCGACTGCCGACACCGCCGCCTCGTCCCTTATCCTCTTGGCGTCGAGCCTCCGCCTCCAGTCTGTTGTGACCGCTTCCTCACGCTCGACATCCATCCTCCACTCGGCGTCCGAAACGCCCCCGACCTAGCCATCGGCTTCCTCTGCTTCGGCTGGCTGGAATCGGCAATGGTGGTGGGGCGAGGGAAGGTGTGCTTCTTCTTTGGTGGCATGGCGGTCGGATGACGGGAGCGGGAGAAAAATGGCGGGAGCGACGGGGAGGGAGAGAAGGGGAAATGAAGGGAAAGGGAGGATAAAGGGGGGAGAAAAAGGTGGAAATAGGCCCGGTGTCGCCGAGGGCACGTTCCCACTCAATTTTTCGCTTCGGCCGGCGCCCCCAGGCGTCACCCGAGGGGCTGGATTCGGCTCGGGTTCGCCGGCTGTTATTTTGATCCAAACCGGCGCTAAACGAGCAATCAGGGATGCAACTGGGCCAATTTTTCGCCGCTGATGCTAAAAAAGACGCCCTCGGAGGGGCGAGCGAAGATGCTCTTATGTTCTCATAAATGCTAAAAAGTTATATTAGGTGCCAGCTATCATTAAAGAATGAGATGTATTGTCTATTTATGTTGTGTTGTTAATCTGTTACTCCCTCCGCTTCTAAATATACGTTTTTTTAGAGATTTCATTAGAGGGCTACATACGAAACAAAATGAATAAATCTATGTCATAAAGTATGTCTATATACATCCGTATGTAATCATCTAGTGAAATCTTTGAAAAAACTTATATTTAGAAAAGGAGGGAGTATATATGAGTATATTTTTGGCTTCCAATAGATTACCACCGGAGAAGAATATAATTATAGGCACATGTCACTGTAAAACAGTTAAATATACATATAACTGAATGTAATTTCAAGCATAGGAATTTACCAGAAACAAATCTAAGTAGTCAAGCTGCAAATCATTAAGAGTAGTGTCAATGGCCTCTGGCACATCTTCGGGTGCATGATTACCGGACCTGCGAAAATAAGAACATTCCTGACAAGACAGAAATTGTTTCAGACGTTGCTTCAACTGAGGCTGGGAAATGAAGCCTAACCATAGCTTAGAGGTGACGAACAATTCTTCACGTTTAACCACACCATGCTCGAATAATTTCTTCAAAGCCAAGCCAACCTACGAAAGGGCACTTGATTTAGTTAGTAACCTGACATAGTATGTTGTCAGATCCAAATAATAATATCTCAACACTAGAAAACTTCCTCTAGTGTTTATCACCCCCTTTTCAATCTACATGCATTAAATTTCAGCACAAAAACTACGTGCATATCATAACAGATCAAAATAGAAATAGCATGTTTTCCATATGATAAAATCCAAACATCTAGACTAGCACTCCCTCCGTCCTAAAATAAGTGTCTCAACTCTAATACGATTTTAGTCGCACAGTCATCGATGTGACATTTAAACATACTCTAAACATTTTGTCATAAGAATATTAATCAGAGAGGCAGAAGCATATGCCACATGTAAGGGACAAGCAAGTGATGAAAAGCTATGATATATGCAAATAACAATTACTAATACCTCTTTCTCATTGCTGTACGCTGGAGCACAATCAATATGCCGATATCCAGCCTGCCGGAAAAGACGTGGAACTCATAAGAGGGATGTAGTTTGATAGTA
The DNA here is from genome assembly GCF_904849725.1 of Hordeum vulgare subsp. vulgare. NCBI lineage: Eukaryota > Viridiplantae > Streptophyta > Magnoliopsida > Poales > Poaceae > Hordeum > Hordeum vulgare. Next base: position 463,756,229 of record NC_058518.1, on the reverse strand, counting down.
CATCTGAACTGAACACGGTAAATAAAGCAACAACCATCAAGGAGGAACCAAGACAGATGTGGAGCAAGAGGAGAAGAAGACCTTGACAGCAGCGTAGATGGTGTCGCCGACGACCTCAGGTTGTATCCGCCATGTCCCGAGGCCAACCGATGGGATGCTTGCGCCTGTGTTGAGGACGAATGACCCCGCCATCTTTGGTCAAGAAATCCCTGCTGAGACTGGATACAAGAGTATATGACAGAGAGGGAGACTACCAATTCAAACACGTAAGGATGGTTGGTAGAAGGTTCAGCATGGGGATAATCTATACCATTATATAGTGTACGAGTTTTGAATGGGTCTAAAGCATCATCCTAATCGTTGGTATGCTCAATCTAACGGTTGAAATCGATGGGATTCGCATGAACACTACCCAGTTTTCAGTGTATTCTAGAACTATCACGTTTCAAAAAGTGCACGCTCAAGCCATGCTGTGGTCAGCAGGACGTGCTGAGTAGCTTCAGATGGGTCTAGAAAGAGAACGAGAGAGATAAAAAAGATCTAAATTAAACAATTAATGCATATGGATCCCGTTGGGTATTCTCCTTTGTTTGTTTTACAATTCTATCAGCAATCAATAGAAATTACACTCTTTTAACATTTTATTTTTTACAACAATAATATTACTCATTGCATTCATACATAAAGCATATTATTTTGCATTTCCTTTTTACAACATAGCTTAATGTATTTTTCTTTCACCAAAAACGCTTATATTAACGTATATTGCACGTGCATACATACTAGTTTATACATAATGAACGACACATACTCCACTGTTAGTGAACAGGATCATGGCAGCTGCGCATTTCTAGAAAGGGGATGGGTCCTCTGTTCCTGTTGTGAACAGATGGCAGGATTATTTGTACAACGCAGCCATGTTCTCATTTGCACAGTGTCCCAACCTACTCAGGCTGCAAAGATGAGTTTTGCAGGGCCTTGCTTTTGGGAATTTTCCATCTCAGAGTATTTTCAAGGCAGGAAATGGTTTACCTTTGACTTTGAACTCCCCTCTTGACTTGCTTGGCCTCTTTGATGTAACTAGCGTTGGTGGATCCATGTGGCCGGAGAGCCCGCTTCTCCTGGACGCCGGTGCTGCCGTAATCACAGTATGGGCCTAGCTCAACTGATTAGGGAGTGGATGTACAAACCTAACACCTGAGTTCAAATTCTCACAGAGATAAATTTAGGTTCAAATTTTTGAGGACAGGCTTTTCTGGTACTCACTCATTACTGAGGACTAAGCTTGGTTCGTAATTAAGAATTAAAATTCTACTACTCATACTTAAAAAGGTTGTATGCATCCTTAGTTGATGTAGAGGCCGGGGAAGTAAAATTCTCCCCTATTTTTAAGCAGCCGCCAGCAACTGCTGCTACAACCAAGGCTAAGAAACCTCGTCCACCACATTGCTTCCGCTGCAAGTGTAATGGTCATGTGTCGGGTGAATGTTCGGTTGATCTGTACTGCATCATTTGTAACAAGAAGGATGCTCATCTCTCTGCTAAGTGCCCAGTTCTCAAGATGCCAAGGCCGACGGCTCCTCTGTTCGGTTTTGGACATACCAGGCTTCCTGCAAGTGCCCGACTTCAAATTCTCACAGAGATAAATTTAGGTTCAAATTTTTGAGGACCATGCTTTTCTGGTACTCACTCATTATTGAGGACTAGGCTTGGTTCGTAATTAAGAATTAAAATTCTAGTACTCATACTTAAAAAGGTTGTATGCATCCCTAGTTGATGTGGACGCCGGGGAAGTGAAATTATCCCCTATTTTTAAGCAGCCGCCAGCAACTGCTGCTACAACCAAGGCTAAGAAACCTCGTCCACCACATTGCTTCCGCTGCAAGTGTAATGGTCATGTGTCGGGTGAATGTTCGGTTGATCTGTACTGCATCATTTGTAACAAGAAGGATGCTCATCTCTCTGCTAAGTGCCCAGTTCTCAAGATGCCAAGGCCGACGGCTCCTCTGTTCGGTTTTGGACATACCAGGCTTCCTGCAAGTGCCCGACTTCAAATTCTCACAGAGATAAATTTAGGTTCAAATTTTTGAGGACCATGCTTTTCTGGTACTCACTCATTATTGAGGACTAGGCTTGGTTCGTAATTAAGAATTAAAATTCTAGTACTCATACTTAAAAAGGTTGTATGCATCCCTAGTTGATGTGGACGCCGGGGAAGTGAAATTATCCCCTATTTTTAAGCAGCCGCCAGCAACTGCTGCTACAACCAAGGCTAAGAAACCTCGTCCACCACATTGATTCCGCTGCAAGTGTAATGGGCATGTGTCGGATGAATGTTCGGCTGATCTGTACTGCATCATTTGTAACAAGAAGGATGCTCATCTCTCTGCTAAGTGCCCAGTTCTCAAGATGCCAAGGCCGACGACTTCTTTGTTCGGTTCTGGACATACTAAGTTTGGCTTCCTGCAAGTGCATGCCCGACTTCAAATTCTCACACAGATAAATTTAGGTTCAAATTTTTGAGACCAGGCTTTTCTGGTACTCACTCATTATTGAGGACTAGGTTTGGTTCGTAATTAAGAATTAAAATTCTAGTACTCATACTTAAAAAGGTTGTATGCATCCCTAGTTGATGTAGAGGCCGGGTAGTGAAATTCTCCCTTATTTTTAAGCAGCCGCCAGCAACTGCTGCTACAACCAAGGCTAAGAAACCTCGTCCACCACATTGCTTCCGCTGCAAGTGTAATGGGCATGCGTCAGATGAATGTTCGGCTGATCTGTACTGCATCATTTGTAACAAGAAGGATGCTCATCTCTCTACTAAGTGCCCAGTTCTCAAGATGCCAAGCCCGACGGCTTCTCTGCTCGGTTTTGGATGTACTAAGTTTGGCTTCCTGCAAGTGCCCGACTTCGATATCAAGTTGGAAACACTGAAACTTGAACCCACTGCATTGGTCACTATCACAGGTGGTGAGATCACGCCTGAAGGGTGCAAACTGAATTAGCACGGTTGATAAGTGCTGACTGGAATTGTGAAGCTCTTCCCCATGACAAAAATTCATTTCTTGTCACTTTCTCGTGCTGTGAGGAATTAAAAAGAATGGATGACGTTGGATTCCGGCTAAAGAACCATGGTATGGAGCTTACAATTTCGGAATGGAAGTCAACTGAAGATGTTACACCAGCTTACCATCTTGATAATGTTTGGGTTCATGTCACTGGAATTCCCCATGCTTGGTGCCATTTTCTTGGGTTTTGGGCTTCACGATCTGTCATCGGAGCTACCAAGGAGGTGGGCATGCCGACTTACCGGCGCAAGGGTGTCAATTCAACCACACCTGGGTATTAATTATCTGCAGCAAAGTGATTAGTAGCACAGTAATATGATAGTTTTGATGATAGTAGCAGCAACAATAATAACGGTAACAGTGATAGCAATGATTTTGTAGCAGTAACGATAGCAGTAGGAACATTAGTAACTTAGCAAGAACAATATAAGGTAAATTCGTAGGCATTGGATCGGTGACTCGTTGGATGATATTCATTATGAGACAGTTATAACCTAGGGCGATACGACACTAGCTCCAGTTCATAAATATAATGTAGGCATGTATTCCGTAAATAGTCATACGTGCTTATGGAAAGAACTTGCATGACATCTTTTGTCCTACCCTCCCGTGGCAGCGGGGTCCTATTGGAAACTAAGGGATATTAAGGCCTCCTTTTAATAGAGAACCGGAACAAAGCATTAACACACGGTGAATACATGAACTCCTCAAACTATGGTCATCACCGGGAGTGATCCCGACAATTATCACTCCGGGGTTGCCGGATCATAACACGTAGTAGGTGACTATAACTTGCAAGATCGAATCTAGAACATGGATATAATGGTGATAACATAAACGGTTCAGATCTGAAATCATGGCACTCGGGCCCAAAGTGACAAGCATTAAGCATGGCAAAGTCATAGCAACATCAATATCAGAACATAGTGGATACTAGGGATCATGCCCTAACAAAACTAACTCGATTACATGATGAATCTCATCCAACTCCTCACCGACCAGCGAGTCTACGAAGGAATTACTCACCGCCGATGGGGAGCATCATGGAATTGGCGATGGAGATGTGTTGGTGATGACGGAGATCGAAGACCCCCCCCCCTTCTGGAGCCCCATACGGACTCCAGAGGCCTCCCAATGAAGAACAGGAGACTGCGGTGGCTTTGTCTCATGAAACGCGATAATTCTTTCTCTCTGATTTTTTCTGGAATAATGTGATTGTATAGCGTCGACTTTAGGGTCATAGGGGCCACCAGGTGGGGACAACCCACCGGGGCGCGCCTAGGGGGGGGCAGGCGTGCCCTGGTGGGTTGTGCCCACCTAGGTGCCCCCCTCAGGTGGCTCTTGGCTCCAGAAATTCTCCTTATTGATACAAAAAAATCCTCGCGAAGTTTCGTTCCATTCCGAGAACTTTTATTTCTACACAAAAACAATACCATGGTAGTTCCGGTGAAAACAGCGTGAGTCAGGGGTTAGTTTCATTCAAATCATGCAAATTAGAGTCCAAAACAAGAGGAAAAGCATTAGGAAAAGTAGATACATTGGATACGTATCAACTCCCCCAAGCTTAAACATTTGCTTGTCCCAAGCAAATCAATTGATAAACTGAAAGTGAAAAAGAAAAACTTTTACGAATTCTATTGCTCTTGTTTCATAAATAAGCTTAAACAACACCCAGGTTTTCAGCAAATATTATAACTAACCATGTCGACAATAACTCTTAAAAATTATATTAACTCATATCAATGACATAATCAAGTAGAGAGCAATAATAAGATATCTCAAACAGCAACACGTTGTCAAAACAACCATGATACAATATGACAATAGTGGTATCTCGCTAGTCCTTTCTAAGACCGTAAAACATAAATGCAGAGCACCCCCAAAGTTCAAGCAGCGACTAAACATTGTAATTCATGGTAGAAAAGATCCAGTCATGATGCACCAAACATTAGCTACACATAATGCATGAGCATGACAACAGTGCTCTCAAGTTCTGGCGCTTATTTTAGAAGGTGATGACACAACATAAAAGTAAATAGATAGTCTCTTCGCAGAGGAAAGCAGTGATTTGTAGAGGTGCGAGAGCTCAAGTTTTTAAAACAGAGGTAAACGAAATTTTGAGACATGCACCCTTCTCATTTACTTCACGACCATCAGTTATCAATATCTCCCATGCTAAGCACGCTAGTGGCGGTTCCCAAGCGGAAAGGTAAAGGTTATGACTCCATTGGGAGTTTTTGTTTGATCATCTGAGAGATCAATTTTTTTACAGTTTGGGACTGGGCATCCCTATTACTTCCCTTTTCTCGTGCGATGGCAAGTGAATAAACACTCGACCTGAGAATAACTCGCTTAGCATGGAAGATACCGACTACGTCCTGTCGTTCCATGAACGATCCAGGCACACAAAAAGGATATTTATTTGAAGTTTTTATAGAAAACTCATGCAAATTTACTAAGGACGGTAGGGTAATACTGCATATAGGTAGGTATGGTGGACTCATCTGGAATAACTTGGGTTTCAGGTTTTTTATGTACAAGCAGAGTTCCCACTTAGTACAGGCGAAGGCTAGCAAATAGGTTGAGAAGCGGCCAGCTAGAGAGCAACAACGGTCATGAACATGCATTATGCATAAGTAACATTGGATACTAGCATGAGTAGGGTATGAACACCATGAACATAAATATCATAGAGGCTATGTTGGTTTTAATTCAACTACATGCATGAACATGTGCCAAGTCAAGCCACTCGAACATTCATAGGAGGATACCATATCATCATACTACATCACAATCATTTTAACGCAATGTTGATATCCAAGATAAGTCATTATTCGCTCTTAGCTACTTATGCATGGCATGAGGAACTATAATCTCTAATTGTCATTACAAACATGTTTGATCATAATAGGCTGAATCATGGATACTAGGTTAAACATATTTACAAAAACAGAACAAGTGGAGTTCATACCCGTTTCTCTCTGCCATGACCAGTTCATCTAATATCGTCATTATTGCCTTTCACTTGCATGAGCGAACGATTTGAAAATAATAATAGTGCAAGAGTGCCATGGACTAAGCTGAAATCTACAAACATTTTATTCAAGAGGATAAGACAAGGTAATATGGGCTCTTTATCAGATCAATAATGATGCAAATGAGAGCCAATTAATATTTTCATTTTGGTCTTTCGCAAACGAGCAAATGAAAAGAGAAAAGCAAAAACAAGAAAAACTATTTACACGGGAAAGCCCCCAACAAGTAAAAAAAGAACAAGGAAACCTTCTTGGGTTTTCTTTTTAGTGCTATAACAATTTTAACTAGGAAGAAAAATCAAAAAGAAGCAAGAAACATATTTTTGGATTTTCTATACCTAGTTCAATCTCGTTACCGACAAGTCTCTTTACTTGTTCTGTAATACAAGATCCCGTAACTAACTCCTTAATCACATTGCTTGCAAGGCTTGTTGTGATGTTGTATTACCGAGTGGGCCCCGAGATACCTCTCTGTCACACGGAGTGACAAATCCCAGTCTTGATCCATGCCAACCCAACAGACACTTTCGGACATACCTGTAGACCACCTTTATAGTCACCCAGTTACGTTACGATGTTTGATACACACAAGGTATTCCTCAGGTGTCCGGGAGTTGCATGATCTCATGGTCATAAGAACAGATACATTGACATGCAAAAAAGAGTAGCAATAAACTGACACAATCTTATGCTACGTTCATAGTTTGGGTCTTGTCCATCACATCATTCTCTTAATGATGTGATTCCATTATCAAGTGACAACACTTGTCTATGGCGAGGAAACCTTGACCATCTTTGATCAACGAGCTAATCAACTAGAGGCTCACTAGGTACTATGTGTTGTCTATATATCCACACAAGTATTTGAGTTTCTAATCAATACAATTCTAGTATGGATAATAAATGATTATCATGAACAAGGAAATATAATAATAACCAATTTATTATTGCCTCTAGGGCATATTTCCAACAGCGAGCTTTGGGGGGGCTGATGGCTTGTGCCTCCCTCGTGGCCCTCTCGACTCCGTTCTCTCGCCTATAACTTATCATCTGTTCCAAAAACTCTAAAGGCAGTCCCAAAATACTTTTTACGCAGCCTCAAGTCTATGTTCCGATGGGAGGCCATATGGAGCTCCGTTCCGGCACCCTGTCAGAGGGGGTATCGATTACGGAGGGCCTCTTCATCAACCTTGTTGTCCTCACGATGATGTGTGAGTAGTTCACCACAAACCTACGGGTACATGGCGAGTACCTAGATGGCAATCTTTCTCTTGATCTTCAATACAATGGTCATCGCATCTTCGCTTTGATAAACACGATGTAATTCCTTTTGTGTAGTGTGTTTGTTGGGATCCAATGATTTGTGGGTTTATGTTCAGATTATTCATGGTAAATATTTGAGTCTTCTCTGAAATCTTATATCATTCTTATGTGCATTATTATGATAGCTTTGTAATTCTCTCTGATCTATTGAAATAGTTTGGCCAACTAGATTGATATTTCTTTGGTTCAACCTGGCGAATTTCTATATCCCAGTGGCAGAAAGGGACAAGATGCATCTTTTTCTTGTTGCTACTAAGAATAAAACGACGGGGTTTATTCATTTTGCTTGAGTTTACTTTGTCTACATCATGTCATCTTTCTCCATGCATTACTCTATTTTACTTAATACTCTAGATGTATGTTAGTTAGCGGTCGATGAGTGGAGTAATAGTAATAGGTGCATGCAGGAGTCGGCCTATTTTTTATGGATGTGATTCCTATATACACATGATCATTGCCGTGAAAATCACATAACTATTGGCCTTTCTATCAATTGCCCAACAGTAATTTGTTTACCCATCATATGTTATTTTCCATTGGAGATGCCATTAGTGAACACTATGGCCCCCGGGTCTATTAACAACATATTTACAAAACCTTCAATACCTTGTTGCCATTTACTTATGTTTATTTTATTTTGCAATTTACAATTATATAGACACCTTCCTTGCTTGCAAATAACGAGATCAAGGGAATTGACAACCCTCTTGCCCGCGTTGGGTGCAAGTTGTTTGTACTTTTGTGTGCAGCCGCTGAAGATGGTTGTGGTTGATATTACTATTGATTTGATAAACTTTGGTTTCATAACCGAGGGAAATACTTACTCGTATTGTGGTGCGATAACCTGTTCCTCTTCAAGGAAACCCGATGCAGATCACAAGTATCATCAGCCGGTGGAACCGGTCTCTCGTACGTGGGCAAGTAAGGTTGGTCTCGGCCTCTTCATCCCACAATACTGCCGAATCAAAATAAGACTAAGGAGGTAAGCGATCTGAACATGAACGTCCACAAACATTTTGTGTCCTACTCGTGCTGTCATCTACGCGTAGACCATGGGAAACAAAAAAATTCCTACGCACATACAAGATGTATCTACGTACCCTTGTAGATCGCTAAGTGGAAGCGTGCATAACACGGTTGATGTAGTTGTACATCTTCACGATCCAATTGTGATCCGTCCCGATCTAGTGCCGAACGGATGACACCTCTGTGTTCAGCACACGTGCGGGTCGATGACGTCTCCGCATCCTTGATGCAGCGAGCGATGGAGGATTAGTATATGATTAATCCGGCAACACGACGGCGTGTTGGTGGCAGTGGTGGAGCTACCCCAGCGGGGCTACGCCGAACACTACCGAAATAGCAAACAGAGGAGAAAACGATCTAGGGAGAGAGAGGGGCACCAAGGGCTTGATGTGTCCTCTTAGGGCGCCCCTCCCCCCTATGTATAGGTGGAGGGGCATGGGGAACAGCCCCTCCAAGCCCTAGGGCGCAACCAAGTGGGAGGAGTTGGACTCCTAGTTCAATTCCCTCTTGTTCCATACACATGTGGACTTTCCACCTCTCCCATGCCACATGGGCCTTGAGGGACTTGTGCGTATGGCTCAATAAGCCCAGGGTGCCTCTCCTAAGCCTATGCAAACCCTTGGAACGTGGTGGAACCTTTGGTGGACTTTCGGACTCCTCCGATAGTTTCCGGAACCTTCAAGAAGCTTCCTCGTACAATACCGAAAAAACCCGAAACTTTTCTGGCAGCCAAAATATGACTTCGCATATATAAATCTTTACCTACGGACCATTCCGGAGCTCGTCGTGACGTCCAGGATCTCATCCGGGACTCCAAACAACATTCGGTCACCAACATACATAACCCAATAATACTATATCATCACTGAACGTTAAGCGTGGGGACCCTACAAGTTTGAGAATCATGTGGACATGATCGAGACAGCTCTCCGGTCAATAACCAATAGCGGAACCTGGATGCCCATATTAGTTCCCACATATTCCATGAAGATCTTTATAGGTCGAACCACAATACCAAGGATTCAATCAATGTCGTATGCAGTTCTCTTTGTCCAGCGGTATGTTACTTGCCCGAGATTCGATCGTTTGTATCTCCATACCTTGTTCAGTCTTGTTACCGGCCAGTCTCTTTACTCGTTCCGTAATACAAGATCATGTGACTAACTCCTTAGTCACATTTCTTGCAAACTTCTTGTAATGTAGTATTAGCGAGAGGGCCTAGAGATACCTCCCTGTCATACGAAGTGACAAATCTCTGTCTCGATCCATGCCAACCCAACAAACACCCTCAGAGATACCAGTAGAGTACCTTTATGATCACCGAGTAACGAAGTGACGTTCCATACACACAAGACATTCCTCCGATTCCAGGGAGCTGCATGATATCATGGTCTTAGGAACGCATACTTGACATGTAGAAAGCAATAGCAATAAACTTAGCCATACAATCAAATGTTATGCTTACGGTTGAGTCTTGTCCAACATATCATTCTCCTAATAATATGATGTCATTATCAAACGATGACTCATTTCTATGGTTACGAAATCTTAACCATATTTGATCAACGAGCTAGTATAATAGAGGCTCACTAGGGACATGGTGTTGTTTATATATATATATCCACACATGTGTCTGAGTTTTTGACCAATATAATTATAGCATGGATAATAAACGATTATCATGAACAAGGTAATATGATAATAACCACTTTATTATTGCCTCTAGGGCATATTTCCAACAGTGTTCGGGCTGGCTACAATAGCAGCGCAATCCACGGGCCGGCGCTACTGCTAAACCCGTTAGTAGTAGCGTGTGCAGGTGGACCGTGATGCTATTGTGGCCAGCCCGTGGGGGCACGGCGGCCCCCCTTAGTAGTAGCGAGCGTCTGTCTTGGTCGCGCTACTGCTACACCACACCTGCAGCACACGCCTCATGCACACACTATTGATAAATAACAGTAGCGTGACCCTCCATACAGGCGCTACTCTTAAGCCTCTACCTATAAAGCTTTCCCTAATAGTGTTCGTGACCGGTCAATGACCAGGCGACCTGCATGGGCATATGAGACGGGTTTAAAACGTTCGGTTATAGATGTTCTAAGGATCAATGGTTGTTTGGGAATCTGAAGGCTGCCAGAACAGGGCCTTGCACTCTCGCTACAACAACTGGATATCAACAATTGCAGCTAGGTGTTTATTGTTTAATGATCACTGCAAGTCTCTGGGAACAGAGAATTTGAAAGTCAAAATAGTTGGAAATACACAAACTATTTAAGGCCGTGCTTGGATTCGGCGTGTTGTAATACAGAGGTGTCAAATTTATAAGTGTATTATACGGATCAGCGGTGATTTTCCGCCCGAAACGAAACAGACAAGCAAATGCCGTGTATTTTTTACATGTGTTTATATTCCAGAAAACACCCTATTCCAAACAGGACCTAATGATTGATGTTTAAAGTGATATTTTAACAGTTCTTTCTAAGGTATTCTACCATTAGTCATGTTACCTTCAGAGTTGACACAACAAAAGTGTCATGCCAATCTAGTGCAGGGCATATGGTGGCTGCAGGGATGGACCTGGACCGGCTACAGGATGAGCCGATGAGGACACCCCTGTGGCTGTGGATCACAAGTTTATGCTTGCAGACCGTAGCCTAAATCATACTCCCTCCCTCCGTTCCTAAATATAAGTCTTTCTAGACATTCTACTGTAGAACTACATACGGATGTATATAGACATGTTTTAGAGTATAGATTCATTCATTTTACTTTGTATGTAGTCATCTAGTAAAATCTTTTAAAAGACTTAGACCCTGTTTGGTTCCAATAAGTCAGGTGACTTATAAGTCAGGTGACTTAAAACCAGTGACTTATAAGTCACCCTTGTTTGGTTGTCACCTGACTTATAAGTCACCTGACCACACCGGCGACCTCGTTGTCGAACTGGACAGACCTCGCCGCGCTCTGGACGCCGCCCGGCACGACGGCGCTGTGGTCGTCGTCGACCTCGCCGAAGAACGGCTCGCCGGAGTAGCGGAGCATGCAGGCGTCGAGCCAGACGACGGCGTCCTTCTTGGACGAGCAGAGGCGCTGGGCCTGGGCTCCAGCGGAGCGGATGCACTCGGCGCACGTCGTCCTGGGGACGTCCCCACGGCAGAGCGCCAGGCCGTGCACGCCGCCGGAGCTGCCGATGCCGAACCCGATGGCCGGGGCCTTGGTCTCGAGGAGCGACATCAGCCCCTGAGCGAGCGGATCCGGGCGGAGGCGAGCGGATCCGGCCGGGGCGAGCTCGCGAGGGAGGCCGGCGGCGGCGAGCTCGCGATGGGGTGCGCGGGTGCCTGGAACGATGGGGAGGAGTGGGGTGCGCGGTGCCTGGGCGTGGGGAGGCGTGGTCACGGGTGGGTTGGCTGAAAAAGTGGTGGGACCCATCCAAAAGTAAGTGACTTATAAGTTTTAAGTTGGGGTGGAGCAACTTATGACTTATAAGTTAGGGTGACTTATAAGTTGAACCTGTTTGATAAAATAAGTCACTTTTTACACTTTTTAACTTATAAGTTGGTGACTTATTTGGAACCAAACAGGATCTTATATTTAGGAACGGAGGGAGTACTACCGTATGTTTCTATTCCTTTAGAAGAATCTGGCATTGAAATTAATTAGTGTGTCCTTAAATGAAGACCCTGTGAAATAGTAAAAAAACGAGTGAAATTAGTTATTTTGTTGTATGGAATCAGTGCAATGCGAGAGGAGGAGAGGTGACATGCATATCATGGGGAGAATAGCCAGCGAGACAACTCATATAGTGCATCCACGCAAAAAGAATAACCTAAAAGCGTACAAAGAAAAAGCTTTCATCGGCTAAAGGAAAGTACTCCCTTCTTACGAAAATACTTGTCCTAATGATGAATGTATTTAGATTTATTTTAGTTATAGATACATTCATTATATTTATTTTTAAAACAAGTATTTTGGGACGGAGGAAATACTTACTAAGAAAGGAATAAATCCATGGTGGATGTGTCGATCAAGTGATTGGGAGGCGTACGTGCAAATGAAAGGTGGCAATGTGCCGAAGCAAGCAAATCTCCAGATGGAAAGCAATAGCTGTGGTTGATGCACGCGAGTCCAATAACATCTCTGGATGGACCTCTGTTGCTCGTTTGAAAAGGCATGACGATTGTTCATTTCCTGAAGGTCGCCATTTTTTCCGTCGCTACGGCGTATATACTACTCCCTCCGTTCCTAAATATAAGTCTTTTAAGCGATTTCACTAGAGGACTATATACGGAACAAAATGAGTGAATCTATATTCTAAAATATGTCCATATACATCCGTACGTAGTCTTCTAGTAGAATCTCTAAAAAGACTTATATTATGAAATGGAGGGAGTATGTAGGAGTATAAATATTCTTAGCAAGTGCTTTAATTTCTAGTTTTCAGGTGTGAAATGCGTAACATAAAAATCAGAAGAAAATCTTTCGAAAAGAAGGCATTGAAACTAGTGGTAGTATGTGCTAAAATAAAGATGATGAAAAACATGCATGAAATCAGTGCGAGAGTAAGATGAGATGCATGTGGAGAATACTAGCGAGACAAGCCATATACGCAAAAGTGTACCAAAAGGGAACATGAATATAGCTTCCATGGTTCATGTGTCCATCGAGTGATGGAGAGCACTAGCGTGCAAAGGAAGAAACAGAGGCAATTTACGTGCCAAAGCAAACGCCGGACAGATGGAAAGCAAGCAGGAGCTTGCCGTGGTGCACTGCACATCAGGCCATATTATTTTCAACACTTACCGCCACACACACAAAAATCAACACCTAGGTTGACATATACGTCTAGAATCTTGATTTTTTGTGCATTTTTCTCATGAGAGGTTTCACATATCATTCCGCTGTGTCACGTATACCGGCATCGCCATAGGTGCAACCTTCGCCGGCGCATTCAAAACTCATGATAAATTACGCTCTGTTGTACATGAACTTTATTATGTCTTTCTCAAAACAACCATCATATCTATCTATCATGACATTTTCATAGTCATTCCGAGATATTTTGTCATGCAACTTTCAACGTCACATCATATGACTTGTATTTCCATTGTCATGTTGCTTTTGCATGATCCCAAGACAGCTAGCATGATATTTCTATGGCTTATCCGTTTTTTGATATATTTTTATTATGCTAGATCATTGCACATTCTGGTACATTGTGAGAGGCATTCATATAGAGTCAAAATGCAGCTTTTCATATGAAATTGTAACTAAATAAAAGTGTGATGATCATCATTATTAGGGCACTATCTCAATGAGGAAAGGATGATGGAGATAATGGTTCACCCACAAGTCGGGATAAGACTCCGGACGAAAAATGAAAGAGAAGAAAAATAAAAAAGTGAAAGAAAAAAAGGAAGAAAAAAGAAAAAAGGAAAAAAAAGAAATAAATGAGAGAAAAAAGAGAAGGGGCAGTGCTACTACCTCTTTTCTCACACTTATTCCTCAAAGTGGCACCATGTTTTTCATATAGAGAGTCTCTTATTTTGTCACTTTCATATGCTAGTGGGAATTTTTTATTATTGAATTTGGCTTGTATATTCTGATGACGGCTTTCTCAAATGCCTGAGGCATTCATGAGCAAGCAAGTTGGATGCGCACTCACTTAGCTTCAGTTGAGCTTACATACATTTATAGCTCTAGTCCATCCGTTGCATGGCAATTCCTACTCCTCACATTGATATCTATTATCGGGCATCTCCATAGCCCATTGATATGTCTAGTTGATGCGAGACTTTCTTCTTCACTTTCGCCCCTTTGAAATCTATCACCATATTATATTTCACGTTTATGCTATATTCACGCTTCATGCTCATATATTGAGTGAGTAATAAAAAGATGTAGCGCGTTAAAGAGTATGATCCAATTGCCTGACTTGACACCTTGTGCTTAACATTTGTATTTATGTGGTGAAAATGGAGCCATAGATGCTTATATGATAAAATGAATAAGGGGTGAACATTCTTTAAGGATCGTATATTTTGAAACATGACGATTATGTTGCTTATGTTTATGAATATTGCTATGTTGATATTTATTAATTCATCATTTCTCGATGATCAAATGTGCAATAGATTACACGTTGGTTAGCAATGTCTCATCAAAAATTCTATTTTTACCATTTACCTGCTCAAGGACGAGCAGGAATTAAGCTTGGGGATGCTGATACGTCTTCAACGTATCTATAATTTTTGATTGGTTCATGCCATAATATTATCATTCTAGGTTGCTTTTAGGGTTTTTATATACCAATTAATATTATTTTTGAGCACTAACCTATTAACCCAATGCCTAGTGCCAGTTATTATCTTCTGCATGTTTTTGCCTTTTCAAGTTTACAGTGCCAAACGGAGTCCAATTGCCATGAAACTTTTTTATAAAAAAATTCTGGACCAAAAAAGACCTGGAAGCTTCGGGAATATGAAAGACTAAAAGTTGCATGAGGCAAGGAGCACACAACAGGACGCGCCGAGGGTGGTGCTCGCGCACTCATGTGTGCTACCCCCTCGTGTAGCCCCCGGTGTCCCTCTCTGGCCTATAAATTCTAAAATATCCCAAAACCCTGCGAGAGCCACCAAAAACACTTTGTCCGTTGATGGGGTTATAGTCCTAGGGTAGGGTCATAGGCCTGCCCTGAAGGTCCAACCCAAGGACTACCCCTCATAAGGGACAAGGCCCTTAGTCAGTTCCGACTGAACTAAGGAGTTCCCTTCATCCACTCGGTAACAGATCCTCGACCGTCTAGTCGGAGATTAGCATTCGGAGTTTATCAAACTAACCGACTGGATTCCACTCTGTGCATCGTAACCCCCTGGAGGGAAACGGTCATACGTTTCCATGTGCCTTTATTAGCATTTAAGACGTACGTTACCTGTAACGTAGGCATTTATTCGCCACTACTCCACCCCTGTGCACCGAACCGTTGTGGAGGGCAGCGCACTCTATATAAGCCACCCTCTCCCACTGGTGCAGGGGTTAGCAATTCACTGTATTCTATATTCCACTCGACAACAAGCTCCCTGAGCACTGAGACGTAGGGCTATTACCTCCACCGCAGAGGGGCCTGAACTCACACAACCTCGCCGTAGCTAAAGCTTTGCCCATCCTTTCGTATCCTACACATCTACTGTCAGGCTTATACCCACGACAGTTGGCGCCCACCGTGGGGCAGGCGTCTAAGCGACTTCCGGCGAGTTTGCGACTACATCATTTCGTCATGTCGTCAGGTGGAGATTCGAGCATGGGTCACGAGATCTTCTTCGGCGCTCTCTCCTTCATTGTCAACGATTCGGCATGGCTTCGGGACGCCCCTCTCGACGTCGAGGCCCTTCCCCGCCGCGGGGCTACGCACTTCCGTGCCGGCGCCCGCGGCATTCTTCTTCTCCAGCAGTCGGCTCCGGTGTCGACCTACACCGCCGTCACGTGCCGCAACAAGCGGTCCCGCCACCCGCGGCTCCAGCGTTGGGTGCAACACGCCCAGGCGCGCCAGAACGCGTCTTCACAAGTGGCGGTTCTAGAGTCGGTTGTGGTTGCCCCGCCGTCCCAGCGCTCGGACTCGGTTCCGACTGACTTTCCTTCCGAGTACGCGGGTCGCGGGCCTGCAGCAGAAGTACACATGGCCAATTCCCATGAAGATCCCCGTCAAGCTGGCCGGAACGAGCACGAGATCGGTGAAACGTCCGGCGCGCGTCGTCCGCCTCGCCGTTCTGCCAGTCGGCACACTCGGCGGAGCAACGTGGAGTTGTTCCGCACACCCCTCCTCAACTTGGCTGCGGCTGCCAAGATAGCCGATTCCCTTCAGCCGACTGATTCAGAGGCTGGCAGGGGGATCGAGCAAATCCGCGCCCTGTTGCACACGGCGCAGCAGCAAAATTCGGCGGTCTCCCAGTCGCACAACAGGATCCACAATAGTTCTGTTCATGCGAATACGCATCGGTCAGTTCATAGCCATGGTTCTCATCAGCGACACAAAGGAGGCAGCCGTTCCATAAATCCCAAAGATCGTCGCCGTTCACGCACCCCTCCGCGGGGTGGGCCTTACGGGCCCCGACATCATGATGATCGGCGTTCAGTCGGTGGCACTTACGACCCAAGGCCCGATGCGAGAGGGCATATCGCCCAGTGGAGGGTCGACAGGGGCCGAGCCCACCGCGATGGTTACGATATTGACCATCCGAGTGGAAGCAGGACCATCGTTTCTGGTCTCGAGTGTTTTAGTCGAGCCATCCGTTCGGCTGACATCCCTCCCAACTTCCGATTGGCGACGAGAATTAGCAAGTTTACAGGAGAGTCCAAGCCAGAAACGTGGCTGGATGATTACCG
This sequence comes from Hordeum vulgare subsp. vulgare, assembly GCF_904849725.1. NCBI lineage: Eukaryota > Viridiplantae > Streptophyta > Magnoliopsida > Poales > Poaceae > Hordeum > Hordeum vulgare. The sequence continues at coordinate 463,739,398 of NC_058518.1, read as the reverse complement.
AGTGGCAGTCCAGATCGGAGGAGGAGACGACCATGTCGCCGTGAAGCACCTCCCTCTGATGCTCGACGGCTCGGCGCGAGCGTGGCTGAACCAGTTGGCCCCCTCAAGCATCTACAGCTGGGCAGATCTGGCCCGAGTGTTCATCAGGACCTTCGAAGGGACGTGCAAGCGCCCTGCTGGCCTCGTGGAGCTCCAACACTGCGTCCAGAAGCAGAATGAGCCCCTGCGTGATTTCATTCAGCGTTGGACAACTCTCTACCACACGGTGGAGAACGTCACAGAGCATCAAGCAGTCTGCGCCTTCAAGGCAAGCGTGCGGTACAGGGATCTGTACCTGAAGTTCGGCCGAACAGGTGACATCTCCATGAGCAAGATGATGGAGATAGCAGCACGTTATGCAAATGGCGAAGAAGAGGACCGCATTCGAAGCGGCAAGCACAAAACAGTCGCCGATGGAGATGGGAGTAACACTCGGAAGCAGAAGCAGAAAGCTCCGTCCACTCCGCAGGCAGAAGCTGCAGCCGTAACCAATGCCAAGTTCAAGGGCAAAGGGAAGGCTCAGTTCACCCCCAAGAAGAAGCAGTACAATAACCCCATCCTGGACCAGCCATGTCCGGTTCATACGAAGATGGATGAGGAGGGCAACCCCATATATGCGAAGCATACCACTCGACAATGTCGCCTCCTGATCCAGGGGTTCAGCGAAGGGCAACCGAGTGAAAAGGACAATGAACAGGATGAGGAGGAGAAGGAGGATCAGTTCCCCCATGTCCATGCAAGACTGATGATTTTTGCTGACGTTGAGAGCAAGAGTCGACTGAAGCTGGTGAACAGGGAGGTGAACATGGCCACCCCTACCAACCCCAAGTTCCTCAAATGGTCTCAGACTGCGATCACCTTTGACCAGTCGGATCATCCAGCACACGTACCCACCCCAGGGAGACAGGCTTTGGTCGTCGACCCGGTGGTGGAAGGAGTCCGACTGCGCAAAGTCCTCATGGACGGTGGCAGTGGCTTGAACATCATGTACGCCGACACTCTCAAGAGGATGGGCATTCCGATGTCCACACTCAGCGAGAGCAGTATGCAGTTCCATGGAGTCGTCCCTGGACGGAAGGCCAAGTCACTCGGCCAGATCGCGTTGGACATCGTTTTCGGCTCCAACAAGAACTTCCGCAAGGAAAAGCTGACGTTCGAAGTGGTGGACTTCCAGAGCGCTTACCACGCAATTCTGGGTCGCCCAGCGTATGCACGTTTCATGGCCCGTCCGTGTTACGTATACCTGAAGCTGAAGATGCCAGGCCTGAAAGGTGTGATCACCATCACGGGCAATCGACAGCGGGCCGAAGAGTGTCTGCAGCAGGGATCAAGAATCGCCGACCAGCAGATGGCCGTCCTCGAGCTTGACGGGTACAAGAAAACAGTCGACCCCGCTGACTTGATGCGTTCGAAGAAGCCAGCTTCGGAGTCTGCATTCTAGTCGGCGGGAGAGACGAAGAAGGTCAGCATCCACCCGACGGACGACACTGCTGCCCCGACGAACATCTCCACCACCCTCGATCCTAAATAGGAAGCCGAGCTCACCCAATTCCTCCGTGAGAACTGGGACATCTTCGCAAGGAAACCCTCTGACATGCCAGGTGTACCCAGGGAGTTGGCTGAGCACCGACTGCATGTGGATCCCACCGCTCGACCTGTCCGAGAACGACTGCGTCGGTCCGCCGCGCATAAGAGGAAGGCAATCGGAGAAGAGGTAGCCAAGCTTTTGGCAGCCAACTTCATTCGCGAGGTTCACCACTCCGAGTGGCTCGCCAATGTTGTCATGGTTCCCAAGAAGGACAAGTCGCTCCGAATGTGCATCGACTTCAAGCACCTCAATAAGGTCTGCCCGAAAGAACATTTTCCGCTCCCCCGCATCGATCAAATTGTCGATCCGACTGCGGGTTGCGAGTGTTTGTCATTTCTTGATGCCTACTCGGGCTATCATCAGATCAGTCTGTATGGGCCCGATGAATTAAAGACAGCCTTCATCACCCCATTCGGGTGCTTCTGCTACATCACTATGCCATTCGGTTTGAAGAATGCAGGAGCTACCTTTATGCGCATGATCCAAAAATGCCTCCTCGACCAGATCGGTCGGAATGTGGAGGCGTATATGGATGATATCGTAGTCAAGTCACGCAAAGGTTCCGACCTGCTGACTGACTTGGCAGAAACATTCGCCAACCTTCGTAGGTACGATATCAAGCTCAACCCCGCCAAATGTTCATTCGGCGTTCCCAGCGGAAAGTTACTCGGTTTCTTTGTTTCCGAACGAGGGATCGATGTCAACCCCGAAAATATCGGGACCATCGTCCGAATGGAGAGGCCGGACAGAATACACGATGTTCAACGGCTCACAGGTTGCCTAGCAGCTTTGAGCAGGTTTATCAGTCGACTCGGCAAGAAAGCACTTCCTCTGTACCGACTCATGAAGAAATCAGATACTTTCGAGTGGACAGACGAAGCCCAAGTCGCATTCGACGACCTCAAAATCCTACTTTCCACCCAGCCGGTTCTTACTGCTCCGCTCAGTAAAGAGCCCATTCTTCTGTATATCGCGGCTACAAATCAAGTCGTCAGCACTGCTCTTACAGTCGAACGAGAAGAAGAAGGCAAAGCATACAAAGTTCAGCGGCCAGTGTATTACGTCTCCGAAGTCCTGACTCCTTCCAAGCAGAGGTATCCCCACTATCAAAAACTTATCTACGGGATTTACATGACTGCGCAGAAGGTAGCCCATTATTTCCAAGACCACTCAGTGTGTGTTGTTTCTGATGCCCCGTTGTCGGAAATCCTCCACAATCGGGACGCATCAGGCCGAGTGGCGAAGTGGGCAATGGAGATGTTGTACTGCGATATCAAGTTCGAGGCCAAGAAAGCTATAAAGTCTCAAGCCCTGGCTGACTTCATAGCAGAATGGGTAGAACAACAGCAACCGACCCACATCTACTCGGCTCATTGGACAATGTTCTTTGATGGGTCCAAGATGTTGAATGGCTCCGGCGCTGGCCTTGTGATCATAGCGCCAAAGGGCGACAAACTCAAATATGTGCTGCAGATACACTTTGATTCCTCCAACAATGAGGCAGAGTATGAAGCTCTCCTTTATGGACTGCGTATGGCCATCGCACTCGGCGTCCGTCGCCTGATGGTCTATGGCGATTCGGATTTGGTGGTTAATCAAGTGATGAAAGAGTGGGACATCAGGAACCCCACCATGACCACATACTGCAACGCAGTGAGGAAGCTCGAGAAGAAGTTTGAAGGTCTAGAACTCCACCATGTTCCGTGACTCAAGAACCAAGCAGCTGATGAGTTGGCAAAACTCGGATCCACTCGGAAACCAGTCCCGAGTGACGTCTGCCTCGAGCACCTCCACCTTCCCTCAGTCAAAGAAGATCCTTTCAGAGATGAACCAGTACAACCAAAGAGTTCGACAGATCCGACTGAAGTCGACGTACCTGCTGTGGTTGATCTGATCATGGAGATTCTTGTTGTCATCCCCGATTGGACTGTGCCGATCATTGCATATATCCTGAGGCAGGAATTACCAGAAGACGAAGTCCAGGCCAGGCAGATAGTCCGCAGGTCGAAGTCGTTCACTGTCATTGATGGCGAGTTGTACAAGGAAAGCGTTTCAGGCGTTCTTCAACGATGCATCTCCCTAGAGGAGGGATAGTTAATCCTGGAAGATATTCACTCGGGAACCTGCGGTCATCACGCCTCTTCGAGAGCGATCGTCGCCAAAGCATTCATAGTTTGTTTCTTCTGGTTGCAGGCAAACGAAATGGCTAAAGATATGGTCGACCGATGTGAAGGCTGTCAGTTCTACTCCAACAAGTCCCACAAGCCAACATCTGCGTTGAAGACAATCCCTCTTGTGTGGCCGTTTGCAGTATGGGGATTAGATACAGTCGGTCCATTCAGGACAGGCCAAGGAGGATACACACATTTGGTGGTGACAGTCGACAAGTTCACAAAATGGATTGAAGCCAAGCCCATCAAGAAGCTCGACGCCCTAACAGCCATCAAGTTTATCAGGGACATCATCTCCAGATTCGGTGTACCTCACAGCATAATCACGGACAACGGGACAAACTTTGACTCGGACAGATTCAAAGGTTTCTGCGCAAGCCAAGGTATCCGAGTGGATTTTGCATCTGTGGCGCATCCTCAATCCAATGGACAAGCAGAGCGGGCGAATGGACTTATTCTGCAAGTTTTGAAGCCCCGACTCCTGCGAGAGGTGGGACATGCCGCTGGCGCATGGGTCACCGAGCTACCTTTAGTGCTTTGGGGTCTTCGCACAACCCCGAACAGATCTACAGGGCGATCACCGTTCTTCCTCGTTTACGGAGCAGAAGCAGTCCTTCCGAGTGACTTGCTTCACAATGCTCCACGAGTCGAACTCTTCTCCGAAGCTGAAGCAGAACAAGCAAGGCAAGACGGAGTGGACCTTCTAGAGGAGGAGCGCAAGATGGCACTGACTCGCTCAACCATTTATCAACAAGATCTACGGCGTTTTCACGCACGACACGTCAGGAGTCGCACGTTCCAAGCAGGTGACCTGGTGCTCCGAGTGGATCAGCAAAGAGCTCACAAGTTGGCTCCTTCTTGGGAAGGACCCTTCATCATCTCCAAGGTGCTGAACAACGGAGCATACATACTCTACAACATCGACAGGGAGACAGACGAGCCGCGAGCATGGAACAGAGATCTCCTGAAGCGCTTATACACGTGACCGTCGACTGAAGCAATGTAAAGAACAAGTATTGGTGAAATAATATAAAGCAGATTGAGCTTTTGCAGATCCAAAATTCTTCCGCGGTCGCAGACTCCGGTCTAAAAAAAAACTTAGCTGCGATCCAGAATCGCCTAAGTACTAACTTTCTCCCAGTGTGCACTAAACGTCGCACTCGGGGACTTAGCTGCGATCCAGAATCGCCTAAGTATTAACTTTCTCCGAGTGTGTACTTAACGTCGCACTCGGGGACTTAGTTGCGATCCAGAATCGCCTAAGTACTCACTTTCTCCGAGTGTGCACTAAACGTCGCACTCGGGGACTTAGCTGCAATCCAGAATCGCCTAAGTACTCACTTTCTCCGAGTGTGCACTAAACGTCGCACTCGGGGACTTAGCTGCGATCAAGAATCGCCTAAGTAATAACTTTCTCCGAGTGTGCACTAAACTTCGCACTCGGAGACTTAGCTGCGATCAAGAATCGCCTAAGTACTAACTTTCTCCCAGTGTGCACTAAACGTCGCACTCGGAGACTTAGCTGCGATCAAGAATCGCCTAAGTACTAACTTTCTTCGAGTGTGCACTAAACGTCGCACTCGGGGACTTAGCTGCGATCAAGAATCACCTAAGTAATAACTTTCTCCGAGTGTGCACTAAACGTCGCACTCGGAGACTTAGCTGCGATCAAGAATCGCCGAAGTACTAACTTTCTGCGAGTGTGCACTGAACGTCGCACTCGGGGACTTAGCTGCGATCAAGAATCGCCTAAGTACTAACTTTATCCGAGTGTGCACTAAACGTCGCACTCGGGGACTTAGCTGCGACCAAGAATCGCCTAAGTAATAACTTTCTCCGAGCGTGCACTACTCGTCACTCTCGAAGACTTAACTGCGATCAAGAATCGCTGAAATGGGAAAGCTTCCCGCGACTGTATCCTACAGATACACTGGGGGACTCAGCAGACCCTCATTGAGGCTCATGTGGATGTCAAGACCACTGACAATTACATGAGTAGCAGACCCTCATTGAGGCTCATGTGGATGTCAAGACAACAGACAATTACATGAGTAACAACTCGCTCCGAGTGCCGCATATCCGTCGCACTCGAAGACTTAGCCGCGATCATGAATCGCCTAAGTACTCTATTACCCTCGAGTGTATCCTACAGATCCACTCGGCGACTTGGCGGACCCTCAGAGAGGCTCACACAGATGTCAAGGAAATTGACAATTACATGCTCCGCATGTTTGCCATTGGCTTCAACAAGAAAAGCCAAACAAAAACTCGAGCCAAAATGGTGTCAAAAACTCTTTGGCAACAGAAGAGCAAAAGATTTGATTTAAATTCGAAGTTCACCTAAGGATAGTTGACTCAGTGCGGATCAAGCTTACCCGCACCGAACCAAGAATGTGACGGCCAACAAAAGTGGCCAAGGTTTCTTACAACCAACACTCGGCATACCGAGGTAAAAGTTTTCTTAAGCGTCGTCAGGATTGGCGCCAGGACTGGAGGGCTCCACGAATGTGTCCAGGTCGATCCCGTCAGCGATGTGGGTGGCACTCTCAAGGAAGGTTTCCATGAAGTCTTCGAATCGAAGTTTCTTCGTGTTGGCGACCTTCAAAGCTTTCAGCTTCTCTTCGCGCACCTCCTTGCAATGCACTCGGACCAGGGACAACGCAACGTCTGCACCACAGCGAGCCGCAGATTTCTTCCATGACTGCAATCGGTTTGGGACCTCCTCCAGCCGAGTCATCAAGCCTTCCATCTCATACCGAGACTCGTCTTCAGGCCAAAGCTCATTGTCGATCCGGCCGACGACTTCTCTCAGTCGACCGATGAAAGGCCCAACTTTGCCCAGGCGAATGTGCGCTCGGAGCAGATATCGATTGGCGTCCTCGCCGAGTGGAATGTTCTCGCGAATCGACCGCTCCACGTCAGCTGCTTCAGCCTCGGCGTCCATGAAAAAATCTGCAAACACAGGACAAGCAAACAATAAGCACCGAGTGTAACGCACATACCACAAGCACTCGGAAAAACAGGACTTACCACCCAGACGCGTTATCATCTGTCGGGCCCAATCACTGACGTATTTTTCCTGCGCTACACACCGCTTGTTCAGCACATTCATTTGCCCCATCAGCTCAGACCTACGCGCCTTCATCTGCTCAACTTCAGCAGTCAGTGCCTTGTTTGCTTCACGGGCCTGCTCCAACGACTTCTCTCGTTCCACCAGAACATCCTTCATGCCAGCCATTGCATCCAGTGCCGCATCCAGCTCACCAGCAAACTGAACCTTCTTAGCCCTAAGAGTCTCGTACGCTGCCCCCATCTCGCAAGTTTTCTGCCAGCCAGCGCCAAGAGACAATCAGACAAATCCGACAATAAAAAGACTAAGTTCTTCAAACCCCTACCGACGCAAGCAGTCGACAGCGGTCTCGGGGACTACACCCAGTGGGTTCACTGAGAGTGACCCCACTGGCTTGAAACTCAAACAGGTCCGCCCTATTGAGCTACATGACAACACCTACGCCTACGAGGCTAATACTACCCACCTGAGTAAAATTACTCTCGGGGACTCTTACAGTAGGTGCACTCCGAGTGCACCAACTGTTAGCATTCGACCAAATTAATTATGGATCTGATCACGTCAAAGACCATATGTATAAAGACAACTGCCGGTGCAAGCACTTGACAGAGGTCTCGGGGACTACACCCACTGGGTTCACTAAGAGTGAACCCATTGCAAAAATCATACGGTATCCGAGCACACCCAGTGGGTTACAAGAGGTGACGGGAACGATGACCCTCATCCGCGGCAAAGCCTTCCGAGGTTTAGACCCGCTCAGTTTGGCCACCTTGGAAGGCTGACCCGCAGGCTCGGCAGCAGCGTCCCTGGTCCTTTTGGTGCTCCGGGCACTCGGGACCACGGGAACAATCGGCGGGGCGCTCGGGGATGATGGAGGGGCCGAGGGAGCTGCAGGTTCATGTCGGCGCTTGATTCGATGCTCTAGCGGCGGGGGTGGCGAGTTCTGCTCTTCATCTTCCTCCTCCTCTTCACCAGATTCCTCCTCCGTCTCTCCACTGTCGGAGACGTACTCGACGCTTTCCACACTACCCTCCTGGCTGCCCTCCTCCTCCTCCTCGGCCGGGTTCCCGTTCGAGACGGGAGAGAACCAGTTGGTCCACTTCTGCATAAAATACAGTCGGTGACATCAGACGTCAGACGGTGATTCAAGACGGCGATAAATCTAAGACAGTTATGTGCACTCAACAAGTTGTACTCACCTCGTTCGGAGGAGGGTTGTCCGCGCGGAAAGCCTTCACTCGCCGGGACCCTCTGGGGTTCTCGCAGGCGCTTGTGATCTGGAGCACCCACGACGCCACTGCCTCCCCAGTCACGCACTCGACGTTGGTCCGAGTGGAGTCTTCGGGTCCCGTGTAATGCCACATGGCGTGGTCTCGGGCTTGCAGTGGTTGGATGCGCCGGCCAAGGAAAACCTCCAGCAAATCTATGCCGGTGACTCCCTTTCTGACGACATCTAGGAGTGCGTCGACCAGAGGCTGGATGTCGATCTTCTCCGCCTTCGTGAGCGCAAGCTGCTTAGGCAGAGCGGGTCGATCTAATCTAAAAGGAGGCAACCCTGTCATGGCATTCGGGCAGGCAACGTCTTGGCAGTAGAACCATGTCGACTGCCAGTTCCTAACCGACTCACTCAGTTGAAGAGCAGGATAACTACTTCTACTCTTCTTCTGGAAACCTAAGCCCCCGCAGAGCTGGAGAAGGTGTGTCTTATCATCCGACTGGTGAAGTCGTTTGATAGTTTGGGATCTAGCAGAGAAAATATGTTTGAAAAGCCCCCAATGGGGGGGACAACCGATGAAGCACTCGCACAAGACTATGAAAGCAGAGAGATGAGCTATAGCATTCGGGGGAAAGTGGTGAAGCTGTGCCCCGAAGTGGTTCATTATGCCTTTGAAGAAAGGATGCGGGGGCACAGAGAAACCTCGATATACGTGGCTGAGCAGCAGGACGCGCTCCCCCTCCCGGGGCGCCGGCTCGATCTCATTCTCCGCCGGCAACCTCCACGACTTGTGCACGATCATCCCATGCTCCACTAGCTCCAGCAGATCCCCCTCCGTCACCGTGGAGGGGAGGAAGTCCCCCTGGATCCACCCCGCCGGTAACGCTCGCTGCCGCCGCTGAGCAGGAGCCGTCGCCTTCCCCTTCTTCTTCTTCGCCTCCACCTTGCTAGTCTGTCCCTTGGTCATGGCGGAAGCTGCGGGTCCGCGGAGGGGAAGGAAGACGAAGGAGCTTGGGTGCGCAGGAGGAGGCGAGAGGAGTGGAGCAATCAAAGGCAAGAGATCCGGCGAGCGTAACGAGAAAACCCTCGCCGCTGAGGTTTAAGTAAGGTTCCGACTGCGTCACTCGCAGGTGGCCCCGAAACCTTATCCCCCGACCAACCGCGGCGATATCAGTGGAGAAGATGAAGGCGCGGGAATCGAGGCGTCAGGCGCTACTCGAGCGTGATGTCGTCATCCCCGCTGAGCGCGCGGTAACCGAAATTTGAGGATCCCGGAAAATCCGCCGCTGTCAGTTGACTGGTCACGTCAGGAGATACCCTGGAAGCACTCGGTTTCCAACAGTTTGTTCCACCAATACTTCCACTCGGATCTTTGGTCAGAAAAGATAAAATGGATCGGGGCAAGCAACGCCAAAGTCACATCCGTTCCAGTCAGATCCAAACTTCAAGCATCGCTTCATCGTTCCAGCCCCAATCCATTCGGGGACTAAAGATTGGGTTATAGTCCTAGGGTAGGGTCATAGGCCTGCCCTGAAGGTCCAACCCAAGGACCACCCCTCATAAGGGACAAGGCCCTTAGTCTGTTCTGACTGAACTAAGGAGTTCCCTTCATCCAGTCGGTAACAGATCCTCGACCGTCCAGTCGGAGATTAGCATTCGGAGTTTATCAAACTAACCGACTGGATTCCACTCTGTGCATCGTAACCCCCTTGGAGGGAAACGGTCATACGTTTCCATGTGCCTTTATTAGCATTTAAGACGTACGTTACCTGTAACGTAGGCATTTATTCGCCACTACTCCACCCCTATGCACCGAACCGTTGTGGAGGGCAGCGCACTCTATATAAGCCACCCTCTCCCACTGGTGCAGGGGTTAGCAATTCACTGTATTCTATATTCCACTCGACAACAAGCTCCCTGAGCACTGAGGGCCTGTTTGTTTGGGCTGTGGCTGGCTAGCTGTGGTTGTGGCTGTGGCTGTGAAGGGAAAGCCGTTGTGCAGGGAAAGCCGCTTATCTGAATGTCACTGTTTGGCGACTTGGCTGGCTGTCTAGCTGTGGATCGAGGATATGTCTAAAATACCCTTAGAGTTCCGAGTACTATTACACAAATAGAATATCGTACACTTAGAGTTCCGAGTAATACATAACATTAAAAAAAATATTAGTAGGATATAGATTTGTCCAAAATACATATCGTACCATTACACAAATAGAATATTGTCCATAATTAATATATATTAATTCAAACTACATGTCAATAACGTTACACATAATAACTAGCTAGCATGAGTAGATCATCTTCTTCTCGAATCGAACACTTCGGTAGCAATGCGTTCACGCCTTGCTTTCATGTCATCAGTGTTTGTTCCACTCGGGGCAGTATCACCGGCTAGTGTTGTTGACTGCCTTTGAACCTTAGGGACGTAATTCTCATCTTCATCACATCGATCAAACTGTTTATCACGCAACTGTGAGTCCCTAATGAAATTGTGAAGTGCAATGCAAGCCAGGATAATTCTTTTCTGTGTCTCGAGACCATAAGAAGGAATATACTTGAGTATGCGCCATTTGTTTTTCAAGATACCAAAAACACGCTCAATAGCATTCCGAAGCGATGAATGTAGAAAGTTGAAAAGTTCTTCTCTTTTTGTTGGTCGCCCTTCTCGGCGAAAATCTGAGATATGGTACGTGTTGTTCTTAAAAGGAGCTAGGAATCCCTTCCTATTTGGATAACCTGAATCAACAAGGTAGTACATATCTGGGCATAAAAGGAAATGTGACAATCAGAATCAAATAAATAGCAATGCATGTGCAGTAGAGTCATGTGAATAATCATAGAGAATATTACCACCAGGAGGGGTCGGGAATTCGACTGGATACTTTTCGATGCTCCGTTGGAGAATGCGTGTATCATGTACTGAACCAGGCCAACCAGCAACAGCAAATTTGAATCTCAGATCGAAGTCACATATCGCTAGCAGATTCTGTGATGTGTATCCATGCCTTCCAGTGTGGTTAACCTTCTCATCTTCGGGAACTTCAACAGGAATATGTGAGCCATCTATGGCGCCAATGGCATCTTTGAAATGAGGCCAAAAGCATGGATCTTGAAGCCTTGGATGCACATCCTTGAAATTCCGATCTACTGGTTTTATGTTATCCTTACCCAATTTGTACAAGCAATTCAGAACCATGTGAAACTTCCGAGAAATTGTTTCAGTTGAACGACTAAAAGTAATCTCAACTTGTCTAACTGACTGTGGCCCTCCAACCATCCATAAAAACATAGCTAGGGATTCTAGAGATGACATGAAAACACTTGATTCTAACCCATAGCTAGAAACTAGAAGGTCATGCAATTTATGGAACACATCTGGATACATCCTAAACATCTTGTAGCATCTTTTTCTATTTCCAAGATGTTCATTAACCCATTCAAGCCCAGTTTGTTGTGGAATCCTCTTAGGTGCCTTATTCAAATACTTCTCGCAATAGAGGTTACCATAGTAGCCCAACACAGCCATGTCGCGCGCCAATCCAAGAAGATGACGCGTCTTCTCAATTTCTTCATCACTTTCAGTGCCACCATCATCCATCTACACAAGAAGAAAATAGAACATGTCAAAAACCAGTACACATGCAACAACCATGTAGAACATTGGACAAATAGCATACATGCAACAACCATATTGTACAACCATATTATTCGAATACATCAATGTTTCACACAACAATAAGCAAAGGTTCACAGAATAAGGAAATACAATGGTGGTTCATACAGATAGTCTTGAGAAATAAAACAATGATACACATAATACATGACTCATCTACTTGTTCATCTCAGCATGTGTACGCTGCAGCCAATCGAGCCTCCCCTCATTTGTTGCAAATGCTGCAAACACCTCTCTTGAATCCCTGTTCATGGCAAGCTTGCTTGCTGTGAACATGATGTCAGTTCCTTCACTCACTCCACACTCCCGAACCGTCGCTAAAAACTCCTTCATAGTTGGGACCTTGTCAGCCTTGGTGGAAGAACTACCTTCATTCCTTGAAACAAGTGTGTTGAGAGCATTGTTGTAAACCGTGAAAAATGGGCTCTCTTTTTCATTGCCTTCTCCAGCACCAAACTTGCGCTTTCCTGTTATTTTGGAGGAGGTACCACGATCATCCTCAAGCAATATTGGAGCTTCCTTGCCCCCTCCTGTTTCCTGTCCAGCAATGGCCGCTGATTCTCCGGTGACATGTGCCTTCCTAAACATAACATCTTGCTGCTCCAAATTGGGAGGTGGCCTATTCCTAAATTTTGCATGATCGGGGCGCATCTGAAAATAATAACAGAATAGATACATGAGTCCAATTATTTGAGCAAAAACTAGACAGGAAGAAAGATAGTTCAAAACATGATAAATTACCTCTAGGTGAATTTTCCACCAATCATCATCTGCATCCATGGTTTTTGTTTGGGGATCCCAGCCTAGTCCGGTTGCATTTAGCAATTCCATCCACCACGTGTACTCCTTTTTCAACTGATCCCATTTGTTCTTAAATTGTTTCCTCACTAGCTTCTCTCCTACTTTCTCATAAAATTTTCTCTCCAGATTTTCATAGCCTTTTTTACTCAAGCAGCCCCCATCCCTATTGTTGTTGTTCACTTCTTCCATACAAATGTCGCAAAACACTCTAATACGGTATGCATCCCAAGTGGCAACCATTGTTTCTTCACTAGTTTCTATCAAAATTACAGCAAACAAATAAACATCAGATGGAGGCCAGTACTTGCTGTTCCTATCCCAGTACTTGCTGTTACAAACAAATAAACTAGCTACAAACAAATGGAGGCGGCAAGTACTTGCTGTTCCTATCCCATCTATGGAGGCCAAGCAAGTCCTAGCATCTATGGGAGCCCAAGCAGTACAAGCAGAGAGGAGGGGACGGGAGCTATACCTGAGGCCGACGACGAATCCGGCAGGGAGGTGGACGAATCCGGCAGGGCTGTGGACGAATCCGGCAGGGAGGTGGACGAATCCGGCAGGGAGGAGGGAGCAGCGGCGAGCTAGCACGGCGGGGATCCCTCCGCGGCGGACGACGAGGCCGGGAGAAGCAGAGAGGAGGGGACGGGAGGCCGGCGGCGGAGTTCGTGCTGTCGGCGATGGGAGGACTGCGTGCCACTTCGAGGACGGCGGGGACGGGAGGATGGCGACGGAGGGAGAAGGTCTTCGCCGCCAGGAGGTGCGCCGCTCGCCGGCGGGAGGAGTAGACGAGGCGGCGGCGGCGGCGGGAGGAGGAACCCTAGGAGGATGCGTCGGGCGCGTGGTGTTCGTGGAAGGGACTGGTGGGGTGGAGGCAGGGAGCGGTGGGGCTGTGGGAAAAATTCGAGTGGCATTCAGTTGTAATTTCCTTAGAACGAAATGTCCCTTATACAAAACGGTTCGGATCACTTTGCGGGAAGCGAAGGAAAGCCACGGAAAGCACGTCTCGGGGTGCTTTCTCTCCTACGTGCAATGGAGAGGCCGGCTTTGTCAAAGCCAATAGCTAAGCTAGGCTGTTTGGTGAGCTTTGTTGGCTTTTTTTTGTGGAAAGCCACCAAAAGCTGAAACAAACAGGCCCTGAGACGTAGGGCTATTACCTCCACCGCAGAGGGGCCTGAACTCATACAACCTCGCCGTAGCTAAGGCTCTGCCCATCCTTTCGTACACTACACATCTACTGTCAGGCTTATACCCACGACATCCGTCATCGCAAGTCTCTGTTCCCTTGTATGCCCGTCTGGAGCCCTATTCCGATGCCCTGCCGAAGGGGGATCGATCACGAAGGGCCTCTACATCAACCTTGCTGCTCCCATGGTGATGTGTGAGTAGTTTACCACAAACCTATGCATGGGTCTGTAGTTAGTACCTAGATGACTATCTCTCTCTTGATCTTTAATACAAGGACCATTGCATCTTTGATTTGATCTATCCGATGTAATTCTTTTGTGCGGCGCGTTTGTTGGGATCCGATGAATTGTGGGTTTATGTTTAGATTATTCATGATATATTTGATCCTTTTTTAAACTCTATTATGATTCGTATTTGCATGATTAATATAGCTTCGTAAATCTCTCCGGTATACTGAAATAGTTTGAACAACTAGATTGACATTTCTTCGGTGAGAGGGGTGCGTTATACTTGGTTCAATCTGGTGGAGTTCTATATATCAGTGATAGAAAGGGACAAGGACACGTCTTTGTACTGTTACCACTAAGGATAAAACGATGTGGTTAATTCATACTAATTGAGTTTTCTTTGTCTACATCTTGTCATTAATCTATTTTACTTAATACTCTAGATGCATGTTGGATAACGGTCGATGGGTGAAGTAATAGTAATATGTGCAGGCAGGAGTCGGCCTATTTGCTTATGAACTTGATGTATATATATACATGAGCGTTGTCATGAATATCACATAACTATGCGCTTTTCTATCAGTTGCCCAACAGTAATTTGTTTACCCACCGTATGCCTACTATATGAGAGATGCTGTTAGGGAAAACTATGCCCCCGGGTCTATTGACTTACAAGTTTACAAATGCTATAACTACGTCGCTGCCTTTATTTACTTTTTAGTTACTTTGCAATTATCAACTATCGTATACATACGCTTTACTTGCTTGTAAATAATGAGTCCAAGGGGATGGGCAACCCTCTTGCCCGTATTGGGTGCAAGTGTTTGCTTCTTTGTGTGCAGCCGCTGAAGACGGGGGTTGGTTGTTACTCCTATTGATTCGATAAATCTTGGTTCTCTAGTGAGGAAATACTTACCTATGTTATGATGCATCACATGTTCCTCTTCATAGAAAATCAAACGTGGATCACAAGTATTAATGACGCACAAACCTCAATGACGCCTCCAAGAAGCGGATGACACCCACGGGTGCCATCACCGTCGACCCGATAGAAACCGAGCAAGATTTTGATTTGGGCATGGCACATCACCACGCCCTTCTAGAATTGGGCAACACCGTCCAATTAGACTTGCACCACCGCCAATGCAACATTTAGATGAAGTAGTCACAAAGCAAAGGACCGACAACCGGCTGCACGGCAAAGAGGAACCCGGCCACAACACTAAACTCCCAACTTTAGGAGTACAACCAAAACCACCCTGCACCTCCAGCAAGGTCCTGGACCGCCCACAACAGTCGTCGCCAGGTCCAAAGGACGCCCTTGCAATGGTCAGACCCGCACCTCCACAAAGCACGAAGCTGCACTACCGGGAGAGCACAACCGCTCACCACACCACACAGAGGTGACCGACCACTCGTTGCTCACCAAGACTCCGTCTTGGACGAGCCATCACAGCGCCGCCACCACCAACTTATTTGTGGGTTCGAGCCTCTTCCTCCAAACGACGGCGCCACCACCAGAGCTCGGCACTACACCGATGCCACCCTAGCAAACCTCCTCTCGCGCATCGACAGCCAGCCCCACTCTCGGCGGATGCACATCTGACCAGTTCGAGCTCCGCCACGAAAAAACTTCATGTCGCCACCAGCCCGCGTGCTTCGCCTCGATGCACCACACCTGTCCAGCATGTCGTCCCGCCCTGCACAACCGCTGCCTGTGTGCACCACCCGTCGCGCCGTCTTTCGAGCTATGCCACTCGCCTGAAGAAGAAGCCCCCCCCCTGCGCGGTCCATGTTCCAAGAGAGGCAAAGGAGATCATGTCGTCAGGGGGAAATGGATGGGTCTCGGTCCGGTGGCTAGGTGTAACGACTAAGATGCGGTCCTTTCCGATTTGGGGATCGAGGCCCCGAATTGGAAAGGAGCGCATCTAAGCGTCTCGCAACCAAGGTATGATTGCACATACATAATATCAACAGAATGACAATAAGGGGTTCAATTGCCATCTCATAAATATATCAAAATACATCACGCATACAATCAAAGTAGTTCCACTACGGACTACAAAATAAGGGAAATGGCTATGCTACCTTGCCTGTGGCCCACGATCACGACCACGCCCCAATCTTCTGGATAGTTCACGTACAGGCGGTCGGTCTCCTCATCGTACTGCCACGTCAACTGCGTGCCGTCGGGATCACCTGTCTCTGGGGTACCGGAACTTGTTGGTGTTGTGAAGGAATCTGTGAGCCACGGGGACTCAGCAATCTATGACCTCGGTGCCAGAACTAGTCAAGTTATTAGGTTGGATAGGTGGAGTGTTTAAGGTTGCAACATCCTAAACTTGATATGGTGGCTAACTGACGTAGAACATGTGAAGGTGGTCTATACTAGCGGTTGATAATACTTGATCACTAAGTGATCCTGAACACCTACCTACGTCAATCATAACCCCATCGTGTTCCCGATCGAAGAGAGATCTTCGAGGGGACAGTCACGGTTACGCACGCGGTTGGCAATTTTATTAGTTTATGTTTAAGTTATCTAATACCGTATGTTAACAAAATATTTCAAGTTGCCACGTAACCGCGGGCACGGCTTTCCGAAAGATTAAACCCTGCAGGGGTGCTCCAACTAGTCCATCACAAACGAACACGGGCCGCAAAGTAATCCTCTATCACGAATCTCGTGATCTCGTCGGATTCCTTAGAGGAAAACCTCAACTCTGGGGGAACCAAAGCTTCACCGGGATTCCTATACGCAAGATATATCGCTAAGGTAAGACAAGACTAGCAGGACCTCCCGTCGTGTCGACGACTCTGATAAGAGCCGCGTATCTCAGTCTCAGGACACGACGGATGAGCTACGCTCACGATGGCCTGATAGAAATCACTCAAGTTGCCCTGAGTTGGCCCCGAGAAGTGCCCAGTTTGGACCAACACTCATGAGGAGCACTGGCCCGGGTTGTTGATTAATTCCTCGGGGTAGCTATTCCCTATGCAGATTATTATTAAGTGATTAGCAAATTAACACCAACGTTGGGTCCTGCGGACAAGTCTTAACACTACGCGATTTATCAAGGGGGTCCCCATAACAACCCCGAACGTGTTAGGAGCGATCAAAATGGAATCAAACACCGATAGCCGGTAACTATGGCGGCAATAACGGAACAAAGCACCCGGCAAAAGGCTAGGCCTTCCGTTATTTACCAAGTATATAGGTGCATTAATTAAATAACAGAATTAAGATAATGATATCAAGCTCATGTTATCACATGATGCAAAACACCTGCATCTAGCAATGCTAACATTAGTAGTTGAGCAAAGCCTACTTAGCCATTCAAGTTTGCTAGGAAGGGATAAGTGTTTGGTTTCATGGCATTTCAGGAGGCAATATTTCAGTGGTAGGCAGCGAGCATATGACAAGGAAACGTAATCTAGCATAACAAGTCTAGAGATGGAATCAAGGTCATATCATCTTGCCTGTGATATCCTCATCTTGGAATGGTTCTTGATCGTCCTGCACGTACTCTCCCGAATCCACGAACTCGTTCTCCGATCCCGGTGCTACCCAACATAAGAATAATATACAATGAACAACAGCACCTCAAGATGCAACAAGCACATGATGCATGAGATGAATATGAGCATGCATCACTATTTCTATCACTAGCACAAGCATAAGGAGTAATTACATGTTCCTGGACAGAACTGCATACTAATCTATTTTGACATGCATGATAATGACATGATCATATGCGTCTCGAGAAAACAATGCAAAAGCATACAAAGAACATTACAATCGGAGCCACGGATCAACGGGAATCAACGAAACAAGATATGAAGCCCTACGTGTCAAAATCATCACCACACACTCAAATGGCACAACTCTGGTATTTCCAGGTTGCCAAGACATAAAACAAACCATCATGAATGGGGTGGAGCAAAGAATAACACCACATCATCAACTAAGCACTCACAAACATAAAAAAGACAAAACTACACAATTTGCCATAAACTGCATCTTAGCACTTTGTGAGCTACATGCAAAGCACCTACAGCCACCCAAACATGACAAATAATATATGTGGCTGTAGCTATCCAAGAATACTACAAGAACAAGCAAGAATCACACAAAAAGGAATTAAACACAGAAAGATACAAGGCTGCAAACTTGCCCAAAAATATCAGATTTCAGGGACTTTGTGAAAATTCCAGTTTCTCACTTTCTGTCTTTGCTCTGAAGCATTTTGACATCAGACAAAACAATATCTACAGGACTCCAAATGGAATGAAATTTTACAGGGCGCTAAACAAACATATCAGCTTCAACTTTCTAGTTGAAAGCTAAGGTTAAATCACAACACATTGACCTGCACAACCTCATCAACAGGAGAAGAAAATATAAACAGATTCTCAGACTTAGTGAAAATCTCAGATTTTTACTAATCTGGAATTTCAGCCACAAGCCTACTTTGGATGGGCACAACTTGCACATATGGAATCCAAAACATGAAATGAAACCAACATGTGGTAGAGGGGGTCACCCTCTACTACCACAACCAAGAATCAAACACAAAGGCTCACCACAACTCATGAAACCAAGCTCTAAACATAGAAGAAAAATGAAATATGTCATCTCCAGAAAATGTTCCGATGGCAAAACTGAGTTCACCAATGGATTCCTTGGGAGATTCTACCCCAAGAACATATATAATATGTATGCACTTACTTGGAGCAAGTGACCACAAACTAGGAAGGAAGAAACTACAAGAAATAATACATAGTGAATAGTGCAACATTTCATGTGCATTTCACTAGAACAACTCCTACATAGATACTTGCCCATGTGCACAACACCAATGGTTACATGAGGGTTTTGACCCCATGTATGTGTGCCATAGCACATCAATCATCACAAGCACATCTACCAAGCTATCCACACCCACAAAACACCATGCCCTCTCACATATGGTCATGTGAAGTTGCATAGTTTTGCTTGCAAAGGTGGGAAAGTACCACACACACACATCTACTCCACACCACACTACAACATGCTCTTTATCAAAACACAAGAAGTAGGGATCTAAATAGTGACACAAGATGGGAGCACCATATCACATACACATGCTCACATCTAGGTTGTGGGTGTGTTCTTCACACCATAAGCACCACAAGACATATGCACACCAAACCTATCACCTACTCCACATAAGCATGACACTATGATCACCTACACACATAAAAACACAAGGCTAGCACCACCTCACATACACATGCACAACACCATGTATGCACACAAATACACACATACACCACACCCACATAAGCTGCCAACACCACTACAAGCACTAGACAGGAAGGAAAAAGAAGATGCACACCCTCATGCCTATCATACAGGCACAAGAAGTAGCAAAAAATAGCAAAGAAACAAAATAAGAAAGAAAGAAAGGAAAAAATACAAAAGGGCTGGTCTGGGATCGAACCCAGTGCCCCTGGTATACCACAGAACAGACTACCACTCTGCTAGGTAGCATGCACTCGACAGAGGAGGGGAACAGAGCAGGTTAACCTCCCTGCTGCTACTACTACTATCGTACAGGGAAAAGAAACCCAAAAAGGGGGGTGCACCACCGGGGACTCGATCCCTGCACCTCTCGACAACTAACAGAACTCCCAACCACTACGCTATGACACGGCAACTGATAGAACACAGGGGTACCGCAGGGTATACTAGCACGAACACCTATCCTCTACTCTGCACGCCGGCGACAGGGAGGACGCCGGGGTTATCTCGCCATTGCTGCTGCTGATGTGCCAAGGAGATCTACCACTCCACATACGCTGCGCCTGATACGCCACGGCTACACGCCATCACACCAAGCTACTGCACCACAAACGCATACCCTGCTGCCGATCTACTACGAACAGAGAGGCCGACGAACACCACGACGGATCCGGGCCGATCCAAGGAGGAAGAAGGAAGGGACGACGTCCTCACCTAGAGAAGGAAGTAGGAGGCCGATCTGCGGAGGAAGAGGCGCTGGAGGGGAAGAAGAACGACGACGAAGAAGCTCCTGTCGCAGAACCGAAGCAGAGGCGAAGGAGCACCGGGTTCGCGGCGAAGACAAGGTCCTGGTCGTCGGTGAGGACGAAAATGGGGCGCGGGCACCATCCTCGTGCCCCTGGACATGGCCGCCGGCGCTGCTCGACGGAGAAGGCGGGGTAGATGGCGGCGAGGGGTTCTCTCTCTCTCTCTGCTCCTAATCTATAGAGAGCTTACTAGGAAGAGGGAGGAGAGATGGGGAAAGGAGAGAGGTGGCGGCGGCGGATGGGAGAGATGGGAAACCCTAGGAAAGGGAGGAGGGCACGGACGCCGAGATAAATAGGGGGCCTCGATGTTAGTGCCTCACGGCGCTTGCGTCTCCCTCTGGTGGTCTGACGGAAAGGCAGAGAGGGGGGAAGACGGCGTCATGGAGGAAGAAGGATGCCGTGCGCTGGCCCTGTGCGCGCGAGAGAGAGAAGGTGGGCCGGCCAAGGAGAGAGAGAGCCCACCTGGGGCGCCACTTAAGAGTAGAGTAATTCCCTGGCCCTTTTCTTTTAACAGAAAAACCAGAGAATAAAGAAATGCACAGAGAAAAGTACTGGGGATAAAAATACAACAAAAATGCCCCTCTGCTTGGAAAAATCTAACCTATTTGAATAAAATGCAAAATGAATATTAGGGGCAATTGAATATTTTACAAAACAGCAATAAGTGGGTTGTTTTGTAATTATTTTGCACCTTTCAAACCTAAGTCAAAACAGAGACTTCACTTCATCACACCCAACTCAAATCAACCTAAATCATAGGCATTTTTAAAACAGAAAAGGAAGAAGTGGATCTTAGCATAGAAGAGATAGAAAGGGAGTGAAGGTGGTTTTTGAAACCTAAGCACTTACTATCTCATGCTTCACTCCACACAAGCCTCACATCACAAGGCATCACATGAAATCACAAGGTACATAACCACAAGATCACAAACACCACAACTCATCACATGATAACACAAGCAAACACAAGGACAAGACATGGCATGAAACATATGGTATGTATGCATGCAAGGAAGAACAAAAGGGGCACATGAAACCATACATGCAAAAGGACTCTCTCATATCAATGTCAAGGTGGTCCCACATGGAAGGTTACAAAAAGGGAAAGCTTTACACTTGGGGCATCACACTAGGGTTAGGGCACCGAGTCGCCTCGGGGGAGAGAAGGCGACACGGGGCTGGGGGTGGAGGAAGAATTCAAATTGTTGGTGTTTTAGCTCTCGATACCGTAATATTTTGAAGGATGTCTCCCGTTCCGATCGTTGTGACTTGCAAATTGTGCGTAGGGGCGGTACAAAGTTCTTTCTCATGTAGTTACAATTTTGTCTCGTGCTACATTCTCCTTTGATT
Source organism: Hordeum vulgare subsp. vulgare (assembly GCF_904849725.1). NCBI lineage: Eukaryota > Viridiplantae > Streptophyta > Magnoliopsida > Poales > Poaceae > Hordeum > Hordeum vulgare. The sequence goes on along the minus strand of NC_058518.1, from coordinate 463,717,988 downwards.
GTTCAAGGGAAAACATCATAACTACATATGCTACTTCTTTTAGGTGTGGCTGGCATAGACGGGAGGCGATTCGGACACGTGAAGCTCCCTTACAATCACAACAAATCCTATGTTGGAATCATCGCAATGTTCTTCGCCGGCTTCGTTACATCGGTCATGTAAGCAAAAAATCAATATATTTACTATTGGACCCTTAAGCCGATCATCTCATGTTTTATTGTCCGAAAGGCTGAGGCCCGCTTTGATTTGCACGATCTTCAGAACGCGGGGACAGGGAAAATATAGGAGTCGAGCGGCATGTACACTTGTATATTGATTTCATTGGAAAAACAAAGAGATTGGAAAAAGAGGTTGGATTGGATGCTAGATTTCTAGTGAAATATAGTACACTTGGTTTTATAGAAAAAATCTATATGATTCAATCGTGTGAATCAAACGACAAACATAAGAAAAAATCCTATGGGTTCTAACCCTTACAAAATCCTATGAAATTCCTTTAAGTCAAAGGAGCCTTGAAACTAGTAGAGTGTGGTACTTATAGTTTCATGTGATACTTCCACCTTTCCAGGTTCATTGAGCATAGCTAGACCGTGGACGTTGCCTCCGGCATCACGTGAGTTGTCGTGCCGGTTTTCGAGTCAGTCATGGTCAACACACGCTTGAATGACATTGCCTTCTTGTCGGTCGCTTGCTTTTCTATAAGTGTAATGTCAAAAATATTTGTGTACTCCTTTTGTTCCTAAATACTTGTTGTTAGGGAGAACTAGACTAGTTCTTTCGAACAACAAGTATTATGGTACAGAAAAAGTATTATAGAACAGAGTGAGTACTATGTTAGTGATGGTGGGGTTGCCGGAAGCGGCATCTCGACAAGTGTAGCAATGTTCTTTGCAGTCAGTAGCTAGCACATTGTGGATACATTACTGTAATTTGGAAGGCTTTGTCGGTGAATACACTACAATGAACTTCTGTTGCAGACTATCACTGAGTGCTGGTTTAATCCATTTTCTGTCTCCCTAATAGAGTTTTAACTTGAATTTGGTTTTACAATGTTGTTGAGTAAGCATCATTGCTGAAAGTTTCGAATAACATTTGAAGACACAGAGGTAAAAGTCCATTTTAAAGAATATGGAGAAGCATGAGTTGTTGCTGAAACAGACACCCTATATTTCCTTCTTAAACATCCTCAACGTCTCTAGCTAGGGCGAGGCCACCCGTGCCAGCAGCTGGAAGAGGCCACCGAGGAGCAGCTGGAAGAGGCATCGCCACCGCCAGGAGCGAATCTAGGGTGGGGCGGGTCAGAAGGGCAGGTGGGCGGGCGCCGGGGGGGGGGGGGGGGGGGGGAGCCCCACCAACGCCATCATAGTGTCGACGCGGCTTCACCGGCCGGCCCTCCGACGACGACGACACGGGGTAAACTGGAGGAGGGGTGGCTGGCCAGCGCCGACAAGGTTCCCCACGAGTTGCCCGAGGCGGGCGACACGAGGGTCGGCTGCCGATAAAAAAAAAGAATTTATGAATACAAACGATAAAATTTGAGCCATGGCTGGTCGCTATTCGTCCATGGATGTTTGTGAGTCCAAGTTTATGAGTTGCGGCTGTAGTGCAGATGCTCTAATACGACTGTTTTCCCATAACTTTGAATTTTTGACTAATATAATGAATAAAAGCATAAACAACAGAGGAGGACAAAGCTATTTGTATTTTACAACGTCCATAGCAACAGAGTAGTTTACTACCGCGTTATTCCGTTGCCATGGCAGTTGAGTTGGCAGCCTCCTCCGGCATACGAAAACAAGCCGCCCTCCGCGCAAGGAACAGTGGCTGTTGAGACTATATTTCACCATCCCAGATCTCCTCTTCGGATTTGAACACGCCTTCCGGGTGAGTCCAGAACTTCCCTCGGATCAGCTTCGCCTGCTCGATCTCAGAGAAGCCGGCGAAGAGGTCGCCGGGAATGGACCAGTCGTAGACGTCGATGTTGGCCCTGATCCTCTCCTCGTTGGTGCTCTTGGGGAGCACGCTGTGCCCCGCCTGGACCCCCCACCGCAGCGCCACCTGCGCCGGCGTCTTGCCCAGCTTCTCCGCCGTCGACACCACCACCGGGTGCTCCAGCACGCTGAACGCTTTGAACGTCCCCGGCGAGCCCAGCGGCGAGTAGGCCTGCATACGCATCATCGGAGCACACTCCAAGTGTTCAACAACACACTGGGGAAACTACAGTAACAATGGCATGTTTCTATAATCTACTCCCTCCGTCCCAAAATAAGTGTTTTAAGCTTAGTATAACTTTGTACTAGCTCTAGTATAAAGTTAAGACAATTATTTTGAGACGGGTGGAGTATAAGTAAGACAAGAAGAGACATAACGTACGGAGAAGTGTATCCCTTTGGACGCACAGAGGTCCCGGAGCTTGGCCTGCTGCCAGACGGGGTGGCACTCCACCTGGTTGGCCGCCGGCGTCACGCGCGCGACGGCGAGCAGCTCCTCCACCTTCTTGCACGAGAAGTTGCTGACGCCGATGGCGCGGGCCTTGCCGGAGTCGTAGAGGCTCTCCATCGCCGCCCACGTCGCCGGTATGTCTGCCGGGATGACGTTCTCCGGGTTGAAGCCGGCGCCTTTCTTCATCCGGATCGGCCAGTGCACCTGACGAAGGAAGAAGGCATCTCAACATACCGGGTGTGGAATGGAAAGACAGTAGAATATACTACTCCATGTCAGTTGACGTGCAGGCTCTCACGAGGTATAGATCCACGTAGTCGGTCTGCAGGTCCTGGAGCGTGCCGTCCAGCGCCACCGGGACGTCCTCCGGCGCGTGGTTAGTGCACCTAAAACAAGTTCAGGTTGAAATTTTTGCTCGTGAACTTCTCAAATCAAATGATTTGCACTTGCAGTGTGTGAGTAGACAATGTTCAAATCGAAGAACGGGACAATGTTCAAAAGACAGACACACCATAGTTTGGAGGTGATGAAAAGATCTTTCCGAGTGGTTACGCCCTCGTCGAACACCTTCTTGAGAGCGAATCCGATCTGCGAAAAAGCGTAGTGGTAGGTTTTTGTCCTGCCTTTTGATGAGAAAAAGATCGTTAATTTGAGAGGACCGATTAGGTTACCTCTTTCTCGTTGCCGTAGACTTGAGCACAGTCGATGTGCCGATAACCGGCCTGCACATATAATGATGCGCACAATAAATTAAATTCAGATGCCGCGAACTTGTTAAAACGGGGAAGAAAGCACGCACCTTGACGGCGGCGTAGACGGCGTCGCCGACGACGCCGGGCTCGGACTGCCAGGTGCCGAGCCCGACGGACGGGATCTTGGCGCCGGTGTTGAGGACGAAGTGGAGAGCCATGCCTTGTCGCTCGCCTACACTTGCAAGTGCGCGCGCAGACGGGAGAAGGCGACCGAGTGCTCCCATCCCACTGACACGGGCCAACTTGTATAGGCCGAGCCGGGGCGTCCGGCGATTAACTTGGCGTGCTATTACCGGTGAGGCCGACGCGGCAGCTGACATGCAGCACGTGCCGGTGGGGGCTGGACACGGAAACGCCAAACGTGCTGCTGTCGTGTCTTTACTTTCTGACAGGTACGAAAAATGGTTTCCGGCTGTGCGTCAAGTGGCAAGAAAACGAACATACTCCCTCCGTTCCAAAATATAAAACATTTTAGAGATTTTACTAGAAGACTGCATACGGAGCAAAATGAGTGAATCTATACTCTAAAATATGTCTATATACATTCATATGTAGTTTATAGTATAATTTTTAAAAGGTCTTATATTTAGGAACGGAGGGAGTAAAATTTACTGGCCTACCCCTTGAAACAAAAGGACGACGGCTTAGGACATGTACAATGGGGGCAGCATCATGTAGGTGCCCATATGCGAGGTAAGATGAGACCGTGGTACATATTCTTTCTCTCCAATGCAAGGACAACTTCATCAGACCACTCATTCGCCATTTTTCTTGTTCTCTCTCTTACTCTTTCATCTACACATGCATCATCCCTCTCACTACTGGTTACTTTCCGTTGCTTTCTTTTACCTTTTTGAACGAGGCATCGGACTCCTTTGTAAGAGGTCGTTCGACCCTGCAAGCGATAGCTTTTTCCCCTCCCTCCTCCACATCAACAACTTTTTCAATGGGCAGCACTCCAAGTTGGAACGTTGGCGGCCATGCCCTTAGCTTCTGAAAGCAATGCTATGGAAGCCTTTTTAAAAAAAAAAGTGCAAAAAAACTTGACATTTCATTAACCTCTTGTATCTGTTTCAAACGTCAAGACAAGCTAGTGACCGATCATAAAAACTCGATCCAATCGGACCTTTCAAACTTGTCTCAAATGTCTGGACTAACCAGCACCCCTCATAACGAACCCAAATCTAAGACAGATATGAGGCGGCATGGTCACGCCCGAGCACGTCCACCACGTCCTAGCTGACAGGCCTGGCCCACCACCCACCCCACCACTATCCCACAAAAATCCCATTTTGGGCGCCTCGTTCTGAACCCTAATTCACTCTCTCTCGCTCTGTCCTCTCCTTTCCTTCTTCGATTCCAATCCCATCCACTCCAATGTCCAGCTTCAGCACCCGCTTCGTCTCCGACCTCGACTAGGACAAGGAGCTCACCCTCTGCATTGTGCTGGAGCGGTCCAAGGTGGACACCGACGGCAGCTCCGGATCTGGAGCGTCGCCACAACACCCGCGTCGGCGCAGCGCGGACGCTGGAGTAGGACCCTCCCAGCCCGCGCACAGCTCTGCGAGCATAATGCAGTCTGCACCGCCCCGGCACAGTCTCCTTCCCCCGCCAGTCGCTACTCCACACGGGGCGGCGGTGTGTGCTATTGCCCGCGCCGCCGACCCGCACGCGCACTCCAAAATCGGAGGCGCACGCCACCCGCCGCGAGAAGCAGCGGAAAAGGGAGAGGGAAGCGGTGGAGCAGTCTGCACGCCACCGCCACGTGTTGCACGCAGAGACGAGGACGAACACATCCTTGCATGGGTGTGTCGCTGGCCCCTCACAACGTCACAGACGGACGCTCGCCGCCTTCGACGGAACGCCAAGGCGCTCTCGCTTGCTATTGAGGAGTCGGAGCGCGAGGCGAAGGACGAAGCGACGGAGGCGGTTCGGGTCGCCAAGTTGAGGTGGGAGGAGGACAGGGCGTTCCATCGGATGATGAGGCTCATCGTCCTCTCCAACTCCGACAATGACGACGACGACAGTTGCACCTCCTCCGAGGACGACCGGCGATCGAAAGGGCAAAGTGGTCGGCGAGGAAGTGGTGATCACGTCTCCCTCTGTCTATGTTTATAACGTTTTTAGTTGTAGAAGTTTAAGAACTTTGTCCGGGTGAACTAAGCTGATTTTTTGGGTGATGTTTGGTGTCCGTTTGCAGCCAATCTTGTTTTCGTTTGCATCCGATTTTATTGTCTGATGTTTGATCACGTAGAGTAGCTTAACGTTGTGTAGTATGAATATATGGTGTATGATATGAGATATGCAGATGCAGAGTAGAAAATATGAGACGTGCACGGTGAGTGAACGCAAACACGGTCGGACGCCTCTGCGGGCATTTGAGGGGCTGAATTAGCCCATCGCGGGTGTAGTTGCTCTAAGGCGTTGTAAAGTGTGAAGACAACAACCAAAGACTGGCAAAAATTAAGCAACTACTCGCGGGATAAAATTACATTTAAACCTTTGGCATTGCCAACACCCATAATCGTGCCTTGTCGATGATCTTGTCGGCGGTAATTATTGACGGGACATAGACATTCCCAAAGACCATAGCATTCTTCTCCCTACAAAGTTCTCGAGCAATAAGCATAAGGAGAGAGGCCATTATTTTATCGTTCGACGAGCGTACAAGGGTAAGCTTGGTCCGCCAATATTTTCCACTGTTCATAGACGCCCAATCTCTGATCACAATATCAACCAATCGGATCCCCGCCTAAACCGCATTCCAAAGCGCAATCAAATATCGGCAGAATAGAAAATGTGTTGTTCATCCATGAACTTTGCTCCACAATGGGCACAGGCCGCAATTTGGCCACACCCTTGGGTGAAACCTATCAACTGTCCACACACGACATTCTTATGATGCACCCTTGATATTTGACGTGAAATGATGTGATGGAGTTCGACACGCGACTCCCATGTTCATTCATCCTGGACTGTGGCGGAGCCACCGCCCAGCTACCCTGGTCAGTTGCCCAGGCTCAGCTTGCAATCTCTTTCTTAAAATAATGGCAAGGATGAAGAAAATCCAGCTTTTCCATGGGCAAATCACAAAACAGCTGCCGTCCATTAGGAGCCTTCATATGTTGCCCAGGCTATCACATTAAGCTGGCTCCACCACTGATCCTGGACTTCACGACGCCGGAGCTTCTCGAATTCCAGCCACGAAACCTACTCCGATGAGGATCATGGTTGGTATTTCTCCATGCTGATGCTCGCACGATGGACTCGGGGGGATGGCGCGATGACATGGCTTTCACGGAGGGTGCGCTAGTTCAATTTTTGTGTTACTTAGCACAAGTTGGTGCTATGCAACGTACAGTTCCAGCAGCGGGCCTGCACGATGTGAGTCCCGTGGTGAGTAATGGAGGAGACAAAGGAGAGGTGACGTTACCCCATTCCGCCCATGTTCCCCTCCCACACCCAAGTCATTCACTCTGCAAGCTCCTCCGGATCCTATCGAGAGTGCATCGTCCTGCTGCGATCTCGATATCAAGGAGGGAGGACCAGTTGGTGGTGTTGGCTAGAGGCGATGTAGAGAGGATGGGGCGGTTGCAGAAAATCGACGCGTGGTTCTCGATGGCGAAGAGACTCAACGACGTCGAGTTCACAGTGCGCGCAAGGATGACAGATGCGGAGATCCTTCGATGTATCCCACGGTTTCAAGCCCAACCGGCGATGTAAGTGTTGCTCTGGGTGATGCTCGAAGCGGAGGCACCAGATCTATAGTAGTGCTTCAAGTGGCGGGTCTTTCGATCCTTGCGAATCAAGGTGAATCTACAACAGCATGAGGCGTCGATGGAGGTTATTGATACGTCTTTAAATGTATCGATAATTTATGAAGTATTCATGCCAACATTCTTCAACTTTCATATACTTTTGACAACATTTTATATTATTTCTAGGATTAACTTACTTATCTAGTGTCGAGTGCTAGCTCTTGTTTTTGTGTGTTTTTGTTTCGCAGAAAATCCATATCAAACGAAGTCCTAGCCCGGACTGGCGTTGTTTCCAGCAGAATTATCATGGTGTTGTTTTAGTGCACAAAATAAAAGTTTTCGGAATCACCCGAAACTTTTTTGTAATTTTTTCTATAGGAAATAAGCAGTATTGGAGCAAAGAACCAACGGAGGGGAGCCACATGTGGGCCACAAGACAATAGGGCACCCCCTAGGTCGTGTTGTGATGGCTTGTGGGGCCCATGTGGCTCCGTTTGGCATGATTCCAACACTAAAAAAATCCTATAAATATGAGAAACACGAGAAATAAAGAGAGAACTTCCGCTTCGCCGCCGCAACTATCTGTATCGACAAAAAACTCATCTCGAGCCTTTCTAGTACCCTCTCAGAGAGGGGAAATCATCTATGATGGCCATCTTCATCATCCCTGCGGAGGTCATGACGACGAGGCAGTAGTTCACCCTCGGGGCAAGGGTATGTACGAGTAACTATGTGTTCTCTCTCTCTCTCCCTCCCTCTCCCCCCTCCCCCTCTCCCCCTCCCTGTCCCCCTCCCTGTCCCCCTCCCTCTCTCTCTCTCTCTCTCTCTCTCTCTCTCTCTCTCTCTCTCGTGTTCTTGAGATGACACGATCTTGATGTATCACGGGCCTTGTTAATCTAGTAGGATCATATGATGTTATTCCCTTGCTACCTTGTTGTGATGGATTGAATCTTTCCCTTTAAGATCTCGTTATGTTGAATTGAATATTTTGGTTTGAAAACACTTGATGTATGTCTTGCATGCGGATACTGATACGTCTCCAACGTATATAAATTTTTTTATTGTTCCATTCTCATATATTATCATTCTAGAATACTTTTGGGGTGTTTACTTACCATTTTATATTATTTTTGAGCACTAACCTATTGACCTAGTGTCCAATGCGAGTTGTTGTTTTCTGCATGTTTTTTACTTTTCAGGTTTTCCATACCAAATGAAGTCCAATTGCCCCGAATTTTTTTGGTATTTCTTCTAGACCAAAAGAAGACCAACGAGCATCACAAGAAGGCTGTAGGCCACGAGGGGCCCATATGCCAATAGGGCGCGACCTGGGGGCGCCTTGATGACTTCTGCCTCCCTCGTGGCCCTCCCGACTTCGTTCTTTGGCTTATAAATTCTCATCTACCCATAAAACACAAGAGGGAGTCCCGAAACACTTTTTACGCTGCCGTAAGTATCTGTTCCGGTGACACGCGATCTGGAGCTCCGTTCCGGCTCCCTGTCAAAGGGGGGTCGATCACGAAGGGCCTCTTCATCAACCTTGCCGCCGTCACGATGATGTGTGAATAGTTCACCACAAACCTACAGGTCCATGGCCAGTACCTAGATGACAATCTCTCTCTCTTTGATCTTCAATACAATGATCATCACATCTTTGTTTTGATCCATATGATGTAATTCCTTTTCTGTGGTGCATTTGTTGCGATCTGATGAATTATGGGTATATGCTTATATTATTCATGATAAATATTTGAGTCTCCTCCGAATACTCATATGCTTCTTATGTGCATGATTATGATAGCTTCATAATTCTCTCGGATTTATTGAAATAGTTTGGCCAACTAAATTGATATTTCTTTGATGAGAGAGGTGCATTATTCCGTTTTACTTAATACTCTAGATGCATGCTGGATAGCGGACGATGAGTGGAGTAATAGTAATATGTGCATGTAGGAGTTGGCGTATTTATTTATGGACGTGATGCCTATATACACATGATCATTGACGTGAATATCGCATAACTATCCGCTTTTCTATCAATTTCCCAACAGTAATTTGTTTACTCACGGTATGCTATTTTTCATGAGAGATGTCATTAAGGAAAGCTATGGTCTCGGGTCTATTCACAACATATTGATAAAACCTTCATTACCTTGCAGCCATTTACTTGTTTTTATTTTATCTTGCTATCTACAATTATCTACACACCTCACTTCTTGCAAATAACAAGACAAGAGGATTGACAACCCTCTTGCACGTGTTGGGTGCAAGTTGTTTGTTCTTTTATGTGAAACCGCTGAAGACGTTTGTGGTTGATATTCCTATTGATTCAATAGACATTGATTTCATAACTGAGGGAAATACTTACCCACATTGTGTCGCGATAACCCATCCCTCTTCACGGAAAACCCAATGCAGATCACAAGTATCAGATACCCTTAGTGACATTGTGGTATTCAAGTGATTCACTTGATATATGTTATGGCATCAACTTGCGGATTCCGATGACTTTAGGGATCTATGCATAGGGGTTGATTACACGACGATAATTGCTGACCGAAAGAGTAAAAAAAAAAAAGAGTGTATGCACTGTGCACGTCATCGGTACGTGCATGCATGCCGCTGTCGCATTAAGCCCATGCACACATTATTACTATATAAAAGCAAAGCATCCTATGCTACCTAACAATGAGCTTAATATAGACTTCATTAATGAAGACGTATCCTTCCATTAAAAACGCCTCATAAATTTTTTAAAAATAAATTCAGAAATAATGTAAACGTCATGACTTAGACCCTTTTAAACACAATGCACATGCAAACGCTCATATACATGTGCCTACATTCACCCATATGAATGCAAGCACGCACATCATATCCCTACGAGCACCTCCGAGAGACCGAGTTGTCATATCATCTTGAGATTTACGAAATCAGCGTAGATGCCTCGTCATCGAAGGGGACGTCTTCTCCCAATAAATGTGCATCGCCGAAAAATCCTGAAAGAAATCCAGAAATAAATGCGAACAACATGACTTAGAGCATCTCCACCCGTCCCCCCGGGAAGTCTTCGAGGAGCACTTTTTTGGCGCCGACGGATGAAAAAAGCCACAGTCGTGCCCCCACGACCTGGAATAGCACCGAATTTGGTCAAAATTGCGACCGACGATCCCAACCCAAACCCAGGATCCTCTGGGGCAACTAGGGGGAGGAGAGAGACTGTTTTGCATGTCATTTGGCCCACCGTCAGCCTCCCACTCCCTATCTCCTTACTTTTCCTTCGGGCCCCACCCACGTGCTGCTCTCTCTTCTCCTCTCTTTTCCTCCGGGGACCAGGGAGGAGGTCGACGCAGCGAGCTCAGTTGCCGCGTGGCAGCCCGACAGGGAGGAGGTCGACGCGGCGAGCTCGTGTACGAGGTCAACACAACGAGCTCCACGGGCATGCGCGCCGTGCCCTCGCACCCGTCATCGCAGTCCACGCAGAGGAACGCCGGCTCGCCTCCCCCGATCGCCACGCGCGCCGCAGCCGGGCGGGCTACCTCCCCGCAGTAGTCGCACGCGAGCGAGCCAAGCAAAGAAGAGAACCTTGCGGTGTCAGAAAGAGGAGGGGCGGCGGAGGGGGGGGGGGTCAAACGGTGAGAAAGCGAGATTGTGTAGGGGCTGAACGACCGGGAAACTTTGCCCCCCTAGAGCAAAATTAGCGCCGGCAAATCTTCATCGGACACGAAAGTCGTCCCGATGCGATAGAACGGCTGAAGATGCTCTTTAAACCTTGATGAGCTGAGAATATTACAGTCCTTTTATAACCATCTAACCATAGGTTGGTTTGCAAATCGACCGGTTGAAGCGAATTGCAGAAATTTAGACGCACGTACGGACGGGGTGTTAAAAGACGTGCACGGAAAGATGATTAAGGGGATCGCTCACCACCACCTCTATCGGCTCACCCCGGCCATCAGATGAGGGCCAGATCCAGATCAGAAACCACCAACGCAAGCAACCCCCGGTGGCCGCTGCTCACGGTCCTTTAACCCGCGGCCGGGGCCCGCCGCCCGCGCGCGTCACCCCCGCACCAACTCCCCACCGCGCCGGCGCCCCACTCTCATCCCCCTCCCCTTTCCCAATCCCCTTTCCTAAAGCCGGCAGCTCAACCACGACTCCTTCCGCCCCCGCACGGCGCCGACCACCTTACACCGGCCCCGGGCCCGGATTCGGCGGCAGGCAGCAGCACTCCACCCGGCGCCTGCGCGCGAGCATGGCCGGTCGGGGCGGGAGGTGATAGGCGGGGGGCGCGCAGATGAGGGAGCTGGTGGGGAGGCCCGGGACGTGGGGCGGGCTCTGGCTGCGGCTCGGCCAGGCCGCGCTCGCCGCCGCCTCCATCGCCGTCATGGCCTCCGCCTACGGCTTCGCCGGCTACACCGCCTTCTGGTAACCCTCCCTCCCGTCTTGGTTTCGGAGGTATTTTTTTTTCCCCGGGTGGAGCACCATACCTAGCCCCGAATCGCTCATCGTGGACTCATGGAATGTAGTATTAGAGCGAGAGATGGACGATTCACGAGTGGCTTTCCTTTCAGTGGAGTGGGAGATGGATAGTTTATGACTACCACCACCAGGGGCTTTGTTAATCTGTGCGCAGGCAATTAGTACTAGACTACTCGCAGAGTTGGTTAGAGAATCTTACAAGATACACTAGGTTAACCATCACTGCCCCTGAGAAAATACAGTATGCAAGTTTAGACTTGTGATGAATGGCGATTTTAGTATACAAGTGTGCTCTTGCACGGGTGAGTGCTGTCCGAAAACTAATGGCTGAGCTCCTGAAGGCCAAATTTGTAAGCCATGTGGTGTTGGTGCATGGTGGTGATTCCTAGATTCGGCTAGAAATTTAGTGCAATGATGGCTTGTTTGCAGACTTGTAGTATTAATACAGCATTCCTAGATTCTATAAATTTCTACATTCGGCTGGCTATACTATTAGCCATGCTCTTAATACAGCATTCCCCTTTTATAATTTGATTTCTACTGCTAAAAGCATTTGAGTTTTGTAATGAGCTCTTTGTCTCTTTCCAATTTCAGCTATTTGATTGCGTCCATGGGATTGCAAGCGTTGTGGAGCTTGGGACTTGCATGCCTTGATGGATACGCCCTTAAAGTCAAAAGAGATCTCGGCAATGCTGTTTTAGTGAGCTTATTTGTCGTCGGAGACTGGGTAATCATAAAAGTCCTTCTGAAACTCTTGTCATGCAGTGTGCTGTTTTTATTTTTGTCTTTCTCCACTTTTTTCCCTTTGAAATATGCTCTACTTCATTGTTTATCATGGACTAACATTCTACTCCCTCCGTTCCTAAATATAACTCTTTTAAGAGATTTCAGTAAAAGACTACATACGGAGCAAAATAAATGAATCTACACTCTAAAGTATGTCTATATACATTTGTATGTAGTTCCCTAATGAAACCTCTAGAAAGACTTATATTTAGGAACGGAGGGAGTATATATGATAAGCATGCTCTTTGAGAAGCTCTGAAGCGGAACATATATGAGAAAATGAGATCAAATGATCATTCAAGGCTTATTTTGCGCGCTGAAGTGCTACAGAATGTGGAATTCTGTACTTAATATAGTTTTACTAGGTTAATGGTCCTTTTCTAGTTCAATTATTCCCTCCCTCTGTCCCACTCAGGATACATGCTTGGCTGGAAGCACACATATTACATTGGTGACTTTTCAGCTACAGCAGATGGGTGCCCTTGTGAGTTATTGCTCGTTCAGTGGAGTTTGTTGCACAGTAAATTTAGGGTGTTGTACTTTTTGTTGAGTTTTGGTTTCTCTGCTTATTATCTAAGTTATTCATAGTCTTTCTATTCTTCTTTCCATATAATGCATCTAGCGTCATCTGAATGGTTATACTAATTTGACATCAAAGGAAATCTTATCTGTTCGTGTCATACAGTCTTAGTCGATCGAGTTATCTACCAAATTGTAAGAGTATGCCCTTCATTTGGACATGTTGTGTTCCCTTGTTCAGTGTCTCCAGCAACACTAATGAAGCCCAACTATGAAATGCAGGTTACGGCAATTCTCTCGTTTGCCGCATCATGCTCAGCTGCTGGCGTCATAGTTCTTTTTGAGAGGGACATTTCTTTCTGCAGAAGATTTTACCAACTGCCTTGTGGGAAGTATCAACTTGCCACGGCATTTGCTTTTCTGTCTTGGGCGCTAAGTGCTACGTCAGCGGTCATCATGTTTTGGCTCCTGGCATCCTTCTGATTTTGTATATAGTCCCCCTATGTAAGTTCTGTTTATAGATTTTTCAGCGATGTAAGCAACAGAAACCACACTGCCAAAACGCATGGAAATGTTGGGACACCTGTAAACTCCATGGAGCTGGCATGTTCTAGGTATTACTCACTGGAAGCTTTGCTCCAGATAATGATGCTGAATCGGCCTGTCATTGTAGCGGCTCCAGATACTCTTGGTATTCATTCTCTAAGGCAGTAGTAGAGCCATAGTCTTAACGGTGCAGTTGTACCTGACTAATTACTTCCTTTGTAATTTGGGATGATGTGATGTAATATTGGTGAGCAATTGGGAAGTTTTAGCTGAGATGTGGATGTGCATTACTGCTCTTTAGCAGCATCGCGAACGAACACAAACAATCTGTGGAGTTTCAGGCACGCTGAAATCTATCAGCTCTGTTTTGAAGAGCCAAAGTATAAGGGTGTTGGTTTGGACATAGGTGTCATTTCAATGGTGCACGCTCTTTCTAGCCCGACTACTTTAATGTTGTTCCATAACTCTACCTGAAGACTTTGTATATATTTCATCAACGTAATGTTGACTACACTCTGCACCTCTAAATCATCTGAATGGCACTCTGGTCCATCAAGCCTACAAAAGGCTTTTGTTGCATGATCCAAATGGGATCAAAGATGTGGGAGTGGTCCTCGATATCAAACCGAACTTAACAAAACAGGAAAATTCATTTGATATCCAAAGCTTGTTTCAGACGGATTTGTTAGGGCACAGGTGCCTGGAATTTTTCTTAAATTCCAATTTACTTGCTCCTACCCCTGTTTTTTCCTTTGGCGCCCACCCGACATTCCGGTGTTAGGGCTTAAGGTCATTCGATGCATTCTGTTTTTTTGGTGAAAAGCTTATTGGAATAGACTTCCGTGCAGAAAGAACATGTCTTTAGGGTAAAAGGGGCAAGGTTTCAAAGTGGGAGGGGGACATGAACTTCATGATCCCCGCAAGAGATGGTCCTTTCCTGATTAGAGACTATAGGCGTACATCTCCTTTTTCTTGCGGGGTCGATATACATCTTTTCACCCCAAAGCTGTTCTTGTTCTTCCGAGTTTCAAAAGAAAAATAGTTATTCTTGCTCTGGGTGTCAAACCAGAAAGTTGTTTTTATCCTGATTCTGAACCGAAAACGAGATATATTTTTTCCTTGGAGAAGGAAGACTAAACTGAAGAACGAGGATGCATGTGATCAGCAATCTTGATGCTTTGTACGCATTTTTGCAGCGTTGCATTGCAGCAAGTCATGTTATAACCTTCTGTCTTCTGTCTTGTGTAAATACATGGTAAACCTTTTATTGCCATATTACACTCCACGTATGCACTCCGACACTATACATACATCTTCTTCACAGGCAGGGCCTCCTTCGGAGGTCCTGCGCTTATGCATCCCATAATTATTTACAGTTGATACTCACCGACTCACGGACCGATCATTTTACAAGCTTAACTGAAACACAAATACATGCATGCATAACACACACAAACTGCTAGTTTTGCAGCTCGTATTAGCTTAGCTAGGCCAACAATACTCGCAGCTCCTCAGCAATCGGCGTCGCATCATCCACGGTCGGTCACCACGATCCGTGCTCCATGGTGAGCCGACGGTGCGCGGGAGACCGCCGCGCCGCCGTACCGTAGTCGGCCGAGAAGAGCTGGTGCCGGCCGGAGTCTCCGGGGAGACGGAAGTAGGCCGAGGTGGCCGTCGGCGAGGAGGAGGGGTCGTCGAAGAGGAGGTCGGCGAGGGAGACCTGGCCCTCCTTCCTGTACTGCGCCACGGCCCTGTAGATGAACGGGATGAGGCCCTCCATGGCCCTTCGCTTTTGCTTGAGAGAGCTGACCGAAGAAGAAGGTAGAGAGAAGAGAAGAAGCAGCTATTAGGACGCCACTCGAGAGAGAGAGAGGGAGGGAGGTTTGACACGCTTTGTTAGTGGATGATGGCAAAGGCAGGAAGACATGGGTTTAAAAAGGGAGGCAAGGCACAAGAAGCCTAGCCTCGGAGTGGATAGCAGGATAGAGACCAAATGGGGCGCTCGGCTAGGAAGGATAATTGCTCCCTGACAGCTTCATCTTAACTCTGAATCAATCAATCAAGAGCAAATGTGTCGTGCCAGACACTCACCATGAGAATTCATCAGGGTGACTGCTAGCTAGCTAGCTAGCTAGGGCAGAACTCCGGGTTAATCATTGCTGCAATGGAATTCCAGCAACGGACGGGATGAGGCTTGAACGCAATGGGATGGTCAGTCTTACAAGCCGGGTTTTCCAAGCGGACAGCGACGTGCCGAGAGCGCTAAATTAACAATCCCGACTCGTTGCGGTAATTTCTGTGTTTGAAAAACCTTCGGTTGACGCCTACAGCTTACCTGCCACGAAAGGGAAGCAAGCAAAGCCTCCGACGGATCGTGAAAGGAAATGTTTATCTTCTCACCCGCGGTGGCGTAAGCCTTCGGGAATCGCTGCCATGGCAGGAAAATTCAGGGTGATTGATCTCACCCCCGGCCGGCTATGCTACGCTTTGCTGCCAGGGCGGGGCGGGACAAGCGGATCGATCCACCTGGACGCTGACTTCTTCTCCGATACACTTGTCGGGCGGGCGGCTGACGTGGAGGCATGCATGATTGCTAGGGTTGACCGACTTATGTAAAGCTTAAATTAAACTAGCAGCACGTATGGTGCAGGTTGGTTTGTGATACCCAAGATGCTGATAGGACAACGGGTTCATACCAGATCATGTTTCTTTTTTGTCCCCCCCCCCCCCCCCCCCTCGGAAAATAGAATGAGCGGAGGTTCGTACCAGATCATTGTTGTATTCTGTATCATATAGTATGTTTTTTTTAGCTGAGCCACAGTCTGATCAATTTGTATTTTGCTTAGGTAGCTGGATCTGCTAAGCTTGGCTATTTGTCATTGTGTTGGCACTGATCGATGTGGCTGTCCCAACTAACTGCAGTTAGGCTGGGCTCAAGAAGAGCAGAGCTACGCAGAAGCATTTTTTTTTGCACTGGCTTAAGAATACAATTTAAAAATCTTACTTTTTTTCAGATTTATCAATAAAAATTACAGATGCATCGATGAAATATGTCCCTCCAATTTTCATTTTCAACTAAGGCCGTGATTGGATTCCCGTGTTTTCCTTCAATACGCCTGTAAAAATTAGATGCTCCTCGGCGTTCGTATCGCTTCCGGCCGAAAATTAGGCTAAAGCCTTGTTTGGAATGGATGTAAGATTTTACACCTGTATTTATCTTATAAATGTAAATTACCAGTCAACACTTGATTCCTGCCTGAAATCAAAACGACGGGACAAGCTCTGTATTCTTTACCGGTCTGAAACGAGGAGAAACACTAATTCAATCACGGCCTAATCCTGTAAATTACGCTTGTAAAATTAATACACCTACATTATATTACATTCAATCCAAGTGCGGCCTAATACAACTCCGTTCCCTAAAAGAAAACCTATACAACTCTGTAGGTGACTCGGACTGGATGTATTGTGTCCGCTTTGGCCCAAGAAGCCCAAGTCCCGGACGTCACCAGCCCATGGGCCTGCAGCTGGGAAGAAACATATTTACATATGGCAACACGTCTGATCTCGTTTAGTCCCGTACCGCTCATCAACAGGGCAAGGCATGTCAGCGGAGGCTATATATGAGGCACCTGGTGCTACCGGCAAAAATACTTACCTGGACGGGGTCGATGGCTGATCAAAAAGACCCATGGCCTGGATTAGTGGCCTCCATTGCACTTGGGAGGAGCACTGGTCCACCATCTCCTCTAGTAGGAGAATGGACGTCATAATTTGTGATAGAGGGGATACGCGTTCGCGCGGCCCCTGCCAATCCAAATTCAAAATATTCATGCTATGGGTAAGGAGAATTCGTAATTTTATTTACAACAAACTTTGAAAGTGTACTAAGTTCTCTGCTCCGAAGCAAACTAGTGACGGGATTCGACTCAGACTGCAGTTTTTCTTTTTGTTTTGAACAACAGATTCGACGTCTGAAGTCTGGTGCAGAAACGATCTGCTTTTCGGTGCATTCTGGGAATTTCTAGCTGACGCCTGACTGCTTTCAGCCCTCAAAAATGCTAGACTTACCAAAAAGTTACGGGCCTATACTTTTCCCTTCAGTAATCTTCCCCTTTGATTGGCCTATACTTTTCCCTTCAGTAATCTTCCCCTTTGATTTTTACCGTAGGACCGGCCTCATTTAATCACCAATTAAAATAACCCAGCTCAACCTCGTCCGTAGAAGTCCTGTAAAGCATCCGTAGCTGTAGCAAAGCTCTTCAGCCCCTATAAAAGACTCACGCCAGCTGCTTACAAGAGAGCATTCGCCCTTCTGCTTGGTCCAGCGGTCTGATCAGTTTGTATTTTGCTTTAGATAGCTGTTTCTGTTAAGCTTGCTATTTGTCATTGTATTGGCACTGATGTGGCTGTCTTGAACTATCTGATAGGAGTACTTGCCTGGTTTGCTCTGCCGAAACTAAGAATAATTTCCACGCTTTCATCGATTGTCCACTTGCTCGGGAACCTGGAGTTTATACAGAACAGCGGGACTGAATGGCTGTTACAGTTACTTTATCATTTGCCTGAAATTGAGATATCCATGGTTCTTATGACTCTGTGGCGTGCCTGGCACTAGGGATGTAGGCGGACAACCCACATAAGCCCGCATAACATAATATTAGTTTAAACTATGGTAAATCTAGTAAAAAATTATAACTAACCTAAGATATTTTGACTTGGAAGCGGGGCGGACCGGATGTTCATCACAAACCTCCTCCTCCTATGGAACTATCCAGAAGGTTCTTAGCCAGCTACCTTGGTTCTTTGATTGGCATAAAGGTAGATCTCTCACCCAATCCAAAGAAAGGTAAGTCTATTGTCTGAAGCAGTCCGGCCACATGAGACACAAGCTGCTGCTGCACCGGCCAAGTGGTGTTTCCCTAGTGTTGGGTGGGTTAAGTTGAACGTGGATGGGTCTTATTTGGAGAAGCATGGAGCAGGTGCTGGTATGGTGCTTCGCAATGACAAAGGAAAAAATATTTATCTTCTCATCTTGCAGACAATTGTTTTCGTGCCGGCTGAATAGTGTGCGTGTATGGAAGGGCTATCATTTGCATTTCAGAGGAGATAGAGCATCTACAATTGGGCACCTCAAACCCATGCCATACGTTCGGTTGGGCTGTTCGGTCAAAAAAATTGCCCCATACGGATGTCTTAAACCATCAGGACGGATATGAGATGGCCCCCGGTCACATCCGGGCGTGTCCATCCACTAGTAGAATCTGCAAATATCCCTAGGGCTGAAATTGTTCCTTAGAGCTAGAAAGAGCACCCTAAGGACAAAAGGTTTCCCTAGGATACGAACTCGCAACCCGAGGGATTGTATTATTTTCTTAGGGGTAACTGTGAGACCCAAGGGATATTCATTGTATAGGACCTTTCTAGAGCCACGTCGGCAACGTTTCTTAGGGGTTACTTCCCGAACCCTTAAAAAACA
The DNA here is from genome assembly GCF_904849725.1 of Hordeum vulgare subsp. vulgare. Classification (NCBI taxonomy): domain Eukaryota; kingdom Viridiplantae; phylum Streptophyta; class Magnoliopsida; order Poales; family Poaceae; genus Hordeum; species Hordeum vulgare. The sequence goes on along the minus strand of NC_058518.1, from coordinate 463,699,224 downwards.
TCTATGCTTAGGGTAAGAAAATGAAATCCTAAAGAAAGAGCACAAAAAAACTAACATTTCCATCATTCCTTACTAACACCGTAAACTACCCTCAGGGTTTTGATGTTAACTCTAGAAAGATCTGCACACGCTTAATTTGCAAAATATGTTTTATACCTTAGAGTAATATTTTAAATATACACAAAAAAATAAAATAAAAAACTATAAGGAAAAAGTACATGCGGAAAAAACACGAAATAGATCGATCATGTTTTTTAGAAATATAAGTTGATCTATCTAGTTCGTACACACACTTGATAAAAAGATATCTTTATTATTAAAGGGGGATCTGTCGTCGTCGTGATGGTTCGACCTCGTACTATCCTCACTTCCTCCCGCTAGCACTTCCACCGATTTTTTTCATCCCTTCGTAAACCAGACGATTAAATAAAGAAAAAAACCGGTTCATAAAAAATGCCCTCTATCTTAATGAAACGATAATCCCCACCACCCCTCGCACGTCTTCCCATCGCTCAGCCTCACGCCCGCCCACCCCGCACCCGCCCCACCAGCCCGCACGACCCCCCGCCCACCTCGACCCCCTCGCCGCCAGCGAACCCAGCCCCGCCGAAACCCACGCCACGCCGCCTACCCCTGACCCCCTCGCCGCCGGCCATCCCAGCCCCGACCCATCCTTGATTCGTTCCACCTCTCCGGACCCGATCGGATATAGCCGCCTCGCCCCTGCCTCAGCCCCGTCCCGAACGCGCCATTCAATAGTCCCAAACGCGCCATTCAATACCCCACGGATCCGCCTCTCCTCATCCTCGCCGGCGTCGAGTGATGGTGGTGCTCGGGCGGCCCAAGAGCGGGCGCGGCGCGGGCGGGGATCCGCCTCTCCTCATCCTTGCCGGCGTCGAGTGATGGAGGTGCTCGAGCAGCCCAAGCAGCGGGCGCGGCGCGGGCGGGGATCCGCCTCTCCTCATCCTCGGCGGCGTCGAGCGATGGAGGTGCTCGGGCGGCCCATGAAGAGGGCGCGGCGTGGGCGGGCTACCACATGCGCCTTTTATGCCACCCGCCCTTGGTTGTCCAAGTCACGGGGTGCAGATGGCGTCGTGCGCGGCGAGCTGCGGCGTTGGAGGCGGGGACAGAGAAAGGGAAGAGGAGGAGAGTGTTGGGGAACGTCGCATGGGAAACAAAAAATTTCCTACGCGCACGAAGACCTATCATGGTGATGTCCATCTACGAGAGGGGATTTCCGATCTACGTACCCTTGTAGATCACACAACGGAAGCATTAAGAAACGCGGTTGATGTAGTGGAACGTCCTCACGTCCCTCGATCCGCCCCGCGAACCGTCCCACGAACCGTCCCGCGATCCGTCCCACGATCCGATCCGATCTAGTGCTGAACGGACGGCACCTCCGCGTTCAGCACACGTACAGCTCGACGATGATCTCGGCCTTCTTGATCCAGCAAGAGAGACGGAGAGGTAGATGAGTTCTCCGGCAGCATGACGGCGCTCCGGAGGTTGGTGGTGATCTAATCTCAGCAGGGCTCCGCCCGAGCTCCGCAGAAACACGATCTAGAGGAAAAACCGTGGAGGTATGTGGTCGGGCTGCCGTGGCAAAGTTGTCTCAAATCAGCCCTAAAACCCCACTATATATAGGAGGGAGGGAGGGGAGGAGGCAGCCTCAAAACCTAAAGGTTTGGCCGAAATTGGAGGTGGAGGAGTCCTACTCCAATCCTACTTGGAGTAGGATTCCACCTTCCCACTTGGAAACTCTTTCCACCTTGTGTTTTTTCCTTCTCAAACCTTATAGGCCTTAGTGGGAACTTATTCCAGCCCACTAGGGGCTGGTTTATCTCTTCTCATAGCCCATGAGACCCCTTGGGGCGTGACACCCCTCCTGATGGTCCCCGGCACCCCTCCCGGCACTCCTAGTACACTATCGATGAGCCCGAAACTTTTCCGGTAATGCACGAAAACCTTCCGGTAACCAAATGAGGTCATCCTATATATCAATCTTCGTTTCCGGACCATTCCGGAAACCCTCGTGACGTCCGTGATCTCATCCGGGACTCCGAACAACATTCGGTAACCAACCATATAACTCAAATACGCATAAAAAACGTCGAACCTTAAGTGTGCAGACCCTGCGGGTTCGAGAACTATGTAGACATGACCTGAGAGACTCCTCGGTCAATATCCAATAGCGGGACCTGGATGCCCATATTGGATCCTACATATTCTACGAAGATCTTATCGTTTGAACCTCAGTGCCAAGGATTCATATAATCCCGTATGTCATTCCCTTTGTCCTTCGGTATGTTACTTGTCTGAGATTCGATTGTCAGTATCCGCATACCTATTTCAATCTCGTTTACCGGCAAGTCTCTTTACTCGTTCCGTAATACAAGATCCCGCAACTTACACTAAGTCACATTGCTTGGAAGGCTTGTGTGTGATGTTGTATTACCGAGTGGGCCCCGAGATACCTCTCCGTCATACGGAGTGACAAATCTCAGTCTTGATCCATACTAACTCAACGAACACCTTCGGAGATACCTGTAGAGCATCTTTATAGTCACCCAGTTACGTTGCGACGTTTGATACACACAAAGCATTCCTCTGGTGTCAGTGAGTTATATGATCTCATGGTCATAGGAACAAATACTTGACACGTAGAAAACAGTAGCAACAAAATGACACGATCAACATGCTACGTCTATTAGTTTGGGTCTAGTCCATCACATGATTTTCCTAATGATGTGATCCCGTTATCAAGTGACAACACTTGCCTATGGTCAGGAAACCTTGACCATCTTTCATCAACGAGCTAGTCAACTAGAGGCTTACTAGGGACAGTGTTTTGTCTATGTATCCACACATGCACTGTGTTTCCAATCAATACAATTATAGCATGGATAATAAACGATTATCATGAACAAGGAAATATAATAATAACTAATTTATTATTGCCTCTAGGGCATATTTCCAACAGTCTCCCACTTGCACTAGAGTCAATAATCTAGTTCACATCACCATGTGATTCCAACGAATCCAACACCCATATAGTTATGGGGTCTGATCACGTCTTGCTCGTGAGAGAGGTTTTAGTCAACGGTTCTGAAACTTTCAGATCCGTGTGTTCTTTACAAATCTTGATGTCATCTTATAGATGCTGCTACTATGTGCTATTCGGAAATACTCCAAATATCTACTCTACTATACGAATCCGTTTCACTACTCATAGTTATTCGGATTAGTGTCAAACCTTGCATCGACGTAACCCTTTACGACGAACTTTTTAACCACCTCCATAATCGAGAAAAATTCCTTAGTCCATCAGTTACTAAGGATAAATTTTGACCGCTGCTAGTGATTCCATCATGGATCACTCTCTGTACCTCTCAACAGACTTTGAGTCAAGGCACACATCAGGTGCGGTACCCAGCATGGCATACTTCAGATTCTACGGCCAAGGCATAGAAGACGACCTTCGTTTATTCTCTTTATTCTGCCGGGGTCGGGTGTTGAGTCTTACTCAAATTCACACCTTACAACGCAACCAAGAACTCCTTTGCTGATATATTTTGAACTCCTTCAAAAACTTGTCAAGGCATGCATCTTGTTGAAACTTCTATCAAGCGCTTTCGATCTATCTCCATAGATCTTTGATGCTCAACGTTCAAGTAGCGCAACCCAGGTACTCCTTTGAAAACTCCTTTCAAACAACCTTGTATGCTTTACAGAAATTCTACATTACTTCTGATCCACAATATGTCAACCACATACACTTATCAGAAATTCTATAGTGCTCCCACTCACTTCTTTGGAAATACAAGTTTCTCATAAACCTTGTACAAAACCAAAATCTTTGATCATCTCATCAAAGTGTATATTCCAACTCCGAGATGCTTCCACCAGTCCATTGAAGGATCGCTGGAGCTTGCATACTTGCTAGTATCTTTAGGATCGACAAAACCTCCTGGTTGTATCACATACAATGTTTGCTCAAGGAAACCGTCGAGGAAACAATGTTTTGACATCCTATGTGCAATATTTCATAAATAATGCAACAACTACTAACATAATTCTAACAGACTTTTAGCATCGCTACGAGTGAGAAAGTCTCATCATAGTAAACTGTTTGATCTTGTCGGAAACATCTTTGCGACAAGTCGAGCTTTTCTTAATAGTGACTTATCACCATCATCGTCTGTCTTCCTTTCAAAGATCCATCTTTACGCAACAGTCCTATGACCATCAAGTAGTTCTTCCAAAGTCTACACTTTGTTTTCATACATGGATCCTCTCTCGGATTTCATGGCTTCCAGCCATTTGTCGGAATCCGGGCCCACCATTGCTTTCTCCATAACTCGTAGGTTCACTGTTGCTCAATAATATGACCTCCAAGACAGGGTTACCGTACCACTCTGCAGTAGTACGCGACCTTGTCAACCTACAAGGATTGTAGTAACTTGATCCGATGCTCGATGATCACCATCATCAGCTTTCACTTCAATTGGTGTAGGCGCCACATGAACAACTTCGTGCGCCCTGCTACACACTGGTTGAAGTGATGGTTCAATAACCTCATCAAGTTCTACCACCCTCCCACTCAATTCTTTCGAGAGAAACCTTTCCTCGAGAAGGATCCGTTTCTAGAAACAAACACTTTGCTTTCGGATCTGAGATAGGAGATGTACCCAACTATTTTGGATATCCTATGAAGATGCATTTATCCGCTATGGGTTCGAGCTTATCAGACTGAAACTTTTTCACATAAGTGTCGAAGCCCCAAACTTTCAAGAAACGGCAGTTTAGATTTCTCTAAACCTCAGTCTATACCGTGTCATCTCAACGGAAATACGCGGTGCCCTATTTAAAGTGAATGCGGTTGTCTCTAATGCATAACCCATAAACGATAGTGGTAATTCGATAAGAGACATCATAGCATGCACCATACCAAATAGTGCGTGACTATGACGTTCAGACACATCATCACACTATGATGTTCCAGGTGGCATGAACTGCGAAACAATTTCCACATTGTCTTAACTGCGTACCAAAACTCGTAACTCAGATATTCATTTCTATGATCATATCGTAGACAGTTTATCCTCTTGTTACGACGAACTTCACTCCGAAACAGAATTGAACTTTTCAATATTTCAGACTTATGATTCATTAAGTAAATACTCTTGTATCTACTCAAATCGTCATTGAAGTAAGAACATAATGATATTCACTGCGTGCCTCAGCACCCATTGGACTGCATACATCAAAATGTATCACTTCCAACAAGTTACTATCTTGTTTCATCTCAATGAAACACAAGGCCTTGCTCATGTGGTATGATTTGCATGCCACTAGTGATTCAAAATCAAGCGAGTATAAAGATCCACCAGCATGGAGCCTCTTCATGCAATTTATACCAACATGACTCAAGCGGCAGTGCCACAAGTAAGTGGTACTATCATCATTACCTCGTATCTTTTGGCACCAATATCATGAACATGTGCAACACCACGATCGAGATTCAATAAACCATTGAAGGTGATTATTCAAGCAAATAGAGTAACCATTATTCTCTTTAAATGAATAATCGTATTGCAATAAACATGATCCAATCATGTTCATGCTTAACGCAAGCACCAAATAACAATTATTTAGGTTTAACACCAATCCCGATGGTAGAGGGAGCGTGCGATGTTTTGATCATATCAACCTTGGAAACACTTCCAACACGTATCGTCACCTCGCCTTTAGCTAGTCTCCGTTTATGCCGTAACTTTCATTTTGTGTTACTAATCACTTAGCAGCCGAACCGGTATCCAATACCCTCGTGCTACTAGGAGTACTAGTAAAGTACACATCAACATCATGTATATCAAATATACTTCTTTCGACTTTTGCCAGCCTTCTTTATCTACCAAGTATCTAGAGTTGCTCCGCCTCAGTGACCGTTCCCCTCATAACAGAAGCACTTAGTCACGGGCTTGGGTTTAATCTGGGGTCTCTTCATTAGTGCAGCAACTGCTTTGCCGTTTCACGAAGTATCCCTTCTAGCCCTTGTCTTTCTCGAAACTTAGTGGTTTTACTAACCATCAACTATTGATGCTCCTTCTTGATTTCTACTTTCGCGATGTCAAACATCGTGAATCGCTCAAGGATCATTGTATCTATCCTTGATATGTTATAGTTCATCACGAAGCTCTCACAGCTTGGTGGCAGTGACTTTTTGGAGAACCATCACTATCTTATCTGGAAGATCAACTCCCACTTGATTCAAGCGATTGTCGTACTCAGATAATCTGAGCACACGCTCAACGATTGAGCTTTTCTCCTTTACTTCGTGGACAAAGAATCTTGTCGGAGATCTCATACCTCTTAACAAGGGCACAAGCATGAAATCACAATTTCATATCTTTAGAACATCTCTTATGTTCCGTGACGTTTCAAAACGTCTTCGGCGCCTTGCTTCTAAGCCATTAAGTATTTTGTACTGAACTATCGTGTAGTCATCAGAAACGTGTATGTCGGATGTTCACAACATCTATAGACGACGCTCGAGGTGCAGCACACCGAGTGGTGCATTAAGGACATAAGACTTCTGCGCGGCAACGAGGACAATCCTCGGTTTTACAAACTCAGTTTGCAAAGTTTGCTACTATCAACTTTCAACTAAGTTTTCTCTAGGATCATATAAAAACAGTAGAGCTATAGCGCAAGCTACATCGTAATTCGCAAAGACCATTAGACTATGTTCATGACAATCAGTTCAATTAATCATATTACTTAAGAACTCCCACTCAAAAAGTACATCTCTCTAGTCATTTGAGTGGTACATGATCCAAATCCACTATCTCAAGTCCGATCATCACGTGAGACGAGAATAGTTTCAGTGGTAAGCATCTCTATGCTAATCATATCAACTATACGATTCATGCTCGACCTTTCGGTCTCATGTGTTCCGAGGCCATGTCTGCACATGCTAGGCTCGTCAAGCTTAACCCGAGTGTTCCGCGTGTGCAACTATTTTGCACCCGTTGTATGTGAACGTTGAGTCTATCACACCCGATCATCACGTGGTGTCTCGAAACGAAGAACTGTCGCAACGGTGCACAGTCGGGGAGAACACAATTTCACCTTGAAATTTTAGTGAGAGATCACCTCATAATGCTACCGTCGTTCTAAGCAAGATAAGGTGCATAAAGGAATAACATCACATGCAATTCATAAGTGACATGATATGGCCATCATCATGTGCTTCTTGATCTCCATCACCAAAGCACCGGCACGATCTTCTTGTCACCGGCGTCACACCATGATCTCCATCATCATGATCTCCATCAACGTGTCGCCATCGGGGTTGTCGTGCTACTCATGCTATTACTACTATAGCTACGTCCTAGCAATATAGTAAACACATCTGCAAGCACAAACGTTAGTTTAAAGACAACCCTATGGCTCCTGTCGGTTGCCGTACCATCGACGTGCAAGTCGATATTAACTATTACAACATGATCATCTCATACATCCAATATATCACATCACATCGTTGGCCATATCACATCACAAGCATACCCTGCAAAAACAAGTTAGACGTCCTCTAATTGTTGTTGCATGTTTTACGTGGTGACCATGGGTATCTAGTAGGATCGCATCTTACTTACGCAAACACCACAATGGAGATATATGAATTGCTATGTAACCTCATCCAAGGACCTCCTCAATCAAATCCGATTAACCTAAAGTTGGAGAAACCGACACTCGTCGGTCATCTTTGAGCAACGGAGTTACTCGTAGCGATGAAACTAGTCTCTCGTAAGCGTACGAGTAATGTCGGTCCAAGCCGCTTCGATCCAACAATACCGCGAAATCAAGAAAAGACTAAGGAGGGCAGTAAAACGCACATCACCGCCCACAAAAACTTTTGTGTTCTACTCGAGAAGACATCTACGCATGAACCTAGCTCATGATGCCACTGTTGGTGAACGTTGCATGGCAAACAAAAATTTTCCTACGCGCACGAAGACCTATCATGGTGATGTCCATCTACGAGAGGGGATTTCCGATCTACGTACCCTTGTAGATCACACAGCGGAAGCGTTAAGAAACGCGGTTGATGTAGTGGAACGTCCTCACGTCCCTCGATCCGCCCCGCGAACCGTCCCACGAACCGTCCCGCGATCCGTCCCACGATCCAATCTGATCTAGTGCCGAACGGACGGCACCTCCGCGTTCAGCACACGTACAGCTCGACGATGATCTCGGCCTTCTTGATCCAGCAAGAGAGACGGAGAGGTAGATGAGTTCTCCGGCAGCGTGACGGCGCTCCGGAGGTTGGTGGTGATCTAATCTCAGCACGGCTCCGCCCAAGCTCCGCAGAAACGCGATCTAGAGGAAAACCGTGGAGGTATGTGGTCGGGCTGTCGTGGCAAAGTTGTCTCAAATCAGCCCTAAAACCCAACTATATATAGGAGGGAGGGAGGGGAGGAGGCAGCCTCAAAACCTAAAGGTTTGGCCTAAATTGGAGGTGGAGGAGTCCTACTCCAATCCTACTTGGAGTAGGATTCCACCTTCCCACTTGGAAACTCTTTCCACCTTGTGTTTTTTCCTTCTCAAACCTTATAGGCCTTAGTGGGAACTTATTCCAGCCCACTAGGGGCTGGTTTATCTCTTCCCATAGCCCATGAGACCCCTTGGGGCGTGACACCCCTCCTGATGATCCCCGGCACCCCTCCCGGCACTCCTAGTACACCATCGATGAGCCCGAAACTTTTCCGGTAATGCACGAAAACCTTCCGGTAACCAAATGAGGTCATCCTATATATCAATCTTCGTCCCCGGACCATTCCGGAAACCCTCGTGACATCCGTGATCTCATCCGGGACTCCGAACAACATTAGGTAACCAACCATATAACTCAAATACGCATAAAAAACGTCGAACCTTAAGTGTGCAGACCCTGCGGGTTCGAGAACTATGTAGACATGACCCGAGAGACTCCTCGGTCAATATCCAATAGCGGGACCTGGATGCCCATATTGGATCCTACATATTCTACGAAGATCTTATCATTTGAACCTCAGTGCCAAGGATTCATATAATCCCGTATGTCATTCCCTTTGTCCTTCGGTATGTTACTTGTCTGAGATTCGATCGTCAGTATCCGCATACCTATTTCAATCTCGTTTACCGGCAAGTCTCTTTACTCGTTCCGTAATACAAGATCCCGCAACTTACACTAAGTCACATTGCTTGCAAGGCTTGTGTGTGATGTTGTATTACCGAGTGGGCCCCGAGATACCTCTCCGTCATACGGAGTGACAAATCCCAGTCTTGATCCATACTAACTCAACGAACACCTTCGAAGATACCTGTAGAGCATCTTTATAGTCACCCAGTTATGTTGCGATGTTTGATACACACAAAGCATTCCTCTGGTGTCAGTGAGTTATATGATCTCATGGTCATAGGAACAAATACTTGACACGTAGAAAACAGTAGCAACAAAATGACACGATCAACATGCTACGTCTATTAGTTTGGTCTAGTCCATCACATGATTCTCCTAATGATGTGATCCCGTTATCAAGTGACAACACTTGCCTATGGTCAGGAAACCTTGACCATCTTTGATCAACGAGCTAGTCAACTGGAGGCTTACTAGGGACAGTGTTTTGTCTATGTATCCACACATGCACTGTGTTTCCAATCAATACAATTATAGCATGGATAATAAAAGATTATCATGAACAAAGAAATATAATAATAACTAATTTATTATTGCCTCTAGGGCATATTTCCAACAGAGAGGTACACGAGCAATATCAATGGAGGTAGTGGCAGAGGTTGAGGAGGAGGGGGGGCATGCGCACGACATCGTGTATGCAGGGTGCTCACCCGAATTCCCAACCCGTGGAAGCGAACGAAGGAACACGGTATGCTCCCTCACTGTATCAATGCCTCGAGCCCCTCCATGACTGCTCGAAGTACTGGATTAAGTGAAAAAAGAATCATTACTTAGATCGTCTTGTTTGGTAATTGGTACCTTACGAAGCTATGGAGTTTTCTCATGGTTGTTGTATCCTTGTTCACTCAATCCACTGGTTTTTCTCCTATTTGTGCACTCCAAATCTGCTATGTTGAACTATGCAGGCCCTTTTTGTTTTGCTACTCCTGTCGTTCCTCTCTAATTTGAAAGGCATTCCATTGATTGAGCTCCCTGCATATGTAAAGAGTGGTGTTGCATGTTTTCTGAATGTTGGTGGTAATCTGAACGGTGAGTGTTACTCATAATCGTAGTATATTCAGATGGTAAATAATTAAGCATTATATGTACTCTGTATACCATTTGTTACTTCAAATCTGTTGTTGGGTGGAGAAGAAATCTTCCTTGGAATCTTTGCACTAATAAGTATCGTACTTTTCTCAGTTACCTGGACATATTGTTTGGTTATGAATGGCATACACAAACACAACAATCGCTATATATAGCAGTTCATTATGTTGAAGGGCCCTTGTATGTCACCTCGATGCCTTGGCAACTGATTACTAAAAGCTATATGTCAATCTGAGAGGCTGACATTGGCACTTTTTCCTAAATATACCATAATCATGTGATGATGTTTTGAGTTTTCAGATTGTCCTGGAGCCCCTTTTCTACCACAGCTCTTCACAACTATGAACATGGCCTTCAACATTTTTGTTCTAAATCTGGTGAAGATGTCTACAACACTGGTTGCTTCGCTAACAGCAACACTAGCAGGTTCAGTAACAAAACACACTCCCTCTGAATAGTTTAAGAAGCACTATGATGGTTCATACCTACGACTATATGAGGCACATGTTTTTGTAGTTTAGTTAAAAGTACCAAGATAAAGCTGTTTGAAAATTGAAACATTTAGTTTGGCTTGCAAATCATTTCGTAGTGTGCTAGCACATATGCCCTGATAAGTACTCCCTCCATTCCATATTAGTTGTCGCTGATTTAGTACAACTTTGTACTAAATCAGCGACAACTAATATGGAATGGAGGGAGTAATAAGCACCTAGCGCCTGCCACGTGCGTGCAAATACACAATTAGACATGGTTCTTCTGTGTGGTCAGTCCTATTCATTTCTAACTTTTTGATTTCTTCGTTCACTGCAGTACCTCTTTCGATATACGTCCTGTCGCTTCCTCTTCCATACATGCCTGGAGGAACAAGTTTAAGCACATCCTTTTTGGTCGGCGCTGTTGTCTTGGTGCTTGGGTTACTCCTATACAATCTCCCCCAGAATTCAGCTGATCAAGTGAAGACAGAGTGATATAAACCAAAGTCACTCACAAGGATGGCAGCAAGCTTTTGATGCACATTGATACAATACAAGACCGTGCATTTTCAACTGCGATCAGAAGCACATGTTTGTACAGAACTTCTGAAGGGTGTGACGCTCTACAACCTGAGAGAAATCTTTTCGCACAGGAAGGGTTGTCAGGCGTGAAGCTGCGGCTGACAAACATTCAGTTAACTATACAAGAAGATTTCCGGGCCAAAGCAGGTATCACCCTGATTCTTCATTTGTAATTTTGAGAACAATCCAAGATGTATGTGTCCTTATCGTCTGTTCAGTTGACTTCCTCTTAGCATTGGGGCGTTAAACTAATTCAGCTATTGGTGGAAAGTTTTGGATATTTATTTCCTTGGTTTTTGATGTGCTTCGCTTGCCAGAACGAGGCTAGGAAGGCGAACTATCATGCGATGACTGTAGGGAACAAGAGGATGGAGCCTCGTTGTAAGAAGAGAGGCTTATATCAAAGAATAAGTGGTTTGAATGCAGGAAAATGAAGATCGTGAGACTACCTGACATGAATGGCATGGACTTGTTAATAACTTACATGCTTGATACACAATAGATGACAGAGCTAAAATTATAGAAGTGGGAGAAGGGGGACCGCGGCACATGGCTCGGGTAGTGAGTTTATCTCCTAACATCGTTTATTTATTTGTTGATGTGGTATCTTATGCTCAATTGATTGTGAATATTTGAACATAATTAACTTGTTATGCTGATGTTCATGATAATTACGCAGTTGTTTGTTAGTGATCTTTAAGGCCGTGTTCCTTCTCATCTTGCTAATGGAAAATTAAATATTGCAAACTTTATTCAGTGCAATAAAAAAGTTATTTGTTGTCTCGTGCGGCTCTAATTTCATCTGCATTTATGTTCCCGTACAATCTTTTACACTTAGATTGACCTCTTGCGACTATGCTTCACTGGCCTTTGATACTGCGTTCCTTCTATTCTAGAGAATGGGAAAAATATGGAACTTTACTATTCTACCTGATTCACACTTTATTCATCGGATGTTTAGTTTTTGTTGAACTAGGAGACTCTGTTCCGTCGAGTTTTCCTTTACGTGTGGAACCTTGCAAGGAAATATGTTCAAGCACCTAACATATTCTATTTGCAATTGACTGACAGCAGATTTTTATGATAAAGCGGCACGTAACTTCAAGCACCTAACATATTCTATTTGTAATTGACCGACAATAGATTTTTATGATAAAGCGGCAGGTAACTTCAAATCACAACTTTTTTGCCAAGTGTTCCACAATAAAAATATAAATTTTTATACGAACTGATATGCTCGACTTTATTCTACTCATCAGCTAATAGTTTGACAGCATGAAGACAATAGATCAAGTGGAGCATGTATTACTTCATTGCAGTTTGATATGCCCTCCAGTATTCTTATATTTGGGGATCATAGTGGAACGGTAAACTATTCCATGGTTACAAGGGTGTGTTTAGTTTATGTGTTTAATACACGTCCAGTGCATTGAAATTTATTTCTTCTTTCCAGGTCCGCATAATCACATTTAGAAAGGACTCTAGAGGCAATATATTATACTTTTGTTTAGGATTTTTTAGGACTTAATTTTTATCAATTGTATTTTGAGTATTGTACTGTATAACTGAAGCACCATCATATTTTAGTGTGTGAAATGTGCCCGTGTGACAATCTTTATAGAAGCTACAAAAAAAATCTTGAAATTTGATTCTATAGTATTAGATATCATTGTAAATTTTAATCTCTCGCGAGATGTGTGGACAAGACACTTCGTAGTAGAGATTGTGCAAGGCGAAGTATGAGGAAGATAACACGGAAGATAAAGAGTCGTGCAAGAAGGTTTCCTCTCGAGAAGAGGGAGGGGAGAGGATGACGATGAGATGTATTTATCTACCACTTTAGGACCATGAGATATCATATGTGAATAGTCTATTCCTCATGTCACATTACATTTTTCTTGATATACATATTTTATTATCCCGTGGCAACGCACGGATACTATACTAGTATAATAGTGAAAATAAGCTCACATATTTTTTAAGATTAGATATAAAAAATAGCTCAAGGTAGTTAAGTACTGTTACTATCTTTTTGGCTAATGTTAGTACAGTAGGGCCAAAATTAGTGTACATGCGCATAAAATTGGTCGTGTCACGCGGGTATTCAGCCCGCCGGATATTTTTTTAGCGAGCGCGCGCAGAATTGGTTGTACGCGCGTATTCAACTTGTCAGATTTTTCTTAGGCCCTGTTTGGTTTCAAATAAGTTACCAATTTATAAGTTGAAAAGTGCAAAAGATGACTTATTTTGCCAAACAGACTCAACTTATAAGTCACCCCAACTTATAAGTCATAAGTTGCTCCACCCCAACTTAAAACTTATAAGTCACCTACTTTTGCATGGAAAGATGAATTATAAATCAGATGACAACCAAACATGCGTGACTTATAAGTCACAGAATTGGTCACGCGCGTATTTAGCCTATCCCTCATGTGTACACGCGCTAAGGCCGTTTCCCCCAAATCCACCGTTGTACACTTCCCCCAAATCCCACCCCAGCGCCGAGAGCGCCGCCAGGGCGTCGCTGCCGCCGCCGTAGACTGGACTTCCCGCGGCTGCCATTGCTGAGGTTGCCCCGCCGCCGCCGCCGGCGAGGGCCTTGACGGACCTGCCGCCCTCGACAGCTTCGGACGCAGGAGGCGGAGGGCTCCGTCGCCGCGACCGCGGCCCGACCTTGTCACCTTGGACGGATCCTATCCTGCCTCCTCGACCAAGACCAACCTGCCTTAGCTGTAGATCGTACGTGTGCTTCAGCTTCACAAAGCTTTTATGAGTGCAAGAATATGTTGGGTGTCCTTAATTAAGATGCCATATGTGAAGATTGACGCCTGCACCAATAATTGCATGTTATACTACAAGCAAGATGATAAGAAAGAGAAGTGTGATATTTGTGGAGAAAGTCGGTATGAAGTTGTTGAGGGAGGAAGCTTAGAAATATGAGTGGCTGTAAGACCATGGTGGTGCACTGTTATTTCCTGGGAGGCCTTCGTTGATGAATGGTGTGATGCTAAATGGATCGCAACATCTAAGAAAAATCGTGTTAATCGCCTCAACTCTAAGTACAAGGCCCATAGAGGTGGATCTAATTCCTTGACGACAGTTTGCCAAAAATTGGTACCCTCCTAACTTTTGAATAAAAATTAAGTATGTTTTCTATGTAGTGACTTTGTTTTTTCTTTATCTTAGTCTGAGAAAGAAGGAAGAGAGGTATCTAATATTGAGGCACGGATATATACGCATAGAGGAAAAAGATCCAAAGAATTGTCATCCAAAGGATTTGTACAAAAATAAGGTTGTTAACATGCATGGTGAAGACGTACTGATTGGAAGCATTGTCATGTTGAACCACAAGCCCTTTATGAAGCTGGTGGTGGGAAGCCGCATGGAAAGTGGTCACTATTTAATGGTGCTGTGGAGGGTAAAGAAACTCTTAGGGAGGTGCAGGTCAATCGCTCTTTGTCTTCATCAAAGCGCCAACGAATACAACATGATAAAAGGATTGCTCAACATAATGAGTTAATGAAAGCACATGCACAAAGTATGGTTGATTGGGGGGAATCTGTGCAGGCTACAGTGGAGAGTAACCCTGGTGGTGTGAACAAGTTTCTTATGGTGAATACATTCTTTTTGTGCAGTCATTTTGTTTCTATTGTAGCCACTTGCCATAACTTTCTAATTTGTCTCACAAATTTCAGACCATTGCGTCCCTTCAAGGAATTCCAGGGCCTGAGATTCCCTGCATTACTATACCCCCACCTCCAACTTTTCCAACTTTAACCACTTCGTCTCCAATCTTTTCTCCAGAAATGGTATGTACATATGTTTTTTTAATGCAATAGCAGCAAATAGGCCAAATGAGAACATAAAAAGAATATGTTGTAGTATATCAGCAAATGTGCAAAAACGAATTAAAATTTCCCAGAATAGTAGTCAACATATGCTTTAGACCTCGTTATTTGAAATTTGATACTCCAAGATTCTAAAAATGTCATTTGTGCAGCCCTCCACTGGTGAATCAGCTAATGCTGCTGAACATATGGATAATACGTGGTGTGGAGCTGAAAATGGAATGTTTGGTGGCTTCTTTGATGCAAATGGTAATGATGCCAATGGTGTACCTGTTGAAAATTTCTCCCCGTCGTGTGACGATCTACCTCCATTTTGAGATATCTCTTGCGGTGGTGAAGGAAATGGCATAAACTTATTGTGATGAGTAACTGGAAGCCAATGATTGTTATTAGGATATGCATACGTACTTAATTAAGTGCAACCTGACACTTATGTTTTTGGCCATGTATATCCTGATGGTTGTGATTTGTTGGGATATCAATGACTTACATGATGCATGGTGCATTTGACAATCCTAGTTAGATGACATTTTTTTAAGTGTAGGGTACTTTTGTAAGCTCCTGTATGTTGTCATTTAAAACGATGATGGTTGAATATATAATTTGTATGGTTTTGTGTCTTCAGCTTTGCGTTGTGAGTGTATAATTTTTACATATTTGTGTAAATATAATATAGACGTGTGGTGTTTTATTGTAATATCTATTCCCTAGGGTTCCTAAACCCAAGGGGTTGTATGTGCTAACGGTCACTGCCGTTATGGAAGATTTTCCTAGGGGACATGGTAAACCCAAAGGAAACCAACTTTACACGTCAACGGCGCTAGTGTCTTGTCCCCAGTTTCCCTAGAGTGGAAAACCCAAGGGAAACTAAATTTTGCTTAGGGTGTACTTCGCGGACCCAAGGGATACCTGGATTCCCCCACCACCGTGGCCCTAGGGTTGTTTCCATAAAGTATACCGTAGGGAAAATGCTTTCCCTAGTGTTCATGCCCTTTTGCTTAGGGTATAAGGCTCTAGGGCTATTTGCAAAATCTAGTAGTGGTCATGTCCTAGCTAATAGGCCCGGACCACCACCAATCCCACCGTTGTTCCACACAAACACCAATCAGTACAAGAAATATGGTTGATAATGACCCACCATTTTGGTCATTATATTGTCATTATTTTTGATTTATGACTTTCTTTTGACCAAAATGAGAGGGTCAACAGTTGGCCGTCAAGAATAAACAAAGATGACCTTCCGTGGTTTTTGGTCATGGATCTTATGACCAAAAACTATAGGTCGTAGAATCTCTTGACCAAAAAATTGGTCATTACCCATGAGCCTCATCCACGTATAATCTGATATGGCTAAGCTGACATGGCATCATCCACATGGCACAAAGTGACATGGCAAAAAAATGACATGGAGGCCATGTATAATCTGACATGGCATTTTTAGTGGCCCAACGGACCAAGCCCATAAATACAGCCTATTCATTAATTTCAAGGATCTGTTTTTTTTATTTTGATAGGGGTATTTTGTTAAGCAAACATTATTGGGACATGGTAATTTTGCATGCCTTTAGCAACTTTCTTAAAACTAGCTGTTCAATGCTATACCCAATTGCATGGCCTAATTAAGTAAGAGTCATGGCCTATTTCAACGGATCTTCTATCCAGCAAGAAGATAATCACATTATAGTACATAATCACATTATAGTACATAACTCGCAGCGAATCAGAAGGGCACATAATAGCTAGCAATACTCAGTATTTCATCAACTTACAACCTAACATAATATAACATACACAACCATATCACAGGAAACTTCCATTTTGTTCTAACTTGAAGTAAGCTTCTTCAAACTTCATAATTGGAGCTGTTCTACATGAACGTCAACACCACCATCAGATCTGTCCTTAGAAGCTGCTAGTCACACGCGTTGCGTCGGTCGCAGTCGCGGGCGCGGGAGGCGGAGGAGAAGCTGGCCACCAGCAGCGGAGGCCTCGCGGCGCTGCTCGTGCGGGACTCGGTGGCGCTCTCGGCGCACCGACGGTGGGTGATGATGCTGGAGGCCGAGAACTCCGCGCTCAGGGCAGGAGGAGGAGCCGCCGGCGCGGAGCCCGAGGAGGACGATGGCGCGGGGCACCGGGTGGCTGCCGCGTGGTGGGTCGCGCTGGTGGTGTGCGTCGGCCTCGCCCTCGGCAACCTCCTGCTCTGAAAAGTGAAAACTCACCTCCTGCTGTGAAAACCGAAATTAATCAATCATCCTTGATTTGATTTTTGTAAATCAAGCGCCCGTGTGTGTGTGAAAATGTTCCTGCTATCATCGATCGATGCTTGGCAAGGGAACCCCGTGCTCTTGTTGAAAAACAGATGAAATCAAGAGGGTTGATAGATTGGAGCGGAAGCTGCCGTATCTGTCTCTGCACGCGATCAGCAGATTCGTGCCGAGTCGTAGGTTAGTTAGTGAGTATGGTTGTTTAATTTAGCCTGATCGATCTGGATAACATATTAACATCTGGTCCTGGCACAGTGCTCCATGAGTCATGACTGCGACATTTCAGCCGGTCGCCGGTTGGCTTTTGCACATTTCAGCACAACGGGTAATGAGCCACTGCCCATTGAACCCGAGATGGCTGTCCGATCAAACTCACTAGGGGCCTCTTTTTGGAGCCATTCAGATTGTATAATTCAGTTTTTATAATTTATTATGTCTTCAAACATGACAAGATTATGATATACATTGTAAAAGATTTTAGTTCTGTTTATTTATTTATTTTCAGTTCCTTTTTATTTATATTAAATAATTTAGAACTTCAAATAATCTTTAAAATTTTAATAAACTGAAAATTATAAATCAGCATATTTAAAAAATTAAAATGTTTATGACTTCAAAAACTGCTCGGAGTTTTGTAAAAAATGCTCGCATATATAATAAAATGTTTGTAATTTTAGAAAAATGTTTGTACAATAAGAAAAGTCCATGATCTCAAATACAATTCCATGTATTAAAAATCCTCCAACATAAAAAATTATGTCCGTCTTTTCTAGAATTGGTCGCGAATTCAAAAGAAAATATTTAAACCCGTTTGAAATATAAAAAATATTCACGATTTTTAGTAAATGTTTGTAAATTGTAAAATATGTTCTCGATTTTAAAATTGTTCTCATATTTGTAAAATTGTTCATGAAAGATCTAATGTATGTAGTTAAACATTAATGCTTCTAAGTCTTTGTGAAAATATACCCGTGTGATTTTTGAAAAATTAACTGTTGGATGGATCGGATTATTATTGTATGTTTTCTAAAAAAAATTCTTGAAATTAAGAATAATTCTTTGAGTTACCAAGATTTTTGACAACCATGATTTTTTTTTGAAAATGTAAAGATTGCTTCAACTTGTGAATAAATTTAAAAGAAGAAACATTTTCTTGCATTTGTGCATAAAATTTCAAAATCAAACGATGATGTGTGAACATAATGTGGTCATCATCATTGAAGATTATGTTTTTTCTCCCGTTGCAACGCACGGGCCATTTTGCTAGTCATATCTAATGTACAATTGAAACAATTGTTTAGTGCCAAGATCTTTCGACCCACCTCTAGTGAAAAAGACAAATTTCCATCGATTCAGCTAGAAGCGGGTCAAATTTGAACTGCGGTTATAGTTTGCTCATGATTTTTTCCAAAATTATATCTAGGTATAAGAGTACCTATTTAACCAGAGAACCACTAATTTTTTTTCAAGATTCAACCATTATCTAGGAACAATCATGTTCACCGTTTTGAGGATAATCAAAAAAATATAAATTCCGACCTCTGAACGTACTTATACTTTGTGGCCTTGTCGATACATATACAAGACACGTAGGCGAAAATGTCGAGTTGTCTGCCCAGTCACCTCTAGTTAAGCCTATGACCTTCTTAATTTTGTCATGGAGGACCTACAATACGGGCATAAATAGAGCTACACATGAGAGTGACCATTTTGTGCAATGGGATTATGACCTTCTTGATAGAGATGGTCAAAGTTTTCTAGGGTTTGGACCCTCTTAGACACCTCATGACCTTTTTGTAAATTTTAGTCATAGATCAATGACCAATAAAACCGATGTCATTATTTTTTGTCATAAATGAGCTTATTTCTTGTAGCGAATCTGATCCTCGCTTCGAACCCTAGATCACCCTCACTCGTCTCTCTCGCTCAGTCCTCTCATCTCCCTCTCTGATTCAATCCAACCCAATCCGATATCAAGCTCCGGCAGCCACTTCGACTTTGTCCTCGACTACGAGGAGGAGCTGGCTCTCCGCATGGCCTTGAAGCGGTTCAAGGTGGACATCGAAGGCTCCGGATCTGCAGCATCGCCGCAGCTCACGCGCATGGGTCTACTGTGTGTCCCTCACAACAGCGGAAACGGATGTTCACCACCTGCGGCAGAAGAACGCAAAGGAGCCCCGGCTTGTTATTGACGAATCAGAGCGCGAGGCAAAAGAGGCAGCAGCGGAGGCGGCTCGGATGACGAGGACGATGATGACAGTTGTACCTCCTTCGACGACGACCAAGACCCTCCATCAGCCATGGACACCTACAGTTGCATCGACGACCAGAAGGGCAAAGGCCCGACAAGAAAGTGGTGAATCTCCGTCGTCTCCGTCCTTAATTTGTAGTTATTTTGTAATGTACTCCCTCTGTACCTAAATAATTATAGTTGAGATAAACTAGACTAGTTCTTTCCAACTACAATTATTTAGGTACAAAAGGAAGAGTAGATAGTAGAACATGTCCCTCGTATGTGAACTTTGAGGACTTTTTCACTGTTCTGACCCATGTGGTGTAAAAAAATCACAGGATGAACTCAATCTCAATCTGAAAGTATTTTCGGATCTGACCCTTTTAGAAACGCCAGAGCCCGTAACGTTGCAGCTCAACGTAAAAACGCCAGTCTATCTTACGTTTGTGTTTCAAATTCAAACGCCTGTCTGCATGCATGGAGATGAAGCCATCGGCGGTGTGCAGTGTGCGCGCGTGCGTTGTGTACAATGCGCGCGCTACGGCCTAGCTATGCGCCACAACCTACGCGCGCGCTGCGGCCAGTAACGTCCTAGCGGCGCTAGTGCAGCAGCCATACAGTAGCTAGCAGTAGCACTTGCAGCTAGATAGGACCCGCTGGCTACTCCGGAGCAGACAATGGTGGGTGCATGCATCGTGAAAGACCCGCTGGCTACTCCGGAGCAGCAGGGAAAGTGCATGCATGCCGCACGCCACCGGACAATGGTGGGATCCCTGCTGTAGAAACAGTGGCGTATCCTTCCCACTTGCCACTTGCCACCAAGTACTAGTACTACCTCCTTTTCGGTTTATAAGGCTTGCACGTATCTCTAGGTTGATAAATAGATCAACATAATACAAGTTATATACCACAAAAGATATATCATTGAAAACTTCAATTCGTCTACTTTCTAATGGTATAATTTTTAGACTATACAACTCAACTTATGTTGGTCAAATTATAGATCTAGGAATACACGCAAGCCTTATAAACCGAAAAGGAGGTAGTAGTACGTATACTTGCTGCTCGCTAGCTGGCCGTGCACCCACGCGCTTCCGCCCGACGCAACGCACGCGCGCACACGGCACACCGCTGGTGGCTTCATCTCCATGCATGCAACGCCATGAGGCTTGGCGTTTCCAGGCTGCACAAAAACGCCAAGGGCCATGGGTTTCTTGTGTGTCCTGCAACGTGCGTGCGCGTAGGCTGACGTCTGAATTTGGAGCAGTAACATCACAATAGACTGGCGTTTTTACATCCAGCAGCAACGTCACGGTGTGTAGCGTTTCTAAAAGGGGTCAGATCATGAAATACTTTTAGATCGAGTTTGTTTTGTGATTTTTTTACGTCACGTGGGTCAAAACAGTGAAAAAACCCAGACTTTGAGTACCTTTTGGGTATCCGTGTGGTCTTTTGATGATTGAAATGTGTATATCTTGCTCCGTTTCATAGTCAGTGTGATGTTCTACATAATTTATCTTCATGTTGCATGGCTAGTATAGATATAGGGTGTCTGATATTAGGGATGCAGATGTGAGGGACAATTTAAGGCGTGCCCAGTCAATACCCGTGGATGCGTCCGGACGCATGTGCAGGCGTTTGAGGGACCGGATTTGCCAACCTGATTGCAGATGCTGTGACTTGCCTATCATTATTGAGATCAACTCTATTATTACAGTCAAACTGCTCCAATCGAGGGATTTGGACAGATCGATTTTCTTCGTTAGTTAGGGCATCTTCAATAGTTTGTATGTAGTCTTGTTGGTAAAATTATCCATGTCATCAACCAACAATGGATCATACAACTACTCCAATGGTTGCATCCAAATTATCTAATAAAAGAAGAGTGAATGATGGGGTCATAGTCCTAGGGTAGGGTCATAGGCCTGCCTTGTAGGTCCAACCCAAGGACTACCCCTCATAAGGGATAAGACCCTTAGTCAGTTCCGACTGAACTAAGGAGTTCCCTCCATCCAGTCGGTAACAGATCCTCGACCGTCCAGTCGGAGATTAGCATTCGGAGTTTATCAAACTAACCGACTGGATTCCACTCTGTGCATCGTAACCCCCCTGGAGGGAAACGGTCATACGTTTCGATGTGCCTTTACTAGCATTTAAGACGTACGTTACCTGTAACGTAGGCATTTATTCGCCACTACTCCACCCCTGTGCACCGAACCGTTGTGGAGGGCAGCGCATTCTATATAAGCCACCCTCCCCCACTGGTGCAGGGGTTAACAATTCACTATATTGGATATTCCACTCGACAACAAGCTCCCTGAGCACTGAGACGTAGGGCTATTACCTCCACCGCAGAGGGGCCTGAACTCATACAACCTCGCCGTAGCTAAGGCTCTGCCCATCCCTTTCGTACCCTACACATCTACTGTCAGGCTTATACCCACGACAGTTGGCGCCCACCGTGGGGCAGGCGTCTAAGCGACTTCCGGCGAGTTTGCGACTACATCACTTCGTCATGTCGTCCGGTGGAGATTCGAGCATGGGTCATGAGATCCTCTTCGGCGCTCTCTCCTTCATCGTCGACGATTCGACATGGCTTCGGGACGCCCCTCTCGACATCGAGGCGCTTCCCCGCCGCGGGGCTACGCACTTCCGTGCCGGCGCCCGCGGCATTCTTCTTCTCCAGCAGTCGGCTCCGGTGTCGACCTACACCGCCGTCACGCGCCGCAACAAGCGGTCCCGCCGTCCGCGGCTCAGCGTTGGGTGCAACACGCCCAGGCGCGCCAGAACGCGTCTTCACAAGGGGCGGTTCTAGAGTCAGTTGTGGTCGCCACGCCGTCCCAGCGCTCGGGATCGGTTCCGACTGAGTTTCCTTCCGAGTGCGCGGGTCGCGGGCCTGCAGCAGAAGTACACATGGCCAATTCCCATGAAGATCCCCGTCAAGCTGGCCGGAACGAGCCCGAGATCGGCGAAACGTCCGGCGCGCGTCGTCCGCCTCGCCGTTCTACCAGTCGGCACACTCGGCGTAGCAACGTGGAGCTGTTCCGCACACCCCTCCTCAACTTGGCCGCGGCTGCCAAGATAGCCGATTCCCTTCAGCCGACTGATTCAGAGGCTGGCAGGGGGATCGAGCAAATTCGCGCCCTGTTGCACACGGCGCAGCAGCAAAATTCGGCGGTCTCCGAGTCGCACAACAGGATCTACAATAGTTCTGTTCATGCGAATACGCATCGGTCAGTTCAAAGCCCTGGTTGTCATCAGCGACACAGAGAAGGCAGTCGTTCCATAAATCCCGAAGATCGTCGCCGTTCACGCACCCCTCCGCGGGGTGGGCCCTACGGGCCCCGACATCATGATGATCGGCGTTCAGTCGGCGGCACTTACGACCCAAGGCCCGACGCGAGAGGGCATATCGCCCAGCGGAGGGTCGACAGGGGCCGAGCCCACCGCGATGGTTACGATATTGATCGTCCGAGTGGAAGCAGGACCATCGTTTCTGGTCCCGAGTGTTTCAGTCGAGCCATCCGTTCGGCTGACATCCCTCCCAACTTCCGATTGGTGACGGAAATTAGCAAGTTTACAGGAGAGTCCAAGCCAGAAACGTGGCTGGATGATTACTGAGTAGCAGTCCAGATCGGAGGAGGAGACGACCATGTCGCCATGAAGCACCTCCCTCTGATGCTCGACGGCTCGGCGCGAGCGTGGCTGAACCAGTTGGCCCCCTCATGCATCTACAACTGGGCGGATCTGGCCCGAGTGTTCATCCGGACCTTCGAAGGGACGTGCAAGCGCCCTGCTGGCCTCGTGGAACTCCAGCACTGCGTCTAGAAGCAGAATGAGCCCCTGCGTGATTTCATTCAGCGTTGGACAACTCTCTACCACACGGTGGAGAACGTCACAGAGCATCAAGCAGTCTGCGCCTTCAAGGCAGGCGTGCGGTACAGAGATCTGTACCTGAAGTTCGGCCGAACATGCGACATCTCCATGAGCAAGATGATGGAGATAGCAACACTCTATGCAAATGGCGAAGAAGAGGACCGCATCCGAAGCGGCAAACACAAAACAGTCGCCGATGGAGATGGGAATAACACTCGGAAGCAAAAGCAGAAAGCTCCGTCCGCTCCACAGGCGGAAGCTGCAGCCGTAACCAATGCCAAGTTCAAGGGCAAAGGGAAGGCTCGGTTCACCCCCAAGAAGAAGCAGTTCAATAACCCCATCCTGGACCAGCCATGTCCGGTTCATACGAAGATGGATGAAGAGGGCAACCCCATATATGCGAAGCATACCACTCGACAGTGTCACCTCCTCATCCAGGGGTTCAGCGAAGGGCAACCGAGTGAGAAGGACAATGAACAGGATGAGGAGGATAAGGAGGATCCGTTCCCCCAAGTCCATGCAACACTCATGATTTTCGCTGACGTTGAGAGCAAGATTCGACTGAAGCTGGTGAACACGGAGGTGAACATGGCCACCCCTACCAACCCCAAGTTCCTCAAATGGTCTCAGACTGCGATCACCTTTGACCAGTTGGACCATCCGGCACACGTACCCACCCCAGGAAGACAGGCTCTGGTCGTCGACCCGGTGGTGGAGGGAGTCCGACTGCGCAAAGTCCTCATGGACGGCGGCAGTGGCTTGAACATCATGTACGCCGACACTCTCAAGGGGATGGGCATTCCGATGTCCAAACTCAGCGAGAGCAGCATGCAGTTCCATGGAGTCGTCCCTGGACGAAAGGCCAAGTCACTCTGCCAGATCGCGTTGGACATCGTTTTCGGCTCCGACAAGAACTTCCGCAAGGAAAAGCTGACGTTCGAAGTGGTGGACTTCCAGAGCGCTTACCACGCAATTCTGGGCCTCCCAGCGTATGTGCGTTTCATGGCCCGTCCGTGTTACGTATACCTGAAGCTGAAGATGCCAGGCCCGAAAGGTGTGATCACCATCACGGGCAATTGACAGCAGGCCGAAGAGTGTCTGCAGCAGCGATCAAGAATCGTCGACCAGCAGATGGCCGTCCTCGAGCTTGACGAGTATAAGAAAACAGTCGACCCCGCTGACTTGATGCGTTCGAAGAAGCCAGCTTCGGAGTCTGCATTCCAGTCGGCGGGAGAGACGAAGAAGGTCAGCATCCACCCGACGGACGCCACTGCTGCCCCGACGAACATCTCTACCACCCTCGATCCTAAATAGGAAGCCGAGCTCACCCAATTCCTCCGTGAGAACTGGGACATCTTTGCATGGAAACCCTCTGGCATGCCAGGTGTACCATGGGAGTTGTCTGAGCACCGACTGCATGTGGATCCCACCGCTCGGCCTGTCCGAGAACGCCTGCGTCGGTCCGCCGCGCACAAGAGGAAGGCAATCGGAGAAGAGGTGGCCAAGCTGTTGGCAGCCAACTTCATTCGCGAGGTTCACCACTCCGAGTGGCTCGCCAATGTTATCATGGTGCCCAAGAAGGACAAGTCGCTCCGAATGTGCATCAACTTCAAGCACCTCAATAAGGTCTGCCCGAAAGACCATTTTCCGCTCCCCCGCATCGATCAAATCGTCGATTCGACTGCGGGTTGCGAGCGTTTGTCATTTCTTGATGCCTACTCGGGCTATCATCAGATCCGTCTGTATGGCCCCGATGAATTAAAAACAGCCTTCATCACCCCATTCGGGTGCTTCTGCTACATCACTATGCCTTTCGGTTTGAAGAATGCAGGAGCTACCTTTATGCGCATGATCCAAAAGTGTCTCCTCGACCAGATCGGTTGGAATGTGGAGGCGTATATGGATGATATCGTAGTCAAGTCACGCAAAGGTTCCGACCTGCTGACTGACTTGGCAGAAACATTCGCCAACCTCCGTAGGTACGATATCAAGCTCAACCCCGCCAAATGTTCATTCGGCGTTCCCAGCGGAAAGTTACTCGGTTTCTTCGTTTCCGAACGAGGGATCGATGTCAACCCGAAAAGATCGGGACCATCGTCCGAATGGAGAGGCCGGTCAGAATACACGATGTTCAAGGGCTCACAGGTTGCCTAGCGGTTTGAACAAGTTTATCAGTCGACTCGGCGAGAAAGCACTTCCTCTGTACCGACTCATGAAGAAATCAGATACTTTCGAGTGGTCAGACAAAGCCCAAGTCGCATTCGACGACCTCAAAGTCCTACTTTCCACCCAGCCGGTTCTTACTGCTCTGCTCAGTAAAGAGCCCCTTCTTCTGTATATCGCGGCTACAAATCAAGTCGTCAGCACTGTTCTTACAGTCGAACGAGAAGAAGAAGGCAAAGCATACAAAGTTCAGCGGCCAGTGTATTACGTCTCCGAAGTCCTGACTCCTTCCAAGCAGAGGTATCTTCACTATCAAAAACTTATCTACGGGATTTACATGACTGCGAAGAAGGTGGCCCATTATTTCCAAGACCACTCGGTGTATGTCGTTTCTGACGCTCCGTTGTCGGAAATCCTCCACAATCGAGACGCATCAGGCCGAGTGGCGAAGTGGGCAATGGAGATGTTGTACTGTGATATCAAGTTCGAGGCCAAGAAAGCTATTAAGTCTCAAGCTCTGGCTGACTTCATAGCAGAATGGGTAGAACAACAGCAACCAACCCACATCTACTCGGCTCACTGGACAATGTTCTTCGATGGGTCCAAGATGTTGAATGGTTCCGGCGCTGGCGTTGTGATCATATCGCCAAAGGGCGACAAACTCAAGTATGTGCAGCAGATACACTTTGATTCCTCCAACAACGAGGCAGAGTATGAAGCTCTCCTCTACGGATTGCGCATGGCCATCTCACTCGGCGTCCGTCGCCTGATGGTCTACGGCAATTCGGATTTGGTGGTCAATCAAGTGATGAAGGAGTGGGACGTCAGGAACCCCACCATGACTACATACTGCAATGCGGTGAGGAAGCTCGAGAAAAAGTTTGAAGGTCTAGAACTCTACCATGTTCCGCGACTGAAGAACCAAGCAGCTGATGAGTTGGCAAAACTCGGATCCACTCGGAAACCAGTCCCGAGTGACGTCTGCCTCGAGCACCTCCACCTTCCCTCAGTCAAAGAAGATCCTTTCACAGAGGAACCAGTACAACCAAAGAGCTCGACAGATCCGACTGAAGTCGACGTACCTGCTGTGGTTGATCTGATCATGGAGATTCTTGCTGTCATCCCCGATTGGACTGTGTCGATCATTGCATATATCCTGAGGCAGGAATTACCAGAAGACGAAGTCCAGGCCAGGCAGATAGTCTGCAGGTCGAAGTCGTTCACTGTCATTGATGGCCAGTTGTACAAGGAAAGCGTTTCAGGCGTTCTTCAACGATGCATCTCCCTAGAGGAGGGACAATTAATCCTGGAAGATATTCACTCGGGAACCTGCGGTCATCACGCCTCTTCGAGAGTGATCATCGCCAAAGCATTCAGAGTTGGTTTCTTCTAGTTGCAGGCAAACGAAATGGCTAAAGATATGGTCGACCGATATGAAGGCTGTCAGTTCTACTCCAACAAGTCCCACAAGCCAACATCTGCGTTGAAGACAATCCCTCTTGTGTGGCCGTTTGCAGTATGGGGATTAGATACAGTCGGTCCATTCAGGACAGGCCAAGGAGGATACACACATTTGTTGGTGGCAGTCGACAAGTTCACAAAATGGATTGAAGCCAAGCCCATCAAGAAGCTCGACGCCCTAACAGCCATCAAGTTTGTCAGGGACATCATCTCCAGATTTGGTGTACCTCACAGCATAATCACGGACAACGGGACAAACTTTGACTCGGACAGATTCAAAGGTTTCTGTGCAAGCCAAGGTATCCGAGTGGATTTTGCTTCCGTGGCGCATCCTCAATCCAATGGACAAGCAGTGCGGGCGAATGGACTTATTCTGCAAGGTTTGAAGCCCCCGACTCCTGCGAGAGGTGGGACATGCCGCTGGCGCATGGGTCACCGAACTACCTTCAGTGCTTTGGGGTCTCCGCACAACCCCGAACAGATCTACACGGCGATCACCGTTCTTCCTCGTTTACGGAGCAGAAGCAGTCCTTCCGAGTGACTTGCTTCACAATGCTCCATGAGTCGAACTCTTCTCCGAAGCTGAAGCAGAACAAGCAAGGCAAGATGGAGTGGACCTTCTAGAGGAGGAGCGTGAGATGGCACTGACTCGCTCAACCATTTATCAACAAGATCTGCGGCGCTTTCACGCACGCCACGTCAGGAGTCGCACGTTCCAAGCAGGCGACCTGGTGCTCCGAGTGGATCAGCAAAGACCTCACAAGTTGGCTCCTGCCTGGGAAGGACCCTTCATCATCTCCAAGGTGCTGAACAACGGAGCATACAAACTCTACAACATCGACAGGGAGACAGACGAGCCGCGAGCATGGAACGGAGATCTCCTGAAGCGCTTCTACACGTGACCGTCGACTGAAGCGATGTAAAGAACAAGTATTGATGAAATAATATAAAGCAGATTGAGCTTTTGCAGATTCTGAATTCTTCCGCGGTCACATACTCCGGTCTCAAAAAAAAACTTAGCTGCGATCCAGAATCGCCTAAGTTCTAACTTTCTCCGAGTGTGCACTTAACGTCGCACTCGGGGACTTAGCTACGATCCAGAATCGCCTAAGTACTAACTTTCTCCGAGTGTGCACTAAACGTCGCACTCGGGGACTTAGCTGCGATCCAGAATCGCCTAAGTACTAACTTTCTCCGAGTGTGCACTAAACGTCGCACTCGGGGACTTAGCCGCGTTCCAGAATCGCCTAAGTACTAACTTTCTCCGAGTGTGCACTAAACGTCGCACTCGGGGACTTAGCCGCGTTCCAGAATCGCCTAAGTACTAACTTTCTCCGAATGTGCACTAAACGTCGCACTCGAGGACTTAGCTCCGATCCAGAATCGCCTAAGTTCTAACTTTCTCCGAGTGTGCACTTAACATCACACTCGGGGACTTAGCTGCGATCCAGAATTGCCTAAGTACTAACTTTCTCCGAGTGTGCACTAAACGTCGCACTCGGGGACTTAGCTGCGATCCAGAATCGCCTAAGTACTAACTTTCTCCGAGTGTGCACTAAACGTCGCACTCGGGGACTTAGCTACGATCCAGAATCGCCTAAGTACTAACTTTCTCCGAGTGTGCACTAAACGTCGCACTCGGGGACTTAGCTGCGATCCAGAATCGCCTAAGTACTAACTTTCTTCGAATATGCACAAAACGTCGCACTCGGGGACTTAGCTGCGATCCAGAATCGCCTAAGTACTAACTTCCTCCGAGTGTGCACTGAACGTCGCACTCGGGGACTTAGCTGCGATCCAGAATCACCTAAGTAATAACTTTCTCCGAGCGTGCACTGAACGTCGCACTCAGGGACTTAGCTGCGATCAAGAATCGCCTAAGTAATAACTTTCTCCGAGCGTGCACTACTCGTCACACTCGAAGACTTAATTGCGATCAAGAATCGCTGAAATGGGAAAGCTTCCCGCGACTGTATCCTACAGATACACTTGGGGACTCAGCAGACCCTCATTGACGCTCATGTGGATGTCAAGACCACTGACAATTACATGAGTAGCAGACCCTCATTGAGGCTCATGTGGATGTCAAGACAACTGACAATTACATGAGTAACAACTCGCTCCGAGTGGAGCATGTCCGTCGCACTCGAAGACTTAGCCGCGATCATGAATCGCCTAAGTACTCTATTACCTTCGAGTGTATCCTACAGATCCACTCGGGGACTCAGCAGACCCTCATTGAGGCTCATGTGGATGTCAAGACAACTGACAATTACATGAGTAGCAGACCCTCATTGAGGCTCATGTGGATGTCAAGACAACTGACATGGGTAACAACTCGCTCCGAGTGCGGCATATCTGTCGCACTCGAAGACTTAGTCGCGATCATGAATCGCCTAAGTACTCTATTACCCTCGAGTGTATCCTACAGATCCATCGGTGACTTGGCAGACCCTCAGAGAGGTTCACACAGATGTCAAGGAAACTGCCAATTACATGCTCCGCATGTTTGCCATTGGCTTAACCAAGAAATGCCAAACAAAACTCGAGCCAAAATTGCAACAGAAGAGCAAACGATTTGATTCAAATTCGAAGTTCACCTAAAGATGGTTCACTCGGTGCGGATCAAGCTTACCCGCACCGAACCAAGAATGTGACGACCAACAGAAGTGGCCAAGGTTTCTTACAACCAACACTCGGCATACCGAGGTAAAAGTTTTCTTACGCGTCGTCCGGATTAGCGCCAGGACTGGAGGGCTCCACGAATGTGTCCAAGTCGATCCCGTCGGGGATGCGGGTGGCACTCTCAAGGAAGGTTTTCATGAAGTCTTCGAATCGAAGTTTCTTCGTGTTGGCGACCTTCAACGCTTTCAGCTTCTCCTCGCGCACCTCCTTGCAATGCACTCGGACCAGGGACAGAGCAACGTCTGCACCACAGCGAGCCGCAGATTTCGTCCATGACTGCACCCGGTTTGGGACCTCCTCCAGTCGAGTCATCAAGTTTTCCATGTCATGCCGCGACTCATCTTCCGGCGAAAGCTCCTTGTCGATCCGGCCGACGACTTCTCTCAGTCGACCAATGAAAGGACCAACTTTGCCCACGCGAATGTGCGCTGCGAGCAGATCTCGATTGGCGTCCTCGCCGAGTGGAATGTTCTCGCGAATCGACAGCTCCACGTCAGCTGCTTCAGCTTCAGCGTCCATGCAAAAATCTGCAAACACAGGACAAGCAAACAATAAGCGCCGAGTGTAACGCACGTACCACAAGCACTCGGAAAAACAGGACTTACCACCCAGACGCGTCATCATCTGCCGAGCCCAGTCACTGACGTATTTCTCCAGCGCTATACACCGCTTGTTCAGCACATTAATTTGCCCCATCAGATCAGACCTTTGCGCCTTCATCTTCTCGACTTCAGCAGTCAGTGCCTTGTTCGCTTCACGAGCCTGCTCCAACGACTTCTCTCGTTCCACCATAACCTCCTTCATACCAGCCATTGCAATCAGTGCCGCATCCAGCTCACCGGCAAACTGAACCTTTTCCGCCCTAAGAGTCTCGTATGTTGTCCCCATCTCACAAGTTTTCTGCCAGCCAGCAACAAGAGACGATCAGACAAATCCAACACTAAAAAGTCTAAGTTCTTCAGACCCCTGCCGACGCAAGCAGTCGATAGCGGTCTCGGGGACTACACCCAGTGGGTTCCCTGAGAGTGACCCCACTGGCATGAAACTCAAACAGGTCCGCCCTATTGAGATACATGACAACACCTACGCCTACAAGGCTAATACTACCCGACCTGAGTAAAATTACTCTCGGGGACTCTTACAGTAGGTGCACTCCGAGTGCCCCAACTGTTAGCAGTCGACCATATTATTTACGGATCTGACCAAGTCAAAGACCATATGTATAAAGACAACTGCCGGTGCAAGCACTCGACAGA
Organism: Hordeum vulgare subsp. vulgare; assembly: GCF_904849725.1. Classification (NCBI taxonomy): domain Eukaryota; kingdom Viridiplantae; phylum Streptophyta; class Magnoliopsida; order Poales; family Poaceae; genus Hordeum; species Hordeum vulgare. The sequence continues at coordinate 463,668,050 of NC_058518.1, read as the reverse complement.
AGTCTCAGGGACTACACCCACTGGGTTCACTCAGAGCGAACCCATTGCAAACATCATACGGTATCCGAGCACACCCAGTGGGTTACAACAGAAAAGTAAATACTTACTAGCCCACTTACTCGGATATCGTCCCGCAGCTCCAAGCTCCGCTGGTACAAGGATGCGATGGAGTCGTACGCTTTCTTGGCTTCTCCCGCCATTAGCTCCGCCTGCACCATGGCCCCCTTGGCCGCTCCCGCCTGATCCTCCGGGAGGTGCTGGACGTTGAACTCGACATTCGACAGGCCTGGCATCGTTGGAAGCTCATTGGGCATCCCAAGGCCCGCTCCAGTCGGTTCAGCAGCCACCAGCGCCTCCTCAGTCGGCGGCATCGCCTCAGTCGGCGGCACGTCCGTGGCGAGAGCAGTAACTGGCGGGACAGCCTCAAGAACAGGCTCCGCAGCTTGCTCAGGTCTCCCCTGGTCACCCTCATCCACATAAATCACCCTTGCCAGACCGAACGGCGCGAGATCTCAGAAAAAGAAAGGGGCAAGACCGAAGACAGAATTTGCGATGCGATAATATAAAACTTTCGGAATCGCTACAACGCACCTGGCTGGGACGAGACGACGTTGTCCGCGTCCATGGGATCATCCTCCTGGCGCGCCGGAGAGGTGGCAGAGGTGGCAACCCTGTCGAGTGAAATTCATTCGACCATCAAACATGAGTTCAATCGAATATCAGAAGAAGAACAATGCACTTACGTTGAGGTGACGGGAACAGTGACCCTCATCCGCGGCAAAGCCTTCCCAGGTTTAGATCCGCTCGGTTTAGCCACCTTGGAAGGCTGACCCGCAGGCTCAGCAGCAACGTTCCTGGTCCTCTTGGTGCTCCGAGCACTCGGGACCACGGGAGCAGTGGGCGGAGCACTCGAGGATGCTGGAGGGGCCGAGGGAACTGCAGGTTCATGTCGGCGCTTGGTTCGGTGCTCCGGCAGTGGGGGCGGCGAGTCCTGCTCTTCGTCTTCCTCCTCCTCCTCACTAGACTCTTCCTCCGTTTCTCCGCTGTCGGAGACATACTCGGCGCTCTCCATGATGCCCTCCTGGCTTCCCTCCTCCTCCTCCTCGGCCGGGTTCCCGTTCGAGACAGGAGAAAACCAGTTGGTCCACTCTTGCATAGAATACAGTCGGCGACATCAGATGCAAGGCAGAGATTCAAGAAAGCAATAAAACTAAGACAGATACATGCACTCGACAAATGGTACTCACCTGGTTCGGAGGAGGATTGTCCACGCAGAAAGCCCTCACTCGCCGAGACCCTCTGGGGTTCTCACAGGCGCCTGTGATCTGGAGCACCCACGACGCCACCTTCTCCTTGGTCACGCCCAAGACGTTGCTCCGAGTGGAGTCTTCGGGCCCCGTGTAGTGCCACATGGCGTGGTCGCGAGCCTGCAGTGGTTGTATGCGTCGACCGAGGAAAATCTCCAGCAAATCTATGCCGGTGACTCCCCTCCTGACGACATCTACGAGTGCGCCGACCAGAGGCTGGATGTCGACCTTCTCCGCCTTCGTGAGCGCAAGCTGCTTAGGCGGATCGGGTCAATCTAATCTAAAGGGAGGCAGCCCTGTCGTGGCATTCGGGCAGGCAACGTCCTGGCAGTAGAACCACGTCGACTGCCAGTTCCTAACCGACTCACTCAGCTGAAGGGCAGGATAACTACTCCTACTCTTCTTCTGGAAACCTAAGCCTCCGCAGAGCTGGAGAAGGTGTGTCTTATCATCCGACTGGTGAAGTCGTTTGATAGTTCGGGATCTAGCAGAGAAAATATGTTTGAACTGCCCCCAATGGGGAGGACAGCCGATGAAGCACTCGAACAGGACTATGAAAGCAGAGAGATGAGCTATAGCATTCGGGGGAAAGTGGTGAAGCTGCGCCCCGAAGTGGTTCATAATGCCTTTGAAGAAAGGATGCGGGGGCAGAGAGAAACCTCGATATACGTGGCTGAGCAGTAGGACGCGCTCCCCCTCCAGGGGCGCCGGCTCGATCTCATTCTCCGTCGGCAGCCTCCACGACTTGTGCACGATCATCCTGTGCTCCACCAGCTGCAGCAGATCCCCCTCCGTCACCGTGGAGGGGAGGAAGTCCCCCTGGATCCACCCGCCGGCAACGCTCGCTGCCGCCGCTGAGCAGGAGCCGCCGCCTTCCCCTTCTTCTTCTTCGCCTCCAGCTTGCTGGTCTGTCCCTTGGTCATGGCGGAAGCTGCGGGTCCGCGAAGGAGAAGGAAAAGGAGGAAGCTTGGGTGCGCAGGGGAAGGCGAGAGGAGCGGACCAAGCAAAGGAAAGAGATCCGGCGAGCGTAACGAGAAAACCCTCGCCACTGGGGTTTAAGTAAGGTTCCGACTGTGTCACTGGCAGGTGGCCCCAAAACCTTATCCCCCGACCAACCGCGGCGATATCAGTGGAGAAGATGAAGGCGCGAGAATTGAGGCGTCAGGCGCTACTCGAGCACGATGGCGTCTTCCCCGTTGAGCGCGCGGTAACCGAAATTTGAGGATCCCGAAAAATCCGCCGCTGTCAGTTGACTGGTCGCGTCAAGAGATACCCTAGAAGCACTCGGTTTCCGACAGTTTATTCCACAAAGAATTTCACTCGGATCGTTGGTCAGAAAAGATAAAATGGATCGAGGCAAGCAACGCCAAAGTCACATTCGTTCCAGTCGGATCCAAACTTCAAGCATCGCTTCGTCGTTCCAACCCCAATCCATTCGGGGACTAATGATGGGGTCATAGTCCTAGGGTCGGGTCATAGGCCTGCCTTGTAGGTCCAACCCAAGGACTACCCCTCATAAGGGATAAGACCCTTAGTCAGTTCCGACTGAACTAAGGAGTTCCCTCCATCCAGTCGGTAACAGATCCTCGACCGTCCAGTCGGAGATTAGCATTCGGAGTTTATCAAACTAACCGACTGGATTCCACTCTGTGCATCGTAACCCCCCTGGAGGGAAACGGTCATACGTTTCCATGTGCCTTTATTAGCATTTAAGACGTATGTTACCTGTAATATAGGCATTTATTCGTCACTACTCCACCCCTGTGCACCGAACCGTTGTGGAGGGCAGCGCACTCTATATAAGCCACCCTCCCCACTGGTGCAGGGGTTAGCAATTCACTGTATTGGATATTCCACTCGACAACAAGCTCCCTGAGCACTGAGACGTAGGGCTATTACCTCCACCGCAGAGGGGCCTGAACTCATACAACCTCGCCGTAGCTAAGGCTCTGCCCATCCCTTTTGTACCCTACACATCTACTGTCAGGCTTATACCCACGACAGTGAATAAATGCAATTGCACTCTATGTAACCTCGGAGCTTGTGCAAGAGCTGTTAGTTAATCTACATACACCTTTCCTCTCTCTCGTCATGTATTTATTGCCACATCATCATATATCCTAGATGGCAAAGTTTACCAACAACTATCTTACAGCCATTGGAGATGCCCTTAAGGAGAACTAAGTACTTTTTGGGAATTCGTGATATTTGTGTTATTCATGAAAATCTGTTGAGTATATTGACTAGTTAGAAAATATGAGATATACTAGAATTTGTCCTACCTTGCCTTGTGCTTCAAGTTAATCATTATACTTCTATATATATGCCCATGAGCCTCAAGCAATACAACAGCTATTCTATCAATCATTTTTTTCTCTTTTAACATGGTATCTGCCGTAAGTTTTTAGACCTAACCGCTGCCCGCCGTTTCCGCACTGCGCGCCGCCGCCCACGGGGCGGTCGGCCTAGCTTAGCTAGTTTTGCTAGATTAGAAGGACGAAGCATGACATGTGTTGGTTATGGTCCAGATGTTGCCGTTGAGATAGCTCTCGCTGATTGTGTGGACACTATCATCTGAATAATATACAGTACAACTTATCACCTGAAAAAAGGAGATGTGGCTGTCCCACTAACTGCAGTTAGGCTGGGCTCAAGAAGAGTAGAGTTACGCGGAAACCTCTAATCTTTGCACTGGCTTGTTATTCTGGTTAATTTTCCCAAGAAAAAGGAATACGCGCGCGGCCTCCTCGATGAAATATGTATCCGCTTTGGCCCAATAAGCCCAAGTCCTGGACGTTATCATCAGCCCATGGGCCTGCAGCTATCAAGGACATATGGTAGTAATATGGATGGAGCTATGGCAAAGTCATCAAATACTGGGGCTGTTGGAGTCATTTATCGCAGCGCTCAGGGAGTTTTTCTTGGTGCTTCCGCGGTGGTTATTCCTGGCATGATCGATCCGGAGGTGCTTGAGGCTCATGCATGTAGAGAAGCCATTGCATTAGCGGAAGATATGATGATTTCCAAAGTTCGGATTGCATCCGACTGTCTGAGAGTCGTTAATGAGCTGAAGGAACAAGCACACCGGGGCGCGCATTGCATGATCCTAAATGATATTCAGGGAAGGATGTCTAGTTTTCGTAGTTGTGTTTTTATTCATGAGTATCGCAAAAGTAATAGTGAGGCACATAACCTTGCACGGATGGCCACTACCCTAGATCCAGACCGTCATGTGTGGTTTGATTGCCCTCCTGACAATCTCTGCATCCCTCAAAACATTATGATATGAATAAAGTGGTTGTCTTTCAAAAAAAAGTAATATGGAGTAAAAAACAAATAGCAACACGTCTGATCGATGTCGCTGGACATTTAGGACCTATTTGGTTCATGACTAACTTTGCCACAACTAACCTTAGGCAAAGTGTGGCTGCCACAAAAAGTATAGCTAACAAAATGGACACTACAAGTATGGCAAGATTTGGCAAAAAATTAAGTGTATGACATGTGGACCATATAACTATAAAAGTGTGGCAAGCCACAAGTATGGCAATGAACCAAACACATGTCTAACTATTGTGGCATGACTAAGGTTAGAAGTGGCAACCTTAGACTGGGAACCAAACAGCCTCTTAGTCCCACACCGCTCGTCAACAGAGAAAGGCATGACAGCGGAGACTCCATATCAGGCACCTGGTGCTACCTGAAAAAATACTTACCTGGACGGGGTCAATGGATGATCAACAAGACCCATGGTCTAGATTAGTGCCTTTCATTGCACTTGGGAGGAGCATAAAAAATGCTAGACCTACGTAGCACATTAACTTAAACTACGTTATTGACTTTTATCCTGCCAATTCAATTAATCCAAATCAACTCATTTGTAACATTATGTAGTCTGTTTACGTAGGCGTAGCAAAGCTCGAGGAGCATTGGTTCACCATCTCCTCTAGTAGGAGAATGGACGTCATAATTTTTGATAGGAGGGATACGCGTTTGCGCGGCCCCTACGAACCCTTAATTTAAGATTATTTGAATCTGGTTTGATTTTAAGAAAACATATTTGTGTCTGCCTTTTATTAGAGTTTGGTGATCATGCTAGAAGCAAATAATCTGGTCATGATTTGTATTTCCATTCAGGAGACCTTTGTTTGGGTCACTCAGTTTGAAAGTGGATATTTGGACGTATAATCTAAACTGAGCTAGAACGTTCTGGGCGGACCGAATCGAACGGCCCGGGGTCTGAAATCTGGTACGGAAATGACCGGGAGCTCTGCTTTTGAGTGCATTCTGGGAGTTTCTAGCTGACGCCCGACGGCTTTCAGTGCCTATTAAAGATGCCGACGCAGCGACGCTCAGCCTATCCGTTTCTACCGGCAGCTGCTTTACAAGAGATCGCTCGCCGTAGTAGCAAGTGTTCCCGCCGTGTATTCTGAGAGGCATGGCGCCGTCGTACTCGCCGGAGCCGGAGCCCCCGTTCCGGCCAAGGGAGAAGGTGGCGGAGAAGCAGCGCTACTTCCAGAGCGTCCACCGGCCGACGTACCTCAAGGGGCGCTACGACGCGGTCACCTCGGTCGCCATCCCTCTCGCCCTGGCCGCCTCCAGCATGTTCCTCGTTGTAAGCGCAGCAGAACATCCACGTACTCCTTCCTTGTCGAAGTACTACATTTCCTTCAGCTTCCGGTCGCTCATTGGGCTGATGTGGTCTGTGCAGGGGCGAGGGATCTACAACATGTCTCATGGCATTGGGAGGAAGGAGTGACCAACGACCGTTTCGGCACCGATCCAAGCCATCCTTATGCGTGTTCTTTAGACATAAGAGAGCCATATTGAACAGTTGCCCGTGCTGTGAAGTGAAAGCAATGTACTGTTAGATGTGTATAGCATATCCCTATTGTATAAGGGTTTTCTTGACTTTTAGCACATGTATATGTACTAGCCTCTGTGAATGTGAGTTGCTCATTCCGAACATGGTATCGGATCCTTAGGTTCTTTCCCACCCCGTACGCTGCAGCTCCGTGCTCTCTTCCTCCACGGCCGCCGCTGCTAGCTGCGAGCTAGTTGCTACTTCGGCCACCCTCTCCTCGTCCGACTGCCCCTGGTCTTGCCCGACTCTGCCCCTTTTTGCCGCCGTCACCAGCCCCAAGTCCGGCTCCGCCCGAAATCCATCATTGCCGGTCATTTCCTCGTCCGGCCCCGCCCGAATCCACCACCACCGGCTGCTCCTCGCCTGGCCTTGCCTCGGCTGCGCTGCCGCTGTCGTCCGGCGCCGTCGCTGCTTCCTCCTCGCCCGACGCCGTGACTGTTGCTTCCTGCAACTGTCGTCCGGCCTGCGCGTGCTGTAGGCGGCTGTCCGGCCTCCTTCCGACTCTCCTACCCTGCGGGTGCCTGGCCCGTGGGTCGTCGCCGGCCGTTGGTCCGCTCGGGCCCTGATCCAGATTGGGATCGGTTGCCTGTGAGGAAAAAAAGTGAGAGGGAGATCAGCATGCCTTCTTCGAGCTATGTTGATGTTCATCGCGAGCTATGTTGATGTTCATCGGTGTTCGATGATCTTCGATGGCAACAACTATTCTGAGTTTGTGGACTTCATGCGTATCCACATGCGCGGTTTTCTGTTGTGGGGTGTTCTCTCTACTGAGCTCCCCTGTCCGCCATGCTTTGTTGCTCCAGTGGCTCCTACCCCGTCGGTGACGCCTGTTCTGGATGCTGATGCTTCCGAGGCTGACCAGGATGTAGCCAAGGCTCTCGACGATGCAACAGTCGATATGGTCAACAGGTATCGGCTTATTCAGATGCTTTTTCTGTCTACCGTGATGATTTGTCTGCTTACACTCAGTGATGCAACGATGATGCTCGGGCTGCTGCTGTTCTCACTTCGAGTGTTCGTCCTTAGTTTGCCTCAGAGTTCATGGGTCTCGACACTGTTGCAGCAATGTGGTTTTATCTCTGTCAGCGCTATCAGCCCTCTCGTGATGTTTTCTACTTATCTGTGGTGCGTCAGGAACACACTCTTCAACAAGGTGACTCCAGTGTTGATGAGTTCTACACAAAGAGTTTCGCCATCTAATGCCAGCTTGACTCTATTCGGACAGCTGTTTGTGGAGTTTGCCGTTGTTGTCAGACTATGCGGTCCGACTTGGAGTTTCAGCGTGTCCATGAGTTATTAGCTCACCTCCGCTCCGAGTTTGAGCCTCGGCGTTCTCACTTGCTTGCTCGTTGATGGGGTTATAGTTCTAGGGTAGGGTCATAGGCCTGCCCTGTAAGTCCTACCCAAGGACTACCCCTCACAAAGGACAAGGCCCTTAGTCAGCTCCGATTGAATTAAGGACTCCCCATCATCCAGTCGGTAACAGGTCCTCAGTTATCCAGTCGGAGACTAGCATTCGGAGGATATCAAGCTAACCGACTGGCTACCACTCGGTGCATCGTAACCTCCCTGGAGGGAAACGGTCGTACGTTTCCAGGTGCATTTATTAGCATTTAGGGCATACGTTACCTGTAACGTATGCAGTCAATCGCCACTACTCCACCCCTGTACCGGAACCGTTGTGGAGGGCAGCGCACTCTATATAAGCCACCCTCCCCCACTCGTAGAGGGGTTAGCTATTCATTGTATTCCATATTTCCACTCGACAACAAGCTCCCTGAGCACTGAGACGTAGGGCTATTACCTCCACCGCAGAGGGGCCTGAACTCATACAACCTCGCCGTAGCTAAGGCTCTGCCCATCCTTTTCGTACCCTACACATCTACTGTCAGGCTTATACCCACGACAGTTGGCGCCCACCGTGGGGCAGGCGTCTAAGCGACTTCCGGCGAGTTTGCGACTACTTCCTTTCGTCATGTCGTCCGGCGGCGATTCGAGCATGGGTCACCAGATCCTCTTCGGCGCTCTCTCCTTCATCGTCGACGATTCGGCGTGGCTTCGGGATGCTCCTCTCGACGTCGAGGCGCTTCCCCGTCACGGGGCTACGCACTTCCGTGCCGGCGCCCGCGGCATTCTTATTCTCCAGCAGTCGGCTCCGGTGTCGACCTACACCGCCGTCACGCGCCGCAACAAGCGGTCCCGCCGTCTGCGGCTCCAGCGTTGGGTGCGACACGCCCAGGCGCGCCAGAACGCATCTTCACAAGTGGCGGTTCTTGAGTCAGTTGTGGTTGCCCCGCCATCCCAGCGCTCGGGCTCGGTTCCGACTGAGTTTCCTTCCGAGTACGCGGGTCGCGGGCCTGCAGCAGAAGTACACATGGCCAACTCCCATGAAGATCCCCGTCAAGCTGGCCGGAACGAGCACGAGATCGGCGAAACGTCCGGCGCGCGTCGTCCGCCTCGCCGTTCTGCCAGTCGGCACACTCGGCGGAGCAACGTGGAGCTGTTCCGCACACCTCTCCTCAACTTAGCCGCAGCTGCCAAGATAGCCGATTCCCTCCAGCCGACTGATTCAGAGGCTAGTAGAGGGATCGAGCAGATCCGAGCCCTGTTGCACACGGCGCAGCAGCAGAATTCGACGGTCTCCCAGTCGCACAACAGGATCTACAATAGCTGTGTTCATGCGAATACGCATCGGTCAGTTCATAGCCCTGGTTCTCATCAGCGACACAGAGGAGGCAGTCGTTCCATAAACCCCGAAGATCGTCTCCGTTCACGCACCCCTCCGCGGGGTGGGCCCTACGGGCCCCGACATCATGATGATCGGCGTTCAGTCGGCGGCACTTACGACCCAAGGCCCGACGCAAGAGGACACATCGCCCAGCGGAGGGTCAACACGGGCCGAGCCCACCGCGATGGTCACGATATTGACCGTCCGAGTGGAAGCAGGACCATCGTTTCTGGTCCCGAGTGTTTCAGTCGAGCCATCCGTTCGGCTGACATCCCTCCCAACTTCCGATTGGCGACGGGAATTAGCAAGTTTACAGGGGAGTCCAAGCCAGAAACGTGGCTGGATGATTACCGAGTGGCAGTCCAGATCGGAGGAGGAGACGACCATGTCGCCATGAAGCACCTCCCTCTGATGCTCGACGGCTCGGCGCGAGCGTGGTTGAACCAGTTGGCCCCCTCAAGCATCTACAGCTGGGCAGATCTGGCCCGAGTGTTCATCAGGACCTTCGAAGGGACGTGCAAGCGCCCTGCTGGCCTCGTGGAGCTCCAGCACTGCGTCCAGAAGCAGAATGAGCCCCTGCGCGACTTCATCCAGCGTTGGACAACTCTCTACCACACGGTGGAGAACGTCACCGAGCATCAAGTAGTCTGCGCCTTCAAGGCAGGCGTGCGGTACAGGGATCTGTACCTTAAGTTTGGCCGAACAGGCGACATCTCCATGAGCAAGATGATGGAGATAGCGACACGCTATGCAAATGGCGAAGAAGAGGACCGCATCCGAAGCGGCAAGCACAAAACAGTCGCTGATGGAGATGGGGGCAACACTCGGAAGCAGAAGCAGAAAGCTCCGACCGCTCCGCAAGCAGAAGCTGCAGCCGTAACCAATGCCAAGTTCAAAGGCAAAGGGAAGGCTCAGTTCACCCCCAAGAAGAAGCAGTTCAATAACCCCATCCTGGACCAGCCATGTCCGGTTCATACGAAGATGGACGAAGAGGGCAACCCCATATATGCGAAGCATACCACTCGACAGTGTCGCCTCCTGATCCAGGGGTTCAGCGAAGGGCAACCGAGTAAGAAGGACCATGAACAGGATGAGGAGGATAAGGAGGATCCGTTCCCCCAAGTCCATGCAACCCTGATGATCTTTGCTGACGTCGAGAGCAAGAGTCGACTGAAGCTGGTGAACAAAGAGGTGAACATGGCCACCCCTACCAACCCCAAGTTCCTCATATGGTCTCAGACTGCGATCACCTTCGACCAGTCGGATCATCCGGCACATGTACCCACCCCGGGGAGACAGGCTCTGGTCGTCGACCCGGTGGTAGAAGGAGTCCGGCTGCGCAAAGTCCTCATGGATGGCGGCAACGACTTGAACATCATGTACGCCGACACACTCAAGGGGATGGGCATCCCGATGTCCAAACTCAGCGAGAGCAGCATGCAGTTCCATGGAGTCGTCCCTGGACGGAAGGCCAAGTCACTCGGCCAGATCGCGTTGGACGTCGTTTTCGGCTCCGACAAGAACTTCCGCAAGGAAAAGCTGACGTTCGAAGTGGTCGACTTCCGGAGCGCTTATCACGCAATTCTGGATCGCCCAGCGTATGCGCGTTTCATGGCCCGTCCATGTTACGTATACCTCAAGCTGAAGATGCCAGGCCCGAAGGGTGTGATCACCATCACAGGCAATCGGCACCGGGCTGAAGAGTGTCTGCAGCAGGGATCAAGAATCGCCGACCAGCAGATGACCGTCCTCGAGCTTGACGAGTACAAGAAAACAGTCGACCCCGCCGACCTGATGCGCTCGAAGAAGCCAGCTTCAGAGTCTGCATTTCAGTCGGCGGGAGAGACGAAGAAGGTCAGCATCCACCCGACGGATGCCACTGCTGCCCCGACGAACATCTCCACCACCCTCGATCCTAAATAGGAAGCCGAGCTCACCCAATTCCTCCGTGAGAACTGGGACATCTTCGCATGGAAACCCTCTGACATGCCAGGTGTACCCAGGGAGTTGGCTGAGCACCGACTGCACGTGGATTCCACCGCTCGGCCCGTCCGAGAGCGCCTGCGCTGGTCCGCCGCGCACAAGAGGAAGGCAATCGGAGAAGAGGTGGCCAAGCTGCTGGCGGCCAACTTCATTCGCGAGGTTCACCACTCCGAGTGGCTTGCCAATGTTGTCATGGTGCCCAAGAAGGACAATCGCTCCGAATGTGCATCGACTTCAAGCATCTTAATAAGGTCTGCCCGAAGGACCATTTTCCGCTCCCCTGCATAGATCAAATTGTCGATTCGACTGCGGATTGCGAGCGTCTATCATTTCTTGATGCCTATTTGGGCTATCATCAGATCCGTCTGTATGGTCCCGATGAGTTAAAAACAGCCTTCATCACCCCATTCGGGTGCTTCTGCTACATCACTATGCCATTCGGTTTGAAGAATGCAGGAGCTACCTTTATGCGCATGATCCAAAAATGTCTCCTCGACCAGATCGGTCGGAATGTGGAGGCATATATGGATGATATCGTAGTCAAGTCACGCAAAGGTTCCGACCTGCTGACTGACTTGGCAGAAACATTCGCCAACCTTCGTAGGTACGATATCAAGCTCAACCCCGCCAAATGTTCATTCGGCGTTCCCAGCGGAAAGTTACTCGGTTTCTTCGTTTCCGAACGAGGGATCGATGTCAACCCCGAAAAGATCGGGACCATCGTCTGAATGGAGAGGCCGGTCAGAATACACGATGTTCAACGGCTCACAGGTTGCCTAGCGGCTTTGAGCAGGTTCATCAGTCGACTCGGCGAGAAATCACTTCCTCTGTACCGACTCATGAAGAAATCAGATACTTTCGAGTGGACAGACGAAGCCCAAGTCGCATTCGACGACCTCAAAGTCCTACTTTCCACCCAGCCGGTTCTTACTGCTCCGCTCAGTAAAGAGCCCCTTCTTCTGTATATCGCGGCTACAAATCAAGTCGTCAGTACTATTCTTACAGTCGAACGAGAAGAAGAAGGCAAAGCATACAAAGTTCAACGGCCAGTGTACTACGTCTCCGAAGTCTTGACTCCTTCCAAGCAGAGGTATCCCCACTATCAAAAACTTATCTACGGGATTTACATGACTGCGAAGAAGGTGGCCCATTATTTCCAAGACCACTCGGTGTCTGTCGTTTCTGATGCTCCGTTGTCGGAAATTCTCCACAATCGAGACGCGTCAGGCCGAGTGGCGAAGTGGGCGATGGAGATGTTGTACTGCGATATCAAGTTCGAGGCCAAGAAGGCTATTAAGTCCCAAGCTCTGGCTGACTTCATAGCAGAATGGGTAGATCAACAGCAACCGACCCACATCTACTCGGCCCATTGGACAATGTTCTTCGATGGGTCCAAGATGTTGAATGGCTCCGGCGCTGGGGTTGTGATCATATCGCCAAAGGGCGACAAGCTCAAGTACGTGCTACAGATACACTTCGATTCCTTCAACAACGAGGCAGAGTATGAAGCTCTCCTCTACGGGTTGCGTATGGCCATCTCACTCGGCGTCCGTCGCTTGATGGTCTACGGCGATTCAGATTTGGTGGTCAATCAAGTGATGAAAGAGTGGGACGTCAGGAACCCCACCATGACCACATACTGCAACGCAGTGAGGAAGCTTGAGAAGAAGTTTGAAGGTCTAGAACTTCACCATGTTCCAAGACTGAAGAACCAAGCGGCTGATGAGTTGGCAAAACTCGGATCCACTCGGAGACCAGTCCCGAGTGACGTCTACCTCGAGCACCTCTACCTTCCCTCAGTCAAAGAAGATCCTTTTACAGAGGAGCCGGTACAACCAAAGAGTTCAACGGATCCGACTGAAGTCGATGTACCTGCTGTGGTTGATCTGGTCATGGAGATTCTTGCCGTCATCCCCGATTGGACTGTGCCGATCATTGCATATATCCTGAGGCAGGAATTACCAGAAGATGAAGTCCAGGCCAGGCAGATAGTCCGAAGGTCGAAGTCATTCACTGTCATTGATGGCCAATTGTACAAGGAGAGCGTGTCAGGCGTTCTCCAACGATGTATCTCCCCAGAGGAGGGACAGCTGATCCTGGAAGATATTCACTCGGGAACTTGCGGTCATCACGCTTCTTCGAGAGCAATCGTCGCCAAGGCATTCAGGGCTGGGTTTTTCTGGCTACAGGCATACGAGATGGCTAAAGATATGGTCAGCCGATGTGAAGGTTGTCAGTTCTACTCCAACAAGTCCCACAAGCCGACATCTGCGTTGAAGACAACCCCTCTTGTGTGGCCGTTTGCTGTTTGGGGATTAGATACAGTCGGACCATTCAAGACAGGCCAAGGGGGATACACACATCTGTTGGTGGCAGTCGACAAGTTCACGAAATGGATCGAGGCCAAGCCCATCAAGAAGCTCAACACCTCAACAACAGTTAAATTTGTCAGAGACATCATCTCCAGATTCGGTGTACCTCACAGCATAATCACGGATAACGGGACAAACTTTGACTCGGACAGATTCAAAGGTTTCTGTACAAGCCAAGGCATCTGAGTGGATTTTGCTTCCATGGCGCATCCTCAGTCCAATGGACAAGCAGAGCGGGCAAACGGACTTATTTTGCAAGGTTTGAAGCCCCGACTCCTCCGAGAGGTGGGACATGCCACTGGCGCATGGGTCACCGAGCTACCTTCAGTGCTTTGGGTACTTCGCACAACCCCGAACAGATCTACAGGGCGATCACCGTTCTTCCTCGTTCATGGAGCAGAAGCGGTCCTTCCGAGTGACTTGCTTCACAATGCGCCACGAGTCGAACTCTTCTCTGAAGCTGAAGCAGAACAAGCAAGGCAAGACGGAGTGGATCTTTAAGAGGAGGAGCGCGAGATGGCACTAACTCGCTCAACCATTTATCAACAAGATCTACGGCGTTTTCACGCGCGACACGTCAGGAGTCGTACGTTCCAAGCAGGCGACCTGGTGCTCCGAGTAGATCAACAAAGACCTCACAAGTTGGCTCCTGCCTGGGAAGGACCCTTCATCATCTCTAAGGTGCTGAACAATGGGGCATACAGACTCTACAACGTCGACAGGGAGACAGACGAGCCGCGAGCATGGAACGGAGATCTCCTGAAGCGCTTGTACACGTGACCGTCGACTGAAGCAATGTAAAGAACAAGTATTGGTGAAATAATATAAAGCAGATTTAGTTTTTTTTGCAGGTTCAAAGTTCTTCCCAGGTCGCAGACTCCGGTCTCAAAAAAAAACTTAGCTGCGATCCAGAATCGCCTAAGTATTAACCTTCTCCGAGTGTACACTTCACGTCACACTCGAGAGCTTAGCTGCGATCCAGAATCGCCTAAGTATTAACCTTCTCCGAGTGTGCACTTCACGTCACACTCGGGAGCTTAGCTGCGATCCAGCATCGCCTAAGTATTAACTTTCTCTGAGCGTGCACTTCACGTCACACTCGGGGGCTTAGCTGCGATCCAGAATCGCCTAAGTATTAACTTTCTCCGAGTGTGCACTTCACGTCACACTCGGGGGCTTAGCTGCGATCCAGAATCGCCTAATATTAACTTTCTCCGAGTGTGCACTTAACGTCACACTCGGGGGCTTAGCTGCGATCCAGAATCGCCTAAGTATTAACTTTCTCCGAGTGTGCACTTCACGTCACATTCGGGGGCTTAGCTGCGATCCAGAATTGCCTAAGTATTAACTTTCTCCGAGTGTGCACTTAACGTCACACTCGGGGACTTAGCTGCGATCAAGAATCGCCTAAGTATTAACTTTCTCCGAGTGTGCACTTCACGTCACACTCGGGGGCTTAGCTGCGATCCAGAATCGCCTAAGTAGTAAACTTTCTCCGAGTGTGCACTTCACGTCACACTCGGGGACTTAGCTGCGATCCAAAATCGCCTAAGTATTAACTTTCTCCGAGTGTGCACTTCACGTCACACTCGGGGGCTTAGCTGCGATCCAGAATCGCCTAAGTATTAACTTTCTCCGAGTGTGCACTTAACGTCACACTCGGGGGGCTTAGCTGCGATCCAGAATCGCCTAAGTATTAACTTTCTCTGAGTGTGCACTTAACGTCACACTCGGGGACTTAGCTGCGATCAAGAATCGCCTAAGTATTAACCTTCTCCGAGTGTACACTTAACGTCACACTCGGGGGCTTAGCTGCATCCCGAATCGCCTAAGTATTAACTTTCTCCGAGTGTGAACTTAACGTCACACTCGGGGACTTAGCTGCGATCCAGAATCGCCTAAGTATTAACTTTCTCCGAGTGTGCACTTAACGTCACACTCGGGGACTTAGCTGCGATACAGAATCGCCTAAGTATTAACTTTCTCCGAGTGTGCACTTAACGTCACACTCGGGGACTTAGCTGCGATCCAGAATCGCCTAAGTATTAACCTTCTCCGAGTGTACACTTAATGTCACACTCGGGGACTTAGCTGCGATCCAGAATCGCCTAAGTATTAACCTTCTCCGAGTGTGCACTTAATGTCACACTCGAGGACTTGGCTGCGATCCAGAATCGCCTAAGTATTAACTTTCTCCGAGTGTGCACTTAACGTCACACTCGGGGGCTTAGCTGCGATGCAGAATCGCCTAAGCACCCACATGCCTTCGACTGTATCCTACAGGTACACCCGGGTAATCGGAAATTCCACGGATCCTCAATGAAGCTCATGCAGATGTCAAGACAATTGACATGTTCCGAATGTTTGCCTTTGGCTTCACCAAGAAACGCCAAACAAAAACTCGACTCAAAATTGCAACAGAAGAGCAAAAGATTCGATTCAAAGTTCAACCAAAGATAGTGGCTCGGTGTGGATCAAGCTTACCCACACCGAAACAAGAATGTGACGGACAACAGCAGTGGCCAAAGTTTCTTACAGATCAACACTCGGCATACCGAGGATAAAAGTGTTCTTACGCATCATCTGGATTAACACCAGGACTGGAGGGCTCTACGAACGTGTCCAGATCAATACCGTCGGCGATGCGGGTGGCACTTTCAAGGAAGGTTTCCATGAAGTCTTCCAATCGAAGTTTCTTCGTGTTGGCCACCTTCAACGTCTTCAACTTCTCCTCGTGCACCTCCTTGCAATGGACTCGGACCAGGGATAGAGCAACATCTGCACCACAACGAGCTGCAGATTTCTTCCACGACTGCACTCGGTTCGAAATCTCCTCCAGTCGAGTCATCAGGTTCTCCATCTCCTGCCGCGACTCATCTTCTGGCCAAAGCTCCTTGTCGATTCGGCCGACGACTTCTCTCAGTCGACCGATGAAAGGACCAACTTTGCCCACGCGGATGTGCGCACGGAGCAGATCCTGATTGGCGTCCTTGCCGAGTGGAACGTTCTCGAGAATCGACCGCTCCACATCAGCTGCTTCAGTTTCAGCGTCAAAGCAAAAATCTGCGACAACAGGACAAGCAAACAATAAGCGCCAAGTGTGATGCGCATAACACAACCACTCGGAAAAAGCAGGACTTACCAGCCAGACGCGTCATCATCTGCCGAGCCCAGTCGCTGACGTATTTCTCCTCTGCTCTGCACCGTTTGTTCAGCACGTCCATTTGTCCCATCAGAGCAGTCATTTGTTTCCCCATCTTTTCAACTTCCTCAGTCAACACCTTGTTCGCTTCACGAGCCTGCTCCAATGACCTCTCGTCCCGCCAGAGCATCCTTCATGCCAGCCATTGCAAGCAGCGCCGCATCAAGCTCACCAGCTAACTGATTCTTCTCCGCCCTGGGAGTCTCATAGGTTGTTCCCATTTCACAAGTTTTTTGCCAGCAAACACCAAGGGACAATCAGAAAATTCAACAATAAAAGTTTAAGTTCTTCAGACCCCTGCCGACGCAAGCAGTCGACAGCGGTCTCGGGGACTACACCCAGTGGGTTCACTAAGAGTGACCCCACTGGCACGCAACTCAAGCGGGTCCGCCCTATTGAGATGCATGTTACCACCTACGCCTATGAGGCCAATACTACCCGACCTGAGTACAAATTACTCTCGGAGACTCTTACAGGAAGTGCACTCCGAGTGCCACAACTGCTCGCAGTCGGTCATATTATTTACAGATCTGATCAAAGCAAAGACAATATGTATAAAGACAACTGCCGGTGCAAGCACTCGACAGAAGTCTCGGGGACTACACCCACTGGGTTCACTCAGATTGAACCCATTGCAAACAACAGATGCTATCCAAAAACACCCACTGGGTTACAAGAGAAAAGTAAATACTTACTAGCCCACTTACTCGGATGTCATCCCGCAGCTCCAAGCTCCGCTGATACAAGGATGTGACGGAGTCGTAGGCCCTCTTGGCGTCTCCAGCCATCAGCTCCGTCTGCACCATGGCTCCCTTGGCCGCTCCCACCTGCTCCTCCGGGAGACGCTGGATGTTGAACTCGACATTCGACGATCCTGGCATCGTCGAAAGTTCCTGAGGCATCCCAAGGTCCGCTCCGGTCGGCTCTTCAACCACCAGCGCCGGTTCAGTCGGCGGCAGCGCCTCAGTCGGCAGCACGTCGGCAGCGAGAGTAGCAACAGGCGGAGCAGCCTCAAGAACAGGCTCCGCAGCTTGTTCAGCTCTCCCCTGATCACCCTTGTCAACGCAAATTGCCCCTGACAGACCGAACGGCACGAGATCTCAGAAAAAGAAAAAGGCAGAACCTACGATAGAATTCGAGACGCGATAGGATAAAACACTCGAAGTCACTACGACGCACCTGGCTGGGACGAGACGACGTTGTCCGTGTCCATGGGGTCATCCTCATGGCGCACCGGAGAGGTGGCAGAAGTAGCGACTCTGTCGAGTGAAATCCATTCGACCAATGAACAAGAATTCACTCGGATATCAGAAGAAATTAGAAGATCGATACACTTACGTGGAGGTGACGGGGACAGCAACCCTCATCCGCGGCAGAGCCTTCCGAGGTTTGGACCCACTCGGTTTGGCCGCCTTGGAAGACTGACCCGCAGGCTCAGCGGCAGCATCCCTGGCCCTCTTGGTGCTCCGAGCACTCGGGACCACCGGGGCAGTGGGCGGAGCACTCGAAGATGCTGGAGGGACCGAGGGAACGGCAGGCTCGTGTCGGCGCTTGGTGTGATGCTCTGATTGCGGAGGCGGCGAGTCCTGCTCTTCGTCTTCCTCCTCTTCCTCGCTAGTCTCTTCCTCCGACTCCCCGCTGTCGGAGACATACCCAGCGCTCTCCACGCTGCCTTCCTGGCTGCCTTCCTCCTCCTCGGCCGGGTTCCCGTTCGAGACGGGAGAAAACCAGTTGGTCCACTCCTGCATAAAATTCAGTCGGCGACATCAGACGTCACACAGAGATTCAAGCAAACAATAAGATTAAGATAGTTAGGAGCACTCGACAAGTGCCACTCACCTGATTCGGGGGAGGATTATCCGCGCAGAAAGGCTTCACTCGCCGAAATCCTTTGGGATTCTCGCAGGGGCCTGTGATCTGGAGCACCCACGAGGTCACCTTCTCCTCAGTCACGCCCACAACGTTGGTCCGAGTGGAATCCTCGGGCCCCGTATAATGCCACATGGCGTGGTCGCGAGCCTGCAGGGGTTGGATACGCCGACCGAGGAAGACCTCCAACAAGTCTATGCCAGTGACCCCCCTCCTGACGACATCTACGAGTGCTCCGACCAGAGGCTGGATGTCGTTCTTCTCCGCCCTCGTGAGTGCGAGCTGCTTAGGTGGGGCGAGCCGATCTAAGCTAAATGGCGGCAGCCCTGTCGAAGCATTCGGACAGGCGATATCCTGGCAGTAGAACCACGTCGACTGCCAGTTCCTGACCGACTCACTTAGCTGGAGAGCAGGATAACTGCTCCGACTCTTTTTCTGGAAACCTAAGCCCCCGCAGAGCTGGAGAAGATGCGTTTTATCATCCGACTGGCTGAGTCGTTTGATGGTTTGAGATCTAGCAGAGAATATGTGCTTGAACAACCCCCAATGGGGAGGACAGCCAATGAAACACTCGCACAGAACTATAAAAGTAGAGAGATGACCAATGGCGTTCGGGGGAAAGTGGTGAAGTTGTGTCCCGAAGTGATTCATGATGCCCTTGAAGAAAGGATGCGGGGGCAAGGAGAAACCTCGGTAGACGTGGCTGAGCAGCAAGACGCGCTCCCCCTCCCGGGGCGCCGGCTCGACCTCGTTCTCCGCCGGCAGCCTCCAAGACTTGTGCACGATCATCCCGTGCTCAACCAGCTGCAGCAGATCCCCCTCCGTCACCGTGGAGGGGAGGAAGTCACCTTGAATCCACCCCGCCGGCAGCGGCCGTTGCCGCCGCTGAGCAGGAGCCGCCGCCTTCCCCTTCTTCTTCCTCGCCTCCATCTTGTTGGTCTGACCCTTGGTCATGGCGGAAACTGCGAACCCGCGGGAGGAAGGAGGAGGGAGGAGTGTAGAGGCGCTGGAGGTGGCGAGAGAGACGGAGCAGGCGAAGGCAAGAGATTCGGCGAGCGTAACGAAGAACCCTCGCCGCCGGGATTTAAGTAGGGTTCCGACTGGGTCGCTAGCAGGTGGGCCCGAAACCTTATCCCCCGACCCACCGCGGCGATATTAGTGGAGAGGTTGAAGGCGTGAGAATCGAGGCGTCAGGCGCTACTCGAGCGCGATGGCGTCATCCCCGCTGAGCGCGCGGAACCCGAAATTGAGATCCCGGAAAATCCGCCGCTGTCAGTTGACCGGTCGCGTCAAAAGATGCCGCAGAAGCACTCGACTTCCGACAGTCTGTTTCGCGAGTACTTCCACTCGGATCGATGGTCAGAAAAGATAAAATGGATTGAGGCAAGCAACGCCCAAGCCAAGCCCGCTCCAGTCGGATCCAAACTTCAAACATCGCTTCGTCATTCCAACCCCAATCCATTCGGGGACTAATGATGGGGTTATAGTTCTAGGGTAGGGTCATAGGCCTGCCCTGTAGGTCCTACCCAAGGACTACCCCTCACAAAGGACAAGGCCCTTAGTCAGCTCCGACTGAATTAAGGACTCCCCATCATCCAGTCGGTAACAGGTCCTCAGTTATCCAGTCGGAGACTAGCATTCGGAGGATATCAAGCTAACCTACTGGCTACCACTTGGTGCATCGTAACCTCCCTGGAGGGAAACGGTCGTACGTTTCCAGGTGCATTTATTAGCATTTAGGGCATACGTTACCTGTAACGTATGCATTCAATCGCCACTACTCCACCCCTGTACCGGAACCGTTGTGGAGGGCAGCGCACTCTATATAAGCCACCCTCCCCCACTGGTAGAGGGGTTAGCTATTCATTGTATTTCATATTTCCACTCGACAACAAGCTCCCTGAGCACTGAGACGTAGGGCTATTACCTCCACCGCAAAGGGGCCTGAACTCATATAACCTCGCCGTAGCTAAGGCTCTGCCCATCCTTTTCGTACCCTACACATCTACTGTCAGGCTTATACCCATGACACTCGTGGATGTGTTCCTATCACACAGGTACTTGCTGAACTTCGTGCTGAGGAGACCCGCCTTCATTCTGTTGGTTTTCTTGTGGTTCCTTCTGTGTTGGTTGTCCGAGCTCCTATGTCATCTGCTCGTCCCACTGCATCGCCGCTCCTGCCCACACCCACGGGGGGGATGGGTCATCCTCCTTATGCTGAGAAGGGCCGGTCACGCCGTGATATATTCTATGGCTATTGCTCCAGGCCAGGTCACCCAGAGTCTAATTGCCGTTAGAAATAGCGATACGAGAGGCGTTCTTCCTCTAGTGGAAGTCCTGCATCTTCCTCGACTCCGCACTCACTGGCCAGGACATTATCTGGCTCAAGCGCCTCCTAGCTTCCTCTGGCTCTTCATCGACGGGTTCCGCTGCCGCTGTGTCCGCTGCCACCCCTTCATCACCATCGGTACCTACACAGTCAGATACATATTCGTGGGTTCTGGATTCTGGAGCTTCTTTTCATATGTCTTTTGATTCTTCCATGTTATCTTCTCATCAACCTCTTGACTCGCGTGTTAATGTTCTCACTACTGATGGCACCCCCCTTCATGTTGCTAGTCGTGGCACCCTTTCTACTTCGTCTTTTTCTGTTCCTAGTGTTTCTCATGTTCCCCGTCTTACCATGAACCTCTTTTCCGCTGCCCAACTTACTGATTCTGGTTGTCGTGTAATTCTTGATACCGGCTCTTGCTCTATTTAGGATCTTCGCACCAAGGCTCTGGTTGGTGCTGGCCCTCGAGGTGTTGTGAGTTGGAGGGTCTTTGGGAGGTTGACTGGCTTCATGTTCCTTCCGCTGCCACCACTTTTGCCAGTTCTCGTGCACTTGCTGCCTCCTCTTCTGCGACCTTCCAGCAGTGGCATCATCGACTTGGTCACCTATGTGGTTCCCGCTTGTCATCGTTGGTGCGTCAGGGCATTTTAGGGTCTGTCTCTAAAGATGTATCTTTACATTATAATGGTTGTAGACTTGGCAAACAGACTCAATTACCTTATCCTACTAGTGAATCAGTATCTCAGTGTCCTTTTGACTTAGTTCATTCTGATGTGTGGGGTCCTGCTCCCTTTGATTCGGAAGGTGGTCATCGCTATTATGTTTTGTTTATTGATGATTTCTCTCGCTACACGTGGCTATACTTTATGAAATCTCGTAACGAGGTTCTTTCTATATACAAATGATTTGCTGCCATGGTTCAAACCCAGTTTTCCACGCATATTCGTACTTTTCGTGATGACTCTGCTAAAGAGTATATCTCCCAGATGTTGTCGAGTTCTCATGTCCTGATGCCCATGCTCAAAATGACGTTGCGGAACGCAAGCATCGTCATCTATTTGAGACGGCTCGTGCGCTGATGATCGTCGGTTCCCTTTCACACCATTTTTGGGTTGAGTCCGTCTCCACATCCACCTATCTCATCAACATTCAGTCATCGACTGTCTTGCAAGATAGCATTCCTGTGGAGTGTCTTACTGATCGTTCTCCTGACTACTCAGTTCTCCGTATGTTTGGGTGTGTACGCTATGTCCTTCTGACCCAACGAGAATGCACCAAATTGGTCGAGTGTTTTTTGCACCAAATTGGTCGAGTGTTTTTTTTGTTACAGTGATGAGCACAAGGGCTATCACTATTGGGATGTCCTTCTGACCCAACGAGAATGCACCAAATTGGTCGAGTGTTTTTTTTTTTTTTACAGTGATGAGCACAAGGGCTATCACTATTGGGATCCTGTTGGTCGTCTGTTACGCATTTCATGTGATATGACTTTCGATGAGTCTCGTTCTTACTACCCGCCCTCCCTCCTCGAGCTTTTCTATGGACGATCTTTTTTTTTCTTCTTTCCGATACCCCCTATGTGCCTCCTGTCTCTCCCCTTCCTCCGGCACATCTCCCTCTTCCTCATCCATCACTGACATCACCTTCTTCTTCATCCTTCTCCCCACCCTCATCATCCGTATCTCCTTCTCCTCCATCCTCTAGACGTGTTGGATTCCAATTAGCACGTTTTAAGAGTCAGTGAACGAGCCAACGAGTGACATATAAAAAAAAAGATTTGCGGCTAAGATTTACCCTCCAAACATGCAAAGCATGGGTCAACACAGGAAGAACGATACTTTAACATGTTACATTATTGGTTTGTTCACAGATCATTACCCCATAGTACCTCTCGTCTGATTTGATGGAAGCTATATGACCCTCCCGATGCGGGTATCAACCACTGCAGGCTTTGAAACTTCTGAGAACTCCAATGCTTGGGCCAACGTTAACCTACGATTCTTCCAGGCGTCTTCCGCCCACTCCTTCATTCGCTCGCCTTCTGCCTTCCTATTCGACTGAATAAGCAACAGCTCTGCATACTCGCCTGCAAATTGAGCAAGGTTGCAACAAATTCAGTATAAACTGAACGCAACAACAGTAACAAGAGTCTCCGTAAGAACCTCAATATGAGTATAAGCAATACACAAAATGTGCACCAAGTGGTAGCAATGATGCTGACTGCTTTCACTGGTTACGGCTAGTAATGATCATATTTGCCACAGCTCCGCAAACTTGGCCTATAATAACGCTAATTAATGATGGGGGGGGGGGGGCATTTAGGACCTACCCCCTCTGTCTCAAAATGCAAGACGTTTTTCGACACTATATTTTGAGATAGAGGGAGTACTTTCCAGATCTATTTTTTTTATCACAACTATTGGATAATCTGTTTTCCCACCCTTCGGTTATTGAAACACAAGGGTTACTAACACAAGCAGGCAAGCATATTCGGATTCACATTGTTAGGTTACACTTTCAAGGTTTAGACAGATAGACCCCATGGTCCTGTTCAAGCAGGAGGTAATGAAAAAAGTAAAGGCAAAAATGTAAAGCATAAGCTAGAATGAATCGATTGAGAAAGAACTAAATTAAATCAATTATGATAACAATTCACAGTCAACATGACATCTATGATGTTGCATGAAGTAAATTGCTTTTCTAATCCCCGAGTCAGAAGTGTCTTCTGGTAGAATATTCCAGAGAAGTTAGATACTATTCCCTCTGTCCCATAATATAAAAGCGTTTTTCACAACCCTCTTATATTATGGGATGGAGGGAGTAACAAAGATTCAAAGGATAACCTCTAGCAAGGGAGATGATGTCTCTCCAATCGACCTGCCTTCTTGTGTCTGCAAAATATAAAGAGAAAATTAGTACTGCCCAAGGGAATAACAAGAACCAATACCATAGGAGATCATTGTTTTACCCTCAGAATTGATGGCAGGTGCTTTCAATACTTCTAGGGCCTTCCTGTATAGCCCCTGCAATCAGACAGCTGGTTAATAAATAAATAATACAGCAAGTATGGGCCATTGGCAAGGATAAAAGATTATTCGCAAACTCCACTGGGCAGTAACAAACAATTAAATAAATATCAGCACTGATTTGAGAAAGAATAAGAATTGCCTCATCCTTAACTTGTCGTCAAGATAAAGACAAGGGAACATGAAGATGAAAATTTCTAGATTATGAAAGATTTACTGACCTCCTGAACCATTATTGAACTAGAACCTTCCGATTTTGCTTTCAGTTTGTACATTCTGGCTACACAGGTCAATACAATACCAACCTTTGCGTGATTTGAACCTGCATCGAACAAGGTTACATGATAGTTAGCTCGGAGATCAAATGATTCAATGCTTTATTTTCTGATATTCATTAACAAGCTTGGCGTGGCAAACCGAATTGTTCTTCAGCCTTCTGTAGTGCTCTTGTGAGATAGTCCTCTGCCTCGTCGAACTTCCTGTAAAAGCGCAAAGTGAATGCCGTCAGTAGGATCCCTAAAAGGGACAAGTTGTCATCCTAAAGACAGTTCTTTTGAAGTTCATAAACAAATATTAGTGTCGGTTTTAAAATGGTTCTTTTCATAATAAAACAAAAAAAAATCCTAGAAATGGAAGAAGAGAAGACAAGCCAAAGGATTGCAGTAGAGAATAATCTTAGTATTACCCAGAATGAGATAAAAGCTGGCCGTATGAGCAAGTAGCACCTAGAGAAACCTCCTCGGGAGCCATGTTTCCAGCTGCTAACAAATTTCCAGATATATCTGCTCTGCTTGCTGCCTCAAGAACCTTTTCATACATTTGTGTTGCCAAAGGAAAATCCCCGGTACAGTGCAGATATTCACCATATGTAAAGACAGCATTTTCTGTAACAAACACAAATAAGCTCCATGTCTGCACTAGCCATACGGAAAAAAGAGCAAATGCTTTACATACGGTAATACCTGTTTCGTTATTGCCCACTGCAGCATAGCAGCTGTTGGGGCCACCAAAGAGCGTCTGGGCTGATAAAGAGCAATTGTAAATCACTTTGGACAAAATCAGCTGCTTATTTACTCGCAGAGATATGCAGGAAGTCAAAAGGGAAATTAACCTGAGTCCATCTCTCCATTTAAAAGGGCAGCAAGTCCTTTGATTGCATCAACCCGAAATTTCAGATGGTCCTGATCAGACCATTTGATTTCTTCACCTTTGATTGACAAATCAACCGAATCATTCGGGGACATCGAAGAGGAGACATCCTGTGTTAAAAAATACCATGATGCTTAGCTTTATTTACGGCCGTGAAAAGGATAGATATTTGCTTGTAGTACCAAACCTGGCTTGCTTCCATGCGTAGTCCCATTAGTGCTTCCCATGCAGCAACTACACATTTAATTGAAAGTATTGCATCAGAAATGCCATTCAAGAGGATTGACTGAATTAGTATCTCTCCCTCGGTCCCTCCCCCCACTCTCGAATTGTTCTTTCACATTAGCATCCTTAGCTGCGTGACAGTTCCGCTCACTTTTGCCAAGCCAGTTGATGCATTTTATTTGACAGTAGATAAAGGAAGGACCATCAGATAATAAATGATAGTGTTTCTTAGTATGTGTAGTTTTTCTTTCCCTGTTTCTGTCTGCTAAAATCACAAAATAAATGCAAGTCTGGAGAGCTGTTTATCATTCCACGTTTTGCACCAATACAAATACTACTCTTAACAAAAACAAGGACCTCTAAATTTGTCAAAATTAAAAACATGGACCCATAAAAGTAAAGCACCTCTGAAAGCCGCAGAAGGAGCGACTTGCTGGGTTGCTTTGAGCTTTTCCATTGCATCTTGGCATTTTCCACTGTACAGAGAAAACAAGCATAACTTCACTCAAATCTACTCAGCTGAGAAGGCCAAATAAACAAAGGCAGTAGAACCTTAATTACTATGCTAAATGGGATATTAGTATTGCCATAATAAACAATCCCATTAGGAAGTTCTCATGTTCAAGCCAAATATGTTAAAACGTTTGACATGCCCAGTTCATAACTTCGTTACACTATAGAGCATCACAATAATCCACATTATCTTCATGCACCAGCACAAGATGCCTTTTTCCAGGGAAACCAAACTAGAATGTACCCAGTAGGCAAACCGTAAGGGGGGAGGCAATTTCCCCATCACAGAGTGTGCTATAGCTAGATCATTCCTAAATGCCGCCACAATACGAGGCGTGTAAAATTACCCAAACCAGGGTCCAGAGGAGCATCCAAATCTGTTCAAAATGAAAGCACCAGACTACAAAATCGAGACATGGTGCGATGCTTCAGACCTCCTGTAGAGCAGCGTTGACATGGCGAGCATGAGCATCCCCACGGCCTCGGCGGCGCCCTCGCCGCCGCCCTGCAGGTTCGACGCCCCCTGCTCCAGTATCCGCATCGCGTCCTCTGCTACACAAAACAGCAAACAGTTCAGCGCACGCGCGCGCGTGAGCGAGTCCTCAAATCCTAACAAGCACCTGTACTAGGGGTAGGGGGAAGCGGAGGGAGGGAGGGAGGGAGGGAGGGGTGGTGGACCTGACGAGCTCTGTTGCCCGGCGTCGCCGAGGGCGTAGCGGACCATCTCCGCCGCCACCCTCTCCGGCTGAGTGCCGCCGACGGCGGCGTAGTGGCGCGCCCGCGGCGGGCGGGGCTTCGGGGCGGAGAGCGCCCTCGCAAGAGCCGATCGAATCCCGTTCATGGCTGCCACCTGCGCTGCTCTGGTGGAAGCGGCGGAGGAGAAGGGTCTAGGTGCAGTCGAGACTCGAGAGGGAGAGCAGAGGCGACGTGTCCGGTTCGATGAAAGCGTAAACCCAGCGGAAGTTGTCAGCGGTGGAGTCCGAGGCGACACGAGTCAGCCTCTGGCATATGCCATGTGTACGCGTATTCATTTCGAAATGAGAATTAATAAGGACAGTAAAATTAGCGTTTTCGGCCGTTCGTGTTTCACGATGCAATATTCCTGGCCGTCAGATTTCGTCTGCAGAGTTATATGTACCGTAATTTAGAAGTTATCATGTGGGCTGTTGTTCCACACGCAGAAACAAAGACATCTGGTACATTGGGCCGTCTGCGAGCCGCCAGCCCGTTCCACTGCTCGGCTTACGAGTCCTTCATAGGTGTAGCGAACGACCTCCTTCCGTGCGGCACACTCAACCCCCTTCTTCCTCAGGCCTCGTTTGTTTAGCAAGGGTCGGAGGTGTTTTCACAGGATTGACCCGCGAGGCCCAGAATCCTCGCGAAACCCCGACGGCCCGATTGATACGCGAGGTTACATGAGCCAACCCCCTCGATTCCCCTTCGATCAGCTTCTTCCCACGCGCTTCAGAACCCTCGAGGAGGGGCTCGAGGATTTGGCCACCCAACTCGTCAAGACGCCGCCGCCCGACTCCTCAACACCGGCGATCTCCTCCGGCATACTGGACTTCTCCCCAGTGGTAAGTCTTCGCCTCGCCTCCCCTCCTTTCCCTGCGTCGTCTAGGGTTTTCTATTCATTCAGCCATGGTTGTTGCCTCGTCTCTCCACGACGACGCCTGTCCAGGGTGCTTGATTCCCGCCTCGTCCAAACTGCGCGTCACCAAGGTCACCAAGTTTGCCCCCCTCCCGGTGACCGTTGTTGATCCCGCGGTTGATCCGCCTGCCTATCTAGAGATAAATACTAGTGCTTGTTGGTGATGGTATCATGTTGATGGTGATGGCAGTGTAGTTCTCGGCCATGGTTGCCGCCTCCCCTCCTTCCCCTTCGATCATAACTTATGCTAGTTATTCAGTTTTTGAGTAGTTCTTGCTATGGACAGGGGACGGTTACAAAGACAAACCACTTCCAAGAGTTTATGACTAGGCAGGATACTCACTGATAGCAACTAGTTGTCAAACTGAATGAGGCCAAAAAATGACAGACAAAACAAGTATGATTCTCCTAGCACACTGAGAAATGCATGGCAAATCAGTGACACATTCTTAACTGCAATGTTGCACATGCAGAGCAAGGAAAACAAAAATCTGGATCGGGAATCGGCAAAATCAACATTGAAGATCTAGAGCAGGCGGCACCCTCAATCTGGATTGTTTTCCTTCTCGAGAATAAGCAGAATCAATCTACCTAATTTAGTTCCATATCGAGGTATGATTAATCTCACACATGAATGGAAATGGGACACAGGAAGAACTAAACGCCCTGAAATATGTTTACTCTTTCCACGAACGAAATTAACCTGAAGAATAAGATGGAGGGAAGGGAGGGAGAGATGGAGGAGGTGGGCAGGACGATGTTCAGGGACAGTACAGGAATTGAGGATTCAGCAACGTCTTTCCCTTTTTGAATTTACTCTTGTTAATACAAGGATTTTATTGCTTCCAAAAGAGCAATGCTACATCTACGTAATTTATCTACGTAAGGTTACACACGGGCTAATTTGGAGGACTATCATTAGTCATTAGGGCCGCACGGGACCATCCTGAAAATCAGGGGGGAGTTTGATTAGTGGAGAAAGGAAGGTGCATACACTAGTAGAAAAGAGGGCTTTGGTCCTGTCCCGGATCACTCACGAACCGGGACCTATGGGGCATCGGTCCTGGTTCGTGAGACCAGGGCGTCGGCCGGGCCTCGTGGGCCATTGGTCCCGGTTCATATCACCCCTTTGGTCCCGATTCCAGACATGAACCGGGACCAATAGGCCTCGCCCGTGGTGGCAACCGTTCGTATCCCCCTTTAGTCCCGGTTAGTGGCTCAACCCGGGACTAAGAACGGTGGCAACCCTTCGTATCCCCCTTTAGTCCCGGTTAGTGGCTCAACCCGGGACTAAGAACGGTGGCAACCATTCGTATCCCCCTTTAGTCCCGGTTGGTGGCTCAACCCGGGACTAAAGGTCCGAACGGTTCGCCTCCCGCGTCGTTTCGAGCGATGAAAAGCACAAACCGAAGCAGAGCTTCACCATTTCTCTGTTTCTTCTTCTCTCTCGCTCTCCTCTCTTCTTCCCCTCTCTTCTTCCCCTCTCTTCTTCCATTCTCTTCTTCCACCGTGCCAACCACTCACTACGGACAGGTGCTCGCACATGGCACGACGAAACTCCTTTATTCATTTCCTTTTCTTGGCAGGGCTTGGAAACGGTTCACCGCCAAGTGTCGGGTGTTTGGAAGCCAGTGCTTACATTTAGACAAATGGATGTAAGTACTACTAGCTAGATCCGCGCATCTATTTATTCTAGTCTCAATACCATTATCATGCTTGATTATGTTTTTGATTGAACTCTGTTCTCGTAAAGTGCTTGAGGCAGGAACAAGGGAACAATTTGTGCGGATACTATGTTTGCGAGTTCATTCGCCAGACGACCCATGAGACGGGCAAAAATCGGGACTTAGAAAAATTGAAGTACGATAAACAATACTCACAACTTTATTTTATTACAATCAATTGTGTTCGGTTTCATTGATATATATTGACCCCTTTTAAAATTAGATCGAACGGTTGCGGGACGGTCTTCTACCACAGGAACGCATACGAGCAATTCAAAAGGAAATTGCCGGATTCTTAGATGCAGAGGTCCTAGATCTGAAGGGAGAATACTATTGCCCGTCGGTTGAAGTGAAATGTTAAAGTGTAAAAGAGATGCATATGTGCATGTAACTCGTGTCTACATTTTGTAATATGTTCGACAAAGCACGACTGATGAGATGGTGTAACATATTCGTGACGATGATGTGCAATATAGTTGTTCCTTTATTGTTGTGTATGTACCATCCAATTTAGTGCAAACCACAAATTAAAAAGTGAAAGGATCGATATGGTTGGCTAGAGGGGGGGGGGTGAATAGACAACGACCACTTTTTAATTAATCTTAACAAGTTAAGGTAAACACTATACGGGTTCACAAATAATATGACAATGAGGTGAACCCTATAGAAGCTAACAACGAGAGCTATTAAGACAAGTAAGATATAGTCACAAGCATAAGCAAATACAAAGTAAAGGGTAGAGATAACCACAAGTGGAACCGATGGAGACGAGGATGTGTTACCGAAGTTCCTTCCCTTTGACAGGAAGTACGTCTCCGTTGGAGCGGTGTGGAGGCACAATGCTCCTCAAAAAGCCACTAAGGCCACCGTATTCTCCTCATGCCCTCGCACGATGCAAGGTACCGTGATTCCACTATAGGTGCCCTTGAAGGCGGCGACCGAACCTTTACAAACAAGGTTGGGGCAACTCCACACAAAGCTTGGAGGCTCCCAACTAAACCACGAAGCTTCACCACAATGGAATATGGCTTCGAGGTGACCTCAACCGTCTAGGATGCTCAAACACCCAAGAGTAACAAGATCCGCAAGGGATTGGTGGGGGAATCAACTTTTCTCTTGGTGGAAGTGTGGATCTAGGCCTTCTCAACCAATCCCTAAAGAATCAACAAGTTTGATTGGCTAGGGAGAGAGATCGGGCACTTTTGAGCTTGTGGAGCAACAATGGAGCTTAGAGAGGTAAGAGATAGGGTTCCTCAGCTAGAAGAACCCTTTATATAGTGGGGGAAAAATCAGACCGTTTTCCCACTCTCTGCCCGAAATCCAGCGGTACTACCGCTGAGCCGGAGCGGTACTACCGCTGCCTGGCGGTACTACCGCTGGCTGCAGCGGTACTACCGCTGGGCCTCCAGCGGTACTACCGCTGGCCCCTTGGTAGTGCACAAGCACTACTACCGCCGGGAAAGTCTTCGCAAAAGGGTCCGTCCACGAACTACCACTAGGTAGGTGGAACAAAGCACCTGGAGCGGTACTACCGCTGACCAGGGGCGGTACTACCGCTGTCTAGCGGTACTACCGCTGGCTGCAGCGGTACTACCGCTGGGGACCATTTTGCAGAAATACTCAAGACGAAATAGGCGAGGGCCGCTCCAAACATGAGGAAGGGGAGAATGTGAAGTGTGCGTGTGCAAAGATAGATTCCACCCAAACCTTTCCACTACGGATCCCCTCTTAATAGTACGGCTTTCCTATGACTCAAATAAAGAGAATCGTAGAGAGCGTCGTGCTTCCGTTCCCGGAGAGAGGAGACGTGTCGTCTTGTGCCGTTGACGTGTGTTACCTGAAACCTTGACACACACGGTTAGTCCTGTACGGTACTGTCATCAATCACCAAAATTACTTAGGCATAAACTATGCCCCAACAAAAAGTGTCCAAAACAAATAAATGGGAAAATAGCAAACAAAAAAGGGGCAGCAAAATAGCCTCCATCCAATTTAGTGCAAAACCTAAACCCTAAAAAGTGCTAAACAAATGCAGCGAAGCAATAGCCCCGGTTCGTAATAAGAACCGGGACTAATACCCCTCCCCCTCGCTCCCAGCCCCGCCACAAGGAGGACCATTAGCGCCGGTTCGGGGCTGAACCGGGGCTAACATTAGTCCCGCTTTTCTAGTCCCGGTTCCTGAACCCGGGCTAATGGCCCAAACGAACCGGTTCTGAAGCCTCATTTTCTACTAGTGATGAGCCTACGTAGCACTCATTCGTAGGTGTAGCATTTTTTACTTCCAAAATATATAGTGACAACTCTACAAAGCTTCTGCCATGTTTCTTTGATATAGAATAAGGCACTAACGACTCTTATCTCAACCTATGTTCTGAGTGAAATGTGTTGATACAGAATCAAAGCTTGGCCATTTTGCTCTCTCTAGAAAAAAGCAAGTAAACCGGTGTTGATTATGTAGTTCTCTTCCCCTAAAAAGAATATTTAGTTCTCTTAGAATTTTTCAGAACATATACGTGTGTTGTTTGATAGTCGTTCTCTGAAACACATATAAAAGCACTATCTCAAAACACACTTTTAGTTAGCTGTGTACATCTCTGAACATACAAGCACTCTGTATTTTTAGCCCTCCCTAAAAATATAAGCAACATTGTGTTATGTTGAATACAGTCCTGTAAAAAACATGATACACAAACACAATGGTGTATTTGCATTGTAGTTCACTCAATATTGATTGATTCAGTTGCCTTTTGTTATAGTATACACACGGATCATAGCATGCCTTTGCTTTAGTTGTGTTATATGTCCACGTAACATTCCTTGCTTTGGTTGAAGAAAACCAATATGCCTTGCTTTTTCAAGCCAATAAACAATTAAAAAGCAAGTTATACTATATTCGACTACAGAAATATAATTAGGTTCTTGGCATATAAGAACTATCTCAGCATTTTTTGTAACCTGAAAATATAAAACACATAGGCAAGTGCGTGATTTCAGTTGCCCCTCTAGTATTGACTCAAAAATACAGAAACAATATGGCTTTGATTTTTCAGTTACTTTGAAAAAAAACCGTAATGTGGACGATAAGACTATAATAGGGTGTGGCGAAAGCAATAATGTTATCTCTTGTTCAACATCTCCATGTAATAATCTTGTAATTAGAGTACATTGTTAAATAGCTTGTTCAGAAGCTGAGTATTCTGTGCTGATCCTCGATTTGCTGCGCCATTTGCAGCGAAATATATGCTCTAGCAAATCATTGCCATAATTCTAAGAGTTAATTAGAATATTGTAGTTGAATTGGTCAGACAATGTTGTTATCTCTTCTTCAATATCTCCATGTAATATTGTTCAATACTCAGGGAAGAAAGAAGCAGTAGCCATGAACAAAAACTGATCATGAGCAATTGCACAGGTACTCTCTCTTGATGGATAGAAATATTTTGTGGCTGTGTGAAATGGTGTTGCTGTGAAAGATCACACATGGCATGTTAATCACAAGTAATGATGTTAGAAAAGCTTATGTTGTTGTTGTGATATACTCCATGCATATGATGAGATATCAATTCAAATTCATGCAAAATTATGTTGTTGCTACAAAATTACTTCCCTATAGTAGTTCACATTTTTATTTGGAGACCTTTACAATTTTGTAGCAAGCTCTTCTTGACAAAAGATTACATTTTTAGACGTTTCACAATACTGCATTCCCTGCGTACTAAACATTTGATTCATATGGAAAGGATTGTGATTGGAGGGGTTTGAGGGGTTTCAAGTGGATTTGAGGGGATTCGGTGGAAGAGTGGGATTCACCAAATCCCGTGACATCCCCTCCCCTCCAAACCTCCTAGATCTACCTCTACCAAACAAGGCCTCATGCTTCGTTTGGCACAAAGGGATTGGGAGGGTTTTCAGGGGATTATCCTTGCATGGGCCAAAATCCTCTCAAATCCCTCTAAACTCATTTGATGGACAGGGTTTCCTTGGGTCAGCGACCCCCCCGATCCACGGAAACCCCCTCAACCCACGTGGTTCACATCCCTCGAGGGGGTACTCATGGAATTGGAGGAGACGATGCTGCCAGCCCGATGCGCCACCGCCGACTCCACCTCAACACCCTGCCGGCCGACGCCTCGACGCCGACGAACTCCTCGGACATACTGGATTTCTCCCTGGTGGTAAGTCATCGTCGCCCCTTCCCTCCCCTCCCATCTCCTATCCCGGGAGGAAAGTCTTCACCATGGCTGCCACCCCCCCCCCCCCCCCGCACGCCCTCCGTCTGCCTTGTCCTCACCGGCAAGCATGCCATGAACAGCTTCTCCTACAACCAGCTCCACATGGACCGTAATACTACCCGACTAGCTCGCGAAGAACTACATCCTCTTCTAGCCCCTCTTCTATCCTAACCCTAGCCAACGAGATTGCCATAAATTTGTGTTGGTAAATTGGTAGATTGTAAACCAATTTTTTCACTGTTGATAGTGACGGCAGTGTGGTGCAGATTCTAA
Organism: Hordeum vulgare subsp. vulgare; assembly: GCF_904849725.1. Classification (NCBI taxonomy): domain Eukaryota; kingdom Viridiplantae; phylum Streptophyta; class Magnoliopsida; order Poales; family Poaceae; genus Hordeum; species Hordeum vulgare. The sequence goes on along the minus strand of NC_058518.1, from coordinate 463,634,600 downwards.
ATTAGTGATGGTGATGTTCTGATGTTGTAACTGTTGTGTGTATGAGAAAGAAAGTGGAGGAGGAGGTGATTCCCAATTCTTGATGCTGAACCTCCTGTCCAACCAGTGGCTTCTGTCGGTGTTGCGATTCTGCGCGTATATTGCTACCTCACGGCATGTGTTATTATGTACTATTAGTCATCCGTGCGCACCTTCGGACTAAAATCCGCGTTGATATCAACTATATCTTTTAATCGGGCCTTGTCATGTGCTACTAGGATTGTTGATGATTCTTTTTCTGGAACAAAAGCACTAGATAATGGTTGGTTTGTACATTATTGAGAGAGAGAGAGAGAGGGAGAGGGAGGGTGAGGGGAGGGAGGAGGTGGGAGAGGGAGGGAGAGGGAGGGAGGGAGAGAGAGAGAGGGGGGGGGTAACGACTAAGATGCGGCCCTTTCCTTATTTGGGGGCAAGGCCTCAAAAGGGGAAAGGGGTTGATAACCCACAAGTGTAGGGGATCGCAACAGTTTTCGAGGGTAGAGTACTCAACCCAAATTTATTGATTCGACACAAGGGGAAGCGAAAGAATATTCTCAAGTATTAGCAGCTCAGTTGTCAATTCAACCACACCCGAAAGATTAGTATCTGCAAGCAAAGTATCAGTAGCAAAGTGGTATGATAGCAACGGTGCCAGAAAAAGGTCTGTTGACGGCAGACTATTCCTAACTTGTTGTATCAATGGCGCCAGAAAAGTCTTGCAGCAGGTAATAGCAAAGTAGCAAGGAACAACAATAGCAAGGAACAGCAGTAGCGGCAAAGTAACATAGCAAGGACCAGTAGTAAAAGGCTCATAGTCATTAGATCGGTGATGGATGATTATGCCAGATGTGATTCTGTTGGAAATATGCCCTAGAGGCAATAATAAATTAGTTATTATTATATTTCTTAGTTCATGATAATCGTTTATTATCCATGCTATAATTGTATTGAATGAAGACTTATATACATGTGTGGATACATAGACAAAACACTGTCCCTAGCAAGCCTCTAGTTGGCTAGCCAGTTTATCAAAGATAGTCAGGGTCTTCTGATTATGAACAAGGTGTTGTTGCTTGATAACTGGATCACGTCATTAGGAGAATCACGTGATGGACTAGACCCAAACTAATAGACGTAGCATATTGATCGTGTCATTTTGTTGCTACTGTTTTCTGCGTGTCAAGTATTTGTTCCTATGACCATGAGATCATATAACTCACTGACACCGGAGGAATGCTTTGTGTGTATCAAACGTCGCAACGTAAATGGGCGACTATAAAGATGCTCTACAGGTATCTCCGAAGGTGTTAGTTGAGTTAGTATGGATCGAGACTGGGATTTGTCACTCCGTGTGACGGAGAGGTATCTCGGGGCCCACTCGGTAATACAACATCACACACAAGCCTTGCAAGCAATGTGACTTAGTTTAAGTTGCGGGATCTTGTATTACGGAACGAGTAAAGAGACTTCCGGCAAACGAGATTGAAATAGGTATGCGGATACTGACGATCGAATCTCGGGCAAGTAACATACCGAAGGACAAAGGGAACGACATACGGGATTATATGAATCCTTGGCACTGAGGTTCAAACGATAAGATCGTCGTAGAATATGTAGGATCCAATATGGGCATCCAGGTCCCGCTATTGGATATTGACCGAGGAGTCTCTCGGGTCATGTCTACATAGTTCTCGAACCCGCACGGTCTGCACACTTAAGGTTCGACGTTGTTTTATGCGTATTTGAGTTATATGGTTGGTTACCGAATGTTGTTCGGAGTACCGGATGAGATCACGGACGTCACGAGGGTTTCCGGAATGGTCCGGAAATGAAGATTGATATATAGGATGACCTCATTTGATTACCGGAAGGTTTTCGGAGTTACCGGGAATGTACCGGGAATGACGAATGGGTTTCGGGTGTTCACCGGGGGGGGGCAACCCACCCCGGGGAAGCCCATAGGCCTTGGGGGTGGCGCACCAGCCCTTAGTGGGCTGGAGGAACAGCCCAAGAAGGCCCTATGCGCCATAGGAAGAAAATCAAAGAGAAAATAAAAAAAGGAGGAGGTGGGAAAGGGAAGAAGGACTCCACTTTCCAAACCAAGTTGGATTCGGTTTGGAAGGGGAGACCTTCCCCCCTTGGCTCGGCCGACCCCCTTGGGGCCTCTTGAGCCCCAAGGCAAGGCTCCCCCTCTTCCCCCTATATATACGGAGGTTTTAGGGCTGATTTTAGACAACTTTTGCCACGGCAGCCCGACCACATACCTCCACGGTTTTTCCTCTAGATCGCGTTTCTGCGGAGCTCGGGCGGAGCCCTGCTGAGATAAGATCACCACCAACCTCCGGAGCGCAGTCACGCTGCCGGAGAACTCATCTACCTCTCAGTCTCTCTTGCTAGATCAAGAAGGCCGAGATCATCGTCGAGCTGTACGTGTGCTGAACGCGGAGGTGCCGTCCGTTCGGCACTAGATCGTGGGACTGATCGCGGGGCGGATCGAGGGACGTGAGGACGTTCCACTACATCAACCGCGTTCACTAACGCTTTTGCTGTACGGTCTACAAGGGTACGTAGATCACACATCCCCTCTCGTAGATGGACATCACCATGATAGGTCTTCGTGCGCGTAGGAAATTTTTTGTTTCCCATGGGACGTTCCCCAACAGTGGCATCATGAGCTAGGTTCATGCGTAGATGTCTTCTCGAGTAGAACACAAAAGTTTTTGTGGGTGGTGATGTGCGTTTTTCTTCCCTCCTTAGTCTTTTCTTGATTCCGCGGTATTGTTGGATCGAAGCGGCTCGGACCGACATTACTCGTACGCTTACGAGGGACTGGTTTCATCGCTACGAGTAACTCCGTTGCTCAAAGATGACTGGCGAGTGTCAGTTTCTCCAACTTTAGTTGAATCAGAATTGACCGAGGAGGTCCTTGGATGAGGTTAAATAGCAATTCATATATCTCCGTTGTGGTGTTTACGTAAGTAAGATGCGATCCTACTAGATACCCATGGTCACCACGTAAAACATGCAACAACAAAATTAGAGGACGTCTAACTTGTTTTTGCAGGGTATGCTTGTGATGTGATATGGCCAACGATGTGATGTGATATATTGGATGTATGAGATGATCATGTTGTAATAGTTAATATCGACTTGCACGTCGATGGTACGGCAACCGGCAGGAGCCATAGGGTTGTCTTTAAACTAACGTTTGTGCTTGCAGATGCGTTTACTATATTGCTAGGACGTAGCTTTAGTAGTAATAGCATGAGTAGCACGACAACCCCGATGGCGACACGTTGATGGAGATCATGACGATGGAGATCATGGTGTGACGCCGGTGACAAGAAGATCGTGCCGGTGCTTTGGTGATGGAGATCAAGAAGCGCATGATGATGGCCATATCATGTCACTTATGAATTGCAGGTGATGTTAATCCTTTTTGTACCTTATCTTGCTTAGAACGACGGTAGCATTATGAGGTGATCTCTCACTAAAATTTCAAGACGAAATTGTGTTCTCCCCGACTGTGCACCGTTGCGACAGTTCTTCGTTTCGAGACACCACGTGATGATCGGGTGTGATAGACTCAACGTTCACATACAACGGGTGCAAAACAGTTGCACACGCAGAACACTCGGGTTAAGCTTGACGAGCCTAGCATGTGCAGACATGGCCTCGGAACACATGAGACCGAAAGGTCGAGCATGAATCGTATAGTTGATATGATTAGCATAGAGATGCTTACCACTGAAAGTATTCTCGACTCACGTGATGATCGGACTTGAGATAGTGGATTTGGATCATGTACCACTCAAATGACTAGAGAGATGTACTTTTTGAGTGGGAGTTCTTAAGTAATATGATTAATTGAACTAATTGTCATGAACACAGTCTAATGGTCTTTGCGAATTACGATGTAGCTTGCGCTATAGCTCTACTGTTTTTATATGTTCCTAGAGAAAATTTAGTTGAAAGTTGATAGTAGCAAACTTTGAAGAGAATTGTCCTCATTGCTGCGCAGAAGGCTTATGTCCTTAATGCACCACTCGGTGTGCTGCACCTCGAGCGTCGTCTGTGGATGCTGTGAACATCCGACATACACGTTTCTGATGACTACACGATAGTTCAGTGCAAAATACTTAATGGCTTAGAAGCAAGGCACCGAAGACGTTTTGAAACGTCACGGAACATAAGTGATGTTCTAAAGAGATGAAATTGTGATTTCATGCTTGTGCCCTTGTTGAGAGGTACGAGACCTCCGACAGGATTCTTTGTCCACGAAGTAAAGGAGAAAAGCTCAATCGTTGAGCGTGTGCTCAGATTGTCTGAGTACGACAATCACTTGAATCAAGTGGGAGTTAATCTTCCAGATGAGATAGTGATGGTTCTCCAAAGTCACTGCCACCAAGCTGTGAGAGCTTCGTGATGAACTATAACATATCAAGGATAGATACAATGATCCTTGAGCGATTCGCGATGTTTGACACTGCGAAAGTAGAAATCAAGAAGGAGCATCAATAGTTGATGGTTTGTAAAACCACTAAGTTTCAAGAAAGGCAAGGGCTAGATGGGATACTTCGTGAAACGGCAAAACAGTTGCTGCACTAATGAAGAGACCCAAGATTAAACCCAAACCCGAGACTAAGTGCTTCTGTAATGAGGGGAACAGTCACTGAGGCGGAGCAACTCTAGATACTTGGTAGATAAGAAGGCTGGCAAAAGTCGAAAGAAGTATATTTGATATACATGATGTTGATGTGTACTTTACTAGTACTCCTAGTAGCATGAGGGTATTGGATACCGGTTCGGTTGCTAAGTGATTGGTAACACGAAATGAAAGCTATGGCATAAACGGAGACTAGCTAAAGGCGAGGTGACAATACGTGTTGGAAGTGTTTCCAAGGTTGATATGATCAAACGTTGCACGCTCCCTCTACTATCGAGATTGGTGTTAAACCTAAATAATTGTTATTTGGTGCTTGCGTTAAGCATGAACATGATTGGATCGTGTTTATTGCAATAAGATTATTCATTTAAAATAGAATAATGGTTACTCTATTTTCTTGAACAATCACCTTCAATGGTTTATTGAATCTTGATCGTAGTGTTACACATGTTCATAATATTGGTGCCAAAAGATACGAGGTAATGATGATAGTACCATTTAATTGTGGCACTGCTGCTTGAGTCATGTTGGTATAAATTGTATGAAGAGGCTCCATGCTGATGGATCTTTATACTCACTTGATTTTGAATCACTAGTGACATGCAAAACATACCACATGAGCAAGGCCTTGTTTTCATTGAGATGAAATAAGATAGTAACTTGTTGGAAGTGATACATTTTGATGTATGCAGTCCAATGGGTGCTGAGGCACGCATTGGATATCATTATGTTCTTACTTCAATGACGATTTGAGTAGATACTAGAGTATTTGCTTAATGAATCACAAGTCTGAAATATTGAAAAGTTCAATTCTGTTTCGGAGTGAAGTTTGTCGTAACAAGAGGATAAACTGTCTACGATATGATCATAGAAATGAATATCCGAGTTACGAGTTTTGGTACGCAGTTAAGACAATGTGGAAATTGTTTCGCAGTTCATGCCACCTGGAACATCATAAATGTGATGATGTGTCTGAAGGTCATAGCCACACACTATTTGGTATGGTGCATGCTATGATGTCTCTTATTGAATTACCACTATCGTTTTTGGGTTATGCATTAGAGACAACCGCATTCACTTTAAATAGGGCACCGCATATTTCCGTTGAGACGACACAGTATAGACTGAGGTTTAGAGAAATCTAAACTGTCGTTTCTTGAAAGTTTGGGGCTTCGACACTTATGTGAAAAAGTTTCAGACTGATAAGCTCGAACCCAAAGCGGATAAATGCATCTTCATAGGATATCCAAAACAGTTGGGTACATCTCCTATCTCAGATCCGAAAGCAAAGTGTTTGTTTCTCGAAATGGATCCTTTCTCGAGGAAAGGTTTCTCTCGAAAGAATTGAGTCGGAGGGTAGTGAAACTTGATGAGGTTATTGAACCATCACTTCGACCAGTGTGTAGCAGTGCGCAGGAAGTTGTTCCTGTGGCGCCTACACCAATTGAAGTGAAAGCTGATGATGGTGATCATCGAGCATCGGATCAAGTTACTACAAGCCTCGTAGGTTGACAAGGTCACGTACTACTGCAGAGTGGTACGGTAACCCTGTCTTGGAATTCATGTTGTTGAGCAACAGTGAACCTACGAGTTATGAACAAAGCAATGGTGGGCCTGCATTCCAACAAATGGCTGGAGGCCATGAAATCCGGGAGAGGATCCATGTATGAAAACAAAGTGTAGACTTTGGAAGAACTACTTGATGGTCGTAGGACTATTGAGTAAAGATGGATCTTTAAAAGGAAGACAGACGATGATAGTGATAAGTCACTATTAAGAAAAGCTCGACTTGTCGCAAAGATGTTTCTAACAACATCAAACAGTTGACTATGATGAGACTTTCTCACTCGTAGCGACACTAAAAGTCTGTTAGAATTATGTTAGTAGTTGATGCATTATTTATGAAATATTACACATAGGATGTCAAAACATTGTTTCCTCGACGGTTTCCTTGAGCAAACATTGTATGTGATACAACCAGGATGTTTTGTCGATCCTAAAGATACTAGCAAGTATGCAAGCTCCAGCGATCCTTCAATGGACTGGTGCAAGCATCTCGGAGTTGGAATATACACTTTGATGAGATGATCAAAGATTTTGGGTTTGTACAAGGTTTATGAGAAACTTGTATTTCCAAAGAAGTGAGTGGGAGCACTATAGAATTTCCGATAAGTATATGTGGTTGACATATTGTGGATCAGAAGTAATGTAGAATTTCTGTAAAGCATACAAGGTTGTTTGAAAGGAGTTTTCAAAGGAATACCTGGATTAAGCTACTTGAACGTTGAGCATCAAAGATCTATGGAGATAGATCGAAAGCGCTTAATGGAAGTTTCAACAAGATGCATGCCTTGACAAGTTTTGAAGGAGTTCAAAATGGATCAGCAAAGAAGGAGTTCTTGGTTGCGTTGTAAGGTGTGAATTTGAGTAAGACTCAAAACCCGACCACGGCAGAATAAAGAGAATAGACGAAGGTCGTCTTCTATGCCTTAGCCGTAGACTCTGAAGTATGCCATGCTGAGTACCGCACCTGATGTGTGCATTGCAACAAGTCTGTTAAGAGGTACACAGAGTGATCCAGGATTGAATGACTGATCAGCGGTCAAAGTTATCCTTAGTAACTAAATAGACTAAGGAATTGTTCTCGATTATGGAGGTGGTTAAAGAGTTCGTCGTAAAGGGTTACGTCGATGCATGCTTTGACACTAATCCGAATAACTATGAGTAGTGAAACGGATTCGTATAGTAGAGTAGATATTTGGAGCATTTCCGAGTAGCACGTAGTAGGAGCATCTATAAGATGACATAAAGATTTGTAAAGAACACACGGATCTGAAAGTTTCAGAACCATTGACTAAAACCTCTCTCACGAGCGAGACGTGATGAGACCCCAGAACTATATGGGTGTTGGATTCGTTGAAATCACATGGTGATGTGAACTAGATTATTGACTCTAGTGCAAGTGGGAGACTCTTGGAAATATGCCCTAGAGGCAATAATAAATTAGTTATTATTATATTTCTTAGTTCATGATAATCGTTTATTATCCATGCTATAATTGTATTGAATGAAGACTTATATACATGTGTGGATACATAGACAAAACACTGTCCCTAGCAAGCCTCTAGTTGGCTAGCCAGTTGATCAAAGATAGTCAGGGTCTTCTGATTATGAACAAGGTGTTGTTGCTTGATCACTGGATCACGTCATTACGAGAATCACGTGATGGACTAGACCCAAACTAATAGACGTAGCATATTGACCATGTCATTTTGTTGCTACTGTTTTCTGCGTGTCAAGTATTTCTTCCTATGACCATGAGATCATATAACTCACTGACACCGGAGGAATGCTTTGTGTGTATCAAACGTCTCAACGTAACTGGGTGACTATAAAGATGCTCTACAGGTATCTCCGAAGGTGTTAGTTGAGTTAGTATGGATCGAGACTGGGATTTGTCACTCCGTGTGACGGAGAGGTATCTCGGGGCCCACTCGGTAATACAACATCACACACAAGCCTTGCAAGCAATGTGACTTAGTGTAAGTTGCGGGATCTTGTATTACGGAACGAGTAAAGAGACTTGCCGGTAAACGAGATTGAAATAGGTATGCGGATACTGACGATCGAATCTCGGGCAAGTAACATACCGAAGGACAAAGGGAATGACATACGGGATTATATGAATCCTTGGCACTGAGGTTCAAACGATAAGATCGTCGTAGAATATGTAGGATCCAATATGGGCATCCAGGTCCCGCTATTGGATATTGACCGAGGAGTCTCTCGGGTCATGTCTACATAGTTCTCGAACCCGCAGGGTCTGCACACTTAAGGTTCGACGTTGTTTTATGCGTATTTGAGTTATATGGTTGGTTACCGAATGTTGTTCGGAGTCCCGGATGAGATCACGGACGTCACGAGGGTTTCCGGAATGGTACGGAAATGAAGATTGATATATAGGATGACCTCATTTGATTACTGGAAGGTTTTCAGAGTTACCGGGAATGTACCGGGAATGACGAATGGGTTCCGGGTGTTCACCGGGGAGGGGGGCAACCCACCCCGGGGAAGCCCATAGGCCTTGGGGGTGGCGCACCAGCCCTTAGTGGGCTGGTGGGACAGCCCAAGAAGGCCCTATGCGCCATAGGAAGAAAATCAAAGAAAAAAGAAAAAAAAGGAGGAGGTGGGAAACGGAAGAAGGACTCCACCTTCCAAACCAAGTTGGATTCGGTTTGGAAGGGGAGACCTTCCCCCCTTGGCTCGGCCGACCCCCTTGGGGCCTCTTGAGCCCCAAGGCAAGGCTCCCCCTCTTCCCCCTATATATACGGAGGTTTTAGGGCTGATTTGAGACAACTTTTGCAACGGCAGCCCGACCACATACCTCCACGGTTTTCCCTCTAGATCGCGTTTCAGCGGAGCTCGGGCAGAGCCCTGCTGAGATAAGATCACCACCAACCTCTGGAGCGCCGTCACGCTGCCGGAGAACTCACCTACCTCTCCATCTCTCTTGCTGGATCAAGAAGGCCGAGATCATCGTCGAGCTGTACATGTGCTGAACGCGGAGGTGCCGTCCGTTCGACACTAGATCGTGGGACTGATCGCGGGACGGTTCGCGGGGCGGATCGAGGGACGTGAGGACGTTCCACTACATCAACCGCGTTCACTAACGCTTCTGCTGTACGGTCTACAAGGGTACGTAAATCACACATCCCCTCTCGTAGATGGACATCACCATGATAGGTCTTCGTGCGCGTAGGAAATTTTTTGTTTCCCATGCGACGTTCCCCAACAGATTCATCATGTAATAGCTATAACACGGAGAGATATGTAACTAGCTCCCGTTCGTCAATCTAATGTAGGCATGTATTCCGTATGTAGTCATACGTGCTTAGGGAAAAGAACTTGCATGACATCTATTGTCCATCCCCCCCGTGGTAGCGGGGTCCTAATGGAAACTACGGGATATTAAGGTTCTCCTTTTAATAAAGAACCGGACCAACGCATTAACACTTGGTGAATACATAAACTCCTCATACTATGGTCATCTCCGGGAGTGGTTCCGGCTATTGTCACTCCGGGGTTGCCGGGTCATAACACATAGTAGGTGACTACAACTTGCAAGATAGGATCTAAAACACACATATATTGGCGACAACATAATAGGTTCAGATCTGAAATCATGGCACTCGGGCCCTAGTGACAAGCATTAAGCATGGCAAAGTAGTAGCAACATCAATCTGAGAACATAGTGGATACTAGGGATCAATCCCCGTCAAAACTAACTCGATTACATGATAGATCTCATCCAACTCATAACTGTCCAACAAGTCTACCATGAGATTACTCACGAACGATGAAGAGCATCATGGAATTGGCGATGGAGGAAGGTTGATGATGACGATGGCGACGATTTCCCCTCTCCGGAGCCCAGAAGGGGCTCCGGATCTGCCCTCCAGATGAAGAACAGGGGGTGGCGGCGCCTCCGTATCGTAAAACGCGATGAATCCTTCTCTCTGATTTTTTTTCGGGCGAAACGGAATAAATAGAACTGAGTTTGGAGGCGGTGGAGCCTCGTGGGCCCCACAAGCCTGGTTGGTGCGGCCTGGGTGGGGGGTGGCCGCGCCCCCTGGGCTTGTGGCCCACTAACTCACCCCCTCCGGTGGATCTTTGCGCAGGTATTTTTCATTAATTCCTGAAAAATTCTCCGTAAATTTCCAGGACATTCCGAGAACTTTTATTTCTGCACAAAAACAACACCATGGCAATTCTGCTGAAAACAGCGTCAGTCCGGGCTAGTTCCGTTCAAATCATGCAAATTAGAGTTTAAAACAAGGGCAAAAGAGTTCGGAAAAGTAGATACGGCGGAGACGTATGAACTCCCCCAAGCTTAAAGCCTTGCTTGTCCTCAAGCAATTCAGTTGAAAAACTAAAGAGACAAAAGAAAAACTTTGACGAACTCTGTTTGATCTTGTTGTTGCAACTATGTCTAACTCATATAGAGAGTTTCAGCAAGATCACAAGCAAACCACATAAGCAAATGACATCTAGGTCTCATGGTAAACTCATATCAATGGCATAATCAGCTGGCGAGCAAATAATAATAAGCCTCAAATGTCAACACTTCAATCAAAACAACATGAAGCAGGACGAGCAGATGGTATCTCGCTAGCTCTTTCTGAGACCGTGAAACATAAATGCAGAGCACCTTCAAAGACCAAGGGCTGACTAAACATTGTAATTCATGTCAAAGAAGATCCCGTCACAGTCATACTCAACACAGTTCAAAGCAAAGCATAAAAATGACAGAGGTGGTCTCTAATTGGTGCTTTTATAAGAGGAGGATGACTCAACAGGAAAATAAATAGACAGGCCCTTCGCAGAGGGAAGCATTGATTTGCAGAGGTGCCAGAGCTCAAGCTTTGAAAACAGAGATAATAATTTTGGGTGGCATGCTTTCATTGTCAACGCAATGACTAAGGGTTCTCAACATCTTCCACGCTACACATGCTATAGGTGGTTCTCAAACAGAAAAGTAAAGTTTTGACTCCCCCAATGTCACGCCCAAGATGCGACCCTATCCTCAATTTGGCACGAAGGCCTCGTCAAGGATAGAAGCGCATCTCGTCGTGTCGCAAGAATGGATATCGTTACAAGTACATGTACTGAAAAGAAGAGTTATATAATAGAATTGGCTTACACTCGCCACAAGCTACATCAGAGTCACATCAGTACATTTCATAATCATCAAGAGTAAGAGCAGGGTCCGACTACGGACGAAAAAAAACGAGAAAAGAAGAACGACGTCCATCCTTGCTATCCGAGGCTGCCGGCCTAGAACCCATCCTAGATCGATGAAGAAGAAGAAGAAGAAGCAACTCCAAATGTACAATCAACGCGCTCGCGTCGAGTAATCTTTACCTGGACCTGCAACTGGTGTTGTAGTAATCTGTGAGCCACAGGAGACTCAGCAATCTCATTTCCAAAGGTATCAAGACTAGCAAAGCTTAATGGGTGAGGCAAGGTTAAGTGGTGACGTTGCAGCAGCGGCTAAGCATATATTTGGTGGCTCAACTTACGAGTACAAGAAATAAGAGGGGGAAGATCTACGCTTAGCGGACGTGAGCTACGAATGATCAAATGAATGATCCTAAACACCTACCTACGTCAGACATAACCCCACCGTGTCCTCGATCGGAGATGGAACTCACAAAAGAGACAGTCATGGTTACGCACACAGTTGGCAAGTTTTAATTAAGTTAACTTCAAGTTATCTAGAACTAGTGTTAAACAAAGTTTCCACATTGCCACATAACCGCGGGCACGGCTTTCCGAAAAGATTTAACCCTGCAGGGGTGCTCCAACTAGTCCATCACAAATTGCCACAAGCCGCATAGAAATCCTCAATCACGAAGCTCGCGATCTCGTCGGATTCCCTAGTGGAAAACCTCAACTCTGAGATTTCCCAAAGCATCACCGGAATCCCGATGCACAAGATATCTCGTCAAAGGTAAAACTAATCCAGCAAGGCCGCCCGACGTGTCGACGATTCCGATAGGAGTCGTGTACCTCGTTCTCAGGACACGACGGATGGGTCACACTAGGAGATACCAAACCTCGGGTTGCCCTGCGGTGGCCCCGTAGTCTGCCAATTTGGACCAACACTCATGAGGAGCACCGGCCCGGGGGTTGATTAAATTATCCTCGGGGTCCGGAAAGTCCCTATGCAATTTATTAGGTGTTTAGGCAAATGTAATACCAAAGTTGGGCCTTGCCAGACTAATCTTAATCTAAAACGAATTATCAAGGGGGTCCCCATAACAACCCCAATCGTGTTAGGAGCGCTCATTTATGGAACATAACATCGGTAGCCGAAAACTAAGGAGGCAAAGGTGGAACAAAACACCAGGCTAGAAAGGCCGAGCCTTCCACCTTTTACCAAGTATATAGGTGCATTAAATTAAATAGCATTAATAGGATGATATAACAAGGAACCCATGCTTTCACATGGAAGCATCTGCACCTGCAACTAGCAACGCTATCAACAGGGGTAAGCAAGCAGTAACATAGCCAATCAGTGGTTTGCTAGGTTGTGAACAGTTGAAGGTTTCATGGCATTGTTGAGAGGCTGGTATTTAACATGTGGTAGGAAACGAGACATAATTGATAGAAGCGATAAAACTAGCATGGCAATGATAGTAATGGTATCTGGGGAAATGGTCATCTTGAGTGAGATCCCGCTTGGAAGAAGAATGACTCCGTGAAGTCGGCGAACCAACGTAGTCGAACGGGTCCCCACATTCCGACACGCTTGCAGAACTCTATCGGAACTGAGCAAACCATAAACAAACATCAACACAAATATTCACCACACGATGCACAACATGATGCGCAACCTAGTATGATGCATGAACAGATCAAAGATGCAAGGGATGGCATGGCAATTCACCTCACGCAAACACTACACATTAAGTGAAGCTCGATATGCAACGGGTTGCATATCGACGAAACTCCACGAATAATTATTTAATTAACACCCGATTATTTACTCGGCAATATTAAATTGTTGTTAACATGGCAAGGGGTGAAGCGAGTGATTCTACCTGACATCCTAGTCGGTTAACACGCGGAGCAAGGAACGGAGCTACGGCACAAGAAGCATGCAACTCATGATATCATGCCATGAATGTGTCATGCATGCAAGTTCAAACAACACGGCAAGAAGAGAAAGAAACAAGTGTCACCACGGCGAGCGAGAGGGAACCATGGCGGCAAGACGAAAACAAGTGTCCTATCCCGATAACTCGTCGAGATATCGTGCCAACGTATAGAAAGCGTGTGCGAGAACGTTAAATAAAGATGGGGTGATCCCGATTACCGGGTTCCCATGTGTCGAGCACAACATAGAGGGACAACGTGCAACGGTCAAACATACGGTGCATACATACATACATTCATACATCACTTGTACACGGTACACGACACGTCCCATCGGTATACCTTCGACGCGTGCGAATCGGAGGGGTTCGGTCGAAGCGGACGTCGTGGAGGTCGTGGTCGTCGTGGAAGTAGTTGTACTCGGTCTCGTCGACGGTAGTCGTTCACCGTTCTTCTCGTCGGCACAGGGTCTTCGGCATCGGTGGTTGATCATGTTTCCGAAGAGGCTGTCAAGGACGTCGTGGTACTCGCGGCGAGCTTGTCGATTCCATGAAGGAGAGTGCTTGCGAACTTCAGTGACGGAAACCGGCAACACCACAACAACACCGGTGGCAGCAACTATCATTGGCACACTACGACAATCAGGCAAGCACCTACGTCAGACTACGCTAGCAGCAACAGCTATCAACACCAATAGTAGCCAGCTATGCAATAGCACTAGCAATAGCAAGGCAAATAGCAGCTAAGCATTGGCTAGCATCGGGCAACCCACAACAAGCAAGCACATCAACTAGCAACTAGCAATCGGCCATGGCAAGGCAGCAACATGCATGACTCGGCACACAAGCACGACAGCAACATCAGCTAAGGCAACATCGCAACAAGCAGCGGCGCAGCGGCAACAACAGAGGCTAATAGAAGCAGCAACGACAACAACCAGCGACAGGAACCAGCAGCCAGCTTAGCAACGCAACAGTAGGGCAGCTCGGCAGGCAATCAACTCAAACAACAACAACACATCAACAGGCATCGGCAACAACAAGCTAGCAATAGCAACTATGCTCCAGCGACAGCTCAAGCAGGCATCAGCAACGGTACAGTCAACAACAACCAGCAACGGGCAGCACCGACACAAGTAGCACAACGTCAAGGCAAAAAATGAAACGGCAGCAGCAGCATACGGCGACACGGGCAACGCGTCCACGCAAGCACAACAAGCACAACAGCTTTCTACACGGCAACAACGAGCAGCAGCTATAGCGGCGGCTTGGGCACGCAACGGCTACAGCCGCTAGCAGCAAAACGCACAACAACAGCAAAGCAGCGGCACCTAACTGTTGGAATTATGCCCTAGAGGCAATAATAAATGTATAGTTATTATTATAATTCCTGTATCAAGATAATAGTTTATTATCCATGCTATAATTGTATTGAATGAAGACTCATTTACATGTGTGGATACATAGACAAAACACCGTCCCTAGCATGCCTCTAGTTGGCTAGCCAGTTGATCGATGATAGTCAGTGTCTTCTGATTATGAACAAGGTGTTGTTGCTTGATAACTGGATCACGTCATTGGGAGAATCACGTGATGGACTAGACCCAAACTAATAGACGTAGCATGTTGATCGTGTCATTTTGTTGCTACTGTTTTCTGCGTGTCAAGTATTTATTCCTATGACCATGAGATCATATAACTCACTGACACCGGAGGAATGCTTTGTGTGTATCAAACGTCGCAACGTAACTGGGTGACTATAAAGATGCTCTACAGGTATCTCCGAAGGTGTTAGTTGAGTTAGTATGGATCAAGACTGGGATTTGTCACTCCGTGTGACGGAGAGGTATCTCGGGGCCCACTCGGTAATACAACATCACACACAAGCCTTGCAAGCAATGTAACTTAGTGTAAGTTGCGGGATCTTGTATTACGGAACGAGTAAAGAGACTTGCCGGTAAACGAGATTGAAATAGGTATGCGGATACTGACGATCGAATCTCGGGCAAGCAACATACCGAAGGACAAAGGGAATGACATACGGGATTATACGAATCCTTGGCACTGAGGTTCAAACGATAAGATCTTCGTAGAATATGTAGGATCCAATATGGGCATCCAGGTCCCGCTATTGGATATTGACCGAGGAGTCTCTCGGGTCATGTCTACATAGTTCTCGAACCCGCAGGGTCTGCACACTTAAGGTTCGATGTTGTTTTGTGCGTATTTGAGTTATATGGTTGGTTACCGAATGTTGTTCGGAGTCCCGGATGAGATCACGGACGTCACGAGGGTTTCCGGAATGGTCCGGAAACGAAGATTGATATATAGGATGACCTCATTTGATTACCGGAAGGTTTTCGGAGTTACCGGGAATGTACCGGGAATGACGAATGGGTTCCGGGAGTTCACCGGGGGGGCAACCCACCCCGGGGAAGCCCATAGGCTTTGGGGAGACACACTAGCCCTTAGTGGGCTGGTGGGACAGCCCCAAGGAGGCCTATGCGCCAAGAATAAAGAATCAAAGGAAAAGAAAAAAAAGAGGGAGGAAGTGGGAAGGGAGGGGGACTCCTCCCACCAAACCAAGTCCAACTCGGTTTGGGGGGGGGAGTCCTCCCCCCCTTGGCTCGGCCGACCCCTTGAGGGTCCCTTGGACCCCAAGGCAAGGTCCCCCTCCCTCCTCCTATATATATGGAGCAATTAGGGCTGATTTGAGACGACTTTCTCACGGCTGCCCGACCACATACCTCCATAGTTTTTCCTCTAGATCGCGTTTCTGCGGAGCTCGGGCGGAGCCCTGCTGAGACAAGATCATCACCAACCTCCGGAGCGCCGTCACGCTGCCGGAGAAATCTTCTACCTCTCCGTCTCTCTTGCTGGATCAAGAAGGCCGAGATCATCGTCGAGCTGTACGTGTGCTGAACGCGGAGGTGCCGTCCGTTCGGTACTAGATCGTGGGACTGATCGCGGGATTGTTCGCGGGACGGATCGAGGGACGTGAGGACGTTCCACTACATCAACCGCGTTCTCTAACGCTTCTGCTGTACGATCTACAAGGGTACGTAGATCACTCATCCCCTCTCGTAGATGGACATCACCATGATAGGTCTTCGTGCGCGTAGGAAAATTTTTGTTTTCCTTGCGACGTTCCCCAACAGTGGCATCATGAGCTAGGTTCATGCGTAGATGTCTTCTCGAGTAGAACACAAAAGTTTTTGTGGGCGGTGATGTGCGTTTTGCTGCCCTCCTTAGTCTTTTCTTGATTCCGCGGGATTGTTGGATTGAAGCGGCTTGGACCGACATTACTCGTACGCTTACGAGAGACTGGTTTCATCGTTACGAGTAACCCCCTTTGCTCAAAGATGACTGGCAAGTGCCGGTTTCTCCAACTTTAGTTGAATCGGATTTGACCGAGGAGGTCCTTGGATGAGGTTAAATAGCAACTCATATATCTCCGTTGTGGTGTTTGCGTAAGTAAGATGCGATCCTACTAGATACCCTTGGTCACCACGTAAAACATGCAACAACAAAATTAGAGGACGTCTAACTTGTTTTTGCAGGGTATGATTGTGATGTGATATGGCCAATGATGTGATGTGATATATTGGATGTATGAGATGATCATGTTGTAATAGAAATATCGACTTGCACGTCGATGGTACGGCAACCGGCAGGAGCCATAGGGTTGTCTTTATACTAACGTTTGTGCTTGCAGATGCGTTTACTATTTTGCTAGGATGTAGCTTTAGTAGTAATAACATAATTGGCACGACAACCCCGATGGCAACACGTTGATGGATGATCATGGTGTGGAGCCGGTGACAAGAAGATCGTGCCGGTGCTTTGGTGATGGAGATCAAGAAGCACGTGATGATGGCCATATCATGTCACTTATGAATTGCATGTGATGTTAATCCTTTTATGCACCTTATTTTGCTTAGCACGACGGTAGCATTATGAGGTGATCTCTCACTAAAATTTCAAGACGAAATTGTGTTCTCCCCGACTGTGCACCGTTGCTACAGTTCGTCGTTTCGAGACACCACGTGATGATCGGGTGTGATAGACTCGACGTTCACATACAACGGGTGCAAAACAGTTGCGCACGCGGAACACTCGGGTTAAGCTTGACGAGCCTAGCATGTGCAGACATGGCCTCGGAACACGTGAGACCGAAAGGTCGATCATGAATCATATAGTTGATATGATTAGCATAGGGATGCTTACCACTGAAACTATACTCAACTCACGTGATGATCGGACTTGGGATAGTGTAAGTGGATCATGAACCACTCAAATGACTAGAGAGATGTACTTTTTGAGTGGGAGTTTAGCATATAATTTGATTAAGTTAAACTCTAATTATCTTGAACATAGTCTAAAGTCCACTTTGAATATATTTGTGTTGTAGATCATGGCTCACGCGAGTGTCATCCTGAATTTTAATACGTTCCTAGAGAAAGCTAAGTTGAAAGATGATGGAAGCAACTTTGTAGACTGGGCTCGTAATCTTAAGCTAATCTTACAAGCTGGGAAGAAGGATTATGTCCTTAATGTTGTGCTAGGAGATGAACCACCCGCTACGGCTGATCAGGATGTTAAGAACGCTTGGTTAGCGCGTAAGGAGGACTACTCAATAGTTCAATGTGCAGTCTTGTATGGCTTAGAACCGGGACTTCAACATCGCTTTGAGCGTCATGGAGCATTTGAGATGTTCCAGGAGTTGAAGATTATGTTTCAGAAGAACGCCCGGATCGATAGGTATGAGACCTCCGATAAATTCTATGCTTGCAAGATGGAGGAAAACTCGTCTGTCAGTGAACATGTGCTCAAAATGTCTGGGTACTCAAACCGTCTAGCTGAGCTGGGGATTGAACTCCCTCAAGAGGCTATCACTGACAGAATCCTTCAATCACTTCCGCCAAGCTATAAAGGCTTTGTGTTGAACTACAACATGCAAGGGATGAACAAGTCTCCCGGCGAGTTGTTTGCGATGCTGAAAGTCGCAGAGTCTGAACTCCGTAAAGAGCATCAAGTGTTGATGGTGAGCAAGACCACTAGTTTCAAGAGAAACGGCAAAGGCAAGAAGGGCAATTCGAAGAAGAACGGCAAGCCTGTTGCCAATCTGCCGAAGAAACCCAAGGCTGGACCTAAGCCTGAAACAGAGTGCTTCTATTGCAAGGGTATGGGTCACTGGAAGCGCAATTGCCCCAAGTATCTGGCAGATAAGAAGGCGGGCAAAGAAAAATCAGGTATATTTGATATACATGTTATTGATGTGTACTTAACCGGCTCTCGTAGTAGTGCCTGGGTATTCGATACCGGTTCTGTTGCTCACATTTGCAACTCGAAACAGGAACTGCGGAATAGACGAAGGCTGGCGAAAGACGAAGTGACGATGCGCGTAGGAAATGGTTCCAAGGTTGATGCAATCGCCGTCGGCACAGTGTCACTTCAGCTACCATCGGGATTAGTGATGAACTTAAATCATTGTTATTTAGTGCCTGCGTTGAGCATGAACATTATATCTGGATCTTGTTTATTGCGAGACGGTTACTCTTTTAAGTCTGAGAATAATGGTTGTTCTATTTCTATGAGTAACATCTTTTATGGTCATGCACCGAATGTGAGAGGATTGTTCATATTGAATCTTGATAGCGATACGCATATACATAACATTGAGACCAAAAGAGTTAGAGTAAACAATGATAGCGCCATATTTTTGTGGCACTGCCGCTTGGGTCATATTGGTGTAAAGCGCATGAAGAAACTCCATGCTGATGGACTTTTGGAGTCACTTGACTTTGATTCACTTGACACGTGCGAACCATGCCTCATGGGCAAGATGACTAAAACTCCGTTCTCCGGAACAATGGAGCGTGCAAGTGACTTGTTGGAAATCATACATACCGATGTGTGTCGTCCAATGAGCGTAGAGGCACGCGGCGGATATCGTTATTTCATCACCTTCACTGACGATTTAAGTAGATATGGTTATGTCTACTTGATGAAGCACAAGTCTGAAACATTTGAAAAGTTCAAGCAATTTCAGAGTGAAGTGGAAAATCATCGTAACAAGAAGATCAAGTTCCTACGGTCTGATCGTGGGGGTGCATATCTGAGTTTCGAGTTTGGTGCTCACTTAAAACAATGCGGAATTGTTTCGCAGTTAACCCCGCCTGGAACACCTCAGCGTAATGGTGTGTCCGAACGTCGTAATCGTACTTTGTTAGAGATGGTGCGATCTATGATGTCTCTTACTGATTTGTCGTTATCATTTTGGGGTTATGCATTAGAAACAGCTGCATTCACTTTAAATAGGGCACCATCAAAATCCGTTGAGACGACACCATACGAACTGTGGTATGGCAAAAGGCCAAAGTTGTCGTTTCTTAAAGTTTGGGGATGTGATGCTTATGTCAAAAAGCTTCAGCCTGAAAAGCTGGAACCCAAAGCGGAAAAATGCGTCTTCATAGGTTACCCAAAAGAGACAGTTGGGTACACCTTCTATCTCAAATCCGAGGGCAAAGTGTTTGTTGCTAAGAACGAAACTTTTCTCGAGAAGGAGTTTCTCTCGAGAGAATTGAGTGGGAGGAAGATAGAACTTGACGAGGTTGTCGAACCTCTCATCCCTCTGGATGGTGGCGCAGGGCAAGGGGAAACCTCTGTCATTGCGACGCCGGTTGAGGAGGAAGTTAATGATGATGATCATGAAACTCCAGTTCAAGTTTCTATTGAACCACGCAGGTCGACGAGATCACGCGCTGCTCCAGAGTGGTACGGTAATCCCGTCTTATCAATCATGTTGTTAGACAACAATGAACCTGCAAATTATGAAGAAGCGATGGTGGGCCCAGATTCCAACAAATGGCTAGAGGCCATGAAATCCGAGATAGGATCCATGTATGAGAACAAAGTGTGGACTTTGGAGATACTACCTGAGGGCCGCAAGGCTATTCAGAACAAATGGATCTTTCAGAAGAAGACGGACGCTGACGGTAATGTGACCGTTTATAAAGCTCGACTTGTGGCAAAGGGTTTTTCACAAGTTCCAGGAGTTGACTACGATGAGACCTTCTCACCCGTAGCGATGCTTAAGTCCGTCAGAATCATGTTAGCAATAGCTGCATTTTTCGATTATGAAATCTGGCAGATGGATGTCAAAACGGCGTTCCTTAACGGTTTCCTTAAGGAAGAGTTGTATATGATGCAACCCGAAGGTTTTGTCGATCCTAAAAATGCTGACAAGGTGTGCAAGCTCCAGCGATCCATTTATGGACTGGTGCAAGCATCTCGGAGTTGGAACAAACGCTTTGATGAGGTGATCAAAGCATTTGGGTTTATACAAGTGGTTGGAGAATCTTGTATTTACAAGAAAGTGAGCGGGAGTTCTGTGGCGTTTCTAATATTATATGTGGATGACATATTACTGACTGGAAACAACGTAGAGCTTTTGGAGAGCATAAAAGGTTACTTGAATAAAAGTTTCTCTATGAAGGACCTAGGAGAAGCTGCTTACATTCTAGGCATTAAGATCTATAGGGATAGATCAAAACGCCTGATAGGACTTTCACAAAGCACATACCTTGATAAAGTTTTGAAGAGGTTCAAAATGGAACAGTCCAAGAAAGGGTTCTTGCCAGTGTTACAAGGTACGAGATTGAGTAAGACTCAGTGCCCAGCAACTGATGAAGATAGAGAGCATATGCGCTCTGTCCCCTATGCTTCAGCCATAGGTTCTATCATGTATGCGATGCTGTGCACTAGACCGGATGTTAGCCTGGCCATAAGTATGGCAGGTAGGTTCCAGAGTAATCCAGGAGTGGATCACTGGACAACGGTCAAGAATATCCTAAAGTACCTGAAAAGGACTAAGGAGATGTTTCTTGTGTATGGAGGTGACGAAGAGCTCGCCGTAAAAGGTTACGTCGATGCAAGCTCTGACACAGATCCGGACGACTCTAAGTCGCAAACCGGATATGTATTTATTCTTAATGGGGGTGCAGTAAGCTGGTGCAGTTCCAAGCAAAGCGTCGTAGCAGATTCTACATGTGAAGCAGAGTACATGGCTGCCTCGGAGGCGGCTAAGGAGGGTGTCTGGATGAAGCAGTTCATGACGGATCTTGGAGTGGTGCCAAGTGCACTGGATCCAATAACCTTATTCTGTGACAACACTGGTGCCATTGCCTTAGCAAAGGAACCAAGGTTTCACAAGAAGACCAGACACATCAAACGACGCTTCAACCTCATCCGCGACTACGTCGAGGAGGAGGACGTAAATATATGCAAAGTGCACACGGATCTGAATGTAGCAGACCCGCTGACTAAACCTCTTCCACGGCCAAAACATGATCGACACCAGAACTGTATGGGTGTTAGATTTATTACAATGTAATTCACATGGTGATGTGAGGACTAGATTATTGACTCTAGTGCAAGTGGGAGACTGTTGGAATTATGCCCTAGAGGCAATAATAAATGTATAGTTATTATTATAATTCCTGTATCAAGATAATAGTTTATTATCCATGCTATAATTGTATTGAATGAAGACTCATTTATATGTGTGGATACATAGACAAAACACCGTCCCTAGCATGCCTCTAGTTGGCTAGCCAGTTGATCGATGATAGTCAGTGTCTTCTGATTATGAACAAGGTGTTGTTGCTTGATAACTGGATCACGTCATTGGGAGAATCACGTGATGGACTAGACCCAAACTAATAGACGTAGCATGTTGATCGTGTCATTTTGTTGCTACTGTTTTCTGCGTGTCAAGTATTTATTCCTATGACCATGAGATCATATAACTCACTGACACCGGAGGAATGCTTTGTGTGTATCAAACATCGCAACGTAACTGGGTGACTATAAAGATGCTCTACAGGTATCTCCGAAGGTGTTAGTTGAGTTAGTATGGATCAAGACTGGGATTTGTCACTCCGTGTGACGGAGAGGTATCTCGGGGCCCACTCGGTTCAAACGATAAGATCTTCGTAGAATCTGTAGGATCCAATATGGGCATCCAGGTCCCGCTATTGGATATTGACCGAGGAGTCTCTCGGGTCATGTCTACATAGTTCTCGAACCCGCAGGGTCTGCACACTTAAGGTTCGACGTTGTTTTGTGCGTATTTGAGTTATATGGTTGGTTACCGAATGTTGTTCGGAGTCCCGGATGAGATCACGGACGTCACGAGGGTTTCCGGAATGGTCCGGAAACGAAGATTGATATATAGGATGACCTCATTTGATTACCGGAAGGTTTTCGGAGTTACCGGGAATGTACCGGGAATGACGAATGGGTTCCGGGAGTTCACCGAGGGGGGGGGCAACCCACCCCGGGGAAGCCCATAGGCTTTGGGGAGACACACCAGCCCTTAGTGGGCTGGTGGGACAGCCCCAAGGAGGCCTATGCGCCAAGAATAAAGAATCATAGGAAAAGAAAAAAAAGAGGGAGGAAGTGGGAAGGGAGGGGGACTCCTCCCACCAAACCAAGTCCAACTCGGTTTGGGGGGGGAGTCCTCCCCCCCTTGGCTCGGCCGACCCCTTGAGGGTCCCTTGGACCCCAAGGCAAGGTCCTCCTCCCTCCTCCTATATATATGGAGCAATTAGGGCTGATTTGAGACGACTTTCTCACGGCTGCCCGACCACATACCTCCATAGTTTTTCCTCTAGATCGCGTTTCTGCGGAGCTCGGGCGGAGCCCTGCTGAGACAAGATCATCACCAACCTCCGGAGCGCCGTCACGCTGCCGGATAACTCTTCTACCTCTCCGTCTCTCTTGCTGGATCAAGAAGGCCGAGATCATCGTCGAGCTGTACGTGTGCTGAACGCGGAGGTGCCGTCCGTTCGGTACTAGATCGTGGGACTGATCGCGGGATTGTTCGCGGGACGGATCGAGGGACGTGAGGACGTTCCACTACATCAACCGCGTTCTCTAACGCTTCTGCTGTATGATCTACAAGGGTACGTAGATCACTCATCCTCTCTCGTAGATGGACATCACCATGATAGGTCTTCGTGCGCGTAGGAAATTTTTTGTTTCCCTTGCGAGTTCCCCAACACTAACAGCAACTTAGCAACGGAAGGACGCACAACAGTAGCATGGCAATGACATAGCGGCGCCGGCGGGGCCTCGGGCCGGCCGGGAGTTGGAGGCGGCTCGACGGTGCGGCGCAGGACCGGTAGGCAGGCGGCGGCGCGTCTCCGGTGAGAGGTCGAGGGCGGCCACCGCGAGCAGCGACTGCTCAGCTCATGGGGAGGAGGGGGCCGACCATGGCGAGCACGGCGGCGAGGAGGCGCAGGCGACGGCAGGCCAAGACGTGGAGGATCGGGCGAGGGAGGCGCAGAGGAGGGGATGACGAGAGGAGGGGATCGGGGGCTTGGGGAGGCGACGGCGCACGGGAGGACGCGAGGGAGATGGACGTGGGATCGGGGAAGGAGGCGCTAGGGCACGGGGCTTGGGGCCAGCTGGGCCTTGGCCCAAGTGGCACATGCTGGCTTCTCTCTTGGGTTTTTTTTCTTAAAACTTTTAAACAGACATTTTTAAATAAAAACAAGGCTTTTAACAAAAATAAAATAAAATAAATGCTTTTGACCCCTTTGAAAAAATATATTCCCAACTATAAGAAATAGTTGGGCATTTTAAAAGAAATAATATAAACCCTTTTGAAGAATTAAAATTACAATCTTTTTGAAGAATAAAATAAACCTCTTTTATTTAAAGAATAAAATAAAAGCGCCTTAAAAGAGAAAAGAAAATTATACGGATTTAAAATAAACAAAGGAGAAAATAAAGAAAGCCCAAGGGGTTGCCCCCACACTTAATAAAAGGGTTTTTAAAAGAAGACACTTTTTTAAAAGGGTTAAAACGGAAACTTTTACACAACCCCAAAACAAAATCAAAGAGAATATAGGAGGGGAGTTCCTATCGCCCTAAGACTCGGAGAGCACTCGAAGCACCACGATGCCATGCATGATGCGATGATGCAAACTACATGATGATGCAACCAACAAAATAAAATAGCCACACGACGGAAACAGATTAAAGGGGGGAATCTTCTGGAGCGTCGGTCTCGGGCTGTCACAACTCTCCTACACTACAAGAGGATCTCGCCCCGAGATCCAAGAACGAAAGGGGGAGAGGATGAGAAAGAACAAGAGGTTAAAAACTTAGTCGCTTCTTTGACAAACGAGTGAAACCAACAATCCTTGAAGGTTGCAAAGAGATGAGGACTGATATGAGAAGGAAGCAAGAATTCACGAAAAATTTCGGCAAAACTTCGGTAGGAAAAATGGGACAAAAAATTCGATAAGAAGAGAGAATTAGACAATATTCATGACAAACACCTAAATAGAACAAGGGAACACCATGATCTTGATAGAACAACATAATAGACCCAAAAGAGCAACTTCGCAAAGCCTCCGGAACAATCGAATAGGAACTAGCTCAAGCGGAAGAAGAGAATGAAGCAAAAGAATGACAACTACTAACTCCAATGAACTTGGCAAGCATCCTTGCAAGAATAATTGGACGGAGTTGTTGGAAAAACAACGACGAAAAGAACAAGATAGTAGTGGGCTTATGGAAACCTTTCAAACTAAGGAAGTGACAACCAGCCACTAACAGACACAAGGGTTGATTGGGAGAAACAAGATAAGAACACTTTCTTACACCAAGAGGATACATTGAGAACTTAGATTAACGATAAGCACCATGATAGCAACAATCCACAGGAAAAGCTTTAGGTGAAATCCAAACCAAGATAGCTCAATGAAGAAACCATGGGTTGCAAATATCTCATGATCATAGAATTGGTGGGTTTAATTATCTCATTCTTGAAAGGAAAACTCTTCGAGGCTCCAACACCAACAAGAATGCTATAATACCACCGCAAAGGATAAAGGAAGAACAATTGCACATAGAAATGCAAGAGAAAGGATACTTGAGGTTCTCCAACAAGAATCTTGAAGAACACTTGAGAACGAATTGAAACCTTGATGAACCACCATGAAGGACCACCGTATACAAATGAATGATGCAAAGACATGAAGGTAGAAAGAATAAGATTATGACCTTACCAAGATTTAGATGAAGCTTCACAAAGAGATACTTAAAAGAACTTGGAACTCCGGAAAAAAGATAAGCACACGAGAAAAGAATTGATATCATGAGCCCTGTGAAAGAAGAATTGAAATCTCTTGGAAGAAGGAAGGACACTAATAAGAATTATTGTTATGCTCATCCTTCATCAAATTAAATTGATGGCAAGCAACAGATCTAGCATACAACTTATTACTCTTGAAAGAATCTTGAAGAGACAGAGAGATAAGCACCACTTGAGGCATAATTGAAGGAAGCACCGGTAAGAATTCACAACTGAATGGGGACACCACGAATTAATGGAGAAACATGAGAATGAAGAGCTCATGAGTCACCTGAGAGAAAACTTGAACAAGGCACCGGATAATCGAGAGACGAACGAAGAGACAACAATTGAGAAGAATTGAGGATGAAAGCTGAAAGCTGAGAACGAAGAATCTTCTCAAATGATGGCCTTCGGAGGAATGAGAATGAAAACAACTCAGAAATGCACCGGATAGCAAGAAATTAATCATTCATGATTGGAAACAATTCCAGATGATAACACAAGGCTGAAATGAAGAATATCCAAGAGAACGAACCAAGATTGAGAGAAACACTCCTTCGGATTGCAAGGCGAGAATGATGACGAGAAACAGCACCAAGGATAATGAGACACTCCGGAATAAAGAAGAATGGAAGGTTGAGCCAAATATGAGAATTAACTCAAATAAAACTTGGAGAAAGAATATGACTGATGAAATTCATATTTACGTCATAGTTGAAAAGATTTAGAGATCTCTGGAAAATTAGAAGAGACATAAAAGATCGTGGGAAAAACCTGTGGGTTATTGGCCCAATCAAAGAAATCACCGTTGAAAATATTACTAGAACGGGAGATATTGCACCGTACAAATGAAACTTGATGAGGTTGAGCACCTCGAAATAATTGAAAAGATTGGAAACAAAAACTTCTAAGCTAGCTTCAACGTTCCGGATCGAAAAAGAGAGGAATTAAAATCAAGATAGGCCGATAAGACTTTCCAACATCGGAAAGAATTACAAGGATGAAAATGATATGATGACACGAACAACTGAATTAAATTCACCGGTACGGATGACAAGAATGAACAAATATGACACGAATCTCCTGAGAATCTTCATGATGAATCAACGGATAAGATAGAAAAGAACAGACGACGGAAGCACAATGAAAAGAAAACTCTTGGATGAAAATTGAATCACTGAAGAAAAGGGTGGGAGGGCGAGGAAAAAGAAAGACAACATGGAACATATGCGATGAACTCCGGAATAAAATGAGAGAATGATCTGCAACAACTGGAGAAGATTGAATTCAGTTGTAGAGAAGCACACCGGTAAAATGGAATTGATACGACGACTCCGGTTGACAAGAATTGATAAGACAATTGATAGAGCAAAAGAATTAATACTCTCATAAAAAAATATGAGAACACCTCTTAGGAAAGATCTGAAATCACCACTTGATATCGAAGCAACTTGAATTACCATATTCAACAAAACAAAGAATGAGGCTTATGAAACAAGCCAGAACAAACTCATGAGAAAGATTTCGTTCGATATTTTCGTGGACAGGATCGCACGGGCTCGATTTTACAGTAGTCATCAAGTGCAAGGCAGTGCACCCGAGATACGAAGCGTCCCCGAGTCGTAGCAAGCTACAAGGACTCTTTAAGACACAACGTGTACCGCTGTAAGTCGACCGTGAACAAATGAATCCACTAGATGTCGAACCCCAACCTAACATCATACATTTGTTGGAAGATTGTCGTATAAGCAACTACTTGAATTCCCACCTACGAATTCCCGAAATATCTGGTCATGCAATCTAGTACACGGATACAAGGAGTAATATCACACAACTCCTATACTAACCCGTCACCTGTATCACATCCGTCAACACACAACCAGAATCTCGGACCTTCATCTACAACAGACCCTCGTGATCACAACGATACAAAGTATGGCAGTACTCCCGAACAATCTGCACCAGTACTGGGGACATCGGGGTTATCTCGCCACTACTAGTATTGAAGAAATTACGAACATCCTTCGTTCTGAGATACTAAGAAATCTGAATGATAACGATGTGCTCAAGAATCCCCTTGAGCTCAACTCCCCTAAAACTCAAAGCAAATAGGAGGCACCAACACAGAACTCCGTCACATCGGCATCGTATAGATTTGAAAAATATCCGCGTGATCCTAAAAACAATTTGAGTGAGAAGAGGAGTAGAATTAAACTATAAAGTCAAGATTCCTCACCAGAGCATAGAAGAGGAGGAAAAAGAATCCTACTCTCCGATATATAACTAGACTCAAAGCAATTTTTCACTAGACTCGACTCGGCCAAGTTTGATCAATCAAGGAGGCTCCTAGGTCGGTACTGCTCTGATACCAACTTGTCACGCCCAAGATGCGACCCTATCCTCAATTTGGCACAAAGGCCTTGTCAGGGATAGAAGCGCATCTCGTCGTGTCGCAAGAATGGATATCGTTACAAGTACATGTACTGAAAAGAAGAGTTATATAATAGAATTGGCTTACACTCGCCACAAGCTACCTCAGAGTCACATCAGTACATTTCATAATCATCAAGAGTAAGAGCAGGGTCCGACTACGGAAGAAAACAAATGAGAAAATAAGAACGACATCCATCCTTGCTATCCGAGGCTGCCGGCCTGGAACCCATCCTAGATCGATGAAGAAGAAGAAGAAGAAGAAGAAGAAGAAGCAACTCCAAATTTACAATCAACGCCCTCGCGTCGAGTAATCTTTACCTGGACCTGCAACTGGTGTTGTAGTAATCTGTGAGCCACAGGGGACTCAACAATCTCATTTCCAAACGTATCAAGACTAGCAAAGCTTAATGGGCGAGGCAAGGTTAAGTGGTGAGGTTGCAGCAGCGGCTAAGCATATATTTGGTGGCTAAACTTACGAGTACAAGAAATAAGAGGGGGAAGATCTACGCTTAGCGGATGTGAGCTACGGATGATCAAATGAATGATCCTGAACACCTACCTATGTCAGACATAACCCCACCGTGTCCTCGATCGGAGAAGGAACTCACGAAAGAGACAGTCACGGTTACGCACACAGTTGGCAAGTTTTAATTAAGTTAACTTCAAGTTATCTAGAACCAGTGTTAAACAAAGTTTCCACATTGCCACATAACCTTGGGCACGGCTTTCTGGAAAGATTTAACCCTGCAGGGCTGCTCCAA
The DNA here is from genome assembly GCF_904849725.1 of Hordeum vulgare subsp. vulgare. Taxonomy (NCBI): domain Eukaryota; kingdom Viridiplantae; phylum Streptophyta; class Magnoliopsida; order Poales; family Poaceae; genus Hordeum; species Hordeum vulgare. The sequence continues at coordinate 463,605,914 of NC_058518.1, read as the reverse complement.
CTAGTCCATCACAAATTACCACAAGCCGCATAGAAATCCTCAATCACGAAGCTCGTGATCTCGTCGGATTCCCTAGTGGAAAACCTCAACTCTAAGATTACCCAAAGCATCACCGGAATCCCGATGCACAAGATATCTCGTCAAAGGTAAAACTAATCCAGCAAGGCCGCCCGACGTGTCGACGATCCCGGTAGGAGTCGCGTACCTCGTTCTCAGGACACAACGGATGGGTCACAGTAGGAGATACCAAACCTCGGGTTGCCCCGCGGTGGCCCCGTAGTCTGCCAATTTGGACCAACACTCATGAGGAGCACTGGCCCGAGGGTTGATTAAATTATCCTCGGGGTCCGGAAAGTCCCTATGCAATTTATTAGGTGTTTAGGCAAATGTAGTACCAAAGTTGGGCCTTGCCAGAGCAGTCTTAATCTAAAACGAATTATCAAGGGGGTCCCCATAACAACCCCGATCGTGTTAGGAGCGCTCATTTATGGAACATAACACCGATAGCCGAAAACTAAGGGGGCAAAGGTGGAACAAAACACCAGGCTAGACAGGTCGAGCCTTCCACCTTTTACCAAGTATATAGGTGCATTAAATTAAATAGCATTAATAGGATGATATAACAAGGAACCCATGCTTTCACATGGAAGCATCTGCACCTGCAACTAGCAACGCTATCAACAGGGGTAAGCAAGCAGTAACATAGCCAATCAGTGCTTTGCTAGGTTGTGAACAGTTGAAGGATTCAAGGCATTGTTGAGAGGCTGGTATTTAACATGTGGTAGGCAACGAGACATAATCGATAGAAGCGATAAAACTAGCATGGCAATGATAGTAATGGTATCTGGGGAAATGGTCATCTTGCGTGAGATCCCGCTTGGAAGAAGAATGACTGCGTGAAGTCGGCGAGCCAACGTAGTCGAACGGGTCCCCACATTCCGACACGCTTGCGGAACTCTATCAGAACGGAGCAAACCGTAAACAAACATCAACACAAATATTCACCACACGATGCACAACATGATGCACAACCTAGTATGATGCATGAACAGATCAAAGATGCAAGGGATGGCATGGCAATTCACCTCACGCAAACACTTCACATTAACTGAAGCTCGATATGCAACGGGTTGCATATCGACGAAACTCCACGAATAATTATTTAATTCACACCCGATTATTTACTCGGCAATATTAAATTGTTGTTAACATGGCAAGGGGTGAAGCGAGTGATTCTACCTGACATCCTAGTCGGTTAATACGCGGAGCAAGGAACGGAGCTAGGACACAAGAAGCATGCAAATCACGATATCATGCCATGAATGCGTCATGGATGTGAGTTCAAACAACACGGCCAGAAGAGAAAGAAACAAGTGTTGCCACGGCGAGCGAGAGGGTACCATGGCGGCAAGACGGAAACAATGTCACGGCAACGTTCCTATCCCGATAACTCGTCGAGATATCGTGCCAACGTATAGAAACCGTGTGCGGGAACGTTAAATAAATGTGGGGTGATCCTGATTTCCGGGTTCCCATGTGTCGAGCACAACATAGAGGGACAACATGCAACGGTCAAACATACGGTGCATACATACATACATTCATACATCACTTGTACACGGTACAAGACACGTCCCATCGGTATACCTTCGACGCGTGCGAATCAGAGGGGCTCGGTCGAAGCGGACGTCTTGGAGGTCGTGGTCGTCGTGGAAGTAGTTGTACTTGGTCTCGTCGATGATAGTCGTTCACGGTTCTTCTCGTCGGCACAGGGTCTTCGACGTCGGTGGTTGATCACGTTTCCGAAGAGGCCGTCGAGGACGTCGTGGTACTCGCGGCGAGCTTGTCGATTCCATGAAGGAGAGTGCTTATGAACTTCGGCGACGGAAACCAGCGACACCACAACAACACCGGTGGCAACAACTATCATCGGCACACTACGGCAAGCAGGCAAGCACCTACCTCAGACTACGCTAGCAGCAACAACTATCAACACCAATAGTAGCCAGCTATGCAATAGCAGTAGCAACAGCAAGGCAAACAACAGCTAAGCATTGGCTAGCATCGGGAACCCACGGCAAGCAAGGACATCAACTAGCAACTAGCAATCGGCCACGGCAAGGCAACAACATGCATGACTCGACACACAAGCAGGGCAGCAACATCAGCTAAGGCAACAGGGCAACAAGCAGTGGCGCGGCGACAACAGCAGAGGCTAATAGCAGCAGCAACGGCAACAACTAGCGACAGGAACCGGCAGCCAGCTTAGCAACGCAACAGCAGGGCAGCTCGGCAGGCAAGCAACTCAAACAACAACATCACAGCAACAGGCATCGGCAGCAGCAAGCTAGCAATAGCAACTATGCTCCAGCGACAGCTCAAGCAGGCATCAACAACGGTACAGTCAACAGCAACCAGCAACGGGCAGCACCGACACAAGTAGCACATCGGCAAGGCAAAAAAAAAGAGAAACAACACCAGCAGCATACAGCAACACAGGCAACGCGTCCAGGCAAGCACAGCAAGCACAACAGCTTTCTACATGGCAACAACGAGCAACAGCTACATCGGCGGCTTGGGCACGCAACAGCTACAGACGCTAGCAGCAAAACACACAGCAACAACAAAGCAGCGGCACCTAACAGCAACTTAGCAACGGCAGGACGCACAGCAGCAGCATGGCAATGACATAGCGGCGCAGGCGGGGCCTCGGGCCGGCCGGGAGTTGGAGGCGGCTCGACGGTGCGGCGCAGGACCGGCAGGCGGGCGGCGGCGCATCTCCGGTGAGAGGTCGAGGGCGGCCACCGCGAGCAGCGACAACTTGGCTCATGGGGAGGAGGGGGCCGGCCATGGCGAGCACGGCGGCGAGGAGGCGCGGGCGACGACAGGCCACGGCGTGGAGGATCGGGCGAGGGAGGCGTAGAGGAGGGGATGACGAGAGGAGGGGATTGGGGGCTTAGGGAGGCGACGGTGCACGGGAGGACGCGAGGGAGATGGACGAGGGATCGGGGAAGGAGGCGCTAGGGCAGGGGGCTTGGCCCAGTGGCACAGGCTGGCTTCTCTCTTGGGTTTTTTTCTTAAAACTTTTAAAACAGACATTTTTAAATAAAAACAAGGCTTTTAACAAAAATAAAATAAAATAAATGCTTTTGACCCCTTTGAAAAAAAAATCCGAACTATAAGAAATAGTTGGGCATTCTAAAAGAAATAATATAAACCCTTTTGAAGAATTAAAATTACAATCTTTTTGAAGAATAAAATAAACCTCTTTTATTTAAAGAATAAAATAAAAACGCTTTAAAAGAGAAAAGAAAATGATACGGATTTAAAATAAACAAAGGAGAAAATAAACAAAGCCCAAGGGGTTGCCCCCACACTTAATAAAAGGGTTTTTAAAGAAGACGCTTTTTTTAAAAGGGTTAAAACGGAAACTTTTACACAACCCCAAAACAAAATCAAAGAGAAGAGAGGAGGGGAGTTCCTATCGCCCTAAGACTCGGAGAGCACTCGAAGCACCACATGCGACAGACGATGTAAGATGCCATGCATGATGCGATGATGCAAAGTACATGATGATGCAACCAACAAAATAAAATAGCCACACGACGGAAACAGATTAAAGGGGGGAATCTTCTGGAGCGTCGGTCTCGGGCTGTCACACCCAACCACCAACCAATCACACTCCACGGCTAGCCGAATCCTCGGGTACCTTCCATACCAACATCAAAACTGGGGGAGTTTTGTTTGCAATTGTCTTTTTGGTTTGAGCATGTAACTAGGAATTCCAATTACCGACCCCTTTCTCGTGAATGATAGTGAATAAACACATATCGAGGATAACACGCCTAGCATGGAAGATACTGATAGCCCCCTGTCACCACATGAGCGGTTCGGGCACGCAAAACAGATTATTTCTTGAAGATTTTAGAGAGTGGCACATGCAAATTTACTTGGAACAGCAGGTAGATACCACATATAGGTAGGTATCATGGACTCATATGGAACAACTTTGGGTTTATGGAAGTGGATGCACAAGCAGTATTCCCGCTTAGTACAAGTGAAGGCTAGCAAAAGACTCGGAAGCGACCAACTAGAGAGCGACAACAGTCATCAAAATGCATTGAGATTAACTAACATTGAGTGCAAGCATGAGTAGGACATAAATCACCATGAACATGAATATCATAGAGGCTATGTTGATTTTGTTTCAACTACATGCGTGAACATGCGCCAAGTCAAGCCACTTGAATCATTCAAAGGAGGATACCATCCTATCATACTACATCATAGTCATCTCAACATTCATGTTGGCAGCCAAGACAAACCATTACAAGCTCCTAGCTAAGTAAGCATGGCATCAACAACTATGATCTCTAAGTTGTCATTGCAAACATGTTTCTCTCACAACAAAGCTGAACTAGGAACAGGGAGCTAGTCATATTTACAAAAACAAAATAGATCGAGTTCATACCAGCTTTTCCAAGCTCAGTCACTTCATCATATATCGTCATTATTGCCTTTCACTTGCACGACCGAATGATGTGAACAATAATAAGAGTGCGCATGCATTGGACTACGCTGGAATCTGCAGGCAAACACAAAGGAGAAGGCAAAGTAATATGGCTCTATGACAGCTAAACAGGTATGCATGCAAGAGCCACTAAACATTGTAACCATGGTCTTTTACCTTGACCCAAAGAAAAGGAAAACTATTTACACGGGAAAGCTCCCAACAAGCAAAAGAAGAAAAAGGAAATCTTTTTGGTTTTTTCTCAAACTAGACAGACACACGAAAAGAAAACGAGAAAAAGAAAATAAACTAGCATGGATGATACAGTGGCAAAGTGTGAACACCGACGAACAAAGTGAAAGCATAAGCAAGAATGTAAAGTCGTGAGAACACGTACTCCCCCAAGCTTAGGCTTTTGGCCTAAGTTGGTCTACTCCCAAGGAGGGAAATAACCAGCTCTGGGGTACTCCGGAGTGGACTGAGGATGCCACTGCTGTGTGAGCTCCTCTGGCTCCCACTAATAAACTGGTGTCTGGTACTCGACTGGTGGCTCAGGCACGGGCACCTGTGGTTGGGCCAAGCCTCAATATATGCGTAGATGTCTGAGGGCATAATAATGTACCTGCCTGCATGAAGATTTAACAAAGAAGGAGCAGGCAAAGTAATAGTCTCACGAGTACCCTGACTAAATATCCGGTTATAAATCATCCTTCTATTTATATCTCTATCAAGAAAGTCATGGTGAACCATGCTATCATAATCTAGATATCTCTCGGGAAGAAGAATCTCTTCTTCCTCGTCCAGTCTAATGGGTATCTCAAAATGTCTAGCAAGACGAGTAACATAGATACCTCCATAGACAACACCTTTAGAACGGTTCAGGTTCAACCGTTGAGCTACAATAGCACCCAAGCTATAAGTTTTATCGTTATAAAGGGCTTCACGCAAGACCGCAAGATCTGGGGAACTAAGTGACCCAGCTTTCCCACGGCCAATCAAACATTTTCCCACAAATAATGAGAAGTACCGAAGCACGGGAAAATGTATGCTAGAAGCTCTAGTGCAAGACACTCCTCTCTCTTCTCCTACAACAATTGTATCGATGAAAGCTTCCAAGTCCCGTGGACGAGGTTCATGAATATCCCCAACGTAAGGTAATTTGCAAACATTGCAAAAATCCTGGAGTGACATGCACTGGGGGATATCATAAAGTTTGAACTCAACCATAGGAGGATTCTTCCTCGGATAGAAGTTAAAGCCTTGTACGAAGATATTAGTCAGGAGGAGGTATTGCGGACACTTATCTTCAATGAAGGCGGTAAGGCCTGCGTTCTCCACGAAGTGATAAAAGTTCTCATAAATTCCGTCGGCGCGTAAGAACACGTCGCTTGGCCACTCGCACGCTCAAACTTCTGCGACTCGAGGGACCAGATACTTGGGCTTCTTCTCACTCCCATCATCCTTGGGGTCACGGCTTGACGAGCCTCTTAAGAACCTCCTCATCTCTTCCCTTTTCTATCTCTGAAAATTTCTAAATTTTTTAGTGATTCTAAGGAAAAGTGAACAAGGCTCAACTAAACTAGTAGCAACTACTCCCACAAGTGCCTAGAGGCCATATTACGCATCAGAACTACTTGGGACCAGCTAAAATTAGCATGCAATGCTGAAGAACATGGTCACCAAGGCAGCAAAAATACACGAAGTACAAGGCACTAGAGCAAAAACTAATTGGACCAATGGAGGAGTCACTTACCAAGGAGTAATTTCCCCAAAACAGTTCGGAGAATGGTGCTTTGAGCAAAGAGATCGAAAATCCCAGCAAGAGGAGCAAGAACACGGGTTTGAGCTACGAAACGATTTTTTCTGGAGGTAGGAGAACCAGATGAGAGCAAGAATGAGTGTAGGGTGTGCTTGTTGGCCCCACAAGCCTGGGTGGCGCGGCCAGGGGGGTGTCCACGCTGTCAGGGCTTGTGGCCCACTCGTACAACCCCCAAATAGGCTCTTTGTCTCAGTACTTTTCAAAAATTCCAGAAAAATCATACTTGATTTTCAGGACGTTCGGAGAACTTTTATTTTCGGGGTACTTTTCTACCGGATGCTAAAAGAGAAAACAGGGAAACTAAACTAAATCTATCATTTTTCTTCTAAGCAACCTAAAGTGAAAGCTTGGAACAGAGGTTTGTGACTCCTTGATTCATCCATCTCATGGTCATCGAAAGAAATCCGTCAATGGGGTTGATCAAATCCCCTCGACAAAACTTTTCGAATCGCAGAAGAGAACGGAGAATTTTCGGATATTCACTAGATCACCTCAATGGGGATGTGAATTTGCCCAACAAGCAAATCATACTTCATCTTCACACGAGGAATAGGGCATTCAAAGCTCCCAATAAGAATCGATGAAGTCTTTTCGATAGCATTGATGCAATGTACTCGATATTGTTTCTTCGGAAAGTGCACCGTATGCTCATTACCGTTGACATGGAAAGTGACATTGCCTTTGTTGCAATCTATAACAGTCCCTGCAGTGTTTAAAAAGGGTCTTCCGAGGATGACAACCATGGCATCGTCCTCGGGAATATCCAAGATAACAAAGTCTGTTAAGATAGTGATGTTAGCAACCACAACAGGCACATCCTCGCAAATGCCGATAGGGAAAGCAGTTGATTTGTCGGCCATTTGCAGAGAGATTTCAGTGGGTGTGAACTTATCCAGTTCAAGTCTATGATAAAGAGAGAGAGGCATAACACTAACACCGGCTCCAAGGTCACATAAAGCAGTTCTAACGTAGTTGCCTTTAATGGAGCAAGGTATTGTGGGCACACCGGGATCACATAGTTTCTTAGGAGTTCCACCCTTGAAGGTATAATTAGCGAGCATGGTGGAAATCTCAACCTCAGGTATCCTCCTCTTATTAGTCACAATATCTTTCATGTACTTAGCATACAGAGACATTTTGAGCATATCTGTCAAACGCATTTGCAGAAAGACAGGTCTGATCATTTCAACGAAGCGCTCAAAATCCTCATCATCCTTTTTCATGGATGATTTGGGAGGAAAGGGCATAGGTTTCTGAACCCATGGTTCCCTTTCTTTACCGTGCTTCCTAGCAGCGAAGTCATCCTTATCGTATCTTCTATTCTTAGGCTATGGGTTATCAAGATCAACAGGTTCAATCTCCACATCCTTTTCATTGCTAGGTTGATCATCATCATGAACATCACTATTGATATTATCATCAGGCTCATGTTCACCACCAGATTGTGTTTCAGCATCAGAGACAGAGACATCATTTGGACTCCCAGGTGTAGCAACAACAGGGTTGCTAGCGTGTAGGTTTCTATCATCTTTATTCTTCTTTCTAGGATGACTAGGTGCATCAGTGCTAACTCCTTGAGAATCTTGTTCAATTCTCTTCGGATGACCCTTAGGATACAAAGGTTCCTGAGTCATTCTACCGCCTCTAGTGACGACTCTGACAGAATTGTCATTCAACTCATTGAGCAAGTCATTTTGATCTTTAAGTACTTGTTCTACCTGAGTAGTAACCATAGAGGCATGTTTACTCAGAAGCTTAAGATCGTTGACGTTTCTGTCCACACAAGCACTTAAATGACTAAGCATACGAGTATTCTGTTCCAATTGTCTGCTAACATAATCATTGAAACTCTGTTGTTTGGCAACAAAGTTATCAAATTCATCCAGGCATAAGCTAGCAGGTTTATCAAAAGGAATATCACTCTCATCAAACCTACGCAGAGAATTTACTTCTACTACCTGTATCGGGTTATCGAGACCATGGATCTCTTCGATAGGTGGTAGATTTTTGACATCTTCAGATTTAATGCCTTTCTCTCGCATAGATTTCTTGGCTTCTTGCATATCTTCAGGACTGAGGAATAGAATACCTCTTTTCTTCGGAGTTGGCTTAGGAGGTGGTTCATGAATAGTCCAAGCATTCTCATTGCACAAGATGTTATTCAATAGAAACTCAGCTTGTTTTACAGTTTGTTCCCTAAAAACACAACCGGCACAACTATCTAGGTTGTCTTTGGAAGCATCGGTAAGTCCATTATAGAAGATATCAAGTATATCATTCTTCTCAAGAGGGTGATCAGGCAAAGCATTCAGTAGCTCGATAAGCCTCCCCAAGCTTGTGGGAGACTCTCTTCTTCAGCTTGAGAAAAGTTGTATATTTCCTGCAAGGCAGCTTGCTTCTTATGGGCAGGGAAATATTTTTCAGAGAAGTAGTATACCATATCCTGGGGGCTACGCACACAACCAGGAGCAAGAGAAGTGAACCAAGTCTTAGCATCATCCTTTAGCGAGAAAGGAAACAGCTTGAGGATATAGTAGTGGCGGATCTTTTCCTCACTCGTGAATTGGGTGGCTATAGCATGCAGTTTGGTAAGATGGGATACAACCGTTTCAGACTCGTAACCGTGAAAAGGATCATATTCGACCAGAGTGATTTACTCAGGGTCGACAGAGAGTTCATAATCCTTATCGGTCACAAAGATAGGCGAAGTAGCAAACTTCGGGTCGTATTTCATCCTAGCGTTCAGAGATTTTGCTTTCCACTTGCGCAGTAATTTCTCAACATCATAGCTATCCTCACGCGCAAGAAAGTCCTCAGCTATCTCTCCCTCCATAACATAACGCGTATCAGGCATATTAGGCAAGTCAGGCATAGGAGAGCTAGTTCTAGCAGGCAAAATAGCAGGTTCTACTTCAATAGTATCAGCAGTTTCAGAAGTATCATCACATCTAGCAGCAACTCTAGCAATTTGTGCATCAAGGAATGCACCTAGTGGAAAAGCAGTATCAAGCATAACATCATCAGGCATAGTATCAAGCATAGCATCATCAGGCATAGTATCAAGCATAGCATCATCAGGCATAGTATCAAGCATAGCATCATCAGGCATAGTATCAAGCATAGCATATGTTGGAAATATGCCCTAGAGGCAATAATAAAATGGTTATTATCATATTTCCTAGTTCATGATAATCGTCTATTGTTCATGCTATAATTGTATTAACAGGAAACAGTAATACATGTGTGAATAAATAGATCACAATGTGTCCCTAGCAAGCCTCTAGTTGGCTAGGTCGTTAGTCAATAGATGATCATGGTTTCCTGGTTATGGGCATTAGATGTCATTGATAACGGGATCACATCATTGGGAGAATGATGTGATGGACAAGACCCAATCCTAAGCGTAGCACTAGATCGTATTGTTCGTATGCTAAAGCTTTTCTAATGTCTAGTGTCTTTTCCTTCGACCGTGAGATTGTGCAACTCCCGGATACCGTAGGAGTGCTTTGGGTGTATCAAACGTCACAACGTAACTGGGTGACTATAAAGGTGCACTACGGGTACCTCTGAAAGTGTCTGTTGGGTTGGTACGAATCGAGATCGGGATTTGTCACTCCGCGTGACGGAGAGGTATCTCTGGGCCCACTCGGTAGAACATCATCATGAGCTCAATGTGACTAAGGAGTTAGTCACATGATGACCTACTACGGAACGAGTAAAGAGACTTACCGGTAATGAGATTGAACAAGGTATAGGTATACCGACAGACAAAGGGAATTGTATACAGGATTGATTGAATCCTTTACATCGTGGTTCATCCGATGAGATCATCGTGGAGCAAGTGGGAGCCACCATGGGTATCCAGACCCCGTTGATGGTTATTAGCCGGAGAGGTGTCTCGGTCATGTCTGCCTGTCTCCCGAACCCGTAGGGTCTACACACTTAAGGTTCGATGACGCTAGGGTTATAGGGACTTGTTATATGAGGTTATCGAAAGTTGTTCGGAGTCCCGGATGAGATCCCGGACGTCATGAGGAGCTCCGGAATGGTCCGGAAGTAAAGATTGATATATAGGACGGATGGTTTCGGACATCGGAAGTGTTTCGGGCGTCACCGGTAACGTACGGGGACTACTGGGACCACCGGAGGTGGCCCCGGGGGTCCACCGGAAGGGGGCAACGACCCCGGGAGGCTAGATGGGCCAAGTGCGGGAGGGAACCAGCCCCTAGGTGGGCTGGTGCGCCTCCCACACTCAGCCCATGGCGCAAGAAGAGGGGAGAGGGGGGAAACCCTAGCGCAGGTGGGCCTAAGGCCCACCAGAAGGGTGCGCCATCCCTCCTCCCCTCCTGGCCGCCGCACCTCCCCCATCTAGGGCTGCCGCCCCTCCCAGGAGAGGGAAACCCTCAAGGGGGCGCAGCCCCTCCCCCCCCCTATATATAGTGGGCACTTTGGGCTGTTGGAGACACCAATCTCCCTCTCACTCGGCGCAGCCCTGCTCTTCTTTCTCCTCCTCTCTGCCGGTGCTTGGCGAAGCCCTGCCGGGAGACCTCGTCTCTCCATCGACACCATGCCGTCGTGCTGCTGGAGATCTTCCCCAACCTCTCCCTCCTCCTTGCTGGATCAAGGTGTAGGAAACGTCACCGGGTTGCACGTGTGTTGAACGCGGAGGTGCCGTAGTTCGGCACTAGATCGGAATCACACCGCGATCTGAATCGCCGCGAGTACAACTCCATCAACCGCGTTCTAGTGACGCTTCCACTTAGCGATCTTCAAAGGTACGAAGATGCACTCACCCCTCTCTCGTTCCTGGTCTCTCCATAGGAATATGTGAATATGCGTAGGAATTGTTTTGAATTTATGCTACGTTACCCAATAGCATCATGATAAGCATCATGGGCAGCAGAAGTAGCATCATCAAGCACATGTGACATATCAAGATTTCTAGCAGGAGGTGATGTCGCAAACTTACTCATAACTGAAGGTGAATCAAGTGCAGAGCTAGATGGCAGTTCCTTGCATGTCCTCGTAGTGGAAGGCAAGACTTTAGTTCTTGGATCTCTTAGATTCTTCATAGTGATCAGCAGACGTAAATCCCAAGTGACTCAGAGAATATAGTTGTGCATCCCTGGCAACGGCGCCAGAAAATAGTCTTGATAGCCCACAAGTGTAGGGGATCGCAACAGTTTTCGAGGGTAGAGTATTCAACCCAAATTTATTGATTCGACACAAGGGGAAGCGAAAGAATATTCTCAAGTATTAGTAGCTGAGTTGTCAATTCAACCACACCTGAAAGATTAGTATCTGCAAGCAAAGTATCAGTAGAAAAGTGGTATGATAGCAACGATGCCAGAAAAAAGTCTGTTGACGACAGACTATTCCTAACTTGTTGTATCAATGGCGTCAGAAAAGTCTTGCAGCAGGTAACAACAAAGTAGCAAGTAACAACAGTAGCAAGGAACAACAGTAGCGGCAAAGTAACGTAGCAAGGACCAGTAGTAAAAGGCTCGTAGGTATTGGATCGGTGATGGATGATTATTCCGCATGTGATTCATCATGTAACAACTATAACACGGAGAGATATGTAACTAGCTCCCGTTCGTCAATCTAATGTAGGCATGTATTCCATATGTAGTCATACATGCTTAGGGAAAAGAACTTGCATGACATCTATTGTCCATCCCTCCCATGGCAGCGGGGTCCTAATGGAAACTACGAGATATTAAGGTTCTCCTTTTAATAAAGAACCGGACCTACGCATTAACACTTGGTGAATACATGAACTCCACATACTATGGTCATCTCCGGGAGTGGCTCCGACTATTGTCACTCCGGGGTTGCCGGGTCATAACACATAGTAGGTGACTACAACTTGCAAGATAGGATCTAAAACACACATATATTGGCGACAACCTAATAGGTTCAGATCTGAAATCATGGCACTCGTGGGCCCCACAAGCCTGGTTGGCGACAACATAATGAATCCTTCTCTCTGATTTTTTTTTCTGGGCAAAACAGAATAAATAGAGCTGAGTTTGGAGGCGGTGGAGCCTCATGAGCCCCACAAGCCTGGTTGGTGCGGCCTAGGGGGGTGGCCGCGCCGCCTGGGCTTGTGGTCCACTGGCTCAACCCCTCTGGTGGATCTTTGCGCAAGTATTTTTCATTAATTCCAGAAAAATTCTCCGTAAATTTTCAGGACATTCCGAGAACTTTTATATTCTGCAGAAAAACAACACCATGGCAATTCTGCTGAAAGCAGCGTCAGTCCGGGTTAATTCTATTCAAATCATGCAAATTAGAGTCCAAACCAAGGGAAAAAGTGTTCGGAAAAGTAGATACGACGGAGACGTATCAGGGGTGGATCTATGCGTTTCACAAACGACATAACCATCACAATACATAATTAATAACAAGTAGGGCATACACTTGCCATCTGTTAAGAACATAGCATATAGCTTACAGTCACACATTTATTCAGAGTAGTAGAAGGTCAAGCTACAGACTTAAACAGAAAAGAAACAAATGAACTAAAACATCCCGAATGCTGCTGATGGCAACTGTGCTTCCCTTGCAACGACGCGAAGAATAGTCGTGTCGACGACACGAGGAATCCTTGTGCTACGGCTATGCCTTAAGGGACTTCCTAGGCAAGTATGCAAAGGATTTCCCCCGTGGCCTTGGAGCCTTGCGTTGGTTTTCCCTCGAAGCGGAAAGGGTGATGTAGCACAACGGTGGTAAGTATTTCCCTCAGTTTGAGAATCAAGGTATCAATCCAGTGGAGGAGTATCTCAAGATCCTGCACAAACACAAAAGCTTGCTCCCAACGCTATGAAGGGGTTGTCAATCCCTTATAGATTGTTTGCCAAGTGAGAACTGAAAGCAACAAAGTAACAAAGCAAAGTAAAAGCGGAGGTGTAAACGATGGATGTGAATAGACCCGGGGGCCGTAGTGTTTACTAGTGGCTTCTCTCATGAAAGCAAGTAGACGGTGGGTGAACAAATTACTGTCGAGCAATTGATAGAACCGCGCAAAGTCGTGACGATATCTATGGCAATGATTATATCTATAGGCATCACCTCCAAAACAAGTAGACCGATACTTTCTGCATCTACTACTATTACTCCACACGTCGACCGCTATCCAACATGCATCTAGTGTAATAAGTCCATAAGTACAGAGTAACGCCTTAAGCAAGATGACATGATGTAGAGGGATAATCTCAAACCAATGATGAAATCCCCATCTTTTAACCCTTGATGGCAACTACTTAATGTGTGCCTTGCTGCCCCTACTGTCACTGGGAAAGGTCACCACATGGTAGAACCCAAAACCAAGCACTTCTCCCATTGCAAGAATCATAGATCTAGTTGGCCAAACAAAACCCAGGACTCGGAGAGACTTACAAGGATATCAAATCATGCATATAAGAAATCAGCAAAGACTCAAATATATATCATAGATAATCTGATCACAAATCCACAATTCATCGGATCTCGACAAACACACCGCCAAAGAAGATTACATCTGATAGATCTCCATGAAGATCATGGAGAACTTTGTATTGAAGATCCAAGAGAGAGAAGAAGCCATCTAGCTACTAACTATGGACCCGTAGGTCTGAAGTCAACTACTCACGAGTCATTGGAGGTGCGATGATGATGATGAAGAAGCCCTCCAACTCCAAAGTTCCCTCCGACAGGGCTCCGGCAAGGGTCTCCAGATGAGATCTCGCGGAAACGGAAGCTTGCGGCGGCGGAAAAGTATTTTCGAGGCTCCCCTGATTTTTTGCTGAATTTTTGGAAATATATAGGCCAAAGATCTAGGTCAGGGGGCGGCCAGGGAGGCCACAAGCCCTGACACCGCCACTTCCCCTGGTGGCGGAGTGGGAGCTTGTGGGCTCCCTGGAGCCCACCTGGCTTGGCCGAGAGGCCCCCTGATCTTCTTCCGTTCGGGAAAAAATCATTTCGGGATTTTTATTCTGTTTGGACTCCGTTCCAAAATCAGATCTGAAAAGAGTCAAAAACACAGAAAAAACAGGAACTGGCACTTGGCACTGAATTAATAAGTTAGTCCCAAAAAAGATATAAAAGGTACATAAAACATCCAAAGATGACAAGATAACAGCGTGAAACCATCAAAAATTATAGATACGTTTGAGACGTATCAAGCATCCCCAAGCTTAACTCCTGCTCGTCCTCGAGTAGGGAAGTGATAAAGAATGAATTTTTGATGCTTCCATGCTACCTAGCATAGGTGTCCTTTGTAATTCCTCTTATGTGACGTGAATGTTCAGATCCATTAGATTCAAAACAATAGTTTGCTATTGACGTGGAAACAATAATAATTCAAGCAAACTAGCAAGGTAATCATGAACTTTCAAAATAACAAGGCCAAAAGAAAGTTATCCCTACAAAAGCATATAGTCTGGCTATGCTCTGTCATCATTGCACAACGAATTTAAATCGTGCACAACGACCCCGGTATTGGCCAAGTAATTGTTTCACACCTTTACTTTCTCAAACCTTTTCAACTCTCACGCAATACATGAGCGTGAGCCATGGTTATAGCACTATAGATGGTGTGGAATGTGGTGGAGGTTGCAAGACAAAAAAAGGAGAAGATAGTCAAATTAACTAGGCATATCAATGAGCCGTGGAGATGCTCATCAATAGATATCAATGTGAATGAGTAGGGATTGCCATACAAATGATGCACTAGAGCTACGAGTATGTGAAAGCTCTTAAAGAAAACTAGTGGGTGTGCATCCAACTTGCTTGCTCACGAAGACCTAAGGCAATTTTGAGGAAGCCTATCATTGGATTATACAAGACAAGTTATATAATGAAAATTTCCCACTAGCTATATGGTGGTGACAAAACGAGAGACTCTCAATCATGAAGATCATGGTGCTTAATATGCACAAGTGTGGAAAAAGTGGTAGCATTGTCCCTTCTCTCTTTTTCTCTCATTTTTTTTGGTGGGCTCTTTGGCCTTTTTTTTCGTGGGCTTCTTTGGCCTCTTTTATTTCCTCACATGGGACAATTCTCCATTAATGATGATCATCACACTTTCAACTCAAAACTTAGAGCAACTATGACTCTATATGGAATGCCTTCGGTAGTGTACTGTGGCAATGATCTAGCATGGCATAGACATTAATGGAAACATCATGCTAGCTATCTTACGGTCATGCAATGGCAATGTAGACGTGGTGGCACATGTCATGGTGGTAGTTGCATGGCAATATATCTCGGAATGACTTTGAAAAAGCCATAGTAGGTAGGTATGGTGGCTGTTTTGAGGGAAGCTAATGGTGGGTTTTGTGCACCGGTGAAAGTTGCACGACACTAAGAAGATAGTGATGGTGGAAGGTGAAAGTGCATCTAAACCATGGACTCAACATTAGTCATTAAGAACTCATATACTTGTTGCAAAAGTTTTATTAGTAATCGAAACAAAGCATTCAACGCATACTCCTAGGGGAAGGGTTGGTAGGTATAAACCATCGCGCGATCCTAACCGCCACACAAAGGATGACAATCAATATACTAATCATGCTCAAATTTCATCACATAGCGGTTCACCATACATGCAAGCTACGGGAATCACTAACTTCAACACAAGTATTTCTAGATGCACAACACCTTACTAGCATGACTTCAATATTACCATAACCACAACTCAAAACTAATTGAGATGAATCAAACTTCTCTAACTATTCAATGCACATGAAGGTGGAAGTTTTCGTATCCCTTTAGATAACTACCCCTTTTGAGACTACTTTCAAATCATAGATCAACTACCAAGCCACGCACCGCTGCGCTCTAAAAGATATAAGTGAAGCACACAGAGAAAAAGTATCTAGCTCAAAAGATATAAGTGAAGCACATGTGAGCTGAATTGTCTACCAAAACATATAAGTGAAGCTCGATAAAATCACGGTGTGTGCATGTATCTCTCTCTCTAGATGTGCAGCAAGGATGATTGTGACACAACAAAAATAAAAGACTCCTACGAAACAATACGCTCCAAGCAAAAACACATCACATGTGGTGAATAAAAATATAGCCCCAAGTAACGTTACCGATGGATTGAAGACGAGAGAGGGGATGCCTTCCCGGGGCATCCCCAAGCTTAGGCTTTTACAGCATCCTTGGATCTCTTGGGGTGCCTTGGGCATCCCCAAGCTTGAGCTCTTGCCACTCTTTATCTCTTTGTCCATAAGAACTTCACCCAAAACTTGAAAACTTCACAACACGAAACTTAAACAGAAACTCATGATAACATTAGTACAAGAAAGCAAACCACCACTTCCTTAGGTACTGTAGAAAACTTAAATTCTACTTGTGCTGATGTTGGTTTACTGTACTTTCAATCTTCCATGGCTAATACCCCCGATACTATCCATAGTTTCATCAAAATAAGCAACCAACACAACAAAAATAGAATTTGTTAACAGCAGACCAGTCTGTAGCAATCTGTATATTTCGTATACCTATGGTACTTCACAAATTCTGAACAATTACTAAAGTCTGAAGAATTTGCATAGCATTCAGCATAAAAAAGAATCAACTCAAAAGCTCTTACAGAAAAAAATGAAAATTCTTTTCGTGAGCAGAAAGTTTCTGTCTTTTCCAGCATGACCAAATGATCATCCCCAAGACTAATCATAACAGTTTTGCTTGGCACAAACGCAAACAGAAACACAAAAAACACAATCATAACAGAATTATGAAAGTGTGGAAAACAAAAAATAGAAAGAAAAATGATAGATTCGTTGGGTGGCCTCCCAACAAGCGCTTTTGTTTAACGCCCTTAGCTAGGCATTGAATGATGCTCTCACAAAAGACAAGAATTGAAGCACAACGAGAGCATCACAAAGCATGTGAAAATGACATCTAAGTCTAACATACTTCCTACGCATAGGCATTTTATAGGAAAACAGATTGTCAATACAACCAATAGTTGCCATATGCAAGGAAGAAGAAAGAGACAATAGCAATCTCAACATAACGAGAGGTAATTTGGTAACATGAAAGTTTCTACCACAATATTTTCCTCTCTCATAGCAATTACATGTGGGATCATATATAAGTTCAACAATATAGCTATCCCATAGGATATTCTTTTCATGATCCACATGCATGCAAAGTTGACGCTCTTCAAAAATAGTGGGATTATCATCTAAAGTCATGACTTCTCCAAACCCACTTTCAATAATATTGCAAATATCATATTCATCTTGAGGCTTGAACAAATTTTCAAGATCAAAAGAAAAATCATCACCCCAATCATGATCTTTGCAACAAGTAGTGGTCATAGCAAGACTAGCATCCCCAAGCTTAGGGTTTTGCATAATTTTAGCATGATTATCACTAATAGAATTTATAGTAAAACCATTGCAATCATGCTTTTCATCCAAAGAACCCTCGTGAATCACTTCATAGTTTTCTTCCACACAATTTTCAGATTCACGCCTCTCAAGCAAAACTCCATAAAGATAGTCAAGTGTCCTCAACTCACTAGCAATTCGTTCAACAATAGTGGGTCTCTTAAAGAGACTAGCTAGTGGATGAGGATCCATATCAATAGATTTTTAGCAAGTGAAGATGCAAGCATATTGAAGGCATATGGCACACAAGCGAACAAAAAGCAAGCGAGAGAAAAGGGCGAACGAAAAAGGCAAATGAAAAAGTCAAAGGAGAAAGGCAAATGGAAACGGCAAATGTGAAGTGGGGGAGAGGAAAACGGGAGGCAACTTGCAACAAAAGTAAATGCAAGAGATGAGTTTGTGAGACCTACTTGGATAGATATTGATTTCTCCTCCCCGGCAACGGCGCCAGAAATACTTCTGATGGCAGCTGTGCTTCCCTTGCAACTACGCCAAGAATAGTCGTGTCGACGGCACCAGGAATGCTTCTGCTGCGGCTACGCCTTAAGGGACTTCCTAGGCAAGTATGCAAAGGATTTCCCCCGTGGCCTTGGAGCCTTGCGTTGGTGTTCCCTCGAAGTGGAAAGGGTGATGTATCACAGCGGTGGTAAGTATTTCCCTCAGTTTGAGAACCAACGTATCACTCCAGTGGAGGAGTATCTCAAGATCCTGCACAAACACAAAAGCTTGCTCCCAACGCTATGAAGGGGTTGTCAATCCCTTATAGATTGTTTGCCAAGTGAGAACTGAAAGCAACAAAGTAACAAAGCAAAGTAAAAGCGGAGGTGTAAAACCGTGCAAAGTCGTGACGATACCTCTCATGAAAGCAAGTAGACGGTGGGTGAACAAATTACTCTCGAGCAATTGATAGAACCGCGCAAAGTCGTGACGATATCTATGGCAATGATTATATCTATAAGCATCACGTCCAAAACAAGAGACCGATACTTTCTGCATCTACTACTATTACTCCACACGTCGACCGCTATCCAGCATGCATCTAGTGTATTAAGTCCACAAGAACAGAGTAACGCCTGAAGTAAGATGACATGATGTAGACGCAAACGGAAGCTTGCGGTGGCGTCCACATCATGTCATCTTTCTTAAGGCATTACTCTGTTCTCATGAACTTAATACACTATATGCATGCTGGATAGCGGTCGACGTGTGGAGTAATAGTAGTAGATGCAGAAAGTATCGGTCTACTTGTTTTGGACGTGATGCCTATAGATATAATCATTGCCATAGATAACGTCACGACTTTGCGCGGTTATATCAATTGCTCGACAGTAATTCGTTCACCCACCGTCTACTTGCTTTCATGAGAGAAGCCACTAGTGAACACTACGGCCCCCGGGTCTATTCGCACCTATCGTTTCCACTTTTGCTTTTACTTTGCTTTGTTTCTTTGTTGCTTTCAGTTCTCACTTGGCAAACAATCTATAAGGGATTGACAACCCCTTCATAGCGTTGGGTGCAAGCTCTTTGTCTTTGGGCAGGTACTTGTGATAATCCTTCACTGGATCGATACCTTGGTTCTCAAAACTGAGGTAAATACTTACCGCCGCTGTGCTACATCACCCTTTCTGCTTAGAGGAAACACCAACGCAAGGCTCCAAGGCCACGGGGGAATCCTTTGCATATTTGCCAATGAAGTCCCTAAAGGCGTAGCCGTAGCAGAAGGATTCCTGGTGCCATTGCTGAGGAGTATCAAGACAAGAATAGTCTCCCGTCACCACACTTGTTTCTGGCGCTGTTGGAAGGTCTTTTGTTGCAGTAGCAGAAGTATTTCTGGCGTCGTTGCCGGGGAAGGAGAGATCTATCCAAGTAGGTCTCACAAACTCATCTCTTGCATTTACTTTTTTACCGGTTGGCTCTCGTTTTCCTCTCCTCCACTTCACATTTGCCGTTTTCATTTGCCTTTTTGCCGTTTTCCTTTGCCGCTTTCTTTTGCCCTTTGACATTTTCCTTTGCCGGTTTTCTTGCTTGCTTGTGTTCTTGTTTGTTTGTTGAAGTCATCATGGCTGAAAACACCAAACTTTGCGACTTCTCGAGTACCAATAATAATGATTTTATTAGTACTCCGATTGCTCCCGCCACTAGTGCGGAATCGTATGAAATCAACGCAGATTTGCTGAATCTTGTTATGAAAGAGCAATTCTCTGGCCTTCCTAGTGAAGATGCCGCATCCCATCTCAATACCTTCATTGAGCTTTGCGATATGCAAAATAAAAGAGATGTGGATAATGACGTGATTAAGTTGAAGCTTTATTCCTTTCTCGTTGCGAGATCGCGCAAAAACTTGGTTTTCTTCTTTGCCTAAAAATAGTATCGATTCTTGGGATAAGTGCAAAGACGCTTACATATCCAAGTATTTTCCGCTGGCTAAGATTATCTCCTTACGTAAAGATATCATGAATTTCAAGCAACTTGATCATGAACACGTTGCACAATCTTGGGAGAGGATGAAGTTAATGATTAGAAATTGTCCTGCTCATGGCTTGAGTTTGTGGATGATTATACAAATATTTTACGCTGATTTGAATTTTGTTCTCGCAATATCTTGGACTCCGCCTCAAGTGGAACGTTCATGGAAATCACGTTAGGAGACGCTACAAAACTCCTAGACAATATCATGACCAACTACTCTCAGTGGCACACTGAAAGGTCACGTGCTAGCAAAAAGGTACACGCTATAGAAGAAATTAACTCGCTTAGTGCTAAGATGGACGAGTTGATGAATTTGGTTGCTAGTAGAAACGCTCCTTTAGATCCTAATGACATGCCACTATCTTCCTTGATTGAGAGTAGCAACGCTAGTTTGGACGTTAATTTTGTTGGTAGGAACAATTTTGGCAACAACAATGCTTTTAGAGGAAACTATGTTCCTAGGCCTTTTACTAGTAACTCCTCTAACAATTATGGAAATTCCTACAACAACACTTATGGAAATCACAACAAATTACCCTCTGATTTAGAGAGTAATATCAAAGAGTTCATCAACTCTCAAAAGATTTTCAATGCGTCCATAGAGGGAAAACTACTCAAAATTGACGATTTGGCTAAGAGCGTTCATAGGATGTCTTGTGATATTGATGCTTTGAAAGTTAGATGTGCTCCTGCAAAGGTCAACTTGGATGAAACTTTGAAAGCTATGCGTGTCTCCATGAATGATAGCAAAGAAAGAACCGCCCAAATTCGCGCTAGGCATGAACGGTTTAAAAGGGTGCGTTCTAGTGATGCAAATCACGAAGATCTTAAAATGCTTGGTGTGACTCCTCTTGAATCTTTGTTTTCGCGTGTCAAACCTATCGATGAAGGGGCTGGATATGAATCCACTTTGGATGAAAAATGCCCCAATGATTCGGAGCCTACCTATCTTGATGATAAAGGTGTGGAGAGTGGAGTAGAAGAAATCAATTTTTTGGGTAGTAATGAAACTCCCACTTTGTATTTTAAGGAATTCAATTATGATAGTTGCTCCTTGTTTGAATGCATTTCTTTGATGCAATCCATTGCAAACTCTCCACATGCTTATAACCGAAGCAAAGCCTTTACCGCGCATATCGTAGATGCTATGATGAAATGTCTTGAAGAGAAGCTCGAACTAGAAGTCTCTATACCTAGAAAACTTCACGATGAGTGGGAACCTACTATCAAAATCAAGATAAAAAACTATGAGTGCAATGCTTTGTGTGAATTGGGTGCTAGTTTTCCGCGATTCCAAAGTCTTTATGTGATATTCTTGGTTTTCATGAGATTGAAGAGTGTTCTCTTAATTTGCATCTTGCGGATTCTACTGTCAAGAAACCCATGGGAAGGATCGATGATGTTCTTATTGTTGCAAATAAGAACTATGTACCCATGGATTTCATTTTACTTGACATAGATTGCAATCCTTCATGTCCCATTATTCTTGGTAGACCTTTCCTAAGGACTATTGGTGCTATCATCGATATGAAGGAAGGGAATATTAGATTTCAATTTCCTCTAAAGAAGGGCATGGAGCACTTTCCTAGAAAGAAAATAAGATTGCCTTATGAATCCATGATGAGGGATACTTATGGTTTGAGCACCAAAGATGACAATAAGTGATTCTATCACCTTTTGCCTAGCTAAGGGCGTTAAGCAATAACGCTTGTTGGGAGGCAACCCAACGAATCTATCCTTTTTCTTTCTGTTTTGTGTTTTCCACACTTTCATAACTCTGTTATGATTGTGTTTTTTGTGTTTCTTTTTGCGTTTGTGCCAAGCAAAACTGTTATGATTAGTCTTGGGGATGATCGTTTGGTCATGCTAGAAAAGACAGAAACTTTCTGCTCAAGAAAAGAATTTCCATTTTTTTTCTGTAAGAGATTTTGAGTTGATTATTTTTTGCTGCTGATTTCTACGCAAATTCTTCAGACTGTAGTAATTTTTCAGAATTGTTGAAGTACCAGAAGTATACGAAGTATACAGATTTCTACAGATTGGTGTGCTGTTAACAGATTCTGTTTTTGTTGAGTTGAATGCTTATTTTGATCAAAGTATGGATAGTATCGGGGGGTATTAGCCATGGAAGATTGAAAATACAGTAATCCAACATCAACATAAGTAGAATTTAAGTTTGCTACAGTACCTAAGGAAGTGGTGGTTTGCTTTCTTATACTAATGTTATCACGAGTTTCTGTTTAAGTTTCGTGTTGTGAAGTTTTCAAGTTTTGGGTGAAGTTCTTATGGACAAAAAGATAAAGAGTGGCAAGAGATCAAGCTTGGGGATGCCCAAGGCACCCCAAGTTGATTCAAGGATGCCGTAAAAGCCTAATCTTGGGGATGCCCCGGGAAGGCATCCCCTCTTTCGTCTTCAATCCGTCGGTAACGTTACTTGGGGCTATATTTTTATTCACCACATGTTATGTGTTTTGCTTGGAGCGTCTTGTATCGTAGGAGTCTTTTATTTTTGTTGTGTCACAATCATCCTTTCTGCACACCTAGAGAGAGAGAGACATGCACTCACCGTGATTTTGTCGAGCTTCACTTATATCCTTTGGTAGACAATTCAGCTCACATGTGCTTCACTTATATCTTTCGAGCTAGTTGATTTTTGCTCTATGTGCTTCACTTATATCTTTTAGAGCATGGCGGTGCGTGGCTTGGTAGTTGACCAATGCTATGAAAGTAGTCTCAAAAGGGGTAGTTATCCAAAGGGATACGAAAACTTCCACCTTCATGTGCATTGAATAGTTAGAGAAGTTTGATTCATCTCAACTAGTTTTGAGTTGTGGTTATGGTAATATTGAAGTTATATTAGTAAGGTGTTGTGGATCTAGAAATACTTGTGTTGAAGTTAGTGATTCCCGTAGCATGCACGTATGGTGAACCGCTATGTGATGAAGTCTGAGCATGATTAGTCTATTGATTGTCATCCTTTGTGTGGCGGTCGGGATCGCGCGATGGTTTATACCTACCAACCCTTCCCCTAGGAGTATGCGTTGAATGCTTTGTTTCGATTACTAATAAAACTTTTGCAACAAGTATATGAGTTCTTCATGACTAATGTTGAGTCCATGGTTTAGATGCACTTTCGCCTTCCACCATCACTATCTTCTTTAGTGTCGTGCAACTTTCGCCGGTGCACAAAACCCACCATTAGCCTCCCTCAAAACAGCCACCATACCTACCTACTATGGCTTTTCCAAAGTCATTCCAAGATATATTGCCATGCAACTACCACCATGACATGTGCCAACACGTCTACATTGCCATTGCATGATCGTAAGATAGCTAGCATGATGTTTCCATTAATGTCTATGCCATGCTAGATCATTGTCACGGTACACTACCGAAGGCATTCCATATAGAGTCATCATTGTTCTAAGCTTTGAGTTGTAAGTGTGATGATCATCATTGATGGAGCATTGTCCCATGTGAGAAAATAAAAGAGGCCAAAGATGCCCACCAAAAAAAGAGGCCAAAGAGCCCATTCAAAAAAAAATGAGAGAAAAAGAGAGAAGGGACAATGCTACCACCTTTCCACACTTGTGCATATTAAGCACCTGATCTTCATGATTGAGAGTCTCTCATTTTGTCACCACCATATAGCTAGTGGGAAATTCTCATTATATAACTTGGCTTGTATATTCCAATGATAGGCTTCCTCAAAATTGCCTTAGGTCTTCGTGAGCAAGCAAGTTGGATGCACACCCACTAGTTTTCTTTTGTTGGAATTATGCCCTAGAGGCAATAATAAATGTATAGTTATTATTATAATTCCTGTATCAAGATAATAGTTTATTATCCATGCTATAATTGTATTGAATGAAGACTCATTTACATGTGTGGATACATAGACAAAACACCGTCCCTAGCATGCCTCTAGTTGGCTAGCGAGTTGATCAATGATAGTCAGTGTCTTCTGATTATGAACAAGGTGTTGTTGCTTGATAACTGGATCACGTCATTGGGAGAATCACATGATGGACTAGACCCAAACTAATAGACGTAGCATGTTGATCGTGTCATTTTGTTGCTACTGTTTTCTGCGTGTCAAGTATTTATTCCTATGACCATGAGATCATATAACTCACTGACACCGGAGGAATGCTTTGTGTGTATCAAACGTCGCAACGTAACTGGGTGACTATAAAGATGCTCTACAGGTATCTCCGAAGGTGTTAGTTGAGTTAGTATGGATCAAGACTGGGATTTGTCACTCCGTATGACGGAGAGGTATCTCGGGGCCCACTCGGTAATACAACATCACACACAAGCCTTGCAAGCAATGTAACTTAGTGTAAGTTGCGGGATCTTGTATTACGGAACGAGTAAAGAGACTTGTCGGTAAACGAGATTGAAATAGGTATGCGAATACTGACGATCGAATCTCGGGCAAGTAACATACCGAAGGACAAAGGGAATGACATACGGGATTATACGAATCCATGGCACTGAGGTTCAAACGATAAGATCTTCGTAGAATATGTAGGATCCAATATGGGCATCCAGGTCCCGCTATTGGATATTGACCGAGGAGTCTCTCGGGTCATGTCTACATAGTTCTCGAACCCGCAGGGTCTGCACACTTAAGGTTCGACGTTGTTTTATGCGTATTTGAGTTATATGGTTGGTTACCGAATGTTGTTCGGAGTCCCGGATGAGATCACGGACGTCACGAGGGTTTCCGGAATGGTCCGGAAACGAAGATTGATATATAGGATGACCTCATTTGATTACCGGAAGGTTTTCGGAGTTACCGGGAATGTACCGGGAATGACGAATGGGTTCCGGGAGTTCACCGGGGGGGCAACCCACCCCGGGGAAGCCCATAGGCTTTGGGGAGACACACCAGCCCTTAGTGGGCTAGTGGGACAGCCCCAAGGAGGCCTATGCGCCAAGAATAAAGAATCAAAGGAAAAGAAAAAAAAAGAGGGAGGAAGTGGGAAGGGAGGGGGACTCCTCCCACCAAACCAAGTCCAACTCGGTTTGGGGGGGGGGGGAGTCCTCCCCCCCTTGGCTCGGCCGACCCCTTGAGGGTCCCTTGGACCCCAAGGCAAGGTCCCCCTCCCTCCTCCTATATATATGGAGCAATCAGGGCTGATTTGAGACGATTTTCTCACGGCTGCCCGATCACATACCTCCATAGTTTTTCCTCTAGATCGCGTTTCTGCGGAGCTCGGGCGGAGCCCTGCTGAGACAAGATCATCACCAACCTCCGGAGCGCCGTCACGCTGCCGGAGAACTCTTCTACCTCTCCGTCTCTCTTGCTGGATCAAGAAGGCCGAGATCATCGTCGAGCTGTACGTGTGCTGAACGCGGAGGTGCCGTCCGTTCGGTACTAGATCATGGGACTGATCGCGGGATTGTTCGCGGGGCGGATCGAGGGACGTGAGGACGTTCCACTACATCAACCGCGTTCTCTAACGCTTCTGCTGTACGATCTACAAGGGTACGTAGATCACTCATCTCCTCTCGTAGATGGACATCACCATGATAGGTCTTCGTGCGCGTAGGAAATTTTTTGTTTCCCATGCGACGTTCCCCAACAGTGGCATCATGAGCTAGGTTCATGCGTAGATGTCTTCTCGAGTAGAACACAAAAGTTTTTGTGGGCGGTGATGTGCGTTTTGCTGCCCTCCTTAGTCTTTTCTTGATTCCGCGGTATTGTTGGATTGAAGCGGCTTGGACCGACATTACTCGTACGCTTACGAGAGACTGGTTTCATAGTTACGAGTAACCCCCTTTGCTCAAAGATGACTGGAAAGTGACGGTTTCTCCAACTTTAGTTGAATCGGATTTGACCGAGGAGGTCCTCGGATGAGGTTAAATAGCAACTCATATATCTCCGTTGTGGTGTTTGCGTAAGTAAGATGCGATCCTACTAGATACCCTTGGTCACCACGTAAAACATGCAACAACAAAATTAGAGGACGTCTAACTTGTTTTTGCAGGGTATGATTGTGATGTGATATGGCCAATGATGTGATGTGATATATTGGATGTATGAGATGATCATGTTGTAATAGAAATATCGACTTGCACGTCGATGGTACGGCAACCGGCAGGAGCCATAGGGTTGTCTTTATACTAACGTTTGTGCTTGCAGATGCGTTTACTATTTTGCTAGGATGTAGCTTTAGTAGTAATAGCATAAGTAGCACGACAACCCCGATGGCAACACGTTGATGGATGATCATGGTGTGGAGCCGGTGACAAGAAGATCGTGCCGATGCTTTGGTGATGGAGATCAAGAAGCACGTGATGATGGCCATATCATGTCACTTATGAATTGCATGTGATGTTAATCCTTTTATGCACCTTATTTTGCTTAGAACGACGGTAGCATTATGAGGTGATCTCTCACTAAAATTTCAAGACGAAATTGTGTTCTCCCCGACTGTGCACCGTAGCTACAGTTCGTCGTTTCGAGACACCACGTGATGATCGGGTGTGATAGACTCAACGTTCACATACAACGGGTGCAAAACAGTTGCGCACGCGGAACACTCGGGTTAAGCTTGACGAGCCTAGCATGTGCAGACATGGCCTCGGAACACATGAGACCGAAAGGTCGATCATGAATCATATAGTTGATATGATTAACATAGGGATGCTTACCACTGAAACTATACTCAACTCACGTGATGATCGGACTTGGGATAGTGTAAGTGGATCATGAACCACTCAAATGACTAGAGAGATGTACTTTTTGAGTGGGAGTTTAGCATATAATTTGATTAAGTTGAACTCTAATTATCTTGAACATAGTCTAAGTCCACTTTGAATATATTTGTGTTGTAGATCATGGCTCACGCAAGTGTCATCCTGAATTTTAATACATTCCTAGAGAAAGCTAAGTTGAAAGATGATGGAAGCAACTTTGTAGACTGGGCTCGTAATCTTAAGCTAATCTTACAAGCTGGGAAGAAGGATTATGTCCTTAATGCTGCGCTAGGAGATGAACCACCCGCTACGGCTGATCAGGATGTTAAGAACGCTTGGTTAGCGCGTAAGGAGGACTACTCAATAGTTCAATGTGCAGTCTTGTATGGCTTAGAACCGGGACTTCAACGTCGCTTTGAGCGTCATGGAGCATTTGAGATGTTCCAGGAGTTGAAGTTTATCTTTCAGAAGAACGCCCGGATCGAGAGGTATGAGACCTCCGATAAATTCTATGCTTGCAAGATGGAGGAAAACTCGTCTGTCAGTGAACATGTGCTCAAAATGTCTGGGTACTCAAACCGTCTAGCTGAACTGGGGATTGAACTCCCGCAAGAGGCTATCACTGACAGAATCCTTCAATCACTGCCACCAAGCTATAAAGGCTTTGTGTTGAACTACAACATGCAAGGGATGAACAAGTCTCCCGGCGAGTTGTTTGCGATGCTGAAAGTCGCAGAGTCTGAACTCCGTAAAGAGCATCAAGTGTTGATGGTGAGCAAGACCACTAGTTTCAAGAGAAACGGCAAAGGCAAGAAGGGCAATTCGAAGAAGAGCGGCAAGCCTGTTGCCAATCCGCCGAAGAAACCCAAGGCTGGACCTAAGCCTGAAATAGAGTGCTTCTATTGCAAGGGTATGGGTCACTGGAAGCGCAATTGCCCCTAGTATCTGGCAGATAAGAAGGCGGGCATAGAAAAATCAGGTATATTTGATATACATGTTATTGATGTGTACTTAACTAGCTCTCGTAGTAGTGCCTGGGTATTCGATACCGGTTCTGTTGCCCACATTTGCAACTCGAAACAGGAACTGCGAAATAGGCGAAGGCTGGCGAAAGACGAAGTGACGATGCGCGTAGGAAATGGTTCCAAGGTTGATGCAATCGCCGTCGGCACAGTGTCACTTCAGCTACCATCGGGATTAGTGATGAACTTAAATCATTGTTACTTAGTGCCTGCGTTGAGCATGAACATTATATCTGGATCTTTTTTATTGCGAGACGGTTACTCTTTTAAGTCTGAGAATAATGGTTGTTCTATTTCTATGAGTAACATATTTTATGGTCATGCACCGAATGTGAGAGGATTGTTCATATTGAATCTTGATAGCGATACGCATATACATAACATTGAGACCAAAAGAGTTAGAGTAAACAATGATAGCGCCATATTTTTGTGGCACTGCCGCTTGGGTCATATTGGTGTAAAGCGCATGAAGAAACTCCATGCTGATGGACTTTTGGAGTCACTTGACTTTGATTCACTTGACACGTGCGAACCATGCCTCATGGGCAATATGACTAAGGCTCCGTTCTCCGGAACAATGGAGCGTGCAAGTGACTTGTTGGAAATC
The DNA here is from genome assembly GCF_904849725.1 of Hordeum vulgare subsp. vulgare. Taxonomy (NCBI): domain Eukaryota; kingdom Viridiplantae; phylum Streptophyta; class Magnoliopsida; order Poales; family Poaceae; genus Hordeum; species Hordeum vulgare. The sequence continues at coordinate 463,577,389 of NC_058518.1, read as the reverse complement.
ATACATACCGATGTGTGTGGTCCAATGAGCGTAGAGGCACGCGGCGGATATCGTTATTTCCTCACCTTCACTGACGATTTAAGTAGATATGGTTATGTCTACTTGATGAAGCACAAGTCTGAAACATTTGAAAAGTTCAAGCAATTTCAGAGTGAAGTGGAAAATCATCGTAACAAGAAGATCAAGTTCCTACGGTCTGATCGTGGGGGTGAATATCTGAGTTTCGAGTTTGGTGCTCACTTAAGACAATGCGGAATTGTTTCGCAGTTAACCCCGCCTGGAACACCTCAGCGTAATGGTGTGTCCGAACGTCGTAATCGTATTTTGTTAGAGATGGTGCGATCTATGATGTCTCTTACTGATTTGCCGTTATCATTTTGGAGTTATGCATTAGAAACAGCTGCATTCACTTTAAATAGGGCACCATCAAAATCCGTTGAGATGACACCATACGAACTGTGGTATGGCAAAAGGCCAAAGTTATCGTTTCTTAAAGTTTGGGGATGTGATGCTTATGTCAAAAAGCTTCAGCCTGAAAAGCTGGAACCCAAAGCGGGAAAATGCGTCTTCATAGGTTACCCAAAAGAGACAGTTGGGTACACCTTCTATCTCAAATCCGAGGGCAAAGTGTTTGTTGCTAAGAACAGAACTTTTCTCGAGAAGGAGTTTCTCTCGAGAGAATTGAGTGGGAGGAAGATAGAACTTGACGAGGTTGTCGAACCTCTCATCCCTCTGGATGGTGGCGCAGGGCAAGGGGAAACCTCTGTCATTGCGACGCCGGTTGAGGAGGAAGTTAATGATGATGATCATGAAACTCCAGTTCAAGTTTCTGTTGAACCACGCAGGTCGACGAGATCACGCGCTGCTCCAGAGTGGTACGGTAATCCCGTCTTATCAATCATGTTGTTAGACAACAATGAACCTGCAAATTATGAAGAAGCGATGGTGGGCCCAGATTCCAACAAATGGCTAGAGGCCATGAAATCCGAGATAGGATCCATGTATGAGAACAAAGTGTGGACTTTGGAGATACTACCTGAGGGCCGCAAGGCTATTCAGAACAAATGGATCTTTAAGAAGAAGACGGACGCTGACGGTAATGTGACCGTTTATAAAGCTCGACTTGTGGCAAAGGGTTTTTCACAAGTTCCAGGAGTTGACTACGATGAGACCTTCTCACCCGTAGCGATGCTTAAGTCCGTCAGAATCATGTTAGCAATAGCTGCATTTTTCGATTATGAAATCTGGCAGATGGGTGTCAAAACGGCGTTCCTTAACGGTTTCCTTAAGGAAGAGTTGTATATGATGCAACCCGAAGGTTTTGTCGATCCTAAAAATGCTGACAAGGTGTGCAAGCTCCAGCGATCCATTTATGGACTGGTGCAAGCATCTCGGAGTTGGAACAAACGCTTTGATGAGGTGATCAAAGCATTTGGGTTTATACAGGTGGTTGGAGAATCTTGTATTTACAAGAAAGTGAGTGGGAGCTCTGTGGCGTTTCTAATATTATATGTGGATGACATATTACTGATTGGAAACAACGTAGAGCTTTTGGAGAGCATAAAAGGTTACTTGAATAAAAGTTTCTCTATGAAGGACCTAGGAGAAGCTGCTTACATTCTAGGCATTAAGATCTATAGGGATAGATCAAAACGCCTGATAGGACTTTCACAAAGCACATACCTTGATAAAGTTTTGAAGAGGTTCAAAATGGAACAGTCCAAGAAAGGGTTCTTGCCAGTGTTACAAGGTACGAGATTGAGTAAGACTCAGTGCCCAGCAACTGATGAAGATAGAGAGCATATGCGCTCCGTCCCCTATGCTTCAGCCATAGGTTCTATCATGTATGCGATGCTGTGCACTAGACCGGATGTTAGCCTGGCCATAAGTATGGCAGGTAGGTTCCAGAGTAATCCAGAAGTGGATCACTGGACAGCGGTCAAGAATATCCTGAAGTACCTGAAAAGGACTAAGGAGATGTTTCTCGTGTATGGAGGTGACGAAGAGCTCGCCGTAAAAGGTTACGTCGATGCAAGCTTTGACACAGATCCGGACGACTCTAAGTCGCAAACCGGATACGTATTTATTCTTAATGGGGGTGCAGTAAGCTGGTGCAGTTCCAAGCAAAGCGTCGTAGCAGATTCTACATGTGAAGCAGATTACATGGCTGCCTCGGAGGCGGCTAAGGAGGGTGTCTGGATGAAGCAGTTCATGACGGATCTTGGAGTGGTGCCAAGTGCACTGGATCCAATAACCTAATTCTGTGACAACACTGGTGCCATTGTCTTAGCAAAGGAACCAAGGTTTCACAAGAAGACCAGACACATCAAACGACGCTTCAACCTCATCCGCGACTACGTCGAGGAGGAGGACGTAAATATATGCAAAGTGCACACGGATCTGAATGTAGCAGACCCGCTGACTAAACCTCTTCCACGGCCAAAACATGATCGACACCAGAACTGTATGGGTGTTAGATTTATTACAATGTAATTCACATGGTGATGTGAGGACTAGATTATTGACTCTAGTGCAAGTGGGAGACTGTTGGAATTATGCCCTAGAGGCAATAATAAATGTATAGTTATTATTATAATTCCTGTATCAAGATAATAGTTTATTATCCATGCTATAATTGTATTGAATGAAGACTCATTTACATGTGTGGATACATAGACAAAACACCGTCCCTAGCATGCCTCTAGTTGGCTAGCCAGTTGATCGATGATAGTCAGTGTCTTCTGATTATGAACAAGGTGTTGTTGCTTGATAACTGGATCACGTCATTGGGAGAATCACGTGATGGACTAGACCCAAACTAATAGACGTAGCATGTTGATCGTGTCATTTTGTTGCTACTGTTTTCTGCGTGTCAAGTATTTATTCCTATGACCATGAGATCATATAACTCACTGACACCGGAGGAATGCTTTGTGTGTATCAAACGTCGCAACGTAACTGGGTGACTATAAAGATGCTCTACAGGTATCTCCGAAGGTGTTAGTTGAGTTAGTATGGATCAAGACTAGGATTTGTCACTCCGTATGACGGAGAGGTATCTCGGGGCCCACTCGGTAATACAACATCACACACAAGCCTTGCAAGCAATGTAACTTAGTGTAAGTTGCGGGATCTTGTATTACGGAACGAGTAAAGAGACTTGTCGGTAAACGAGATTGAAATAGGTATGCGGATACTGACGATCGAATCTCGGGCAAGTAACATACCGAAGGACAAAGGGAATGACATACGGGATTATACGAATCCTTGGCACTGAGGTTCAAATGATAAGATCTTCGTAGAATATGTAGGATCCAATATGGGCATCCAGGTCCCGCTATTGGATATTGACCGAGGAGTCTCTCGGGTCATGTCTACATAGTTCTCGAACCCGCAGGGTCTGCACACTTAAGGTTCGACGTTGTTTTATGCGTATTTGAGTTATATGGTTGGTTACCGAATGTTGTTCGGAGTCCCGGATGAGATCACGGACGTCGCGAGGGTTTCCGGAATGGTCCGGAAATGAAGATTGATATATAGGATGACCTCATTTGATTACCGGAAGGTTTTCGGAGTTACCGGGAATGTACCGGGAATGACGAATGGGTTCCGGGAGTTCACCGGGGGGGGGGGGGCAACCCACCCCGGGGAAGCCCATAGGCTTTGGGGAGACACACCAGCCCTTAGTGGGCTGGTGGGACAGCCCCAAGGGGGCCTATGCGCCAAGAATAAAGAATCAAAGGAAAAGAAAAAAAAAGAGGGAGGAAGTGGGAAGGGAGGGGGACTCCTCCCACCAAACCAAGTCCAACTCGGTTTGGGGGGGGAGTCCTCCCCCCCTTGGCTCGGCCGACCCCTTGAGGGTCCCTTTGACCCCAAGGCAAGGTCCCCCTCCCTCCTCCTATATATATGGAGCAATTAGGGCTGATTTGAGACGACTTTCTCACGGCTGCCCGACCACATACCTCCATGGTTTTTCCTCTAGATCGCGTTTCTGCGGAGCTCGGGCGGAGCCCTGCTGAGACAAGATCATCACCAACCTCCGGAGCGCCGTCACGCTGCCGGAGAACTCTTCTACCTCTCCGTCTCTCTTGCTGGATCAAGAAGGCCGAGATCATCGTCGAGCTGTACGTGTGCTGAACGCGGAGGTGTCGTCCGTTCGGTACTAGATCGTGGGACTGATCGCGGGATTGTTCGCGGGGCGGATCGAGGGACGTGAGGACGTTCCACTACATCAACCGCGTTCTCTAACGCTTCTGCTGTACGATCTACAAGGGTACGTAGATCACTCATCCCCTCTCGTAGATGGACATCACCATGATAGGTCTTCGTGCGCGTAGGAAATTTTTTGTTTCCCTTGCGACGTTCCCCAACATCTTTAAGAGCTTTCACATACTCTTAGCTCTAGTGCATAATTTGGATGGCAATCCCTACTCATTGACATTGATATCTATTGATGAGCATCTCCACAGCTCATTGATATGCCTAGTTAATGTGACCATCTTCTCCTTGTTTGTCTTGCAACCTCCACCACACTCCACACCACGTATAGTGCTAAAACCATGGCTCACGCTCATGTATTGCGTGAGAGTTGAAAAAGTTTGAGAAATTAAAGGTGTGAAAACAATTCCTTGGCCAATACCGGGGTTGTGCAAGATTTAAATTCGTTGTGCAATGACGATAGAGCATAGCCAGACTATATGATTTTGTAGGGATAGCTTTCTTTTGGCCTTGTTATTTTGAAAGTTCATAATTACCTTGCTAGTTTGCTTCAATTATTATTTTTCCACGTCAATAGCAAACTATTGTTTTGAATCTAATGGATCTGAACATTCACGCCACATAAGAGGAGTTACAAAGGACATCTATGTTAGACAGCATGAAAGCATCAAAAATTCATTCTTTATCACTTCCCTACTCGAGGACGAGCACGAGTTAAGCTTGGGGATGCTTGATACGTCTCAAATGTATCTATAATTTTTGATGGTTTCACGCTGTTATCTTGTCACCTTTGGATGTTTTGTTTACCTTTTATATCTTTTTTTGGGACTAACTTATTAATTGAGTGCCAAGCGCCAGTTCCTGTTTTTTCTGTGTTTTTGACTCTTTTCAGATCTGATTTTGGAACAGAGTCCAAACGGAATAAAATCCCCGAAATAAATTTTTCCAGAACGGAAGAAGATCGGGAGGCTTGAGGGCCAAGCAAGTGGGCCCATAGGGGGCCCACAAGCCCTGTTGTCGCGGCCAGGGGGGGATGCCGCGGCAACCAAGCTTGTGGCTCCCCTGGCGCTCCCCTGCCCTAGGTCTTTGGACCATAAATTCCCTAAAAATCCAGAAAAAATCAAGGCATCCACGAAAACACTTTCCCGCCGCCGCAAGCTTCCATTTCCGCGAGATCTCATCTGGAGACCCTTCCCGGTGCCCTACCGGAGGGGACTTTGGAGTTGGAGGGCTTCTTCATCAACATCATCGCCCCTCCAATGACTCATGAGTAGTTCACTTCAGACCTACGGGTCCGTAGTTAGTAGCTAGATGGCTTCTTCTCTCTCTTGGATCTTCAATGCAAAGTTCTCCATGATCTTCATGGAGATCTATCCGATGTAATCTTCTTTGGCGGTTTGTTTGTCGAGATCCGATGAATTGTGGATTTGTGATCAGATTATCTATGATATATATTTGAGTCTTTGCTGATTTCTTATATGCATGATTTGATATCCTTTTAAGTCTCTTCAAGTCTTGGGTTTTGTTTGGCCAACTAGATCTATGATTCTTGCAATGGGAGAAGTGCTTGGTTTTGGGTTCATACCGTGCGGTGACCTTTCCAAGTGACAGAAGGGGCAGCAAGGTAAGCATCGTGTTGTTGCCATCAAGGGTAACAAGATGTGCTTTTATCGTAGATATGAGATTGTCCATCTACATCATGTCATCTTGCTTAAGGCGTTACTCTGTTCTCATGAACTTAATACACTAGATGCATGCTGGATAGCGGTCGATGTGTGTAGTAATAGTAGTAGATGCAGAAAGTATCGGTCTACTTGTTTTGGACGTGATACCTATAGATATAATCATTGCCATAGATAACGTCACGACTTTGCACGGTTCTATCAATTGCTCGACAGTAATTCATTCACCCACCGTCACCTATCGTTTCCACTTTCGCTTTTACTTTGCTTTGTTTCTTTGTTGCTTTCAGTTCTCACTTGGCAAACAATCTATAAGGGATTGACAACCCCTTCATAGCGTTGGGTGCAAGCTCTTTGTGTTTGTGCATGTACTTGTGATAATCCTTCACTCGATCGATACCTTGGTTCTCAAAACTAAGGGAAATACTTACCGCCGATGTCCTACATCACCCTTTCCGCTTCGAGGGAACACCAACACAAGGCTCCAAGGCCACGGGGGAATCCTTTGTATATTTGCCAAGGAAGTCCCTAAAGGCGTAGCCGTAGCAAAAGGATTCCTGGTGCCGTTGCCGAGGAGTATCAAGACAAGAATAATCTCCCGCCAGCACGCTTGTTTCTGGCGCCGTTGGAAGGTATTTTGTTGCAGTAGCAGTGCTCCAACTAGTCCATCACAAACTGCCACGAGCCGCAAAGTAATCCTCTATCACGAAACTTGTGATCTCGTCGGATTCCTTAGAGGAAGACCTCAACTTTGAGGAGACCCAAAGTTACACCGGAATCCCTATACGCAAGATATATCGCTAAGGTAAGACAAATCTAGCAGGACCTCCCGACGTGTCGACGACCCCGATAAGAACCGCGTATCTCAGTCTTAGGACACGCCGGATAAGCGAAGCGTACGGTGGCCTCATAGAGATCACCCGAGTTGCCCCGGATTGGCCCCGCACGGTGCTCTAGTTTGGACCAACACTCATGAGGAGCACTGGCCCGGGTTGTTGATTATTCCTCGGGGTAGCTATTCCCTATGCAAATTATTATTATGTGATTAGCAAATTAAAACCAATGTTGGGTCCTGCCGGACAAGCCTTAACACTACACGATTTATCAAGGGGGTCCCCATAACAACCCCGAATGTGTTAGGAGCGATCAGTTATGGAATCAAACACCGGTAACCGAAACTAAGGCGGCAACAACGGAACAAATCACCCGTCAAAAGGCTAGGCCTTCCGTCCTTTACCAAGTATATAGTTGCATTAATTAAATAGAAGTTTAAACATAATGATACCAAAATACTCAGGTTATCACATGAGACAGCTGGCACCTGCAACTAGCAAAGCTACTCATTAGAGGTTGAGCAAGCCTACTTAGCCAAACAACATTTGCTAGGATAGGGAAGTGTTTGAGGTTCATGGCAAAGACATGTGGCATTTATATATCAAGTGGTAGGCAGCGAGCATGTAACAAAGGGAACGTTATTCTAAGCATAACAAAGCTAGATACGGTGTCAAGGTCACGGTCATCTTGCTTGTGATGTCTTCAGCTTGGAACTGCTCTTGATCTTCCTGCACGTACTCTCCAGAATCCACGTACTCGCTCTCCATTCCCGATCCTACCCAAGATAAGATAACAGCCAATGAACACCAGCAAAACATAATGCAACAATCAATATGATGCATGTGTGAAGAAGGAAGCATGCATCACTATTCTAGTCACTTTCATATGCATTAGTTGAGTTAATTGTATTCTGAAGAGAACCTCATTTTAAGTTATCTTGACATGCATGAAGATGGCATGAACATGTGCATCACGAGAAAACGATGCAAAAACATATAAAGAACGTAGAGAACGGAGGCACAGATCAACCGAAAACTACAAAACAAGTTATGGAGACCTACGGTTCAAATCAGCCACAAACACACTCCAATGGCCACTCCCTGGTGTTACCAGGTTGCCACATGATCAAGCAACAAAATATAAGTGGGGTGGTGCATGGGAACACACCACACCATCAACAATGCCCACACAAGCTTCAAATCAACACAAACATGCAATCTGTTTTCAATAGCAACATAGCAGTTTGTCTACAATATTTAAAGTAGCTACAACCATCTAAAAGAGTCAAACAAGATATGAGGCAGAAGCCATCCAAAATCTCTAGAACCCTGAACAAGAAGCTAATGCAAAGGAATCACCCATGAGCAGATCTATAGACAATAACTTGGACAAAATATCACAGATTCTAGGACTTAGTGAAAATCACAGATTTTCACCAGCTGCTTATGCTCTGAAGCATTTTGGCAGCCTCCAAAATGATATCTACAGGAAGTGTATAAGCATGAAATTTAAGAGGGAGCTAAACAAATATGAAAGCTCACAAACTTTAGTTTGTTGCATGGGCTGATTCCCAACACAGGAGCTAATGCATCGAAGACAACAGGGGAAGAAAATAACATCAGATTCCCAGACTTAGTGAAAATCTCAAGGTTTCACAAATCTGACATTTTCAGCCAAGTGTCAACTTTGACAGGGCACAATAGGTGCATATGATTTCCTAATAACAAAACAAAAGCCCCATGCTGTAGAGGGGTTCACCCACTACCACTACATCAAGGAATCAACCTCAAAGGGCCATAGCACCACCTAATGTAAAGCTCTAAACATGGCATCATATCAGAAAATAACAGTTTTATGAAGTTGCTCTAAAGTGAAATCTGATTGCACCAATGGATTCCTGGGATGTTTCTACTCCAAAATCATATATAATAAATGGGTACTTGCATGTAACTACAAGGCACAAAGCTAGCTCAAAAATATCACCTAAAATCTTATAACTACAAATGACTAACATCACATGTAAAACTAGCACATATTGCAACATCTACACCTACACATGCACGCACACAAGCACTATTCACAACAACACCACTTTCATAGGCAAGCATGAGGGGTTAGGCCCTCATGCACAAGTGCATATGCACCCATGCACACACACTCACATACATGAGCACACACACACACATACATGTGCTCTCTCTCTCTCTCACACTCACGTGCATACACTCACACATACACTACATGAGTAGATGCAACATGAGGGGCTAGGCCCTCTTGCGCATGTGTATGTGCACCCTCATGCACACACACACACTCACATGTGTACACACGTACACTCATGTGCACATACACACACTCATGTGCTCAAAGGAATAAAACCACACTAACACAACACCCTGGTTTTAAAAAGAAAAAATAAAACTAAGCAGCAAAAGGAAAAGAAAGAAAAAAATGAAATCGACAAAAAATAAAAAGGGGTGGGAGTGGGAGTCGATCCCACAACCCCTTCCTGTGCCAGCACAACACAACCACTCGGCTACTGCATCGGCACTTGACAGAGAGGGGGAAACTAACAGGCTAAGCTTCTCTGCGCTGCTCTGCTACTAGCAAAAAACAGGAAAAGAAAAAGGGGCGTGCGGGCAGACCGAACCCGCGACACCCTGTAGCGTGCCAAGGCTCGATTGCCACTGCGCTATCGCATCGGAACTCGACAGAGAGGGGGAGCATGCTCTTTTGAGCAGCCCCTCTGCAACTAGCACAACTACGCGGCGGCCGGAATGGGGGAAACATTCCGGCGACCATCCAGCGAACTAATCGGGCCGGCAGGCTACGGCGCGGAACACGGGGTCTATGGGGACTCCATTCCTGAGCCAAACACAGCAGGAGGAGACCCATGGCGATGGCGCGACGGCGCACCTAACTACGGCGGCGGCGGCGACAACAGAGGACTATGTCGATGGTTACGCGCAACCGGAGACTCTACGGCGAGTGGAAGAGGAAGGAGAAGGAGGGAGCAGCTCACCTTACACGACAAGGAGGAGAGGAAGACCCGATGAGGAGGAAGAAGAGACGAGGCGGCCCAACGCACTGCTCCTTCCGCCCGAGATGACGACGGCGAGGAGGGGCCGACAGAGGAGGGGATCAACCCTCCTAGCGCTGATAATGGGTTGGAGAAGACTCATGCATCGCCGCGGACGCCTCGGATGCCGCGGGGGAGGCTGCCGACGACGAGGAGTACGACGGGATCGACGGCGGCGCTCTCTGAAACCTTTCTCTCTCTGAACTTTTCTCTCTGGGAACTTACCTGTAGAGGAGAGGAAGGAGGGAGAAGGAGGTGGCGGCGACAGAGAGGAACCCTAGGGCACGCACGCCAAGGCTAGCTCTAAATAGAGGGAGATGGGATGGCCTCGACGTCCGTGAGAAGACGGACGTGTGCTCTCTCTCTCTGAACCTGATGGAAAGCAGGGAGGAGGGGGGAACGGCGTCAGAGAAGAGGAGCAGGCTGCTGCGCGAGGGGAAGAGGCGAGGCCCAGGTAAGAGGAGGAGTAGGCCGGTCCTCCTGGGCTTCTCTCTGGAGCCGGCTAAAACAAAACAGGAAAAGGGTTTTGCGTTTAAAATAAATATCACAGCAAATCAAAATACCCAGAGCAACACAAGGTTTTGAAAATAAAAATAATAACACCTGGGGCATGAGGTAATTATGCCCTATTTAAATAAAATGCAAACATGATTTTTAGGACAACTAAATTATATTCCAAAACAGGGATTTAAAATGTTGTTTCAAACAAAAACCCTATGAACCTAAAGGCTAATGTAACAATGGGAGTAGCCCCCTCAAACACAATTGAATACTCTAAAAGTATTACATTTTTAAAACAGGTTCAATCAAGGTTTGACACACAAGTTTTAAAATGCAAAGGGGGAGAAGGTTGTTAACATAGATTGAAAAGCAATGTTGTTTGAAAGCATTGTTTGGGTAACCTCCACATCATCACACACCACCAAAAGCAAGCTAGCAAACCAACAAGAATGAAAAAATGCAAAAGAAAAGAATGATGCCATGATGCAAAGATGATGACATGAAATGATCCACATGAAATGATGACTTTATAACATTCAAAATATGGTTCCACAACATGGATAGGATCCAAAATATGGCAAGGATTACATCTGGGGTGTTACAAACTCTCTCACACTACAAGAATATCTTGACCCGAGATCTAGGACTGAAATAACTCTGAAAATTCGGAACGAAGGTGATCCTCGCGCTCCCAAGTGGCCTCTTTGTCGGAATGATGTGACCATTGCACCTTGAGAAACTTGATTGACTTATTGCGGGTCTTGCGCTTAGTCGTCTCAAGAATTGCAACTGGATGCTCACGATAGGATAGGTCGGGTTGAAGGTCGATATCCTGAAGATCAATTGTGTGCTCGGGAGTCTTGAAGCATCTCCGGAGCTGAGAGACATGGAACACGTCATGCACATTTGAAAAGTTTGAAGGGAGCTCTAATTAATATGCAAGGTCGCCTCTCTTGCCAACAATTCTGAAAGGCCCAACAAAATGAGGAGCAAGCTTCCCTTTTATGCCAAAGTACTGAGTGCCCTTCATAGGATACACTTTGAGATAAACGAAGTAATCGAGCTGATAAACCATGTCACGATGCTTGCTATCATAGTAGCTCTTCTGACGGGACTGTGCTGCTTTGAGATTATCCCGAATGACACGACACATTTCTTCTGCTTCAACAATCATGTCATTCCCAAGAATCAGATGCTCACCAGTCTGTGACCAATTAAGCGGGGTACGACACTTCCTGCCATAGAGAATCTCAAATGGAGCTTTGCCTGAACTTGACTGATAGGTGTTGTTGTATGAAAACTCAGCAAAAGGTAGGCAGTCTTCCCACTTCATGCCAAAGGAAATGACACAGGATCTTAGCATATCCTCGAGGACCTGATTGACTCTCTCAACTTGCCCACTAGTCTGAGGATGAAAGGTTGAACTGAATCGAATCTTAGTACCCATCCCAGACTGAAATGAATCCTAGAACTTGGAAGTAAAGATGCTTCCTCGATCCGAAGAAATCAGCAATGGAATACCATGCAATGAGACTACCCTTGACATATACAGCTCCGCAAGCTGAGATGCCGAGATAGACTCCTTGACTGAAAGGAAATGAGCGACTTTGCTCAACTTGTCGATGACGACAAAGATGGCATCGTTACCCTTCTTGGACTTAGGGAACCCGGTGACGAAATCCATCTCAATATGGTCAAACTTCCACTCAGGAATGGGCAATGGATGCAAAAGACCCGATGGACGTTGATGCTCTGCTTTCACCCTTCGACATACATTACATTCATTTATGAACTAAGCAATCTCACGCTTCATGCGAGTCCACCAGAAGGTCTGTTTGAGATCCTGATTCTTGGAACTTCCTGGATGTATCGAGAGAAGAGAGTTATGAGCTTCTTCCATGATAACCTTTCTGAGATCCCCTTTCGGAACGACAAGGCGATCCTCAAAGAACAATGTATCTCTGGCATCAACACTGAAGCACTTATATTTGGGAACTCCCTTTGCCAAGCTAATCTTAACTTTCTTCACCATTGCATCAAGAAGTTGAGCTTGTCGGACCTGGTCTTCCAAGGTAGGAGAAATCTGAAGATTAGCAAGAAATCCGCGAGGTACTAACTGAAGGTTGAGGTTTCTGAAAGATTCACAAAGGTCAGGCTGGAGAGACTTCAGAATGAGACTGTTGCAGTAAGACTTCCTGCTGAAAGCATCTGCCACGACATTAGCTTTGCTTGGAGTGTACTCAACGCTCGGATTAAAATCTTGGAGCATTTCCACCCAACGAGTTTGCCAAAGATTGAGGTTAGGCTGGGTGAAGATGTACTTGAGACTCTTGTGATCGGTGAACACTTCAACCTTTCTTTCCAACAAGAGGTGTCTCCAAGTCATCAGAGCATGTACCACTGCCGCCAACTCAAGATCATGAGTGGGGTAATTCCTCTCACTTGGCTTCAACTGCCTCGAGGTATAAGCTACCACTTTCTTGTCTTGCATCAGAACTGCACCAAGACCTTGAAGAGAGGCATCACAGAACACTTGATAAGGTTTGGAGTCATCAGGCGGAACCAAGACTGGAGTAGAAGTGAGCTTCTCTTTGAGCGTGTTGAAGGCCAACTGACACTCTGGAGACCAGACATACTTCACACCCTTCTGAAGAAGACTTGAGAGAGGCTTAGCAATCTTGGAGAAATTCTCAACGAATCTTCTACAATAGCTTGCAAGCCCGAGAAAGCTTCGAAGCTGCTTCACATTTTGCGGAGGTTCTCACTCAACAATGGCCTGCACCTTCGATGGATCAACTTTGATGCCCTCGACATAGATGATGTGCCCAAGGTAGACAACTTCCTTCAACCAGAACTCACATTTGGAAAACTTAGCATAGAACTTATGCTCTCTTAGCTTATCAATCACAAGCCTGAGATGTTCTTCATGCTCTTCCTCAGTTTCCGAAAAGACCAGAATATCATCAAGATACAACAAGATGAATTCATTCTTGAATGGGGAGAAGATATAATTCATCATCCGACAGAAGGTCGGTGGAGCATTGGCCAGACCGAAAGACATCACCGTGTACTCATACGAGCCAAAGCTTGTTCTGAAAGCAGTCTTTGGAATGTCCTCTTTGCGAATGCGAATCTAATGATAACCCATCCTGAGATCAAGCTTCGAGAAGATATTAGCCCCTTTCAATTGGTCAAACAACTCATTGATGTTAGGAAGTGGATACTTGTTTTTGACCGTCTTCTTATTCAATGGACGGTAATCGACACAGAGTTGTTCCGTACCATCCTTCTTCTTGACGAAAAGAACTCCACAACCCCAAGTAGATGAGCTTGGTCTGATCAGACCCACACGCTCTTGCTCATCAAGTTGTTTCTTCAGCTCCCTCAGCTCTTCTGGACCTAGTTTGTACGGCCGTTTACACACAGGCTCAGTACCCGGTCCAAGCTCAATTAAGAACTCAACTGCTCGATGCGGAGGCATTCCTCGCAGTTCTTCCAAAAAACATCTTCATACTCACAGACCACCGGGACTTGCGAAATTGGAGAGATCTCACCCTTATCATTCAAGGAAAACAGACGGACCGTGTCATCACGCGCTGTGAGGATAATCACGTCCTCTGGAGAATGAGTTAGCTTCACTTCTTTAGCTTCACAATCAATAGACGCCTTGTTCATAGACAACCAATCCATTCCAAGGATCAAATCAATATCGGAGTTGCCTAGGACATAAGGAGATGCCAAAAAAGCATAATCGCCCATCTTGACAGTGACATCCGGAACCACAGAATTTGATCTCATCTGCGCACCCGGAGAAACAACACCCAAAGGTCTATCCAAATTTGCAGAGGGGAAATCATGCTTGATGAAAAATGACTTTGACGTAAAGCAATACGAAGCACCATAATCAAACAAGACTTTTGCGGGAAAATCATTAGCTGAGAGATTACCCATAATCAGGTATGAGGAGTTGTCTGCTTCAGCTGCATTCACCATATTGGCTCTCGCAGACCTGGGGTTGAACTTCACTATAACATTGCTTGGAGGCTTACCTGGAGGAGGGGGTGGAAGACACAGCTGAGAGGTGCACTTGTTGGCATAGTGACCCTTTTTCCCACACTTGTGACAAGTAACATCTGTCGGCTGACGCAACTGCACCTGAGGATTCCCTTGCTTCTGCTGGTGAAACCTCTGCTGGAAAGCTAGGTTGGGTGGGTGGGAAGAACCACGACCACCTAATTGCTTGAACTGCTGCATGTGCCGAGGAGGAGGAGGAGACACCCAATATTTCTGTTGCTTCTGAACCACCTGAGTTGAGGAAGAGGAGCTGGAATCTCTGGAGCGCTTCCTCGAATTCTCCACCCTGAGCAAAGCTGCCTCAGCCCTGAGAGCCAAGTTATAGAACTTATCAAACTCATCGGGATCGTGCAAGGCGAGGGCCAGCTGCAAGTCCTCTCTCAGACCACCTCTGAACTGATAGATCTTGCTCTTCTGATCTGGAATGTCCTGCAAGGCATATCGATCCATCTCATGGAACTCGACGTTGTACTTGTACACAGAGGAACCACCTTGCTTCAAGCATCTGAACTTCTCACGCATCTCTTCCACAAAGCTAGACGGGATATAGTGAGACCTGAAATCTCTGCAGAACTCCTCCCAACTGATCATTCTGCCACCCCTGGAGTCCTTCAACTACTGCCACCAAACTGCTGCCTGCCCCTTGAGCTGAAACGTTGCAAACTTGACGAAGTCCTCTAGACGGACATTGCTGCACTCAAAGTGTTTGATCATGTCCCGAATCCAGTCCTCGGCGTCGAACGGCTGGTCGCAAGACGTGAAAGAATTCGGCTGGTTCGCCAGGAATTGATTCAGAGATGCAAACTGATTACCACCATGGTTGAAATTGCCCTGCTACTGATTGGTCCTCTCTTGCTAAAGCTGGATTAACATCTGGGTGTTAGCATTTGTTGCAGCCATCACCACTTGCCAAGCCTCTGTAGGAGGAGGCAGCGACGGTGGAGGAGGCGGAGGAGGTGGTGGTGGAGCATCAGCACCCTCGCGACCCGGATTCTAGCGAGTTGGTGGAGCCATCCTGAAGATGGACAACACATTAGACCAGAGAATAACATTCAAGGTAAAGCTGAATCAAAATGCAGGAATATCTGAACAAGAATATTAGCAATTGCATTCGAACAAAATAGTAAGAATGCTTTTCTCAAAGTGAGTGCCGACAACATCTGACTAAGGACCACTTGCAAACCAAGTATGAGCTAGAACTGCTCGAAACAAACGTATGACAGAGATTCCATCCGATATCTTCGTGGATATGATCGCACGGGCTCGAACTTACAGTAGCCATCCTGTGCAAGGCAGTGCACACGACTTACGAAGCGTCCCCGAGTCATAGCAAGCTACAAGGACTCTTTAAGACACAACGAGAACCGTTGTAAGACGACCGTGAACAAACGTACCCACTGAATGTCGAATCCCAACCTCACATCATGCATCTGTAGCAAGATTGTCCTATAAGTCATTACCTGATATCCCACCTATGAATTCCCGAAATATCTGGTCATGCAATCTGGTACACGGATACAAGGAGTAATATGTCACACAACTCCTATACTAACCCGTCCAGTGTATCACATCCGTCAACACATAACCGGAATCTACGACCTTCATCTACTACAGACCCTCGTAATCACAACGATACAAAGTGTGGCGATACATCCGGAACTCTCTGCACCAGTAGTGGGGAAGCCGGACTCCTCTCGTCACAACTAGTATTGAAGCAATTACAAACATCCTCCGTCCTGAGATACTAAGAAATCTGAATGCTAGCGATGTGCCACAAGAATCCCCTGGAGCTCAACTCCCCGGAATAAATCAAGTCAGACAGGAGGCACCAAGACAGAACTCCGTCACATCGATATCATATAGATTTCAAAATACCCGCGTGATCCTAAATTTTTTTTGAGTGAGAAGAGGAGTAGAATTAAGATTTCCTAAGTCGAGAACCTCACGAGGGAATAGAAGAGGAGAAAAAAGAAACCTACTCTCCGATATAACTAAGATTCAAATCATTTTACTAGACTCGACTCGGCCAAGTTCGATCACACAAAGGCTCCTATGGTCGTAAGGATCTGATTACCAACTTGTAACGACTAAGATGCAGCCCTTTCCTTATTTGGGGGCGAGGCCTCAAAAGGGGAAGGGGAGCATCTATGCATTTCGCAAACGGGATAAACATCACAATACATAATTAAAAGAGTGACAAGTAGGGCATACACTTGCCATCTGTTAAGAACATAACATATAGCTTACAGTCACACATTTATTGAGAGTAGCAGAAGGTCCAGCTACGGACTTAAACATAAAAGAAACAGATGAACTAAAACATCCCGAATGCTGGCCCACGATCATGACCACGGCCTCAGTCTTCCGGATAGTTCACATACAGATGGCCAGAGTCCTCATCGAACTCCCACGTCAGCTGGTTGTCATCAGGATCTCCTGCGTCGGGCGTACCTGTACCTGTTGGGGTTTGTAGTAATCTGTGAGCCACGGGGACTGAGCAATCTAATGACCTTGGTATCAAATCTAGCCAAGTTATTGGGTGAGGAAGGTTTAGTGTATAGGTTTGCAACAACCTAAGCTTATATGGTGGCTAACTTACGATGATCAGAGTAATCATATGGTGGTCTACGCGAGCATCGAAGACTAGATGACCACTAAGTGATCCTGAACACCTACTTACGTCAAACATAACCCCACCGTGTTCTCGATCGGAGAATGATCTCCGAAGGAGACAGTCACGGTTACGCACACAGTTGGCAGTTTTATTAGAGTTACTTCAAGTTGTCTAGAACCGGATGTTAACAAAATATCCACATTTGCCGCATAACCGCGGGCACGGCTTTCCGAAAGATTAAACCCTGCAGGGGTGCTCCAACTAGTCCATCACAAATTGCCACGGGCCGCAAAGTAATCCTCTATTATGAAACTCGTGATCTTGTCGGATTCCTTAGAGGAAGACCTCAACTTTGAGGAGACCCAAAGTTTCACCGGAATCCCTATACGCAAGATATATCGCTAAGGTAAGACACATCTAGCAGGACCTCCCGACGTGTCGACGACCCCGATAAGAGCCACACATCTCAGTCTCAGGACACGCCAGATAAGTGAAGCGTACGGTGGCCTGATAGAGATCACCCGAGTTGCCCCGGATTGGCCCCTCACGGTGCTCTAGTTTGGACCAACACTCATGAGGAGCACTAGCCCGGGTTGTTGATTATTCCTCGGGGTAGCTATTCCCTATGCAAAATATTATTAGGTGATTAGCAAATTAAAACAAATGTTGGGTCCTACCGTACAAGCCTTAACACTACACGTTTTATCAAGGGGGTCCCCATAACAACCCCGAACGTTTTAGGAGCGATGAGTTATGGAATCAAACACCGGTAACCGAAACTAAGGCGGCAACAACGGAACCAATCACCCGGCAAAAGGCTAGGCCTTCCGTCCTTTACCAAGTATATAGGTGCATTAATTAAATAGCAGTTTAAACATAATGATATCAAAATACTCATGTTATCAGATGAGACAGCTGGCACCTGCAACTAGCAAAGCTACTCATTAGAGGTTGAGCAAGCCTACTTAGCCAAACAACATTTTCTAGGATAGGGAAGTGTTTGAGGTTCATGGCAAAGACAGGTGGCATTTATATATCAAGTGGTAGGAAGCGAGCATGTAACGAAGGAAACGTGATTCTAAGCATAACAAAGCTAGATACAGTGTCAAGGTCATGGTCATCTAGCATGTGATGTCTTCAGGTTAGAACTGCTCTTGATCTTCCTGCACGTACTCTCCAGAATCCACGTACTCGCTCTCCGTTCCTGATGCTACCCAATATAATATAACAACCAATGAACACCGGCAAAACATAATGCAACAATCAATATGATACATGTGTGAAGAAGGAAGCATGCATCACTATTCTAGTCACTTTCATATGCATTAGTTGAATTAATTGGATTCTGGACAGAACCTCATTTTAAGTTATCTTGACATGCATGAATATCGCATGAACATGTGCATCACGAGAAAATGACGCAAAAACATATAAAGAACGTAGAGAACGGAGTCACGGATCAATCGGAAACTACAAAACAAGTTATGGAGACCTACAGTTCAAATCAGCCAGAAACACACTCCAATGGCCACTCCCTGGTGTTACCAGGTTGCCACATGATCAAGCAAAAAAAATATAAGTGGGGTGGTGCATGGGAACACACCACACCATCAACAATGCCCACACAAGCTTCAAATCAACACAAACATGCAATCTGTTTTCAATAGCAACATAGCAGTTTGTCTATAATATTTAAAGTAGCTACAACCATCTAAAAGAGTCAAACAAGATATGAGGCAGAAGCCATCCAAAATCTCTACAACCCTAAACAAGAAGCTAATGCAAAGGAATCACCCATGAGCATATCTACATGCACTAACTTGGACAAAATATCACAGATTCTGGGACTTAGTGAAAAGCACTATTCACAACAACACCACTTGTATAGGCAAGCATGAGGGGTTAGTCCCTCATGCACAAGTGCATATGCACACATGCACACACACTCACATACATGAGCACACACACACATACATATGCTCAGACACACACACACTCACGTGCATACACTCACACATACACTACATCAGTAGGTGCAACATAAGGGGCTAGGCCCTCTTGCACATGTGTATGTGCACCCTCATGCACACACACACACACTCACTTGTGTACACACATACACTCATGTGCGCACACACACACTCATGTGCACATACACACACTCATGTGCTCAAAGGAATAGAACTACACCAACATAACACCCTGATTTTAAAAAGAAAAAAAACAAAACTAAGCATCACAAGCAAAATAAAGAAAAAAAATGAAATCAACAAAAAATAAAAAGGGGTGGGAGTGGGAGTCGATCCCACAACCCCTTCCTGGTGCCACCACGGCATAACCACTCGGCTACTGCTTCAGCGCTTGATAGAAAGAGGGAAACAAACAGGCTAAGCTTCTGTGCGCTCCTCTGCTACTAGCGAAAAACAGGAAAAGAAAAAGGGGCCTGCAGGGGGATCGAACCCGCTACGCCTTGCAGCATGCCAATGCTCCGTTGCCACTGCGCTATCGCATCGGAACTCGACACAGAGGGGGAGCATGCTCTTTTGAGCAGCCCCTCTGCAACTAGCACAACTACGCGGCAGCCGGAACAGGGGAAACGCTCCAGCGACCGTCCAGCGAACTAGTCGGGCCGGCGGGCTATGGCGAGGAACACGGGGTCTATGTGTTGGAATTATGCCCTAGAGGCAATAATAAATGTATAGTTATTATTATAATTCCTATATCAAGATAATAGTTTATTATCCATGCTATAATTGTATTGAATGAAGACTCATTTGCATGTGTGGATACATAGACAAAACACCGTCCCTAGCATGCCTCTAGTTGGCTAGCCAGTTGATCGATGATAGTCAGTGTCTTCTGATTATGAACAAGGTGTTGTTGCTTGATAACTGGATCACGTCACTGGGAGAATCACGTGATGGACTAGACCCAAACTAATAGACGTAGCATGTTGATCGTGTCATTTTGTTGCTACTGTTTTCTGCGTGTCAAGTATTTATTCCTATGACCATGAGATCATATAACTCACTGACACCGGAGGAATGCTTTGTGTGTATCAAACGTCGCAACGTAACTGGGTGACTATAAAGATGCTCTACAGGTATCTCCGAAGGTGGTAGTTGAGTTAGTATGGATCAAGACTGGGATTTGTCACTCCGTGTGACGGAGAGGTATCTCAGGGCCCACTCGGTAATACAACATCACACACAAGCCTTGCAAGCAATGTAACTTAGTGTAAGTTGCGGGATCTTGTATTACGGAACGAGTAAAGAGACTTGCCGGTAAACGAGATTGAAATAGGTATGCGGATACTGACGATCGAATCTCGGGCAAGTAACATGCCGAAGGACAAAGGGAATGACATACGGGATTATACGAATCCTTGGCACTGAGGTTCAAACGATAAGATCTTCGTAGAATATGTAGGATCCAATATGGGCATCCAGGTCCCGCTATTGGATATTGACCGAGGAGTCTCTCGGGTCATGTCTACATAGTTCTCGAACCCGCAGGGTCTGCACACTTAAGGTTCGACGTTGTTTTTATGCGTATTTGAGTTATATGGTTGGTTACCGAATGTTGTTTGGAGTCCCGGATGAGATCACGGACGTCACGAGGGTTTCCGGAATGGTCCGGAAACGAAGATTGATATATAGGATGACCTCATTTGATTGCCGGAAGGTTTTTCGGAGTTACCGGGAATGTACCGGGAATGACGAATGGGTTCCGGGGGTTCACCGGAGGGGGGCAACCCACTCCGGGGAAGCCCATAGGTATTTGGGGGGTCACACCAGCCCTTAGTGGGCTGGTGGGACAGCCCACCAAACCCCTATGCGCCAAGGAAGAAAAAATCAAAAGGAAAGAAAAAAAAAAGGGGAAGTGGGAAAGGGGAAGGACTCCCTCCCACCAAACCAAGTAGGACTCGGTTTGGGGGGGAGAGTCCTCCCCCCTGGCTCGGCCGACCCCTTGGGGTTCCCTTGGACCCCAAGGCAAGGTCCCCCTCCCTCCTCCTATATATATGGGGCTTTTAGGGCAGATTTAAAACGACTTTCTCACGGCTGCCCGACCACATACCTCCATAGTTTTTCCTCTAGATCGTGTTTCTGCGGAGCTCGGGCGGAGCCCTGCTGAGACAAGATCATCACCAACCTCCGAGCGCTGTCACGCTGCTGGAGAACTCTTCTACCTCTCCGTCTCTCTTGCTGGATCAAGAAGGCCGAGATCATCGTCGAGTTGTACGTGTGCTGAACGCGGAGGTGCCGTCCGTTCGGTACTAGATCGTGGGACTGATCGCGGGATTGTTCGCGGGGCGGATCGAGGGACGTGAGGACGTTCCACTACATCAACCGCGATCTCTAATCGCTTCTGTTGTACGATCTACAAGGGTACGTAGATCACTCATCCCCTCTCGTAGATGGGCATCACCATGATAGGTCTTCGTGCGCGTAGGAAAATTTTTGTTTCCCATGCGACGTTCCCCAACAGTGGTATCAGAGCTAGGTTCATGCGTAGATGTCTTCTCGAGTAGAACACAAAAGGTTTTGTGGGCGGTGATGTGCGTTTTGCTGCCCTCCTTAGTCTTTTCTTGATTCCGCGGTATTGTTGGATTGAAGCGGCTTGGACCGACATTACTCGTACGCTTACGAGAGACTGGTTTCATCGTTACGAGTAACCCCCTTTGCTCAAAGATGACTGGCAAGTGACGGTTTCTCCAACTTTAGTTGAATCGGATTTGACCGAGGAGGTCCTTGGATGAGGTTAAATAGCAACTCATATATCTCCGTTGTGGTGTTTGCGTAAGTAAGATGCGATCCTACTAGATACCCTTGGTCACCACGTAAAACATGCAAGAACAAAATTAGAGGACGTCTAACTTGTTTTTGCAGGGTATGATTGTGATGTGATATGGCCAATGATGTGATGTGATATATTGGATGTATGAGATGATCATGTTGTAATAGAAATATCGACTTGCACGTCGATGGTACGACAACCGGCAGGAGCCATAGGGTTGTCTTTATACTAACATATGTGCTTGCAGATGCGTTTACTATTTTGCTAGGATGTAGCTTTAGTAGTGATAGCATAAGTAGCACGACAGCCCCGATGGCGACACGTTGATGGAGATCATGATGATGGAGATCATGGTGTGGCGCCGGTGACAAGAAGATCGTGCCGGTGCTTTGGTGATGGAGATCAAGAAGCACGTGATGATGGCCATATCATGTCATTATGAATTGCATGTGATGTTAATCCTTTTATGCACCTTATTTTTCTTAGAACGACGGTAGCATTATGAGGTGATCTCTCACTAAAATTTCAAGACGAAATTGTGTTCTCCCCGACTGTGCACCGTTGCTACAGTTCGTCGTTTCGAGACACCACGTGATGATCGGGTGTGATAGACTCAACGTTCACATACAACGGGTGCAAAATAGTTGCGCACGCGGAACACTCGGGTTAAGCTTGACGAGCCTAGCATGTGCAGACATGGCCTCGGAACACATGAGACCGAAAGGTCGATCATGAATCATATAGTTGATATGATTAGCATAGGGATGCTTACCACTGAAACTACTCTCGACTCACGTGATGATCGGACTTGGGATAGTGTAAGTGGATCATGAACCACTCAAATGACTAGAGAGATGTACTTTTTGAGTGGGAGTTTAGCATATAATTTGATTAAGTTGAACTCTAATTATCTTGAACATAGTCTAAGTCCACTTTGAATATATTTGTGTTGTAGATCATGGCTCACGCAAGTGTCATCCTCAATTTTAATACGTTCCTAGAGAAAGCTAAGTTGAAAGATGATGGAAGCAACTTTGTAGACTGGGCTCGTAATCTTAAGCTAATCTTACAAGCTGGAAAGAAGGATTATGTCCTTAATGCTGCGCTAGGAGATGAACCACCCGCTACGGCTGATCAGGATGTTAAGAACGCTTGGCTAGCACGTAAGGAGGACTACTCAATAGTTCAATGTGCAGTCTTGTATGGCTTAGAGCCGGGACTTCAACGTCGCTTTGAGCGTCATGGAGCATTTGAGATGTTCCAGGAGTTGAAGTTTATCTTTCAGAAGAACGCCCGGATCGAGAGGTATGAGACCTCCGATAAATTCTATGCTTGCAAGATGGAGGAAAGCTCGTCTGTCAGTGAACATGTGCTCAAGATGTCTGGGTACTCAAACCGTCTAGCTGAACTAGGGATTGAACTCCCGCAAGAAGCTATCACTGACAGAATCCTCCAATCACTGCTGCCAAGCTATAAAGGCTTTGTGTTGAACTACAACATGCAAGGGATGAACAAGTCTCCCGGCGAGTTGTTTGCGATGCTGAAAGTCGCAGAGTCTGAACTCCGTAAAGAGCATCAAGTGTTGATGGTGAGCAAGACCACTAGTTTCAAGAGAAACGGCAAAGGCAAGAAGGGCAATTCGAAGAAGAGCGGCAAGCCTGTTGCCAATCCGCCGAAGAAACCCAAGGCTGGACCTAAGCCTGAAATAGAGTGCTTCTATTGCAAGGGTATGGGTCACTGGAAGCGCAATTGCCCCTAGTATCTGGCAGATAAGAAGGCGGGCATAGAAAAATCAGGTATATTTGATATACATGTTATTGATGTGTACTTAACTAGCTCTCGTAGTAGTGCCTGGGTATTCGATACCGGTTCTGTTGCCCACATTTGCAACTCGAAACAGGAACTGCGAAATAGGCGAAGGCTGGCGAAAGACGAAGTGACGATGCGCGTAGGAAATGGTTCCAAGGTTGATGCAATCGCCGTCGGCACAGTGTCACTTCAGCTACCATCGGGATTAGTGATGAACTTAAATCATTGTTACTTAGTGCCTGCGTTGAGCATGAACATTATATCTGGATCTTTTTTATTGCGAGACGGTTACTCTTTTAAGTCTGAGAATAATGGTTGTTCTATTTCTATGAGTAACATCTTTTATGGTCATGCACCGAATGTGAGAGGATTGTTCATATTGAATCTTGATAGCGATACGCATATACATAACATTGAGACCAAAAGAGTTAGAGTAAACAATGATAGCGCCATATTTTTGTGGCACTGCCGCTTGGGTCATATTGGTGTAAAGCGCATGAAGAAACTCCATGCTGATGGACTTTTGGAGTCACTTGACTTTGATTCACTTGACACGTGCGAACCATGCCTCATGGGCAAGATGACTAAGACTCCGTTCTCCGGAACAATGGAGCGTGCAAGTGACTTGTTGGAAATCATACATACCGATGTGTGTGGTCCAATGAGCGTGGAGGCACGCGGCGGATATCGTTATTTTCTCAACTTCACTGACGATCTAAGTAGATATGGTTATGTCTACTTGATGAAGCACAAGTCTGAAACATTTGAAAAGTTCAAGCAATTTCAGAGTGAAGTGGAAAATCATCGTAACAAGAAGATCAAGTTCCTACGGTCTGATCGTGGGGGTGAGTATCTGAGTTTCGAGTTTGGTACTCACTTAAGACAATGTGGAATTGTTTCGCAGTTAACACCGCCTGGAACACCACAGCGTAATGGTGTGTCCGAACGTCGTAATCGTACTTTATTAGAAATGGTGCGATCTATGATGTCTCTTACTGATTTGCCGTTATCGTTTTGGGGTTATGCATTAGAAACAGCTGCATTCACTTTAAATAGGGCACCATCGAAATCCGTTGAGACAACACCATACGAACTGTGGTGTGGCAAAAGGCCAAAGTTGTCGTTTCTTAAAGTTTGGGGATGTGATGCTTATGTCAAAAAGCTTCAGCCTGAAAAGCTGGAACCCAAAGCGGAAAAATGCGTCTTCATAGGTTACCCAAAAGAGACAGTTGGGTACACCTTCTATCTCAAATCCGAGGGCAAAGTGTTTGTTGCTAAGAACGGAACTTTTCTCGAGAAGGAGTTTCTCTCGAGAGAATTGAGTGGGAGGAAGATAGAACTTGACGAGGTTGTCGAACCTCTCATCCCTCTGGATGGTGGCGCAGGGCAAGGGGAAACCTCTGTCATTGCGACGCTGGTTGAGGAGGAAGTTAATGATGATGATCATGAAACTCCAGTTCAAGTTTCTGTTGAACCACGCAGGTCGACGAGATCACGCGCTGATCCAGAGTGGTACGGTAATCCCGTCTTATCAATCATGTTGTTAGACAACAATGAACCTGCAAATTATGAAGAAGCAATGGTGGGCCCAGATTCCAACAAATGGCTAGAAGCCATGAAATCTGAGATAGGATCCATGTATGAGAACAAAGTGTGGACTTTGGAGATACTGCCTGAGGGCCGCAAGGCTATTCAGAACAAATGGATCTTTAAGAAGAAGACGGACGCTGACGGTAATGTGACCGTTTATAAAGCTCGACCTGTGGCAAAGGGTTTTTCACAAGTTCCAGGAATTGACTACGATGAGACTTTCTCTCCCGTAGCGATGCTTAAGTCCGTCAGAATAATGTTAGCAATAGCTGCATTTTTCGATTATGAAATCTGGCAGATGGATGTCAAAACGGCGTTACTTAACGGTTTCCTTAAGGAAGAGTTGTATATGATGCAACCCGAAGGTTTTGTCGATCCTAAAAATGCTGACAAAGTGTGTAAGCTCCAGCGATCCATTTATGGACTGGTGCAAGCATCTCGGAGTTGGAACAAACGCTTTGATGAGGTGATCAAAGCATTTGGGTTTATACAAGTGGTTGGAGAATCTTGTATTTACAAGAAAGTGAGTGGGAGCTCTGTGGCGTTTCTAATATTATATGTGGATGACATATTACTGATTGGAAACAACGTAGAGCTTTTGGAGAGCATAAAAGGTTACTTGAATAAAAGTTTCTCTATGAAGGACCTAGGAGAAGCTGCTTACATTCTAGGCATTAAGATCTATAGGGATAGATCAAAACGCCTGATAGGACTTTCACAAAGCACATACCTTGATAAAGTTTTGAAGAGGTTCAAAATGGAACAGTCCAAGAAAGGGTTCTTGCCAGTGTTACAAGGTACGAGATTGAGTAAGACTCAGTGCCCAACAACTGATGAAGATAGAGAGCATATGCACTCCGTCCCCTATGCTTCAGCCATAGGTTCTATCATGTATGCGATGCTGTGCACTAGACCGGATGTTAGCCTGGCCATAATTATGGCAGGTAGGTTCCAGAGTAATCCAGGAGTGGATCACTGGACGGCGGTCAAGAATATCCTGAAGTACCTGAAAAGGACTAAGGAGATGTTTCTCGTGTATGGAGGTGACGAAGAGCTCGCCGTAAAAGGTTACGTCGATGCAAGCTTTGACACAGATCCGGACGACTCTAAGTCGCAAACCGGATACGTATTTATTCTTAATGGGGGTGCAGTAAGCTGGTGCAGTTCCAAGCAAAGCGTCGTAGCAGATTCTACATGTGAAGCAGATTACATGGCTGCCTCGGAGGCGGCTAAGGCGGGTGTCTGGATGAAGCAGTTCATGACGGATCTTGGAGTAGTGCCAAGTGCACTGGATCCAATAACCTTGTTCTGTGACAACACTGGTGCCATTGCCCTGGCAAAGGAACCAAGGTTTCACAAGAAGACCAGACACATCAAACGACGCTTCAACCTCATCCGCGACTACGTCGAGGAGGAGGACGTAAATATATGCAAAGTGCACACGGATCTGAATGTAGCAGACCCGCTGACTAAACCTCTTCCACGGCCAAAACATGATCGACACCAGAACTGTATGGGTGTTAGATTTATTACAATGTAATTCACATGGTGATGTGAGGGCTAGATTATTGACTCTAGTGCAAGTGGGAGACTGTTGGAATTATGCCCTAGAGGCAATAATAAATGTATAGTTATTATTATAATTCCTGTATCAAGATAATAGTTTATTATCCATGCTATAATTGTATTGAATGAAGACTCATTTGCATGTGTGGATACATAGACAAAACACCGTCCCTAGCATGCCTCTAGTTGGCTAGCCAGTTGATCGATGATAGTCAGTGTCTTCTGATTATGAACAAGGTGTTGTTGCTTGATAACTGGATCACGTCATTGGGAGAATCATGTGATGGACTAGACCCAAACTAATAGACGTAGCATGTTG
The DNA here is from genome assembly GCF_904849725.1 of Hordeum vulgare subsp. vulgare. NCBI lineage: Eukaryota > Viridiplantae > Streptophyta > Magnoliopsida > Poales > Poaceae > Hordeum > Hordeum vulgare. The sequence continues at coordinate 463,550,306 of NC_058518.1, read as the reverse complement.
ATCGTGTCATTTTGTTGCTACTGTTTTCTGCGTGTCAAGTATTTATTCCTATGACCATGAGATCATATAACTCACTGACACCGGAGGAATGCTTTGTGTGTATCAAACGTCGCAACGTAAATGGGTGACTATAAAGATGCTCTACAGGTATCTCCGAAGGTGGTAGTTGAGTTAGTATGGATCAAGACTGGGATTTGTCACTCCGTGTGACGGAGAGGTATCTCAGGGCCCACTCGGTAATACAACATCACACACAAGCCTTGCAAGCAATGTAACTTAGTGTAAGTTGCGGGATCTTGTATTACGGAACGAGTAAAGAGACTTGCCGGTAAACGAGATTGAAATAGGTATGCGGATACTGACGATCGAATCTCGGGCAAGTAACATGCCGAAGGACAAAGGGAATGACATACGGGATTATACGAATCCTTGGCACTGAGGTTCAAACGATAAGATCTTCGTAGAATATGTAGGATCCAATATGGGCATCCAGGTCCCGCTATTGGATATTGACCGAGGAGTCTCTCGGGTCATGTCTACATAGTTCTCGAACCCGCAGGGTCTGCACACTTAAGGTTCGACGTTGTTTTTATGCGTATTTGAGTTATATGGTTGGTTACCGAATGTTGTTCGGAGTCCCGGATGAGATCACGGACGTCACGAGGGTTTCCGGAATGGTCCGGAAACGAAGATTGATATATAGGATGACCTCATTTGATTTCCGGAAGGTTTTTCGGAGTTACCGGGAATTTACCAGGAATGACGAATGGGTTCCGGGGGTTCACCGGAGGGGGGCAACCCACTCCGGGGAAGCCCATAGGTATTTGGGGGGTCACACCAGCCCTTAGTGGGCTGGTGGGACAGCCCACCGAATCCCTATGCGCCAAGGAAGAAAAAATCAAAAGGAAAGAAAAAAAAGGGGAAGTGGGAAAGGGGAAGGACTCCCTCCCACCAAACCAAGTAGGACTCGGATTGGGGGGGGGAGAGTCCTCCCCCCTGGCTCGGCCGACCCCTTGGGGTTCCCTTGGACCCCAAGGCAAGGTCCCCCTCCCTCCTCCTATATATATGGGGCTTTTAGGGCAGATTTAAAACGACTTTCTCACGGCTGCCCGACCACATACCTCCATAGTTTTTCCTCTAGATCGTGTTTCTGCGGAGCTCGGGCGGAGCCCTGCTGAGACAAGATCATCACCAACCTCCGGAGCGCCGTCACGCTGCCGGAGAACTCTTCTACCTCTCCGTCTCTCTTGCTGGATCAAGAAGGCCGAGATCATCGTCGAGCTGTACGTGTGCTGAACGCAGAGGTGCCGTCCGTTCGGTACTAGATCGTGGGACTGATCGCGGGATTGTTCGCGGGGCGGATCAAGGGACGTGAGGACGTTCCACTACATCAACCGCGATCTCTAATCGCTTCTGCTGTACGATCTACAAGGGTACGTAGATCACTCATCCCCTCTCGTAGATGGGCATCACCATGATAGGTCTTCGTGCGCGTAGGAAAATTTTTGTTTCCCATGCGACGTTCCCCAACACTATGGGGACTCCATTCCCGAGCCAAACGCAGCAGGAGGAGACCCATGGCGATGGTGCGACAGTGCACCTAACTACAGCGGCAGCGGCGACAGCACAGGACTACGACGACGGCTACGCGCAACCGGAGACTCTACGGCGAGGGGAAGAGGAAGGAGAAGGAGGGAGCTGCTCACCCTACGCGACGAGGAGGAGAGGAAGACCCGACAAGGAGGAAGAAGAGAGGAGGAGGCCCAACGCACTGCTCCTTCCGCCCGAGACGACGACGGCGAGGAGGGTCCGACAGAGGACGGGATCGACCCTCCTAGCGCCGGGAATGGATTGGAGAAGGCTCCTGCATCGTCGCGGACGCCTCAGATGCCGCAGGGGAGGCTGGCGGCGACGAGGATGACGGCGGGATCGACGGCGGCGCTCTCTGAAACCTTTCTCTCTCTGAACTTTTCTCTTTGGGAACTTACCTACAGAGGAGATGAAGGAGGGAGAAGGAGGTGGCGGCGACAGAGAGGAACCATAGGGCACGCACGCCGAGGCTAGCACTAAATAGAGGGAGATGGGACGGCCTCGACATCCGTGAGAAGACGGACGCGTGCACTCTCTCTCTGAACCTGACGGAAAGCAAGGAGGACGGGGAACGGTGTCACAGAAGAAGAGAGGGACGCCGAGCGGGCTACTGCGCGAGGGGAAGAGGCGAGGCCCAGGTAAGAGGAGGAGTAGGCCGACCCTCCTCGGCTTCTCTCTGGAGCCGACTAAAAGAAAACATGAAAAGGATTTTGCTTTTAAAATAAATATCACAGCAAATCAAAATACCCAGAGCAACACAGGGTTTTGAAAATAAAAATAATAACACCTGGGGCATGAGGGAATTATGCCCTATTTTAATAAAATGCAAACCTGATTTTTAAGACAACTAAATTATATTCCAAAATAGGGATTTAATATGCAGTTTCAAACAAAAACCCTATGAACCTAAAGGCTAATATTACAATGAGAGTAGCCCCCTCAAACACAATTGAATACTCTAAAAGTATAACATTTTTAAAATAGGTTTGATCAAGGTTTGACACACAAGTTTTAAAATGCAAAGGGGGAGAAGGTTGTTAACATAGATTGAAAAGCAATGTTGTTTGAAAGCATTGTTTGGGTAACCTCCACATCATCACACACCACCACAAGCAAGCTAGCAAACCAACAAGAATGAAACAATGCAAAAGAAAAGAATGATGCCATGATGCAAAGATGATGACATGAAATGATGACTTTATAACATTCAAAACATGGTTCCACAACATGGATAGGGTCCAAAATATGGCAAGGATTAAATCTGGGGTGTTACAGGGGGAGAGAGAGCTGTGATCAAATAGTAGGGTTATGTGAGGGGATAACATCTAACAAAGAACAACAAAATGAAATGACGCTCCAAGTAAAACACATATCATGTAACGAATAAAAATATAGCTCCAAGTAAGATATACCGATAATGTTGGAGATGAAAGAGGGGATGACTTCCGAGGCATCCCCGAGTTTAGAAGCTTGAGTGTTCCCTGGATATTAACTTTCGGGTGCCTTGGGCATCCCCAAGCTTAGGTTCTTTTTTCTCCTTATTCTCCTAATATTGGCATCTCACCCAAAACTTGAAAACTTCAATCACGCAAAACTTCGTGAGATGGGTTAGTATGATAAATATAGATCATCCTCTTAGGTACTATCAAGACAATATTAATAATTGTTCCCACATGATACCTACTATATTCTATCAATTCCATAATTTATATCACTCAATATAAGTTATGGAAACACTAAAACTAGCAAACTATGCATGAAAACCAGAATCTGTGAAAAACAGAATAGTGTGTGGAGATCTGCATTAAAACCATACTTCCCTGTCTCTAAATTTTTTGAAACATTTGGACATTGTAGAGGATTCGCATATCTAAACAGCGTAAATATTTCAGAATTTTTTGACGCTCCATTAGAATCAGAGAAATTCTGCACTGGACGTAAAAGTTTTTGTTTTTACACAGAATCAAACAAGCATGTATCCACACTATCCGAATGCCTTTACTTGGCACTTTATTGAAATGAAGTTATAAAACATGATTAATACAATAGCTTAATCATGTGAACACACAAAAACAGAAAGGGTAAATATTGGGTTGTCTCCCAACAAGCGCTTTTCTTTAATGCCTTTTAGCTAGGCATGGTGATTTCAATGATGCTTGTATAGGAATAATAGTTGAAACATCCAACAGAGCATCATGAATCACATGGCAAGCACATTTAAGTCTAACACATTTCATATGCATAGGTATTCTTCAAGCAAACAAATTATGGGAGCAAGAATCAACTTGCATATGAAGGCAAAACACGTAGGACTTCAAAACTTTGAACACATAGAGAGGAAACTTGATATTATTGCAATTCCTACAAGCATATGTTCCTCCCTCATAATAATTTTCATTAGCATCATGAATGAATTCAAAAATATAACCATCACATACAACATTCTTTTCATGATATGCACAAGCATAGGATTTTTATTACTACCCACACAAGCAAAATTCTTATCATTCATAGTAGTGGGAGCAAACTCAACAGAATAACTATCATGAGATACTTTATTGATATAATCCAAGTGAAAATAAAATCATGATGACAAGTTTCACGGTTATTATTACTCTTTATATCATACATGTCATCACAATAATCATCATAGATAGCAACTTTGTTGTCATTGCCAATTGAAGCCTCTTCCAAAAGAGTGGACTCATCACTAAATAAAGTCATGACCTCTCCATATCCAATTTTATTATTATGAAAATAAGATTTAACACCCTCCAAATTAGTGGGATCATTAGTACCTAAAGTTGACACTCTTCCAAACCCACTTTCATTAATATAATCATCATAAATAGGAGGCATGCTTTCATCATAATAAATTTGCTTATCAAAACTTCAGGGACTAAAATATCATCTTCATCAAACATATCATCCCCAAGCTAGTGGCTTTGCATATCATTAACATCATGGATATTCAGAGAATTCATACCAACAATATTGCTATCATGCTCATCATACAAGGAATTCGATTTAAGCATTTTCATATATTCTTCGTCTAGCAGTTGAGAAAAAAAATCCTTTCCATTATTTTCAAGAAAGACATGATAGAGATGAACAATATGAGACCAGCTCAATTTCATTTTTTTGTAATTTCCTTTTCATAAACCGAACTAGTGAAAGACAAAAAACTAAAAGATGTAATTGCAAGATCTAAAAGTTGAGGAATTTTTATGCTCACTTCTGTTACTTGTCTTTCACTGTTGAGAGATTGCACTAGCGAAAGTTGAGAGATTGCACTAGCATTGTTGAGGGATTGTTTACCTACTCGAGGACGAGCAAGAATTAAGCTTGGGATGTTGATACATCTCCAATGTATCTATAATTTTTGGTTGTTCCATGATGTTATATTATCATTCTTCGATGTTTTACAATCATTTTATAGCAACTTTATATCATTTTTTGGACTAACTTATTGACATAGTGTCGAGTGCCAATTGCTATTTTTTGCTTGTTTTTCCTTTGCGAAAAATCAATATCAGATGAAGTCATGAAACTTTTTGGAGATTTTTATCGACCAGAAGGAAATTTGAGAACCAAGAAGCTCACTAGGGGAGGCCTAGGCGGCCCACTAGGCACCAGGGCATGCCCTGGGCCCGTGGCGTGCCGTGGTGGGTAGTGAGGGCCTCGGTCACCTCCTCCACCGCCTCTGAGCTCTATAAATACCCTAGTATTTTGGAAACCCTAGAGGGGAAGATGAAAAATCGTTCAGCCGCTGCAAGTTCCAGAAGCCACGAGATCCAATCTAGAGCCCGTTCCGGCACCCTGCCGGAGGGCAACACGATCACGGAGGGGTTCATCATCCTCATTGGTGATCCTCCGATGTTGTGTGAGAAGTTCATATCATACCTACGGGTCCGTAGGCAGTAACTAGATGTCTCTCTCTCCCTCTCATTCTGATTCTCAATACAATGGTCTCTTGGAGATCTATCTGATTTAACTCTTTCTTTTGCAATGTGTTTGTTTGGATTCGATGAACTGTGAATTTATGATTGGATCTATCAAATTATATCCTTCTTTATTATTATAGCCTCGTATTTCTTATTTGATATTTGGGTTTTGTTTGACCAACTTGATCTTTTTATCTTGCAATGGGAAGAGGTGCTTTGTGATGGGTTAGATCTTGAGGTGCTCAATCTCAGTGATAGAAAGAGACATGACGCACATGTATCATTGCTATTAAGGATAAAACGATGGGGTATATTCCTACATGAATAGACCTTGTCTACATCATGTCATTGTTCTTAAAGCAGCACTCTGTTTCTCCATGAATTTACTACACTAGATGCATGTTCGATAGCGGTCGATGTGTGGAGTAATAGTAGTAGATGCAGGCCGGAGTTGATCTACTTGTCTTGGACGTGATGCCTATATACATGATCATCGTCTTGGATATCGTCATATTTTTTTCTTCTATCAATTGCCCAATAGTAATTTGTCTACCCACCATTTGCTATTTTCTCGAGAGAAGCCACTAGTGAAACCTACGACCCGAGGTCTATTTTACATCATCTATTTGCAAGATCTATTTTGATATTCGCGTTTCCAATTTATTTGCTCTTTTATTTTCAGATCTATATTATCAGAAACCCAAGAATACCTTTTGTTTTTATTTACCATTACTTTAATTTGCATCTATCAATCTATCCTTTTACCGTTCTATTTTATCGACGAGGGATTGACAACCCCTACACGCGTTGGGTTGCAAGGATTTATTATTTGTGTGCACGTGTTGCTTACATAGTCTTGTGGATCTTCCTACTGGATTGATACCTTGGTTTCATAACTCAGGAAAATACTTGTCGTCGCATTGCTACATCACCCTTTAGGCTTGCAAGGAGACAAACACAATCAGTGAGGAGTCATATATTCCGATGACGGGCGTCCTCAATGCTCGAGGTCTTCATGAGCAAGCAAGTTGGATGCACACCCCACTTAGCTTTAGTGGAGCTTTCATACACTTATTGTTGGGGAACGTCGCGTGGGAAACAAAAATTTTCCTACGCGCACGAAGACCTATCATGGTGATGTCCATCTACGAGAGGGGATTTCCGATCTATGTACCCTTGTAGATCGCACAGCAGAAGCGTTAGTGAACGCGGTTGATGTAGTGGAACGTCCTCACGTCCCTTGATCCGCCCCGCGAACCGTCCCGCGATCCGTCCCACGATCTAGTGCCGAACGGACGGCACCTCCGCGTTCAACACACGTACAGCTCGACGATGATCTCGGCCTTCTTGATCCAGCAAGAGAGACGAAGAGGTAGATGAGTTCTCCGGCAGCATGACGGCGCTCCGGAGGTTGGTGGTGATCTAATCTCGGCAGGGCTCCGCCTGAGCTCCGCAGAAACGCGATCTAGAGGAAAAACCGTGGAGGTATGTGGTCGGGCTGCCTTGAAAAAGTTGTCTCAAATCAGCCCTAATTGCTCCATATATATAGGAGGAGGGAGGGGAGGCTTGCCTTCAGGCTCAAGGAGCCCCAAGGGCTGCGCCACCAAGGGGAGGAGGAGTCCTCCTCCAATCCTAGTCCAACTAGGATTGGAAGGTGGAGTCCTTCTCTCTTTTCCCACCTTTCCTTTTTTTTCTTTCTCTTCTTTTGGTTTTTCTTTCTCTTGCGCAAAACAGCCTTGGGCTGACCCCACCTACTTGGTGCGCCACCCCCAAGGTCCTTGGGCCCTCCCGGGTGGGTGGTCCCCCCTCCCGGTGAAGATCCGGAACCCATTCGTCATTCCCGGTACATTACCGGTAATGCCCGAAAACCTTCCGGTAACCAAATGAAGTCATCCTATATATCAATCTTCGTTTCCGGACCATTCCGGAAACCCTCGTGACGTCCGTGATCTCATCCGGGACTCCGAACAACATTCGGTAACCAACCATATAACTCAAATACGCATAAAACAACGTCAAACCTTAAGTGTGCAGACCCTGCGGGTTCAAGAACTATGTAGACATGACCCGAGTGACTCCTCGGTCAATATCCAATAGCGGGACCTGGATTCCCATATTGGATCCTACATATTCTACGAACATCTTATCGTTTGAACCTTAGTGCCAAGGATTCATATAATCCCGTATGTCATTCCCTTTGTCCTTCGGTATGTTACTTGCCCGAGATTCGATCGTCAGTATCCGCATACCTATTTCAATCTCGTTTACCGGCAAGTCTCTTTACTCGTTCCGTAATACAAGTTCCCCCAACTTACACTAAGTCACATTGCTTGCAAGGCTTGTGTGTGATGTTGTATTACCGAGTGGGCCCCGAGATACCTCTCCGTCACACGGAGAGACAAATCCCAGTCTCGATCCATACTAACTCAGCGAACACCTTCGGAGATACCTGTAGAGCATCTTTATAGTCACCCAGTTACGTTGCGACGTTTGATACACACAAAGCATTCCTCCGGTGTCAGTGAGTTATATGATCTCATGGTCATAGGAACAAATACTTGACACGCAGTAAACAGTAGCAACAAAATGACACGATCAACATCCTACATCTTATTAGTTTGGGTCTAGTCCATCACATGATTCTCCTAATGATGTGATCCCGTTATCAAGTGACAATACTTGCCTATGGTCAGGAAACCTTGACCATCTTTGATCAACGAGCTAGTCAACTAGAGGCTTACTAGGGACAGTGTTTTGTCTATGTATCCACACATGCACTGTGTTTCCAATCAATACAATTATAACATGGATAATAAACGATTATCATGAACAAATAAATATAATAAGAACTAATTTATTATTGCCTCTAGGGCATATTTCCAACAGTCTCCCACTTGCACTAGAGTCAATAATCTAGTTCACATCACCATGTGATTCCAACGAATCCAACACCCATATAGTCATGGGGTCTGATCACGTCTTGCTCGTGAGAGCGGTTTTAGTCAACGATTCTGAAACTTTCAGACCCGTGTGTTCTTTACAAATCTTTATGTCATCTTATAGATGCTGCTACTATGTGCTAGTCGGAAATACTCCAAATATCTACTCTACTATACGAATCCGTTTCACTACTCATAGTTATTCGGATTAGTGTCAAAGCTTGCATCGACGTAACCCTTTACGACGAACTCTTTAACCACCTCCATAATCGAGAAAAATTCCTTAGTCTATTTAGTTACTAAGGATAACTTTGACCGCTGATCAGTGATTCAATCCTGGATCACTCTGTGTACCTCTCAACAGACTTTGAGTCAAGGCACACATCAGGTGCGGCACCCACCATGGCATACTTCAGATTCTACGGCCAAGGCATAGAAGACGACCTTTGTCTATTCTCTTTATTCTACCGGGGTCGGGTTTTGAGTCTTACTCAAATTCACACCTCACAACGCAACCAAGAACTCCTTCTTTGCTGATCCATTTTGAACTTCTTCAAAAACTTGTCAAGGCATGCATCTTGTTGAAACTTCTATTAAGCGCTTTCGATCTATCTCCATAGATCTTTGATGCTCAATGTTCAAGTAGCGCAATCCAGGTATTCCTTTGAAAACTCCTTTCAAACAACCTTGTATGCTTTACAGAAATTCTACATTACTTCTGATCCACGATATGTCAACCACATATACTTATCAGAAATTCTATAGTGCTCCCACTCACTTCTTTGGAAATACAAGTTTCTCATAAACCTTGTACAAACCCAAAATCTTTGATCATCTCATCAAAGTGTGTATTCCAACTCCGAGATGCTTGCACCAGTCCATTGAAGGATCGTTGGAGCTTGCATACTTGCTAGTATCTTTAGGATCGACAAAACCTCCTGGTTGTATCACATACAATGTTTGCTCAAGGAAACCGTCGAGGAAACAATGTTTTGACATCCTATGTGCAATATTTCATAGATAATGCAGCAACTACTAACATAATTCTAAAAGACTTTTAGCATCGCTACGAGTGAGAAAGTCTCATCATAGTCAACTGTTTGATCTTGTCGGAAACATCTTTGCGACAAGTCGAGCTTTTCTTAATAGTGACTTATCACCATCATCGTCTGTCTTCCTTTTAAAGATCCATCTTTACTCAACAGTCCTATGACCATCAAGTAGTTCTTCCAAAGTCTACACTTTGTTTTCATACATGGATCCTCTCTCGGATTTCATGGCTTCCAGCCATTTGTCGGAATCCGGGCCCACCGTTGCTTTCTCCATAACTCGTAGGTTCACTGTTGCTCAACAACATGACCTCCAAGACAGGGTTACCTTACCACTCTGCAGTAGTACACGACCTTGTCAACCTACGAGGTTTGTAGTAACTTGATTTGATGCTCGATGATCACCATCATCAGCTTTCACTTCAATTGGTGTAGGCGCCACAGGAATAACTTCCTGCGCCCTGCTACTCACTGGTTGAAGTGATGGTTCAATAACCTCATTAAGTTCTACCACCCTCCCACTCAATTCTTTCGAGAGAAACCTTTCCTCGAGAAAGGATCCGTTTCTAGAAACAAACACTTTGCTTTCGGATCTGAGATAGGAGATGTACCCAACTGTTTTGGATATCCTATGAAGATGCATTTATCCGCTTTGGGTTCGAGCTTATCAGACTGAAACTTTTTCACATAAGTGTCGAAGCCCCAAACTTTCAAGAAACGACAGTTTAGATTTCTCTAAACCTCAGTCTATACTGTGTCATCTCAACGGAAATATGCGGTGCCCTATTTAAAGTGAATGCGGTTGTCTCTAATGCATAACCCATAAACGATAGTGGTAATTCTTTGAGAGACATCATAGCATGCACCATACCAAATAGTGCGTGGCCATGACGTTCAGACACATCATCACACTATGATGTTCCAGGTGGCATGAACTGCGAAACAATTTCCACATTGTCTTAACTGCGTACCAAAACTCGTAACTCAGATATTCATTTCTATGATCATATCGTAGACAGTTTATCCTCTTGTTACGACGAACTTCACACCGAAACAGAATTGAACTTTTCAATATTTCAGACTTGTGATTCATTAAGTAAATACTCTTGTATCTACTCAAATCGTCATTGAAGTAAGAACATAATGACATCCACTGCGTGCCTCAGCACCCATTGGACTGCATACATCAAAATGTATCACTTCCAACAAGTTACTATCTTGTTTCATCTCAATGAAAACAAGGCCTTGCTCATGTGGTGTGATTTGCATGTCACTAGTGATTCAAAATCAAGTGAGTATAAAGATCCATCAGCATGGAGCCTATTCATGCAATTTATACCAACATGACTCAAGCGGCAGTGCCACAAGTAAGTGGTACTATCATCATTACCTCGTATCTTTTGGCACCAATATCAAGAACATGTGTAACACTACAATCGAGATTCAATAAACCATTGAAGGTGATTATTCAAGCAAATAGAGTAACCATTATTCTGTTTAAATGAATAATCATATTGCAATAAACACGATCCAATCATGTTCATGCTTAACGCAAGCACCAAATAACAATTATTTAGGTTTAACACCACTCCCGATGGTAGAGGGAGCGTGCGACGTTTGATCATATCAACCTTGGAAACACTTCCAACACGTATCGTCACCTCGCCTTTAGCTAGTCTCCATTTATGTCGTAGCTTTCATTTCGTGTTACTAATCACTTAGCAACCGAACCGGTATCCAATACCCTCGTGCTACTAGGAGTACTAGTAAAGTACACATCAACATCATGTATATCAAATATACTTCTTTCGACTTTTGCCAGCCTTCTTACCTACCAAGTATCTAGAGTTGCTCCGCCTCAGTGACTGTTCCCCTCATTACAGAAGCACTTAGTCTCGGGTTTGGGTTTAATCTTGGGTCTCTTCATTAGTGCAGCAATTGTTTGGTCGTTTCACGAAGTATCCCTTCTAGCCCTTGCCTTTCTTGAAACTTAGTGGTTTTACTAACCATCAACTATTGATGCTCCTTCTTGATTTCTACTTTCGCAGTGTCAAACATCGCGAATTGCTCAAGGATCATTGTATTTATCCTTGATATATTATAGTTCATCACGAAGCTCTCACAGCTTGGTGGCAGTGACTTTGGAGAACCATCACTATCTCATCTGGAAGATTATATCCCACTTGATTCAAGCGATTGTCGTACTCAGACAATCTGAGCACATGCTCAACGATTGAGCTTTTCACCTTTACTTTGTGGACAAAGAATCTTGTCGGAGGTCTCGTACCTCTTAACAAGGGCACAAGCATGAAATCACAATTTCTTCTCTTTAGAACATCACTTATGTTCCGTGACGTTTCAAAACGTCTTCGGCGCCTTGCTTCTAAGCCATTAAGTATTTTGCACTGAACTATCGTGTAGTCATCAGAAACGTGTATGTCGGATGTTCACAGCATCCACAAACGACGCTCGAGGTGCAGCACACCGAGTGGTGCATTAAGTACATAAGCCTTCTGCGCAGCAACGAGGACAATCCTCTGCAAAGTTTGCTACTATCAACTTTCAACTAAATTTTCTCTAGGAACATATAAAAACAGTAGAGCTATAGCGCAAGCTACATCATAATTTGCAAAGACCATTAGACTATGTTCATGACAATTAGTTCAATTAATCATATTACTTAAGAACTCCCACTCAAAAAGTACATCTCTGTAGTCATTTGAGTGGTACATGATCCAAATCCACTATCTCAAGTCCGATCATCACGTGAGTCGAGAATAGTTTCAGTGGTAAGCATCTCTATGCTAATTATATCTACTATACGATTCATGCTCGACCTTTCGGTCTCATGTGTTCCGAGGCCATGTCTGCACATGCTAGGCTCGTCAAGCTTAACCTGAGTGTTCCGCGTGTGCAACTGTTTTGCACCCGTTGTATGTGAACGTTGAGTCCATCACACCCGATCATCACGTGGTGTCTCGAAACGAAGAACTGTTGCAACGGTGCACAATCGGGGAGAACACAATTTCGTCTTGAAATTTTAGTGAGAGATCACCTCATAATGCTACCGTCGTTCTAAGCAAGATAAGGTGCATAAAGGATTAACATCACATGCAATTCATAAGTGACATGATATGGCCATCATCATGTGCTTCTTGATCTCCATCACTAAAGCACCGGCACGATCTTCTTGTCACCGGCGTCACACCATGATCTCCATCATCATGATCTCCATCAACGTGTCGCCATCGGGGTTGTCGTGCTACTCATGCTATTACTACTAAAGCTACGTCCTAGCAATATAGTAAACGCATCTGCAAGCACAAATGTTAGTTTAAAGACAACCCTATGGCTCCTGCTGGTTGCCGTACCATCGACGTGCAAGTCGATATTAACTATTACAACATGATCATCTCATACATCCAATATATCACATCACATCGTTGGCCATATCACATCACAAGCATACCCTGCAAAAACAAGTTAGACGTCCTCTAATTGTTGTTGCATGTTTTACGTGGTGACCATGGGTATCTAGTAGGATCGCATCTTACTTACGCAAACACCACAACGGAGATATATGAATTGCTATTTAACCTCATCCAAGGACCTCCTTGGTCAAATCCGACTCAACTAAAGTTGGAGAAACCGACACTTGCCACTCATCTTTGAGCAAGGGAGTTACTCGTAGCGATGAAACCAGTCTCTCGTAAGCGTACGAGTAATGTCGGTCCAAGCCGCTTCGATCCAACAATACCGCGGAATCAAGAAAAGACTAAGGAGGGTAGCAAAACGCAGATCACCGCGCACAAAAACTTTTGTGTTCTCCTCGAGATTACATCTACGCATGAACCTAGCTCTGATACCACTGTTGGGGAACGTCGCATGGGAAACAAAAAATTTCCTACGCGCACGAAGACCTATCATGGTGATGTCCATCTACGAGAGGGGATTTCCGATCTACGTACCCTTGTAGATAGCACAGCAGAAGCGTTAGTGAAAGCGATTGATGTAGTGGAACGTCCTCACGTCCCTCGATCCGCCCCGCGAACCGTCCCACGAACCATCCCGCGATCCGTCCCACGATAAAGTGCCGAACGGACGGCACCTCCGCGTTCAGCACACGTACAACTCGACGATGATCTCAGCCTTCTTGATCCAGCAAGAGAGACGGAGAGGTAGATGAGTTCTCCGGCAGCGTGACGGCGCTCCGGAGGTTGGTGGTGATCTAATCTTGGCAGGGCTCCGCCTGAGCTCCGCAGAAACGCGATCTAGAGGAAAAACCGTGGAGGTATGTGGTCGGGCTGCCTTGAAAAAGTTGTCTCAAATCAGCCCTAATTGCTCCATATATATAGGAGGAGGGAGGGGAGGCTTGCCTTGAGGCTCAAGGAGCCCCAAGCGCTGCGCAACCAAGGGGACGAGGTGTCCTCCTCCAATCCTAGTCCAACTAGGATTGGAAGGTGGAGTCCTTCTCTCTTTTCCCACCTTTCCTTTTTTTTCTCTTCTTTTTGTTTTTCTTTCTCTTGCGCAAGACAGCCTTGGGCTGACCCCACCTACTTGGTGCGCCACCCCCAAGGTCCTTGGGCCCTCCCGGGTGGGTGGTCCCCCCTCCCAGTGAAGATCCGGAACCCATTCGTCATTCCCGGTACATTACCGGTAATGCCCGAAAACCTTCCGGTAACCAAATGAAGTCATCCTATATATCAATCTTCGTTTCCGGACCATTCCGGAAACCCTCGTGACGTCCGTGATCTCATCCGGGACTCCGAACAACATTCGGTAACCAACCATATAAGTCAAATACGCATAAAACAATGTCGAACCTTAAGTGTGCACACCCTGCGGGTTCGAGAACTATGTAGACATGACCCGAGTGACTCCTCGGTCAATATCCAATAGCGGGACCTGGATGCCCATATTGGATCTTACATATTATACGAAGATCTTATCGTTTGAACCTCAGTGCCAAGGATTCATATAATCCCGTATGTCATTCCCTTTGTCCTTCGGTATGTTACTTGCCCGAGATTCGATCGTCAGTATCCGCATACCTATTTCAATCTCGTTTACCGGCAAGTCTCTTTACTCGTTCCGTAATACAAGATCCCACAACTTACAGTAAGTCACATTGCTTGCAAGGCTTGTGTGTGATGTTGTATTACCGAGTGGGCCCCGAGATACCTCTCTGTCACACGGAGTGACAAATCCCAGTCTCGATCCATACTAACTCAACGAACACCTTCGGAGATACATGTAGAGCATCTTTATAGTCACCCAGTTATGTTGCGATGTTTCATACTCACAAAGCATTCCTCTGGTGTCAGTGAGTTATATGATCTCATGGTCATAGGAACAAATACTTGACACGCAGAAAACAGTAGCAACAAAATGACACGATCAACATGCTACGTCTTATTAGTTTGGGTCTACTCCATCACATGATTCTCCTAATGATGTGATCCCGTTATCAAGTGACAACACTTGCCTATGGTGAGGAAACCTTGACCATCTTTGATCAACGAGCTAGTCAACTAGAGGCTTACTAGGGACAGTGTTTTGTCTATGTATCCACACATGCACTGTGTTTCCAATCAATACAATTATAGCATGGATAATAAACGATTATCATGAACAAAGAAATATAATAATAACTAATTTATTATTGCCTCTAGGGCATATTTCCAACACTTATAGCCCTAGTGCATCATTTGCATGGCAATCCCTACTCCTTGTATCAATATCTTTAAATAATATCTATAAATTGGTATCTTCTTCACCTTCCAACCCTTTTGAGACCTACCACCTTACTCTATTCCACCTATATGCTATGGTCAATGGTTCACGCTCATGTATTGCATTTAGAATAAAAAGTTGATGCATATTGAAAAAGTATGATCCAATTGTGTGACTTGGGCAATGTGGTGATTGACATTTGTAGTTTTGTGATGAAGATGGAGCCATGCCTTGCTAATATAATAAAGATGGAAATGGTTGAAAAAATATTTGAGGACTGTACACTTTGAAAGATTAATTGTTTTGCTGCTTATACCTATAAAATTGTTGTGTTAATACTTTTTAATTCATCGTTTCTCAATGAACATACATGCACAAGAATACATCATGGACAGCATGTCACATCAAATATTCTGTTTTTATCATTTACCTACTCGAGGACGAGCAGAAATTAAGCTTGGGGATGCTTGA